>NC_136003.1:5198818-5863818 GCF_048128805.1 Centroberyx gerrardi | reverse complement strand
ATTGTGCCATGAATTACACATATGATGTTTTGTCAATTTAAAAGATAATTTTGCAAGTCAAGAAAGTCACAGTTTGTCGTAAAACAGTAAAGTAACATTTAGTTTTGTGTGAAACCGCTCAGTGAACTACATCTCTCGTCTCGCACAATATACGTCACCAACACCAACATGGAACGAAACATAGGAAACACACAAGCATTGCGTTAACGTTAGCCCCCACTGTACTAAAACTATCCTAAACCAGTTTAAATCCATTCTTACTGTCTACCTTCCAGGTTGTGTATAATACTCCTGCTATCTGAGAGGGACTTAGCTTCAGCGGCTCTGGGTAGCTTGTGGAGAGAGGAAGTTATGACGTCACTTCCGCGACTTTTGGGTGTGTAGTCTTTCTAATTCCGTATTTTCACAGTCTATAACTTCAACAGTTTTACGACAAACTGCGACTTTCTTGACTTGCAAAATTATCTTTTAAATTGACAAAACATAATATGTGTAATTCATGGCACAATTCAAACGGGATCAAACAATTATTTGTCTCTCGCCGTTGACTACCGTACATATTTTTTCCGAAATAAGGTCCCATGGTGGTCCACCGGAAGGGGAGGGACTTAGGCTCTCTATTATATCAAAACAGTGTGGAATATCAAAAAACTGCTCGTTGATTATTGTACAGGGCAGTCCAGATATGCTGTGTGGCAAATTTGGTGAAGATTGGACAAAATTTGTAGGAGGAGTAGCGAAAAAACAGTTTTGGACAAAATTCAAAATGGCGGAAGATCTAGTTAGACGGAAATGGGCGGGCCTATATGAGTAGAAGCGGAAGGAGCCAAGGAAGGAACAAAGAATTTTGATTCTATGACTTACGGTTCAGAAGTTATGGACCAAAACGCAAAATGGGCTGTTATAGCGCCAGCATCAGGTCAATTGGTGTAATTTTTTTTGCCTGAGTAGTGGGGAAGACTTCGAACCTATCTGCCAAGTTTGAGAGCTGTAGCTCTTGTAGTTTCTGAGCTGCATACCGTTCTATGGCAGAATAAGAAAAATAATAATAATCCTAACAAAAACAATAGGGTTCCCAGCACTTCGTGCTTGGACCCCTAATAATAATATTTAACAACCAATAAGTAAATGTACTGTTTGAATTTTAAAACTTTGCCCACTCCCCCCACCCATACAGCTACAGTTGAAGTTTAGGGTGTTTTTCTCTCAATCCTGACCTTTCTCATCTTTCCCTCGTTTGTGAAGTTCTTGGACCTGTTCCCCAACTCCTTCCACAACTCCTTGATCCGGGTCCTGCCTGCTTCCTGTACGCCCCGCTGTTGTAGAATGGCATTGACAATGTCCTTGTATGTACTCTTATCTTCATTGCTCAGGAAGGCACAGTAAAACATGACCAATGCATCCCGCATGCGCAATGTGTCCAGACTGACATCCAAGACTGAGAGCCACCGGTGTGGGATATAGCACTCTGGCCGTGAGAAATGGATTCCAAATATGCTGCAAATTTCTCTGAGGCCGTCTTTCATGTCAGCTGACCATTTGTGATCTGTGTGCAGGTCTGACAGCAAAGCCTCAACCCAACGCTCAAAAGGACAACAGAATCTCTTGCTGGCATTATGAAGGTGGTGACATGAGTCACCATCAATGTCAAGGAGTTGAGGGGCACGGCGGCCTCTGATCTTCTTCTCCAGGCCATTTTTAGAGCCCCTCATCACAGCACATGAGTCCATGGGAATGGACACCAGATTATGCCATGGGAGAGTCATCCTTTCAAAAAGCCCATCCAGTGCATTGAAGAGAGATTCCGCTGTTACAGATATGAGCTCCAGAGCTGCAAGCAGTGTCCGAAATTAACTTTTTGACTCACTGGCCAAGGTGGCTGGTAGATGGAAAAATCCACCGGCCAAGCATATTTTTTACCGGGCCAAAATAATAAATTGCCTTTTTTTGTCACATATACATATATATATACATATATATGTATATATATATATATATATATATATATATATATATATATATGTATATACACACATTCGTTTCAGTACATTTCATTGAGATAATAAGGTATTATGTTGAATACAAACTTAAAGAAGAGGCCAGAGCAAAATTTGAAGCAAAATTATTTTAATATATTGATCAACGGTTAATCAGTTGAATACAACTCAAGAAGTCTTGATCTCAAAATTCTACTTAAGTATTTGCTATTAAATGTACTTAAGGATCAAACATAAAAGTAAATTTGAAGGTTTTGTAAACCTATCGGATGCTTAATCGTTTTAATCAACTTAAACCTCCTCATGAGACTCCTCATTCTCTACCCTCTTTGCACAGCCCATGAAGTCTGGCCTCCTGCTCCTGACAGAGTCCTGGTGCCACAGCATCACAGCTTTTGTGGGATCATACTCCCTGATCTCTGGAGAGGACAGCTGGACCATAAGGAGATCTGACAGTGTATCAGACCTTAGGTTGGACCGCCAATCGGTTTTCACCTATTTCATGGTATTAAAACCTCCTTCACATTCAGCTGTGGAGGCAGGGAAGGACTTACTCCTTGTAAATATCGCCACATAATAGCTATTTAGTTAGCCTAACGGTAGCTAGCAGCAGACCGGCGGCAAGTGACAGTGGAGTAGCTGATGTCCCGTACGGTAAACAGTGCCGCTAAACTAGGAGAGCTTGAGACGGTCTGTGGCTGGCGTTCCTGTGTGTGTGTGTGTGTGTGTAGGAGCTCAGCCCCGCCCTTGTGAAACTCCGACACAGACGTGATCTCTCTCTCTCTCGCACTCTCTCTTTCTCTGTCTCTCGCTTGCTCTCTCTGACCTCTCTAACCTACCCGCCTTTGGCGCTTGGCGACTGTTAATTTCGGACCCTGGCTGTAAGGTGTTGTACAACCATCCTCTCGTGTTTCTCAGACCAGTAGCTAACAAGCACACCTAATACCCTTTTGTTTGTCTTGCTTGTGGCCTCATCAATGTTGAGGGAGAAGGAGACACTTCTTATTTCCTCTAGTACTTCGTCTTGGATAGTCTTCTTTACACCATGGGTGAGCTTGTATGAAGCAGATGTCCTGTCCATTGAGAGTTCAGCAAGGGCTTTCGGATCTTTAGCCAGCTCTTGTGCCAATTCAATAATCCCTGGTGTGATTGACAGAGGAAGAGAATTCTCGGCAACAAATCCAAGAATGAGTGCCTGATTAACACCATACATCCTAATTAAAATAATTTCCCAAAGTACTAAGTTTATTATCATTATCATCACTGATTATCATTATTTTAAAGGGGTAGCCTAATCTGCAATTTGTTCAGAACAGTATTTGTTATTTTAATCACAATATTTACATAATGCTTTGGGTATTTTCCCCATTGGAAGCAATCTTATTGTTGAGTTGAGTTATCCCCCCCCCCCCCCCCTTATATGTGAAGCGCTTTGAGTGCCTTGAAAAGCGCTATATAAATGCAATTAATTATTATTATTATTATTATTCGCTGCTATGTCTGGTCATTAATTCAAATTGGTAGATCTGTTTAATTTCAGTCCATTTCTAGTTATGTCATTATCTAAGTTAATAACCAGCTGTTT
Organism: Centroberyx gerrardi; assembly: GCF_048128805.1. Lineage (NCBI taxonomy): Eukaryota > Metazoa > Chordata > Actinopteri > Beryciformes > Berycidae > Centroberyx > Centroberyx gerrardi. Next base: position 5,860,236 of record NC_136003.1, on the reverse strand, counting down.
GAAACATTGTAAAAAAGAAAAGAAGAGTTGACTGAAAAAGAGTTGATACAAAATCAGAAAACACTTACTTGATCCTGTGCAACACGGTTGCATAGAGGAGGAATTGATCTGGGTTGCTCTGGGTTGTTGTGTGGAGCCGCAACAATGACATTATCTGCTGTTTCTATCTCAATGTGCATGTTCTGTTGTTGGATCTTCCACGCTTTCACATGTTTTGGATGCTCCACATGTTTCCGGAGTGCAATCTTCCCACTTGTGCCATAGCTAATTGGGTGATTGCATATGTTGCAAATAGCCTTGCCTGGTTGCCTAATTTTGCTGAAAGAATTCAGTGAAAAGGTGTTTCCTTCAACTTGGAAGGTCTCCTGCAACCAGCTCCATTTAAACCTATTCTTGACCCCCTCATCAATAGATTTAGACTTCAATAGACTTCAGGGCTGTTCAGTGCTAGCCTGGCCATGAGTCCGTGTATGCTGGAAATCAAGAATAATGGAAATTATCTTTAGAATGTAAGAATAGTCAATTCCCTTCATTTGGTCTGACAGAGAAAAGCAGGATAAATTATTTCTAGTGCTATAATTACATAAATAAAGTAATCAATATCGAAATAATTTTCCATCACCCAAGTGAGTAATTTAACGCTAAACCGTGAACTTTTTTTTAACATTTACTTTGGCAAAACCAAGGTCGTTTTTTACATTACTGGACATGTCACCATCACTGTTACCATTAACAGCTCTAACCATTCACAAGAAATTCATATAAAACGTGCCATAACCTTTTACATAAGGACCAAGGTTTCTGCTAGGATTTTTTCTTGCAGGGTGCACCACTGGCCCGTCTTGTCCACGCCGTCGGGGAGGTGGAGCGGCTACATTTTGTATGAGAATTATTACCAGACATTTTGACCGGCGAGTTTTTAACGGAAACCCTGATAAGGACGACTTGAAAAGCAACCATTCATACAGCCAAGTGTTGCATGTGGCTAGACAGCTGGCTAGCTTATTAACTTAGCAGGCTAAGTTTGCAGATACGCAAACACTAGTAATTTAGCTACATAAAAACAGTGAAATAACAAGCAACATGGCAAGCCATGGGACCCTGCAATAAGTGAAAATCAATCAATAACTGATCATGTGATTGATCAATCGACAAGTCAAAGTAGACCTGCATCTTAGACATATATATTAGACATATCACAAGGAATAATCTTGACATACCTGAATTATCCGATTCTAAACGGCGATCTTCTTATGAACTGACGATGTTCATTCATTCATTCAAACCTTTATTTAAACTCGAAGAACCATTGAGGTTGCCCTCATTTACAATGATGTCGAGTCACAGACAAGATAAAAGTTAAAAATAAATAGGACAAGACATAGATGAGAATAAAGAAAATCAATTAAAACAGTTACACATTGCGGCAGGGAGGTTTGTGATCATGGTTTTAAATTGTCCATAGGTTAGTAGAGTATTGATTTTTAGCATGTGTTGAAGATCATTCCAAGAAATAGGGGCACTAAAATAAAAGGCTGACTTACCAAATTTAGACCGTGCTCGGGGGACCTTAAGCATAAGCAAGTCATTTGAGCGAGTTTGATAGGGTCCAAAGTTCCAATCCAGCATCATTGAAATGTTGTGGAAATGTGGAATAAACCTGCTGTTACCACAAGCCTGACCAGCTCCGGGAGATTCATTTAGACAGGAGACATCTCACAGAGGTCACACATGATGGTTAGAAAAGTTGTCCGACTTGCTCCGCCGACCCGACTGCGCAAGCCACGGGAATCTCGTGGGACCGAGGTGGCTGCAGTTTTTGGAGCGAGGCGCTGCAGCTGCTCTCCACCTTAATACATCCATGCTCTCCACCGACTGCACAGCTCCAAGGATGATGGGAAACGCCTCGAGCTGAGCGCTCATTGGTTCATCACAGTTGTATCACACACCCACAGTGAAATGAAGAAACTTCAGTTTTTATATCTGTTCCAAGATGTCACTCCATGAGCAGTCCGTATATTATTTTATTAAAACACTATGTAATATTTTCCATAAATGCCACCTGTAATGCCTACATTAAAATAAAAATAAGTAACGTGAAGGTCTGGGTCATTAGAGCAGTGAGTGTGGGTGGCGGTAATGCATCTTTTAAATTGTTTATCAACCGCCGTTAAACAAAACTGAAGAAGAAGAAAAAGAGCAGTGAGTGTGCAGTCGGGAGTGTTTGGCTTGTTGATTCCTCGCCTGACTGCACTCGGCTACTCTCGTCTATTTCCCAGGCGTGCAGGTAGTCATCTCAAACGAGCCTACTGACGCACGAGCGCGACTGGGTGAAATCAGTCCATTGGATCATAGGCTAAGCCTATAAATACACACATAGACTCATGTGTGGAGGACCAGCAGCTGGAGTCGGCAGCTGTGCGCTCCCCATCCAGCCCCGATCCCAGCTCCCCTGATGAGCAACCAGGGCCACAGATGCTGCCGCCCACTCCCACGTGTCAGCCTCCACGGCTTCCTCGGGTCCCCCAGCAGCCAAGAGGCGAAGAGGAGAGGGAGCGCTGTTGGGGTTTCTCTGGCAAGAGGCGGCCAAGGAGGATGCGTGTGCGGAGCGGGCTGAGGAGCGATTTTTACTACCGTCTGTCCTGCACCTCTGTGAACGCCCTCTTGCAACTCCTCAGCAGGGGAAAGGCAAGAGGCAGGGCTCAGCACCTGGAGGTCCTTATCACACTATACTGGTTGGCTCACGCTCTTTCATACAGTGTGGTGAGCAGGGCCTTCCAGGTGCCAAAGACCACTGTCCACAGAGTGGTCCACCAGGTTTGTGGGTCGCTGGTGGCCATTCGTGGGCAGCACATCCACTACCCTGCTGAGGAGGACGTTCCTGCTGTGGATCGGGGATTTACGGAGCTATCCGGGAGCCCCGTCTTCAACAACTGTGTAGGAGCGCTAGACGGGTGCCAAATTCGGATCAAAACACCCCCAGGCCCCCACGGACAGGACTACATCAACCGCAAGCTGTTCGCATCAGTGCAGATGCAGGCACTGTGCGACAGCTATGGCAAGTTCATCAACGTGTTCGTGGGTACCCTGTGTTGGTGCATGACACCAGGGTCTTGAAGAACTCCAGCCTCTACACCGCTGCAAGGTATCCTCCGCCCGGGTACTTCATCATCGGCGATGGTGGCTACTCCTGCATCACCCTCCTCACACCATACCGGGAGCCACTGCAGGGAAGGGTGCAGGAGCGCTACAACCACCACCATGCTAGGGCTCGTTCAGTAATAGAGCAAGCCTTTGGAAAGATGAAGACCCGCTGGAGGTGCCTGTTCTTCAAGGCCCTGGAGGTGCACTTTTGTTCCCGATGTGGTCACGGTCTGTGCTGTCCTCCACAACATCTGCCTCACAGCTGGGGATGTCGTGGACCCAGAGGACAACAGGCCAAATGCGGTAGAGGTTCCACCAGCCCGCCCAGTCAGGAACGAGCAAGGGGGACAGGGAGTGCGGGACAGACTTGCGGGACAGACTTGCGGCACAGCTATCTGCCCCTGTGAGAAAGCCTGAGGAACTCCAGGACCATGATTATTTGTGACTATTTTTATTTTTTTGGGATATAATTTCATCCTGTAGCTTACTTTCTCTGTCATTTAGGCATAGCCTACCTCTGATTCCATTCTCACCATATTCATAACCCTGGTCACAGTAATGACTGTTGCCATGAAAGGACATATTTTCATCATACAGGCCAGCACGTTTGTCTTTTGCTGGAATCACTTTCTGTGTCTTCTTTGGATCACCAGTTGGTTTGCTGTGTTTGTTTGATGTGTCTCTCATTCTGTATTCATCATTCTTGTGAATTCTATTTATGTGTTGCCATGGAATTTCTCTTCAGGAGAATAAATTCTTACTAAACCTCATTAACAGCATTTCATTGTTTAATTTCTTTAAAAATAAGATACAACGCGCTCAACTCACAATAATACCATAACAACTGGGTGCTGGATCTTTAAAGTAGTTGATAATGAGAAAGGAAAACTAGGACAGCACTCCAAATTGACTTTTTATTTGCCACACATTGTTTAATATCTACATTATGCTCTTACAGCTAGATCTATGGTTATTTGGGAATTTATTTATTTATGTAGGAATAAAAGAATGAAGCTTTGGTTCATTGCCAATGAGATGTCAAGTAGCCCACACGATTGTCTGATCCAAGCATATGGATAAAAGCTGGACAATAACGCACAGACACGCATCAGATCAAGACATTTCTTTAATAACCTAATAATAATCTCATTTGTATATCACCTTTCTAAACAGTGTTGCAAGTGCTTCACAAAATGAAAATGTAGCCCACAGCAGATAAAATAAAATGAAACATAATAAAAACAAAAAAATCAGGAAACTGGGACACTAGGAATTTCTGTGTTTACCTTCATGAGGTAGACAAAGCTCATCAGGGGTTGGCATAATTTAGATGAATTACACATCAATCTGAACTTTGTTAAACATTTTTATGTGGATAATACATGAGCCTTAGAGTAATTTAGATAGCTGTCATCCTGCGTGGGAGGATTCTCAATGCCACACTTCAAATGTCATTCAGTATGACGCGTGAGGACGTTCCAATTGACAAGCCACGGTTCACTCGCATCTTCTCCTCGTTTCCTCTGTGACCTTTCACAGAGGAGTCGAGGAAGAGACACGAGGCGAGGAGACGTAGACAAAATCATCAAAAATGGAATGCACCCAGAGGCCCAATCCCAAACCAGCCCCTACCCACTACCACTTCACCACCATCTGACTGTTGAGTTGGAATACTGAGGCCCTGTCCACACGTATATGGATATTTTTAGTAGTATTTTCTCTGCGTTTTGGCCTCCCGTCCACACGAAAACGGCGTTTTAGGTCACTGAAAACGGAGCTTTTGGAAAACGCCTCCCAAAGTGGAGATTTTTCAAAACTCAAGTTTTCGTGTATTCGTGTGGACAGGTGAAACAGAGCTTTTTGAAAACGCTGACATCATAACCTCAACTTGCGCATAGCAATTGCTGTTTTATTTGTATTGAGCATGTGTCAGGAGCCTACTACCTTACGTGTAGTCAGTACTGTTAGGTTTAATTACGTGTTTATAAGTCAACCTTGCTATATTTCTCTTACTTTACTCTTCTGCTTGAAATCCGCAATCGCCTCGCTTTTGAAAAAAAGTGACAGAAATTAAGCGGAGCGCTCAGTTTGTTGCCAGGCAACCAAAGTAGCACTGAGTTGTCCTCTTGTGAGAAGTGAGCGTGGATCTCATCCGCTCAAGTTGAACTATTTTCCACTCTTTGCGCGACCAGCCGCGGGGGGAAAATCCGCGATCCGCCGTCGGTGAGTGCAGAATCCGCACTCTGCCATAGGAAATAATGGCATTTGAGTGGAAACCGCTCCGCAACGTCAACGCTGCGGAGGCGTTTTTTAATCGTTTTTGGGTTCTCGTGTGGACGGAGAGATTTTTTAAAACACCGTTGGTGTGGACAGGATTTTTTTTTAAAACGGAGGAGGAAAAACTGCGTTTTCAGAAATATCCATATACGTGTGGACAGGGCCTAAAAGAGGCGATTCTTAAACATTCAATTCACATTTCTTTATTACGTTTAAACCCTGAGGTATAGAAAATATGCTTATCATTATTATTATAGAGCACTGGGAATTTGCTGATGGAATTGAATGAACTAGTGCAGTGCCCGTTCGCGCCGCTGCTGCACAGAGCGCTGTTCACTTGTTTATTCAAAGTTTATTAATATTGAAGGTGTCGCGTGTCCAAATTGCACCAAATCCGACACTGCACTGCCTTGGGTCCCCAGCAATACACCCGCCAAGTGTGAAGTCAATCGGACAAACGGTTCTCGAGATATGCGACGGACACACAGACAGACAGACAGAGATTCCTTACTTTATAGTATGATGATGAATTTACTATGTAAATACATATGAACGCAAATATGTTGTTGTATAATTACTTTTTGTTAATGAATAGTTCATACGTTGTTAGTAATTAACAGTGCAATAACTAAATGGTAACTTAATCCAGTTAGACAGTAACATCATTTAAGATCAAATAATGCACGTTACTGTGTAATACATACGTCTAATTAGGAATAGTTCATACATTGTTAGGGACCTGTAAAACGAAGGGTTACTGAAATATTTTCAAACACTAGCCAGTTTTATACTGTGGCCTGAGAATAAGATTCTTGGCTGCAGGGCTTGATTAAATTCGCGACAGCAGCTTTTTTTTTCTTTTCTTGCCACTACTGGAACTACAACTACTTAAACAGTAGCAGTAGTAGTAGTAGCAGCAGCAGCAGTTTCTTTTTTTTTTTCCACTACTGGAACTACTACTACTTCAACAGTAGCAGTAGTAGTAGCAGCAGCTTCTTTTTTCTATTTTTTTTTTTTGCCACTACTGGAACTACTATTACTTCCAGGAACGGACTGGGACAAGAAAATGGCCCTGGACTTTTTGACCCAGACCGGCCCACATCCAGCCTGTGAATATTCCACCATCCCCACACCACTGACGCATACATGAATACAGCAAGACTTAGTGTCACTACTTATACAGTATATATAAAATGGATATGGTTTGACGCCAGCAGACCACCACTGTGAGGATACCACAACAGATACAGGCTGCTATATTGTGCATTTAATGCATCATGATAAAGGGCTATATTTGAAAAGGCGATATAATCTATATCAATACAGATTAAATCAGTCAGGGATTGCCATTGCCATTTTAATTACTTTAATTTGGTAACTTTCAACAATAAATATTTAGCTAATATGCTAGCCTCTTGATGCCGTTAATCATCGGCAATGGAAATGCTGCTGGTGCTTGCACTACTGAAAAGGTCAGTAATTGTTGTGCATTTTGATGCCTCAGCTTCACGGGCCTTTATTTTTTTATCCCTCAATTTCTCTGCCCCACCTTTTTCGGATTCCTTTCCATTTTGTTACGTTTTTCTCCAAAACACTAGTGTCTGATCGCGCTGATCGGCTCATCTGATGCTCTGTTCGCGAGGGGTGAGGGCATCGTTCACTCACTGCTCTCTCTTGCTTGCTCACTCACTTCAACAGTAGCAGTAGCAGCAGCAGCAGTTTCTTTTTTTTTTTTTGCCACTACTGGAAGTACTACTACTTCAACAGTAGCAGTAGTAGTAGCAGCAGCAGCAGTAGCCTTGTCAGTAGGTGAAGCTGTGCCTCTCACGTGCTTTATCTGGTAAGTTGTGAAGCTGAAGACCTCCAGCGGGGCTTTTTATACTCCAAACTTGTCCAGCCAATGACGTTGACAAAAACAGCTCCATTTTATTTTGGGTATTTTTACATTGTACAAGATAACATATTAGATCAATGGTACTATTGCATAGGTTGTGTAACTTGCCAGCAGTTCTTTTATTTATTTATTTATTTTTTCTGTAATAATACATGTGCAACTATGTACTTGTATTAGCAGTGATACTGTACCATGATACTGGTATACCATGGTAGTACAGTGGCATCATTTTTTGGTCACTACCATGGAATTGTAATATTTTTTCACAGTATTACCATGGTACTTTTTTGTAGGCTGTTCCAAGAAAAACACAGGGAAGAGCCAGAAAGAGGTCAACTGCTATCCTCACAGACACTCCAGTCAAACGTACCTTAGAGGAGGAGAAGGCAAACAAGAGAAAGCCAAAGGCAAGGTGCAGGTAACAGAATGTTGAGAAGAGAGCACCTATTCAGCATGTTAGCCCTGTTAAGCATAAGGCATCCACACAGAATGAAGATGACACAAAATGCCTAGTCTGTGGAGAGGATTTCAGTTCATCCAGGCCAGGGGAGGTGTGGGATGCAATGTTTATTCTGTGAAGAGTGGGCACACGAAGCCTACACAGAAGAGAGAGCACTTACATTTGCCACAATTGTGAAGCAGATAAAACATTTTAAAAAATGTAATGGTTCTCATATTCAGCTAAATTTGCATGAATAGAAGAAAGCTGCTGCTGTTCACTCATTTGTATTTCTCATTTTTCAAAATGTGATTAAATACTTTGATCCACTTTTTTTTTACTGTGTCAAATAGGCCTACTTGCAGTTCCCCTTGTCCTGTTTTATCAGATAAAACTATTAATGTATCCTGCTTTGTCTCAAAATGGGTGCTTGGTGTTGTCATGTTTATGTAATTTTCACAAGCACAATTGTAGCTTCTGCTACCTGTCAGTCTATTCAATTTGTAAGTTTACTGGTGCCCACTTCACTCTGCACTTCCAGGTTTATCTAATGTTCTGACATATTATTCTTGGTGGCCATAATTATCATTTAATACAAATAATTTGCTTTTATAACTTTTATAATTTTTTCCTCTCATGACACGATCAAGTCAGGCTTTTGTTAAAACATGACTCAATGCAAATGTGAAAGGGTATTGTTGTTGTAAATTATATATGTTGACTGATCAAGCTTTTATTATTGATAGATGAGTGGTAAACAAAATTGTAGAAATTAGGAGTAGGCCGATTGATCGGGCAAAACGAGTATCCAGTATGGATATTGTGTTTTTTCCATGTACAATTGCCGATCATTTTGGGCTTACATTCATGAACGAGAAATCACATTTGTTTTCATTCAGTCTCGTTGGGTCTCCAACGCTCTCTGAACTGGAGCTTTTGGGGTTAGCCCCCTACAGAAAAGCACTCTCTTTAACATTATGTTAAAGATTAAACTCATTCACAATACTATGCACAGATATAATATACTGTGCATTTATCATTGATTGAAATATTCGTTTTTAGTTAGTTATTAGCCTACTCCAACTTTTTTTTAAAAATGCTTCTGAGAAAATAGGCCTACTTCACATTAAATTATGTAGGAAATGGTTGCTTGACATTTCTATCATAATGCTTCACCTGCTGGCCTGCTGGTAGTCTGTATCCAGCTCTGCAAACTTGCACTCCCCTTAGCTGCCTCCCTCAGCTCTTTCTCTCTCTGCTGTAGTCTCCTCCTTTTGGAAGGCATTGTAGCCTACTGTAAGCACCCAAAATTAACATTACATTAAAAAAAAACCATGCATTACATTTTAACCAATTTGAACATTACAAGTTATCATCTCATAACGAAAAATAAGGCGACTTCTATCAGCTACATCTGCTTGTTGGTTGAAAATTCATCACAACCTGAATGAAGCATGTTCAAGAACATAGCTAGCAGCTCATGTCACAAGCTAGAAAGAAGCTAACGTGGCGTTAGGTTGGTCTGTTCGCACACAACACGTAGCTTCATATTGACTGTAAACAATATCTAATCTAGCATGATTCAACAGTCAAAACCATCAGATCCCCAGAACACACACTTAATGTAGCTAATGGTCGTAACTGAGGAGTTCTCTTGCATGTAGCCTGCTGCCTATTTGTTAGCCAGCTAGCTAGCTAGCTAAGATTGGTTCATGTGATAGCATAATATAAGGCAATATTGCGCGACGTGATGCAAACGTGACAAGCTGCACATAGTTCGGAAGCATATGTGGAGATTTTTATTCACAGGCCATCCCATTGGTTATATAACGTTACCATCATAGTTAATCATCTCCACAACTTCAAAAGACTCACCCGGAGCCCTCACACAACAGTACCACAGTGTCACATGACAGGGGGCAGAGGGCATCGCTAACGTGACGTGATCTGGGCCGCCCCATCTCTGTGTCCTGCGGAGGCATGCCTATCAAAAAGTAATAAAAGTTTGGATGATATGGCGATTTAATTTGGTCTAACTTTAACAATTATGGGCTACTCGTATTTACAGCAAAAAAAAACAACTTTTTTTCCCATCCAGAGGGGCAGCTCAGCCAAAGAGGGCAAATGGGCTGTTGCTCGGGCAACTTTAGCCCGGCCTTGTGCACGTCCTTGCACCCAGGCAAGCACTGTGCTTGTTTCCACTCCCCATTCCCTCTTGGCTCTGTTCCGTGTTTTATGTTGTGTGTCTTTCAGATCTCATTCCAGTTGTAGTTCATGCTCCGGTTGTTCATGTCTGCCTCACCTTCCCGCCTCCTGCATCACCTGTCTCCGCCCTTCCCAGCTGCACCTCATTCCCTCATTACCCCCTTAGTATATATACCAGTCCATTTCCCTTTGTTCTCTGCCCGATCATTCTAGCTGCTCAGTCACTAGTCTTTATCCCACCATTCTGTTCTGCTTGTTTGCTAGTGTGCCCGATTTTTGATATCTGCCTATTTTCCTGACTGCCTTGTAGCCTCTAGTTTTCCTGGTACCTTTGCTAGTTTGACTGCCTTACCGTGTTTTGACCTTTTGCCTGATTTCTGGATTGTGAGCCTGCCTGTCTCTATTAAAGACTGTAAACCTTACTTCTGCCTCAGCCCTTGAGTTCTGCGTGTGAGTCCTACTGAGATCCAACTCTGACAGGCTGATGTTTGGAGGGGCGTCTCTGCATCTGGGCAACTATATTGTGGAGCCCCTTTGCCATCAGGATGACTTTTCAAGCTGTCACAAAGCTGTGAATAAAAATAGATACTGTTGAAATATTGTGTCTTCTTAATATTGTGGAGTTATTACAAGTGCAAGGAACTGTAGTAAATTGTAAGTTTATAATTTGAATAATAGAAGCCTGTGTAATGTAATGGCAAATTGTAAATCAAGTGTGAATTATAATAAGGAAACTAATTTCCCACTCCTCTGGAGTTAACGTTGGCAGAGACACAATGCAATGTGTGTGATTATAGCTTTAAATCAAGCTCATTCAAGGTGGCGGTTGTACTCCGACAAGGATGCTCCTTGTCCCCTCTCCAGTTTGTGATATTCATGGACAGGATATCAAGGTGCAGCCGAGGTCTGGAGAGTGTCCAGTTCGGTAACATTAGGGTGGCATCTCTGCTGTTTGCGAATGATGTCGTGATCGTCAATGTGTGCTGGAGAGGTTTGTAGCTGAGTGTGATGCAATCAGCGGATTAGGATCATTCCATGGTTTTCTCAGAGAAAAACGTGGCCTGTCCCATCCAGGTGAGGTGTGAAGATTGACTGTGTATGACTGGAGGGCTGGATAGAGAAGTAGCCGGGGCGGGTGCGGCCATCTGATCCTGGGCAAGGGGAGCAAAAGAAAGCTGAAAAGGCTGCAGTGTAGGCAGGCTTCCAGCACCTAGACTTCCGGAACTTCCGGTTCCGCTGCCACGCTGCTAGCATCTTCCCGACGTCGTCCCGGAGTTTTATTTGTTTCTTTCTTATTATTCGTTTTTTCCCTCTAACATCCTAACCTTAATTCCTCCCTTTCAACCTGTGAACTGCATCTCCCCTCTCGATTTCTGTTGGTTTATCTGTAACAATTTTGTATCATCTGTTAGCCTTGCTTGTTTACCTAGCCGCAGCTAGTTAGCAGTTTTCGCTATTAGCCCTGTCTTGTGGGCTTGTTTCCTGCTAGTTAGTAATTCCTGCTTACTTAGTTACCCGCAGCAAGCTAGCACCCTGTGCTAGATAGCCTTTTGCCTAAAGCTATTCAGTCTAGCCCTATACTATAGTGTCTGGTAGCCGTTAGCACAGCCCAGCACCCTCTAGCCTTTTACATAACGTTACTTAGCCTAGCTTTGTATCCTAGCTTGACTAGTGTAATAGCTTCTGGTAGCCGCTAGCATAGCCTAAGCTCCTAGCCTCAGCTAAGCCTTTATTTAATCTCCTCTGCTACCCTCATCAACGTTGGTAAGTATGGCTTCCTGTTCTGTCTGTTCCTTACTTTTAGATAAGCTCACTCTATTAGAGAGTCGTGTCCGTCAGCTTGAGGATGATAGGTTAGTCACGTTAGATACGACGGGCACTCCAGATAGTTTACGGTCCGGGCTGGCTAGCAGCCCTGCTAGTGTTAGCGTTAGCCAGGACTCCCCAGATAGCGTAGCCCCTTCGGCAACGGGTGATGAGTTTATCCCGGTCCCGAGGCGTCGGAGCGCCCGCATGAGCCAGCCGTCTGTTGTACGGCCCGATTTTCAACCGCTGCCCCCGGTTGAGAATCGTTTTGCTCCGCTTGGTAGTCCCTGTGGCCGGCCTGCCGCCCCGGCTCCTCGGCCCCGCTCTAAACCACGCATCCTAGTTATAGGTGACTCCATAACCCGTAACATTAGGCTAGAAGCGCCAGCCGAAATAGTCTGTCTACCAGGGGCCAGAGTTCCCGACATAGAGGCTACTCTTAGGGTGCTGACAAACAGGCATAGACATGTGGATAAGGCACACAACAACCAGGCTAACCAGGCTACTCATGATAACATCGTAGTACATGTCGGCACCAACAACACTAGGATGAAGCAGTCGGAGGTCACTAAACACAGCATAATTAGGACATGTGACCTCGCCAGCAAGATGAGTCGGCATCGCTTAATTGTCTCTGGTCCCCTCCCCGTTACGCTTAATGATGATATCTACAGCAGATTAGTCGCCCTTAACCGCTGGCTGGCCAAGTACTGTGAGCAACAGGGTTTTATGTTTTTAGATAACTGGCCCTCCTGGGGTAAACCTGGCATGCTTAAGACTGATGGCATACACCCTACTGGGTTGGGTGCCCACATTTTGTCTAGGAACATGGACAGGTGCTTGAGGCAGGCATGACACACTCCCCTAAAGCATGTTGGGTCGCAGGTTGTTAGACAGCCTGCTAGGATTTCACCTAGTGCGGGTTTGGAGTCTGATAGCTCAGGTAGCTTAGTGTATCCAATCTTGACTGTGTCCCGCCCTCGCCATGCCACCTTTTGCCATCGCCGAGCCAAACATTCTCAGCATAACCTTATTCATATCAACCCTTCTGGCTGCAGCATTGACGCTACAACGAACTCTATTGCGTACTCGCAAATCAGCACTGTATCCCTTCCTCGTCTCTCCTACCGTCGTCCTCGGCCGCCGCATGGAACAAAAAATAGTAACGTAATTGAGATTAAACCTATTCGCATTGCTGAGCGTCCCGAACCTACTAGCAACACAAAGCGCATATGTCTCGGATTCATCAATATCAGATCACTCGCTAACAAAGCCCTGCTGGTCAATGACTTAATTAAAGAACATAGTATTGACATAATGGGATTATGTGAAACCTGGCTAAAGCCAAATGATGCTCTTCCATTAATTGAAGCTTCCCCCTCTAACTTCACCAACTCGCATGTCGCTCGGACATCTAAGAAAGGTGGGGGCGTTGGCCTAATCTTAAATTCGAGTCTGAACCTTTCTCCAGATCTAAGTAACAAACTCTCATCTTGTGAGATGCTCACTATGCGCCCGTCCATTCCAGTTAGCATGGGCCTCAACCACTCTGGTATCCTGCCTTTCTACCTAATCATCCTTTATCGCCCTCCTGGGCCCTATTCATCTTTTTTAGAAGAATTTTCCAATTTCCTCTCTGACCTTGTAATTCGTACGGATAACATCCTAATTATCGGTGATTTCAATATTCATCTAAATTGTGAAACTAATCCACTTAGCAAAGCTTTTTCGTCCCTAATTGACACTTTTGGCTTTACTCAGTTGGTTCACGAACAGACCCACTCTAGCGGCAACACTCTTGATCTGGTCCTCGCTCGTGGTATTAACGTGTCAGACTTAGAAGTTTTGCCGTATCCACCGGCATTATCAGATCATTATCTCATTAAATTTCAAATTGCTCTGCCCTGTCGGCATTCCAATCCAGTTGATACCTACAGCATCCGCCGTATTGATACTTCGACAACTACAAAACTTGCTGATCTCCTACCTAAAACTCTTGCCTCTCTCTCTGAACGAATTGGTTCCCTCGATGAGTTCACGGATAACTTCAACTCTATTCTAACTGACTCGCTTGACTCTGTTGCGCCCCTACTCATAAAAACCCGCCGTCTAAAGAAACCGTCGCCCTGGTTCACTGATGAAACTCGTGCACAAAAACAGGCGTGTAGAAAGCTAGAACGCAAATGGCGGTTATCCAAACTCGAGGTCTTTCGACTAGCTTGGAGCGATAGCCTATTGACTTACAAGCGTACGCTCTCCGCCGCTAGGGCCTCCTACTACTCAGATCTTATTAACACTAATAAAAATAACCCGAAGTTTCTATTTGACACGGTAGCAAAACTTACTCGTAAACCCTCCCCTGTAGCGAGCTCTCAATTTACCGCGAATGACTTTCTTAATTTCTTCAATCACAAAATTGACTCTATTAGAGATGAAATTAGCAATTCTTTACCCACCGAGGGCGTTGATCCCTCTCCTAATCGTGCATTAGCTCCATTAGAGACCACCGCCGTACTCTCGCAATTTGAGACTGTCTCCTTAGACATCTTCTCTAAATTAGTACTTTCCTCTAAATCCACAACCAGCTTATCTGACCCTCTTCCTGCTAAATTGGTTAAGGAACTTCTCCCAATATTAGGCCCCTCCCTACTCAATATCATTAACACCTCTCTCTCCTCTGGCATTGTGCCCTCGTCCTTCAAATCAGCCATAATTAAACCTCTGCTCAAAAAATCCAACCTTGATCCGGATGATCTTAATAACTTTAGACCAATCTCCAATCTCCCCTTCCTCTCTAAAGTCTTGGAAAGAATAGTTTCTACCCAACTAACTGACTACCTCTCGTGTAATAGTCTCTTCGAACCCTTTCAATCTGGTTTTAGGTCTCTACATAGCACTGAGACTGCTCTCACAAAAGTGGTAAACGACCTACTCCTCGCCTCAGATTCCGATTCTTCTTCTGTTCTTATCTTACTTGATTTGAGTGCGGCATTTGATACAGTCGATCATAATATTCTCTTAAACCGCCTAGCGAGCGACGTTGGCATCCGCGACTCTGCGCTTTCCTGGCTAAATTCCTACCTATCTGACAGAACACATTGTGTCTCACATAAAAATACTATATCTGATTATTCTAAAGTTAACTTTGGCGTACCGCAGGGCTCCGTGCTCGGACCTTTGCTTTTCTCCATTTACATGCTACCTCTTGGTGAAATCTTTCGCAGTTATGGTATTAAATTTCACTGTTACGCTTACGTGAAGTTATCTGCCAACCTTTCTGGTGGAGCACTCGTAAGGTGTTGCATTTTGTAAAAGTATTGTGACTGACAGGTCAAGGCTTAAAATACAGTATGTTTCTTTGCAATCTAACCCAAAGCTACATGGGCAAGCAACTGTACGACTTCTGTTCATAAAGAATTCTTGCTGACAGAAATGATGATGTTTGAATTCAACCAACACAACTCTTCACAAAAACTTGGCTCATAATGTTGAGTAATGAGGGTTGCCCCTGGATACACCCAAACCAATACTAATCTTACTTCAGCTGCCAGCTGGCCATTGATGTAAAGCTCTATGGGAATCCTCTCTGCATTGCCAGCGCAGTTTGTGGGTGGATTGTGGAGAGGTGAGGAGTGGTCACACAGTGGCAATTACTGCCTGAGGGACGGAGTAGGGGAATGTCAAGTAGATAGGTAAGAGAAATGGAGAGAGCAGAGGAGAATGAGAAGTTGAAGTAAAGTAGAAAATGTTGGAGAGGTTGGTAAGGGGAATGAAGTAATAGCGAAATGAGAGGATTTAAATGATAGGTGGCTAGTGGACAGGGAAAGAAGAGGAAGAGGATTGCATATTGTGGATTAGTATTGCAGTCTTGTGAAGCTTAATGCTTAGATCATGAAACTAATGCTGCCAAGATTAGGAGTTTGATTTTCACCAGGGCCACCCCTAGCCCCATTGGGACTGGCACTACACTGCATGGGTGCCAGGCCCGAGTCCTTCAGTTAAAAATCCTGTGTTTTTAAAATTTGTTCGGCACTTTGACAAGGTGCCGGAAAGGTTTCCAGACCAAATTTTGCCAATCTGTCAATATCTCATCTGTAAAAACTAAAGACAGGTACAAACTGTTCATATCCAAAATTGTAAAGAGACCGGCCTCTAAGGTGGCCTGGCAGAGGCTTTTTCCCTCTCATACTGTTAGTAATATCTGGAAGAACATCGAAATCCCGCTCATGACATCTGTAATATTTCACCTGGATTTTAAGCTGAGGCACAGGAGGATTTTTACGAGCATTGTCCTGCACCAGATACACAAAGATTTGTACAGCAGAGATTGTACTGTGTGTGGGACGGTGGCCGAAGACTTGGAGCACCTGTTCCTCAGGTGTGCGTCGCTGGCGAGCCTCAGAGGGAGGGTCAAGGCCCCCTTGATGAGGCACTGCCCAAACAGACTTTTCTGTTTGGGCTCCCACGAAAGGGTCAGAAGACAAACAATTTGTTGATTAATACTGTGTTGGCTTTCGCCAGGCATGCAGCTTGGGTAAGGAGGAACTTTGCCTTGTATGAACAGAAAGACATTCATGTTGAAAGACTGTTTGAAAATATGTTGAAGGCTCACCTGAGGCTGCTGCATGAGGCTGACAGACAGGTTCAATGGGCGTTTTATGCAGCGCACTACGTTGTTGCGTGAAACGGAGGAGAAGGAGCTAGCCTTTGAATTTCAAAATAAAAATGAGAATGTAGAGCTGTTGGTAGGATGACTTGTGTATTGTGGGGTTTGGTTTAGTGGGTTGGATTGGGTTGTTTATTTTTGTTGAGCACTTTTAAAGTTTGGGGGATTTATGTATTATATATGTTTATTATTGTATATATTGTATTTTTGATAATAAAAGATAAAAAAAAAAAAAAAACATGTTTTATGAACCCAGAAAGAATTGGTTGTTTTAATCTTCGCCTCTTTACCCAATACTGTATGAACCAGGATATCCTTTAAGTTTTTATTCCTCCGAAATGCTTTGATCAGTCTAAATGGATTCAAACTTTCACTCTCCTGTTGAGCTTTCAAAAAATGTGTTTTTAATTCCCGCTGGAAACCTGCTAGGCTCTGGGAGTATGTCGTCACCAGCGGGATTATTGGTGCAGTGCTTGGTTCCTGCCTGGGCTCCCCCTCCCACATACGGGCTACCTGCTTGACATCGGCCCCTATGCTGCGGAGAAACCGCTTGGAGTACCCCCTAAGTCGCAGAGCAGCAAATAAGACTCTTGTAGCCTTGTCTACATCGCGGTCAAAGGAACAAATTCTATGAAAGCGGATGAGTTATGATTTAATAATCCCTCGAAATGTATGTTTAGGATGATAACTACTCTTGTAAAGTAATGTATGCCTGTCTGTCTCCTTAAAGAACACTTTTGTTGCCAGCTGTTTAGCTCTACCTGTTGGATTTGTGAAGAACACTCGTGTGTCCAGGAACTCCACGCTGTCTTTCTGTATGTTAGGTTTAAATTTTATTTTGGGGGCACATTTTAGAGTGGCCTTTTATTGTGACCAGTCCAAGGCACACCTGTGCAATAATCATGTTGTTTAATCAGCATCTTGATATGCCACACCTGTCAGGTGGATGTATTATCTTGGCAAAGGAGAAGTGCTCACTAACACGGATTTAAACAAATTTGTGAACCAAATTTGAGAGAAATAAGCCTTTTGTGCGCATAGAAAAAGTCTTAGATCTTTTATTTCAACTCATGAAAAATGGGAGCAAAACCGAAAGTGTTGCGTTTATATTTTTGTTCAGTGTAGTTGTCTTTTGGCCTCTTGGATATAGTGTTTTCTGTCCATAATTACCACTGCGCTTCCCTTGTCGGCTGGTTTTATTACAATCTGTTTGTTGTTTTTTAGGGATTGTAGGGCTTTCCATTCGTTTTGGGTTAGGTTTGGTTTATCCTCGTGTGTTCCTGGGTTTATGTTTTTCAATGTTTCCCAGTTCATTTTCATCAGTGCCGTGATTGTTGGTGGTAGTTGTTCCTTGCTCGCTTCCCATCTCGAGGATGGCATAAAGGGTAGTCTGTCTGCGTCATCATTTGGTCCAAAGTAGGCGTTTAGTTTAATTCTCCTGTGAAATGTCTGTGTTTGTTCCCTCAGGAGGTTTTTCCAGTTTTTGTGGGTATCTATTGTTGGAACAAAAGATAGACCTTTCCATAGGATCCTGATCTGTTCTATTGTTGGTTGGAATTGGTCCGAGAGATTCAGGATTTGTTTTTTCCAACCTTGTGGTACATCTGGGTTTGGGGTGTCATCTAGTCATAGAGCCCTTTTCCAGTATTGCCAGATGTAGTTCCCTGTCTGTGTTGTCTAGTGGATCAGGTCCTGTTGGGTTCTGAATAGGTGGTCGTGTATCTGGTCTGTGTTGCGTATTCCTCCTGATGTGTTGGTTTAGGCTTTTTAGTTGTTCCCTTTCCATTTTTGGCAGTTGCGTGGAGAAGTTAATCACTGGAATGTAGATTTCTGCATTAGGGAAGGTGGATTGGGTCGCTGTGATCATCTGCTGTAGTTGTTTCAGGGCCGTATCCAGTAGTTTCCCGTTTCTATCATTTAGTCCAAATGACAGGATGACTTTTTGTACCAGTTTTGTCGTGGGGGTGTTGTACTTGGATGAGATGAGTTGCATGGTATAACTTTTCCCAGGGTAGCTGTCCACTTGTACTCTGTTGTCATGTATAGGAGGGAGGTTCTTCAGGTTTGAATCCCCCAGGATCAGGATTGGTCGTTTAGGGGTCAGTTTCCAGTTACTGATTTTATTTCCTCCATGTTCATGTCGGGTGAAGGCTGGAATGGGGGTTGTCTTCCTGTGATGCTGTTCTATTTGCTCCAGATTGATTCTATTACTCACCTTTGTGTTAATCCGTTGTTCATGTCATTCCTGGTGCGGGACTGGCACTATGTCTCTGTTTCTCCGTTGTGGTTGGGTTGGTGGGATCTGAGTCGCCTGTTTCGATCTGTCCTCTCTGTTGTCCGTGTGTTGATTTGTGGCTCTGATTTGTGGCTGTGTAGTTAGAGTCTCTGTGTGGGAGGCCCGTTCTACAGTGTTGAGTGAGTTATGGCTCTTGTTAGGTTCGAGCCATTGTAGTAGTTCCCTCCTGACTTCAAGTATTGTGTCCTCCTGTAATTTTTTCAGTTCCCGTCTGGACCAATTGGCAGCTATTTTCCATGGTTCTTCCCATCTGGTGGTGTTTACCCGGGATATGATGTTGCAGAGTTCCTCTAATGTGTCTTTGTAGTGCTCATCCATGATGTCCAGTGCTGTGTTGAGCCATCTCGTGGCGTTTCCAAGTATCAAAGTTTGTATGGTTTCCGTAGGATTGGTTGGTAGGTGAACTGTTTGAAGGTGTCTTACCGTATTTTGAAGGTATTTGGGTTCTGTTGTGGTCCCCTTCATGTTCTTTTGGTGGTGGAAGCTTTTCAGGAATTTGCGTAGACTTTTGGTCAGGATTTTGAAGTCTTCTTGGACTCCATGGTGTTGTCCGCTGGCCATTGTTGGGTTTCTGGTGGGAAGTCTGAAGTCCTAGTGAAGTCTGTCCTGGTTGAGTAGGTCCTGGATGGAGGCTGGTGGGTCTTCAGTGTTGGTCAAGCAAGTAAGATTGCTTTTCGTAGAGTAAGGAATTATGCTCTTTCCGTAGCAATGAAAATTGCTTTTGGTTTGTTGAATCCGTGGTCTTGCTCTTGTAGAAGCTTCTTGTAGATGCTCTTCCAAGGAGAAGTGAAGTTGTGAGGGTTAGGGTTAGAGACCTTAAAAATCAAATAAAATGATAACCATTGGTTTTGTTGTGTTTATATAGCTGTTTTGAAGCCTTGTTGTTGTTGTTAATGTGTGTTAACAGAATATTGAACTGGGGAACATAGGACCTTGGGAACATACAACCCTGGGAACATAGATACGCTCCCCTCTCCACAAGCCAAAGATGTCAAGTATCTTAAATTATATTATAGTACTTTACATTTCTGGAAAGTTGATTTTTCCCAGTCTGCCAGATATATGTGGGAACACTTCTCCCCATTGCGCAGCCACAGATCTGGAGAAAATACTTCCCGAGATCATTTCTAGTTAACGGTTAATTTCAAGAGCTAATCAGGATATTGTTGGAACACTCTCTTCACCGCCCCAAGACCAAGCTCCGTGTTGATGTTCATATACATAGACTCTACGTCTACAGAAAAGAGAAAGGTATGCTTTGGTACTTCTAATGTTTTCAATTTAGCAACAAAATCATAAGTGTCCTTAATATAACTGGGGTGTACATGTGATAATGGATTTAAATAATAATCAATGTATTCAGCTAGGTGGTCGTACTGTTGTTTGCTTAGAGCTGTTAAAGTCCTTCGCTGCTCCCTCGTGATATTAGACTTAGCCAATGGTCGTGTTTGTAATACTGGAGTGAAGCTACATCCTCCCAGATTTTGTACCGCCTCTGATACGGTCGACAAACTCGGTTCCCATGTAGACGGGTCCATAAACGGTGTGTGTGGACCATCTGTTTCATAAAGAAAGTGATCTAAAATTTTCAAGCGTCTATGGTACACGTGGAGGTCCCTCCGGTTCTCCCAGCAGCTCAGTGGGTTTTTTTTAAATTTACCTTTATTAATTCAGGGTGGTCAATTGAGAGCGGGTGCCCTCTTTTACAATGACACCCTGATACAATACAATAACAATAAAGCATCACAGAGAAAAAAAAAATCCACAATATAACAATATATAGAAAATACATAAAGCCATACATATAACACAAAGCATCTTTGCAGATCAATAGAAACAGGAACACTCCACTGTTACCATATCCTTCAATAAAAGCTTAAAATGATTGAGTGAAACCATCTGTTTTAGTTTCAGCAATTCCTGCAGCCTGTTCCACTTGTCTGGTGCATAAAAACTAAAAGCTAATTTCCCAAGTTCAGTGTTAATGAAGGGCGTAAGTATAAAGGTTAGGCCCCGTTCCAAAACCTCCTCTCAGCCCGCGTGAGCACAAAAGAAGCACACAAATTTGTTAAATTAGAAGAGTGGGGAGTTGTGTTTGTACAATCCTCCCCCCTCAAAAGTTTAATTGGTCAAGCCAGTAGTGAATGATGTCATTTGATATCTGGCGAGTCCAGTGAACTGCGTCTTCTGGCTCTGCACGGAAGTGGGAGGGTTCGAGGCCACGCAGATATCCCGAATTTCTATCTTGTGTACGTTATCTATCATGTATTCATTGAGTTGGTTCAGCAGATTCTGCTGTGTCCGTGAGAACTTATTGGAAAAATTTAACAAAGGAGCAAAAATGATGGCATTTGGAACAGCTGTCCGGGCCGTTCTCAACATTTGTCTAAGTTCTTTTTCTATTGTTTTTAATGTTCTCTCAAACAGTTATTCAGACCAGCTGAAATAACTGCCTTCTCAATTTTTGGTTAGGCTGCAACTTCTGCAACAAACCTATCATATGGAGGAGAGTGGCTCCCGGAAAGCTGTCCACTTGAACTCTGTCATGGATAAATTCAGGGATCCGGGCCAAGCTGGAATTATGACAACAGGTTTTTGCACTTCGAGATTCCATTGGGTTCAGAGCAGGTGCTGGGGTTCAACTCACTGGGAGAAAACATCACTTTAGAAGGGGGATTATCAGATTGAGAGATAATGTCAGGGATCAGGGTGGACCCAAACGCAGAATGAGGCAGGAGACAAGGCTTGAGAAACAAACAAAGGTTTTACTTGGTAGTCACAGCAGGTGAGGAATACAGAACATCTCAGGAGGCAAGAACACCGAACATAGGTCAAAACTACACTAGAGGAACAAAGGCTAGGCTAACAAAGACAAACAAACCAGCAAACAAAGGCGGGTGGCTGAAACTTAAATACAGAACTAACAATCCAACTAAACAAGGGACAGCTGGTGACTGGCAGGAAACAGGGAGAGCTGATTTGCTGAGGAAAACACAGAGAGCAGGGCTAATGAGGGTTGATGCAGGGCAGGTGTGGAGGGAAGGAGCGCAGAAGGGAGGAAAGTCCAAGGGCATCTGGTGGACAGGTGGAGAATGGCATCTGGGGACACAGATAACCTCAGATAACTTTGTTTTTGTAAGGCGCTGCGCCTCCATCTGGTCCACTGCGGTGTTGGAATCTGAAGGAGAAACCAGATGGCTGTTTATGACATTATCCTTGTCTTCCCCATTATCATCCCTCTTTGGTTCTGATTGATTAAGCGCCCTCCGCTGAAGAACAAGGCCGAATAAAACTGGAATAGTTGCCATAAACAATGATGAGCAATCAATATTCTTAATATCTACATCCTGTACCTGATCAAAGAAAGGAGGAGGAGGCCAGGTGAGCTCACTTGGCTGGTTCCTTTTAGATTTTTGTACAGTGTTTTTAAGCTTTTCTATAGATTAGATTTGCTGTATCTGCTTTTAGCCCATTTTAAAGCTCTGTTAAAAGCTTCAATTTGGAAGTCTCCTAATACATTGTTGCAGTACTCCCTCAAAATTACCATGTTAGCATTCATCCAATTAGCAGTATTCTGTCTTACTTTTCCCCCCTCGTGTAGCCTCGCTTGGAGAAGCAGGCTTCATAAAGGCTGTCAATTTGTCTACTTGCCTCATCATGCCCAACAGGTATGATGCTTTGTCTATGGATATATCCAGAATTTCCAAGTGGTGAAAGGCCTGCAAGACCTTAAAATACGGTTTGGTCAGGTAATTTGCTGAGGAAACACCATTTACATTCGTTGTTGGATTAGCCCTGCTTAACAATGGTTCTTTCCATAAGTGTAATGCCTCAAACCGGTTATACAGCTGTAGGGCCATGGTGGAGGTTAGTCCCCAGCTTGGAATATTCTTTTGTTAGCGATTAATTCCACAGGCACACACCATCAATTAAATCAGTATTCAGAGAGGAAAACAATTCCCCTGTCAAACAGACAAATTTCAGCTGCTCAGCTAAAGTTTTTCCTGTTATCACTAAACCTTTAAAAATTACAATAATGATCAAATCAAGATGAAAACGAAAAAAAACTTTCCCCGCTCCCGGCTGAACTGGTACCCATTATCCTCCATTGAATCACCAGTGCGAGGGCCTACCTGTTTGTCTGTTGTTCTGGCTCCATGTAGGCCCCGGTGCTGCCTTGGCTTGGCATTGGCTGTTGGATGGGGTTGCTGCTGCTTTGAGGACATGTGCTCTGCGGATACTTGGAAACAGTCTTTAGTTCCAAATCCCACTGACTTTCTCTTAGTCCATAAAGGAGGCATTTAGGCTCCAATACAGTCGGTTAATCCCTGATGTTTCGCACATATAATGCTTCCTCAGAGAGACTGGGATAGACTGCTGCCAGTGGTTGAAGGAACTTAAAAGGAGGGAAGTTTTCCCTCCCTTGGAGCTCCTTCCTCTAACTGATTGGTCTAAAACATTGCCCCACCTCCTAACACTACCTGTCCCCTCGTGACAGGTCAAATGGCTGGGCGGGGAGATGTAATCCCGCCCAGCTACACCCCGGAATAGGGGAGGAAACTGCCCTCAAGGACAGATGGCTGATTCTTAAAGGAGAGGTGTATCCCTTAAAGAGTTAGGGTTAGGGCCCTAACTTTTGGAGCCAAATCACAGGTTCACGAGGAGTTGCTGCCGGCCTTATATGCTTGTAAACTTGGACCATGAATGGCGGAGATACGTTTTTGAGCGTGTTGCAGCGTGCGAAAGCTTGCGAGGCCATCGCAAATTGCCGCAAATCGTCGCACGCCCATAGGGATTACATTGGGGCCAACTTAAAAAGCCGGCTTAATGAGAAACTCGCCAATCTGGACCCAAAAAATCTAGGGAACCTGGACCAAACAACGGCTTTTGGAGGGAGGCTTAGTTGCAGTTCCCAAAAGTTGTCCGACGGGGCGCAATGGTTTACCCCAAGGTAATTTGCATGCAATTTGCATATGGGAGCCGGCTTTATATACTAGTAAATATGGCTTTACATATGTGTACATATTGACACCTAGACAAGCCGGCCTTATGAGGTGTCCCCCCGCGCACCCCCATGCCTTGAGCCGAGTTCAGAGAATGAGATGTCTCACGAGAGCTGTCATTACGAGGCGATTTGCATGTAAGCTGCAGAAGCGGCGGGTCTGGGTCCGGGATTTCTGGGGTCCTCCTCCTCCTCGTCACTCTGCGTAATGATTAGATTAGATTCAACTTCATTGTCATTGCACATAATGAATATTATATATGAGAATAAGTAAAGACAATACCGTTTCAGCCAGGTGCATTCGCTTCGTGGAGGCTTTCTTTCCCCCCAGAGCAGCAGCATTCTCCATGGCTTCCTCCAAGATCTTCCGGGTGCCATGCGCCTCCTGAACGTTCTCATCTGCCACGTAGAAGCGGTTGGAGGTTTCTGTGCCGTGGCGCATGGCCCTGCTGATCTTCTCACCGTCGTCGGGCGGCACGAATCTCTGCGACTAGGAAAGGGGAAAGAGTGAGTTTTGAGAAAAACGTAAGTTAAGTTTGTGCTGTGCTATTAACTTTCATGCTGGAAATTTGAGGGAGGGCAAGCTCTCAAAGCAGAAGCAGAACCAAAAAGAAGGTGTCGTACAAACTTACAAAAGTGGCAAGGGAGGAATGGATGATGGTGATTGTGATGGAAGTGGCAGCTGCCGCAGCTGGCCCAGACACCGCTCACCATCTCGCCCAACCGCTTGACCTTGCCGCCAGCGGAATTAAAAAAGAACGTCCCGGCAACGTTGCTGTCGTAGCCCAGGAGGAGGGGGCGCACCTTGTCAAACTCCATCATCCAGGTGTGAATTTCAGAGTTATGACATGTCACATGGGAGCCGTCGCTACGAGGCGATTTGCATGTGATTTGGCTGTGCGAGTACATATTGACACCTTAAAAAGCCGGCCTTGACACTTTTATTAAATTTTATGCTGGAAATATATTGTAAATAAGAAAATACGTTCAACATAACAACCAGAACAAACAAAAGCAAACTTTCTACTTGACTTCTTCATTTGTACCTCCTGCCTATGGGTTACCACCTCTTTGTTCAGGATCCGTATTTCTTTCATTATCAGATTAGCCACATTATCCAGGCGACCCTTTGACAAGCGCACCTGAGGGAGGAAGAAAAAGACACACACACACACATCACCAACCGCTGTGTTAAAATAATAACGACAACGACGACTTATCGGGAGCTTCTTTTCGCGTGCGTACTGTCTCTTACCTGTGTAATCTTCTCATCATTGATAAAGTACAAGAACTTCCTCACATCGAACAAGAAGTTCTTCATGGTGGTGACGGCCTTGTCTTTAAGCAGCTGGGTTATCCAGCTGAAACATAAAAAAAAAAAAATAGGACGAATGAATGAATGAATGAATGAATGAATGAATAAATAAATGAATGTGGCGGTGACGGAAACGGTTACCGAACCTTAACGCCGAAACCAAAAAACTTACCTGAGGATTTTCTCCGTGGCGTCCATATATCTGAGGTGCACTGGGGCTGCGGTCTCCTCCCCCCACATGTAACACAGGAACGACCTGACGTGGCTCACGCTCTGGTTTGTTATATAGGTCATTCTTCTTTGGCGGTTTCGAGCCCTGGGTGATGCATTTAAATTTCGACAGGAGATCCTCTGGAAACAAAAAAACAAACAGGACAGACAATTTTTGTGAACATGTCAGGGCGAGTAATTAGTAAAACTAGTAAAACTCAACCAGTGTAAGATAAGCGCACGAATGTTTCTATTTTGCACAATCAATACTAACATCATCAGACATTAATCCACCCCCCCCCCCTAGAAAAGTTCACAATTAGCAACGGGATGAATCCATGGTCATGGTTTTGGACTCGCAGGGTCTCCTCCTCCTCCTCCTCCTCCTCGTCTTCGTTTCGCCCCCTGACCGTCATCGTTGTCACTCTCTCTCCTCCTCTTGGTCGCCCCCTGACCATCATCCTTGTCACTCTCCCTCCTCTTGGTTGCCCCCTGACCGTCATCCTTGTCACTGTCCCTCCTCCTCTTGGACGCCCCCTGACCGTCATCCTTGTCACTCTCCCTCCTCCTCTTGGTTGCCCCCTGACCGTCATCCTTGTCACTCTCCCTCCTCTTGGGTCGTCGTCGTCGTTGTCCTCCTCCTCCTCCAGGTCAGGGTCAGGGTTAGGGTTAGGGAATAGGGATGAAAACCACTTTTGGAGGTGACTGATCCTCATCTACGTCACAACCGGAAGTAGCTAGAGAGTTAATATGGTATACAGGCCTTGGAGGACCCCCCGGGTCATCCTGAAGTGGAACAAAGTCAATACCTCCTTTCTAACTAGGGGCCGCCATTGACTCCCATTATAACGAAAAGTGACTGATCCTCAAATAAGTCCCGAACGGAAGTAGGTGGAACCCAGGTAAGTAGTGGACTCTTTATTCTGGCCTCTCACCCAGGGGCTCTCCAGCATGGGCCAACCCACCAGTACACACTCCTGCAGGAGTGTGCACCGATGGGTAGACCCATGCTGGAGAGCCCCTGGGATCATAGAGGCACGCAAGCCTCCACGCCACGACAAGGCAGAGTCCATGTGGAGGGATTTTTTTTTGTTTTGTTTTGTTTTTTGGTTTTTATAAGAACAATAAAGAACAATGAGAGGAACATGAACAATGTTTTTTTTGTAATGTGAGTGGATGCAAGTGTGTGTGTGTGTGTGTGAGCAATATACTAGAACAGGAACAATAAATAACTATTTACAAAGTAAGTGTATTGTGTGGTGTCTTTTTGTAATGTGAGTGGATGTAAGTGTGTGTGTGAATGTAAATGTGCAGTAGGACCTCTTCAGGACAGGGCCTTCAGCATTTCCAGCCTCTTCTGCTTGAAGGCCCTAAAGGTCCTAATCAGGAAGCCCTCTGTCTCACACGCCAGAACATACAAGTCATAGGCTTTCCTATGAATTAGAGCTGGGTCCAGGTTCACAGTGGCCAGCTCTTTTGAAGACCACCGCAAGCTGCTGTTTACCTGGCCACACCTTGGCGCTGTCTTGTTCACCACCTCCACTCCCTCCCCAGTGTCCATGATGAGGTGGCCATCCTCTAGGGGCTGTACCTCCTCCTCATTTGGCACCTGAGGTGCGCTTGTGGAGGGAGGCTTTTAAAGCGGCTGAGCAGCTGGACCTTCTGGAGTTGGTCCTGTGGCAGTGGGAGCCTTGCCACAAGCAACCTCAGGTGCTCAAAGGAGACAACATCTGCATTCATGAGGACACCCACACAGGACAGAAACGTGAGGACATGGAGGCGTTGGTGGGTCGGGAGGAGGGGGGGCAGCTTGGAGAGACAACCTGCCATCCAGGGCATGCCATACTCCCTGTACCTCTCCAGTGTGCATGCATGCGTAGATGAGCCCCCTCCTCTCCATCTCGTCACACACGTCCCCGATGAGGCCTGCAGACAGCGCCTCTGTGGATGGAGCCTGGTCATCGGTGGTGAGCTCCTTGAAGTCCTGAAGTTCCACGTGGCCTTCTGGGACTTCTTCAGGTCACGGAATTTGATGGCTGGGAAATACTTGAGTTCCATAGCAAGTATTGCCAGCCTCAAGCAGTCTGCGACCTGGTGACCTGCACGAGCCGCAATGACCTTGGCCCTCCCAAACGTCATTGGGAAGCCGAAGCTTTCTCGTGTGGCAAGGGAGTTAGTCAAGCCCTCCACAGTGACCACACCTGTCAGCCTGCCAGGTGTGGTGGAGGCTTTCAGGGCGGCCACTGGGAGGCGGTCGTTGCGGTCGTACAGGTCACTAAGGAGCAACACCAACAGCGCCTGTCCCACCACAACAGGTGCTGCCTGCAGGACCTCGGTGACTGGGAACAGCCTCCATATTCTTTCCCTGGTCCATCCCTGGTCCAGTTGCTGAGTGGATGAGGAGCCAACCCCACACTAGCACTGCTGGCGGGCGCCAAACCCAAAAACCCCCGGTCCTTAGTGAGACTAAACTCACCCACACTGCACACCCCAAGGCTCAAGGAGTAAGGACGGTCGGAGTTACTGACTGGGTGTCCAAAGAAAAACTCCTCCAGCGCAAGCTCCAACTGGTACGCCTGCCAGGAGGCTTCATACCCACCAATGCCTTGGTGGGTGTAGAAGAGCTGGCGCAGGCGACCAGTCAGGTGCTGGAGGATTTCCTTTACCACAGTCAGCAACCCCTGACCGTCCTTGTTGTCCATGAAAGGGACAACCATGGGGTGGTAGGCAAACAGGTCTGTCACAGCCTTCATATCGAACAGGTCACAAGGGCAGATGGTCTTAGGCACATTCCTAACAAACCGCACCACCTGCTCCATACAGAGGCGTAAAGGACAGATGGTCTTGCAGACCAGGTTGTCCATATGGCACAGGTAAGAATGTGCCCAGACCATCTGCGCACTGGCGACCTGTGGATGTGAAAGACCTGCAGTGACGATAGTCCCACTGACTGGGTGAGGGTAGGCCATTGCCAGCGGTGTGTGTGGGGAATCCACATACAGCTAGAAGAAGGTGAGTGTGCCTCCAAAGGTGTGTGCCCTTGAGGTGTCAGTCAGGGCTTTGGCGATGTCCATACATCGGTGGTCCAGGTTAGTCTGGAAGTTCACAGCATCGTGAATAGACATGGCCATGAATAGCTGCCCTCTCACACCAATTACCTCCTGTACCCCCAAGCGTGACCACAGGAGGTGAACCCCTTCCTCCTTGGGATGGATAGAGAGGGCAGCATGTATGGATAGAGAGGGCAGCATGTATGGACTCTCTATCCATACATGAGGGGGAGCGTGAATCGCTCCCCCGATTTTTGACCATATTTGGCCAGGTGGAAAGACAGCTGCACGGCCGGGTCCACTGCTGCCTCAGAGAAGGCCAGAGCCAACAGTTCAAGGATGAAGGCCTGGTCCTCCTAAAGAACATTCATCCCGTTTAGCAGGTGTAGTCTGTTCTTCTGAACTGTTGGCCTGGCCATGTCCTTGGGCGGCAGGGCCATAAGCTTCTGTTTGAAGCTTGTGAAAGCCCTGTTGATCAGGTCGGTGGTGCTCCTCCTTGCCAGCACTTCTTTTGAGCCGGCATGGGTGTCCATAAATGACCAGGTCTGGGAGACTGAGACATTAAGGAGGAAGCCTCCATAGACATAACCCAGTGTATGTCCGTAGGTGTGGCGGAGGTTGTTGACCTCCAACTCCGTCCGTTGTGCTAGACCCAGGTGTTTCTTTAAATAAGGAAACTGGTTGTGGACTTGGCTGGGTTTCAACAGCGGCATGAAGAGGTAGTGGATGCACCCCAGTACACTCTTCAGTGATGCCACCTCCACTACCACCCCATCCACATCAGGTTTGAAGTCCAGGTGGAGAGGTGCACCCACTACCTCGACCGGGTGTGTGGCCACCCTCACCTCCTCACTTGCAAGGAAGGCCTCTATCCCCTCTGCCTTCAAATAGGCCGACAGCAAGTTGTTACAGTTGTCCAGGCTTACCTCCAGCAGAGGGGAGGCTTCTTGGACAGTGGGGCCCATGGTTGAGGGTGGGCTAGGTGGGGAGGGTGGGCTCATGGGGGTAGGAGGGCTCATGGGGGAGGGTGGGCTCACTCGAGTGCGGGTGGATAACCTCTGAACAGTGCCAAGGTTGTATGGTGGCCTCATATACAGCAAGATAGACCCGGAAGCAGGAGACCTCTGGACACGGCGAGTGCGAGTGACAGAGACAGGGACGGACAAAGGGAGAGGGACTTGGACAGGTCCAGGGAGAGGGACTTGGACAGGGTTAGGGGCAGGGTTGGTCTCTGTCTCCTCATCACTCCCCATGTTACCAAAATATTCCTCTGCAGTCATGAGTTCAGACATTTTGTCTAGGCTTCAGGCTTCCTCTACCAACGAATTAATGTGGGTAAGTTACTGCTTTCCTTATATAGGTTAGAGCCAAAAAAAGTGTTACATTTTGTGTATGACAGTTTGTTTTCTAAATAAAAGCAAAAATATGTTAAAAATAGGGTTATTCTTGAATAATTTTTGTCGTATCGACTCGAATTCGACCAATTTCCGCTTGGGGTAAATCAGGTCTTCCGCATCCAGTGATACCAACCGCGACTCTGTACGACCACCGGAAGTGGGTGTAATGGACACCCGGAAAGTGTTTTTTTGTTTTTTCAAACTCCCTGGGGGGTGGTCCAATTGGCGTGTAAGTTGGTTAGGGTTTAGGGTTAGGGTTATAGAGTTAGGGATGTGAAGTAATAACCCATGACTCTCCCCGCCTCAACAATTTGGCAGTTGGTTAGAGACGGGCAGTGCCCTGGCCACCGCTTGTCAGTCAAAGCGTCCCCATCTGTGCAAAGTCTGTCATGGAAATAGAACAATTATAGAGATTAAATGTGTTGGGTTCAGGGTTGGGATATTGGTTGAGGACATCCATCACATCCACTGTGCACATTGTTAGGGTTGAGTTTAGGCATGAAGATCGTTAGGGTTAGGTAAATTAAGTGAAATAGTATTGAATTACTTGAATCCATTAACTGCATTCCAGTGTTATTTATTATTTCACTAGTGAGGAGGTTTTAGTGTCAGCTGATCATATATCTGTCACGGGTTAAGGTTGGCGGACTCTAAGGCAGAGACACAACACGAGGAGGCAGCAGGACAGTTCAAATAAAGATTTATTTGAGGGTAGGGTGAGAGGACGAGGCTGGCCTGGAGAGTGGAGGAGTCCGGGCTTGACAGCTGGCCTGGGGAGTGGAGGAGTCCTAGGCTTGACAGCTGACTGACGAGGCAGCAGACTGGGCGAAGGACTGACAGGGTTCCAGAGCTGGAGCAGGTGGCAGGAGTCAGGACGGGATCCGGACAAACAGGCAAGAGTGAGTCTAGGCAAAAATGCAAGGCAGACTGAAAACAGACTAAACGGCTTGAAAGTGACTAACAGGGTGAACTGAGTCAACAATCTGGCGGAGTCTGGAGGTTTGAGCTGGGCTTAAGTAGTAGGGATGATTGGGTGATGAGTTGCAGCTGAGCAGACCGGCTCCTGACTCCGGACACCTGACTCCAGCTCTGTAATCAGACCACACACAAAGAGAGATAGAGACTAGGAGGCAGAGGGCATGACAGTATCACACTGATTCTGCACTAATGCTAGTGCTTGAAGTGGATACAACTCACCATGTCTGACAGAGAAAGGCTACTTCACCTTAGTGAATTTCCAAAATCTGTAGAGTAATGGGGGGGTAGGGAGTGAACTGGATACTAATTTTCATCATGGTTCTCATTATTTTCTCACTTTTCTTTCATCAGAAATTGATTGCTTAGCAACCCTCACCGCAAAGTTGTACTCTGAGCATTTCACTGCAATCTACAACTCTAGTGTGTCAGAATGTCAGCAATGATATATCAACCCCTTTTTACGGATGATCCAAAAGTATTGAAAGGGGAAAGCCACTACAATTCTGCTCATGTCGAGCCATAGCGGACCCATCCTACAGGCAGATCAGGCGCTGCCCCTAGAGCCCCCACCAGAAAAATCAGCTTAAAAAGTTGTGGAATGAATTTGAATGAAGAGAGTATCTCTGTATGAAAGAAGTGTGCCCATAAGAAATAGACTTGATAGCGCTTTACACTGCCCATTAAAAGTTTGGGGACACCTAGCTTTTGAAAATGCTTAATAAATAAGCATGTTTTCTTTGTTGGTTTGCAATAACTTAACCCCATTTAAGAATAACTAGATTTTGTTTGATAATAAAAAATCATACATGCAAATATTTGTAATAATACTAAAACAAACTATACGTTCATCAAGAAACCTCCATTAGGAGCTGTACCTGCTGCACACACTTTCTTCATGTGAACAGTCAGTTTTTTCCAGCCGTTCCAGACACTCTGCCTCTGCTCTGCCTCTGTTTGTGGAGCTGGTTGGTAGGCAAAACCTTCTCTTCATACCAAAGAAGACACTTTGATGAACAAGAAGCTGAGTGCTGAATAAATATATCCAAAGTATTAATAAATAGATATTTTATGTTAACAAAAGCATTGTAGGCATTTTTTTCCATGACTTCTTCATTGAAAAATAACAGAGAAAAAAAACAATAACCAAAGAGTACTTTGAAAATTTAGAAAAGGTTTAGCAAGGTGTCCCCAAACTTTTGACGGGCAGTGTAATTGGTGATGGAGCAGACAGTACAGACTGAAGGCAGTCTCCACTCACACACAGGTCTGAGTCAAAGGGTTAGGGTTAGGGTTAAGGTTAAATACATTTATATAGTGAGCAGAGTGGCGTCTCTTCACTTGATCTGATGGAGCAGAGTAGTCAGCAGTAAGGTTCTCGTGAGGTTTGGTAATGCGGAAGTAAATAAAATGCAGAACGACTACATTTTCATTAAATAATGGATCAAATTTAGTATTTTATGAATGGTCTTTTTGAAAAATGCCAAAAATAAGGGCTGTGTTGAACAGTTACCAATCAGATATATTACATTTTGTTTCAGGTGTTAAAACACACCAGCATCACCTTTTTTGTGAATTAAATTTTTTAGTTACTTTTAATATTGATTTTTGCTAATGAAATGCTAACCACTGGGGAAAGCGGACTAGAATAGCACTGATGCATTGCTTTGACGCAGAGGTCATGAGCGACTTTCGTCATCTTATTTTTCATCTCATCCTGACTGTGTTGTACATTGAAATTACTAAGATTTTCATAGCATTACATTGAATAGTTATTATAATTGTTATTGTTCAATATAGTTGCCTTGGCACACACTTTTTTATTTTTGGCATTTCTTGCAAATCCCAGTCATATTTTCCATAGGGATTTTGGACTACACACCAAATGCTGAAAATGCAAAGACTTCACCTCTCTATAGGATGGTAACCATCAACAGAATTTCTTCAGAACATGCAAGCTTGGCATATTTGACTCCATGGTCATATTTGACTGCATGCCACTGTCCTGCTGGCAAGTAACAGTCCACCTCGGTGGTACTGCTGGCATTCTCTCCACTCATTCAGATTCGGTTTACTCTGGACCTGTTCCCATGCACACCACACAGGGGTCCCAACAAATGCTAGGCCAACAAATACTGTTGAAAAGAAATAGTGTTCACGGATGAGTTTGTTCTCCCGTGCATCTGAGGAGCAGTCCTCATGGTGTATTCATCCTGGAGCCAAAGCAGTGTATGAATCTGTTTAGGCTTGTAGTGAGTCTCTGTATTCTAAAATGGCTTGTTTTCCTTTCCCTCTTACCCAACGTGTGGTTCAAGAGATTGGAATAAATTACTCAAAACATGACTTGCAATAATAATACACGTTGTTTCTATTGAGGTGTTCAACACAGTGTTACAAAGTGGTTTATAAATGATCAAAAATAATCAGAGGGCTACAAAAGACAAATTTTTATTCATCGTTCCATTTTCAGGGTAGGTTACAATGGAGAAACTGCCCCAACCTCCCCTTCCCCCATTCTCCTTCCCTCCCAACTCCAATCAGTAGTTTCCTTTTCCTTATAAATTTAAACTATTGCTTTATAATAGATACTGCTTGAAAGAGTACTGCAAATAGCTCATTATGTCATTGCCAGGTATGTGCCTATACAGGGGACGGACAAAATAATGGAAACACCGACTAATATGTCTCTGTATTTGCTGGATGTCTTTTCAACTTTTGTGTGTGTGTGTGTGTGTGTGTGTGCGTGTGTGTACAGGCTGTGGAAACAAATTTCCTCTAAGAGGACAATAAAGTATCTATCTATCTATCTATCTATCTATCTATCAAGTACTTACTAGGGAGTAGGACCACCCTTTGCCTTCAAAACAGCTGCTGTCATCCTACACCTGAACTGTGTAGTGGATATTGACCTTTCTTCAAGAAGGAAAGCCTCCACTTCTTTGAGGGATGAAGGAGATGGAAATATAGTTCCCATAAACGTTCAGTGATGTTTAGATCCACTGATTGAGGAAGCCATTGAAGGGTTTGACTTCATCCTGCTGTTCATGAAACCAGCAGTGTACACTACAAAAAATGCAATTCTTAAAATAAGAAAAAAAATCTTGTATGAAGAAAAAAATTCTTCATATGAAAATGAGTAGGTTAAGAATTGACTTTCTTGAAAATTCTAACAGATAAATTCTTATAACAAGAAACCCTTTTCTAGGCTGAAGGCGCCACATTATTCTTCACTCAAGAAATATATTTCTTAATGCCAAAATAATTATTTTTTGGGAAGCAATTCTCCTGTGAAGACATCCATTTCTTCATCCAAGAAGACAGGTTCTCATACCAAGAAAACAAATTCATTCTTAAATTAATTCTTATATTGCGAAAAATTGGTCTTAGATCGAGAAAATGTATTTCTTCATGGAGAAAAGTATTCTTATTTTAAGAAATTGAATTCGTCCAAATTCTTCCTGAATTCCAACAGTATTCTTATGTAGAGAATATGAATTCTTGCACTGAGAAACTCCATTCCTATAGAAAATCAACTTCTGCTTCAGCTGTTGCATAAGCTGAGTTGTATTGGCCTTGTCAGAGGGGTGGGTGAACTTGTCCTCCAGCAATTTTTCCTCAAGGAATAAGAACGCTGGAGCCACTGCCTCATTATACCGAACCTGGAAGGTATACAAGACACCAAGGAAGGTCATGAAACCCTTCCAGATGTCCTAGAGAGGGCATTACCCTCCAGGCTTCATCACCATGAAAGTTGTCCTCTTCTTTGTGTGCCGCATGATGGCATTGGCGACGCTGTCCCCCTCCTGTAATATGAGAAGAGAAAATAAGTGCATTGGATGAGTGAAAAATGCATTTCTTAGTTCAGAAAACATGGATAGTTGACACAAGAATAAAACACAACTTGCCTTCCACATAATCTAGGCGCAATTCAAATGTTCTTTTCACACTGATTGTATGCAAGACATTAACACAGATTTGTGGCCCCCCTCACTGATAAACTCATGATCTGTGCTATCAAAGATATTGTGCAAAACAAGAAGCCCTCTCTCACTGCCTTCTTTGGGCTGATATTACTGAAAGTCGTGCAAGGTGCTGCCACCTGCTGCTTTGGACTTGGTAATAGTAATAGGTTTGGAATCTGCATGCTCTCTCGTCTATGGCAACCACAAGTTAAAGTGGCACAAAGAACAGGAAATGTGTGCTATGGGTCACACACTTATTTGGCCACAACAGAAAGAAATTAGGCTATACTACTATCCCATCAAATGAGTTAAGGATCATTCTTCTCAACAACCATCAGCTATTCATTAGCCTACACACTTGCTAATAAACTGATGCCTCCATAACCAACAAGTAAGACAAAAATGATTTATGATGTTGGTACGTTTTTACCAATGAGGAACTCAAGACTTATAACGGGCCCATGAGAGGGTCAAAATATTAACAATCTAGTGGGGAGTTTAGTATACAGCATAAAATCCATTGTACCATTGTTATATATGCTATTTATGCTACTTATTTATATTTATGTTATTTTTTTCTTATATACTATTTAGAACATTTTCAATTGTCTTACCAAAATATCCCTTGAATTGGTCCTTTAAGAAGAAACAAGCATAGATGTGTTCAATTTAATTCAATTCAATGCAATGAAGCATTGCAACACTACTGTTATCGGTTAAATTACCTAATTCCACTAACAGTACTAAACTTACCAAACTTAGGAAAAACTGCCTCTGGTTAAGTGTTCTGTCGCTGGGCTCCGACATGGCCTCAAATACCTTGATTTCCCTACAAATTGTCCTGTGTGCCGCAATGATGGTACTTTCTCTTTTTTGAAGCTCAAGTGACAGTTCAGATAATTCTTGCAATGCATCGCACATGATGCCTAGGTTGTTTACAAACGCATGGGAAGATATGCGCATAGCAAGCCCACTGCATGTTTGCTTAGCAATGCCATCGTTGGAGGGATCCTCTGCTGTCGTTTTAAAATGTTTCTGAAGTGCTGGGTAGTTTTTCCACACTGCTTCTACTGTTCTAAAACTTGATGCTACCCAACTAGTGTCTAATATCCGACCGATTTTGCACAGCTGGACATCTAAACTCTCTGCAGTCTCTCTCAGCTCTATTCGGTTTTTGTTAGATGTGCTATAAAGTGCATATAGCTTATCCATCAATATTTTAAAATGGATAGCTCCCATCTCTGTCACTACGTCGCCTACTGCGAGCTCAAGCCTATGGGCCGAGCAGTGCCAAACAGTAATATTAGGGAATATGGCCTGGAGCCTAGCTGCTGCTCGGCAATTGTGCCCTAACATGACAGAAGCGCCATCGCACGTTACTCCAATGAGGGTTTTAGAGAGAAATTCCTCAGTCAAATTTAGGCGCTCCATAGCAGATAACAAATGACGGTCAATTCCTTCAGCAGTTAGATCATCCAGCTCTACGAGTTCAGTAAAAATGTTTGTAGGCTTGTCCATATCAGGCAACTGAACCCTAAGGTATATGATCAAGGAACTCTTTTTGTTTAAACTGGTGGACTCATCCAGCATCAGACTGAGTTTGGGTGCACACTGTACTATTCTTTCAAATAGTTTTCTTTTCATTTCTGTTGAAATATGTTTCTGTATATTTGCACACGCAACATTGGAATGTAGAATTCTACCCATATCAACTCCATTTAACTCTTGGCAATCAATCTCATGTTCAAAGCCATTTGCGGGCCTGTGGCGTTTAGCCTCCTTGTACACTGTGCGAAATACTCGAGCTGTCATGGCTATCTGTTCAGACTGACTATTAACTATAGCATGTGTCATGGTGTCTCCTTTTGCCTTATCGAGAATGCCTGTTGCTGGTAAATGAGCCTTGGTCTGGACATGTCCAAAGACTTTTTTTCTGAGTGCCCGTTGCTGTTTTTTAATATCCGAAGCAGACGAGGTTACTGTACACGAGACCCATTCCTTTGCTAGTTTCATTCCCCTTGTCTTCTCTGGCCCCAAAGACCCTACCGCCTTACATGTTGCGCAGCCCAAACTTAAATTTTCCATTACTAGCCAGGGGTAGTAGGTCTGCTTAAACTTGAACTGAGCTGCTGTCCAAATAGTTGTACATCCCATCCCTGCCATTTCCGTGGACCTGTCGCTAGACGTCCCCAACTCTTCTCCGCTGAAAGCACTCTCCTCTCCCTCTGAATCTGACCTCCATCTCCTCCTGTCGTTGGACCTAGCTGCTGCCGTGGTAGCCTCCCGCTCCTGTCGCTGGATCTGGCTAGCATTACCACTGCAACCGCCCTCATGTGTTGTTGTCGCCATCCTGAC
Organism: Centroberyx gerrardi; assembly: GCF_048128805.1. Classification (NCBI taxonomy): domain Eukaryota; kingdom Metazoa; phylum Chordata; class Actinopteri; order Beryciformes; family Berycidae; genus Centroberyx; species Centroberyx gerrardi. The sequence goes on along the minus strand of NC_136003.1, from coordinate 5,823,243 downwards.
TCGTTTAGAAGCATCATGCGATTCTTCTTTTCTTTTGAAAAAGGACAGCAAATTTAATTGCCTTTTTAACATTTCCTTTTTAACATTTTATTTTGCAGTTGCACACTTCTGATCCCATCTGCTTCAGTGGTCTGACTGCAACACGTTTAGGCAACTTTTTTGAGTGTACGTGACATAGGCCTAATTATCCAGCGAGCTTTTCGCACGATCAGTGCACTCACTCACACCTAGTAGATCTCCCGACTTTTTAATCTAAACTAGTAAAGAACGTGAAATTGCTTTAAAATTGGTCAGTAAAGTAAAATTATTTTATTTTATTATAATTGTTTTTATACCACTAGAGGTACCGGATCCGCACAAATAGGTACCGGAACACAGGCAGTCAAAAACCGAGAGGTGCCGGATCCTGTTCCGGCAGGATCCAGCACAAATTAAGCACTGCCCAAAGTTAAATTCCATATGAAAAAAACAAAAAATTGCTTTGCTAACTCAATCTAGTTGTAACTACAATATTTGCCAGTAAAAATATGTTGCCACTGCAGTTACAAATACACAGTGATACCAATGCGAACATTGTCCCTAACTGACTGACTCCCCATTGTTGAAACATGCATGCACGACTTTCACATAGGCTTGCCTAGCTGATCTTGGTGCCAGGTGATGTCACCTTCTATAGAGTACAATAGGTGATGACATCACCTGGCACAAAAGATCAGCCAATAGCAGATGGCCAGTTCAGTACCCTACTTTTCACCATTAGATATCAGGCTTCACCACAAATTTGGATTTGGGGTTTAGTTACTCTTTAAATCACTTCTTATGTCATTTTTTTTTAAACTGGCCTCCTTGTAATTTTATTCATGGTGACCTGAATAGAGGAGGCTATACTGGGGAATAAGAAAAATGGCCTTGCATGTGTCACATGCCTCAAACAAAAAATGCTCTTGATATTCTTCTTGCCTGCTTTGTTGGTTTGTAGGCTATTACACCCATAACATGCCCTACCTTTGTTGAATTTCCATCAGTTGGTAGACATTAAATACATTCTCCACTACCAGAGACAGCCCTTTAGCGGGTGAACCACCCCCTGAAAAAAAAAAAAAGAAAAGAAAAACAGCATATTCGAACAGATAATTTTGTATTTTAATGGCCTTTGTCAGCAATTGCAAACAAGTGATATCATTATAGGCCACTTGTGCTCACCTGTGCTTGTAGCATGCCGTTTGTGAACTGTAATCTCCCCTCTGGCTTTAGGTTGCAGCACATACCACCGCTTTTCACACTCCTCACTGGTGCGCACTACCAGAGGGAATGAGGCATTGATTTGCTGCGTGTTTTTGTCCCATGCCTGCCTCTTGGCTTCTGCTGTAACACCGGGGCCAAACTTTCCTCTTACGATGGTTTTACGCTCATCAACTAGTTGGGCCAGTAGCAAACATTGCTCTTCTGTCCAGTTTGGTTTTCTGCTTCGTTTAGCTGTGTCCATGACGTCCTACTCTTCTTGGTTTGTGGCAGATCTACATGTTCAAGAACCCTATTTGTATAAGCTGACCAACAATCATAGTAATTGATTAGAGCCTGCACGATTTTAACTGCCTATGAACGTCAAAGTGATTAAGTCATAATAAAATTACCCGCATACATGCTAATAAATGCATTAAAAAGCCTGTGAGGACCACACCAATAGACCTATTAAAAACTTAGGCTGTGTTTTCAAATATTTTGAAATATTAATAGGGAGCTCTCACTATTTATTGGATGCTCATTATATAAAATTGTATGCCTTAAGGTAGACTAAAATCTGCGAGTATTGATTTCTCTTGTCCATTCCTTGCTCAGAGTTGATCTGAGAACCTCCGTAAATCACTCCTAAGGTAGAACTCCTTGCTAAGTTTTAGGCTAAGTTAAGAGCTCTCTAAGAGTATTCTCAGCATGTTTGTGAATACGGCCCCTGATTAATTGGATTGGTCACAATAGCTTTTATACATGTCCTCCTGTTTTAGTTTTATGCAGTAATTCTTGATGACATTGGCACATGCACAGTCAAATGTGAGAATCTCTGTAAAGAGTACCAGGCTGACTTTAGAACTGGAAATGAATACATGACAATAGAACCAGCAGTACTCAAATGGCTTGTGAATAGTGTATGCCTTTTTTTTTTTTTTTTGAATAAACTTGACTTACCTTGTGAATAGTGTATATACTGTATATTGTCTTTTGTGTTTTTTTATGTTAATGTACCCACTTATTGATATTACCATGAAAATAGTGTATATATATTGTCAAAAATAAATGTTCTTGGATGATGATTGACAATTAAATCCCTTAAAAAAAAAAGAAAAAAAAAAGACGAATCTCCTTAGGCTTTGGATGTTCTCCTTTACCAGCTAGCTTACTTAACTGTGCCGATGTGTCAGGCTGTCACAGTTATCCAAAGTGAATGGCAAAAAGCTGTTTTGTAGTGCCCAACACATTTCATTTCTACAATTAGGTGTTTTGATTGGCTAAACTGAAGAGGGCGAAATAAATTCATTTATTCAGCAGATTTCCCAGTAATAGGAAGGCAGCAACTCCCATGAATGAATAGTAACCATAATCTTATATTTTAATGAATGATGCTCACTGTGTTAAGAAACTAACATGTTTCAATATTGTGTCTTTGTCAAAGCTGACATAGTTTTGAGTGGGCACCAGTGAGTTAGGTGTGGCAATCATCACAATGGGAGAGTAGAAAAGTGGGTGAATCTTTATGCAGATTTAATATGTTTGAACAGACACCAGTGTCCCAGTTAAAACTGTTTTTACTGCGCCAGCACATCACAATCAAGAGTGTGTAAGAATGTGCCTTCTACCTTTCTCATTTGCCCTTATTGAGAGTGCTGTGGCTCTGATCCCTGCACTCCTTACTGGCCTATTGGCCTGTAGTGCCTGTAGTGTTGTACTGTTATAGTAGTGTTGTAAATGGCTCTGGATAAGTGTGTCAGCTAACTCCTAAAATATGAATGCAAATATATGGCTGAAGTCCATGTGACATCAATGCAGATCCATGTGACATAGTTGCAGTTGTCCTTGTAATCTCTCTCTCTCTCTCTCTCTCTCTCTCTCTCTCTCTCTCATATCCCATGGATGCTGACTAGACGCTTTCCACTGTCTTGCGCTGCGCGTCACAGCGGACAATCCCTATAATTATTTCTATTAATAGGCTATCCAATAAGCTATCAATGGCTTCTGGCCTCCTTCCTGTAGTGTGAACCCCAGGGGCATCAATTCACAAAACCCTAACGTATGGCAACGTCCTTGCATCTAATATCATTTACCACCAAAACTTCCTGACCTGGTTCCAAATAGATATGTGACACTTTCGCTTGATCTTGGCTCACAATTATGATAAAAGCTACAAATTTGGATTTACCTAGTCTAAGGTATGGGTCACTTTGCTACCAACTGACATCCCTGGTGAACCCACATAAGTGTTTTAACTGCTAGAAATAAGAAACCTTAGGCTAAGTGAACAAACCTCCCTATCCTAAAATAAAAATGTAACGTCCATATTGTTGTATAGGCTAAATATTATTGTTTGAACTCAAGACCATCTCCACTCCTATAGCTTTTCAAGATCCACGTGCTAAACTGGAGTGTGGGTGAGAAAATAATGTGAGCGCGCGCGCTGAACATGCGATGCGTGCAGCGTGATCACAGCAGCCCCGCGGCATCAGGGCGAAGGTGTGGGCTATGTGGAGATGAATGCCTTTTTATATTTTTTCCCCTTTAATGTTATTCAGGCCTATTTTCGTTAGACATAATTGACGAAAACACAACCAATATAACCTAATAACATCAACGGCAGGCTCTGCGCCACACAGATGTGTCAGAACGGCCGCGTGAGACTGCGGTAAAAAAAAAAAAAAAATGCGCTCGGGCTGCTCATCCGCGAGCCCCGCCTGTGAGAGAAACTTTAATTCATCCGAATGAGTTCATGGATTTGCGCGTGCCGGTGTCACAGAATATGTAACGGACACGGGGATTAATCTCACGAGAGCTCGTTTACGCATCGTCCATCCGGTGGAGACGTCTTGGAAGCAGGCCGGTGCCCCACAAACGGCAGGTTCAGCGCGGTAAGGACCGCGTACAGCGCTCCTCCATTTATCCCGGTTCCCGTTATGGTGGTGTGGTGAGGTAGCGGTCCTGTCTGCGGCGGTCCGTCGTTGTTGTGGAAACGAGGGCGAACCTCTGACTCGTTTTCTGACAGTTGTATGCCTGGCTCGGATAATAACAGTCGACTAGTACCGGATAGCGGATTTCTCTCATTCACATGGGCGAAGACAAGGCTCGGTTCTGGACCCCGACTCACCGCGGAGAAAACGGAGAGAGCGGAGAAAGCGGAGCGTCTCGAGACCCCGACAGAGAGAAGAGCTATGCGGAGCTGTTCGAGCAACTGGACCTGAATAAAGACGGCAGGGTGGACATTAACGAGCTGAAGACCGGACTGGCAGCCCGGGGTTTACACCGGAGAGAGGCGGAGGAGGTGAGGCCAGGACGGTTGGTTTTCTCCAGGAGAGAGCGAGGCAGGCAGATAGTATTAGAGGTGTTACGCACACTTAGCTGCTCATGAATTCCAACACAGAGGCTAGCCCTTTAGTCGTAGTCCATTCCATTCAAATCTGCTTTATTGACATGATAGGAAAGAGACCTATGCTGTGATGTGGTGGTAAATAAAAAGGTGGCCAAACTACGACGTTCAGTCATAGGTCAAAGAATACATAATTTCTCTCAGTATTTAAGTCCCCCCCCCCCACGTAGTAAATGAAGCTTGTCTTTCTCTGTCAGTAGCTGGTATGCTAGAATGTTTCTGGTGATCTTTGATTAGTAGGCTACAAACCTGTTTTTCTGTTTTCTGTTAGTAGCTATATGCTGGAATCTTTCTGGTGGTGTTTACAAGTCTCTTTTTCTGTAAATAGTATAGAGCAAGATCACTGCCACAAGTTGAAAGCTTCAAGCCAAGTTTTGAAAAATTGAAACTAGTTTGAGATTTGAAGCTCAGTTTCAATCTCTGCTGGAATTAATCTGTACTTGTGTTTGAGGTTCCATGTTCTTAAGAAAGTTTAACACACTTGAAATAAAAAAAAATCTGACTTTATAAAACAAGTTTGAATACTTGTAAAAATGTAATGTTGTAACTTAATGTTTGTATTAGTCTGATTAATGCTTTCACATAATAAAATGACAAACATTTTTACATGTAAAGCTACAACACTCTTCACAAAGTTTCAGCAGTTAATTTCCACAGATACGATCCTATCAGTTTCTAACTTCATGTTTTGTCAACTTGTACTTTAAGTCCTGTAAACTAGTGGGACCTGGGAGCAGGGCCATTTGCTCTTGGCCAATCATCTGCCTTTTGTCAAAATCCAAGCCAATTATATGCTGCCTTTCACACTGAAACACTCGACTTTCTATCAATCAGTCAAAGGTACAACAACAAAGATGGCTGCTGCAACACGAACACAACTTGATTTTTGTATTGTGATGGAGGTTGAACCTTTCAAATCTTGCTTCAAGCTTTCAAAAAGAAGTTAGATTTTTTTTTTCAAAACTAGTTTCAAGCTTAAAGTTGAAACTAAGTTTCAACTCTTTAAAACTTGGCTTCAAGCTTTCAGATTGTGTCTCCATACAGTAGCTGGTATTTTGGCTTCTCTCTGCTGATGTTTTGTCTTTTGTTTGGTCCAAGTCACCAAAGCACTTCCTCTTATTGTCAGTGGTGTAGTGGTTTAGTCAAGTCTCTTCTTCTGTCAGTAGCTGGTATGTTAGAGTCTTTCTGGTGAAGTTTAGTAGGTACAAGTCTCTTCTTCTGTCAGTAGCTGGTATGTCGGAGTCTTTCTGGTGAAGTTTACTAGGTACAAGTCTGTTCTTTTGTCAGTAGCTGGTATGTCTTTCTGGTAATGTTTGGTAGGTACAGCTCTCTGATTTCCTTGTGGATTTGTACAGGAGAGCAGGAAGGGACTTTGTTTTATCTCCTGAATGGCAATCTCTCTCTCTCTTTACCCATAACTCTATTTCAGCTCACGTTCAATTTGTCTAGTGTGGACACGAGTCTAACTCTGTTACACAGCCTATATAACCAAGAAAATATTAGCCTACTTTTTACATTTTAGTCAATATCACTTCAGGGTTCCCTTGTCATGGAATATAGAGAGGTGCACTCCAGACAGGGAAAGTCAGGGAATTTGTACAAATGGGTCACAGGAATATAACAGGGTGTATTTTCTAACTTGTTTCACACATTCATTGGCCTACATTAGATGGTGATTTTCAGCCCAACTGGAATGTTCACCCCCTATAGAAAAACAACATTAACAAACCAGGAAGGAATCAAAATGTTTAGGTCATGGAAGTGCTCTGACTTAGTTGTGTAAAGTCATGAAAAGACATGGAATGTTACTTCAGGCAATCCAGGTGGGAACCCTGTCACTGTCTAATATACATGCTCTACTCTGTGTGACATAAACCACTGCACTTTCCTTAAATAGTACCATAACACAGTCTAGTCAAGCCCCTTGGGCCAGATTGACATTTTATTTTGGTATTAATCAACTTCTCATAGGTCAATTACTAATCTGTGTGGCCTAGTTATAACCCCCCCCATCTCTTTTGCTTTCACACGCACATACATATCCAGGCAGTCTGTCCCACTGTGCAGAGGAATCAAACCCTTGGCTGGATGAATATTTTAATAGTCTATCTGTAACACAAACCTGGTACACTACTGACCTTGGCTGACTACTAAGTGTCAGTCAGTCACCTAGCTGGCTGCCACGTCACACTGCTATTCATCTACTGTGTTACTTTATTTGTAGAGTGCAAAGCAGACAGTGATTTCAGTATGAAGGTGGCTGCATCCCTGTTTTTAGCACAAACTATTACATGCAACATCCTGGCCAACTGTAGGTGTAGGGGAAATGTGAGAAAACCGAGACTTAATCTGCCTCCCATCCCTCTGGTTAAATCTGAACTAATAGCCCCTGTGTTCACTGGAGTGCAGGGTAGACTCTGTTTAAGGGCGCGTTCACACCTAGCATGTTTGGAGCGGTTTAGAAATCTTTAGCATTTCCCCCTTTAGTTAAGTTTGTTTGGCCAGGTGAGAACAATGCCGTTCAAACTCAGGTGGCACCAAATAATGGCACCAAGACGCCTGAAAATGCAAGTCTCAGTCATCTAACAAGAGAATAATGGTACAGTTTGTTAGGAGTGAGAAAGTAATCTGAATCAACCACAGTAAACAACTCCAAAACACAAGGGTTTAAGGGTATAAGGAGATGGATGTTGACACCTGATAGGCAGCAGCTCGGAAAGCTGTTTGGAAAGCTGACCATAAGAAAATAAAGCGAGGTCAAAATGCAGTCTGGAATGGTGCTCAAAGAGCTCAGACAAGTCCATCATGCTTAGCTGAAGTTACAGAGACTCCAATTGGCTTGGATCAGTTACTAAGCAAACGATTTTTGTTTTTAAGCCATAACTATTATGCTGCGTTCATGTGCTGGTGGGAAAGGCTGACAGTCTGTGACTTCCAATTCCAATGGAAGACAAGCGATGAACAAACGTAAAGCGTTGCAGGGGCTGCAGCTTTGCAAATTGGAGAATTGTTCAGCGTTGGAGGTTTGCACTCTACCAAGTAACTTCTAGTTGGGCAGTGTGAACCTAAACAAACCAAATACAAAAATGCAACAAAGTCAACTTTTCCACTCTGGTTCGGACTAAAGAAAAACAACTGTAGGTGTGATTGCACCCCCAGAGAAAGGTAGCCGAGACTTTATTTTATGTGCTAAAGTTAGAAAGCTTACAGCCAATCTCGACCTGTGAAATCTGAAAAGAAAAGATAGTTTTTGCTGAACTCTGCACTTCGGTCAGGTTTGATATTTTATACAAAATATCTGCAATCTCTTTTGATGCTCCCATGTCAATGCAGTATGCATGTTGACACATCAACTGTGTGAGACTGAGTCAGGAGAAAGAGCAAACACCACACATGTAAATGAAATATGTTACAGCACTGGCTTCACCATTCTGATGCATGGCAAAACCCACCAATATTTCTGTATTCTGCATCTTTGCTATTACTTTTCACCAACCTCAAATTAGAAATGCATTTTTGCATCTCACACGATACAGCCCGTGACAGGTGGTAAAAGCATAGCGCTTTCCAAAATTGCCACCTCCTGTTGTAGCTTGATGATGTGTTGATATGTTTCCACAACATTGAGGATATGAAAGTCCAGAGAACATTTTGTTGCGCTGTGTGGAAGGTCGCCCTGTCAAATCCCAGACTGACTGGACAAATATGAGTGGCAGAAGTGAATGAGAAGTGCTCTTCCCTTCCTCAGCAACTATTGTTAAGTTGCCCTTGAGCAAGGCACTTAAACCCCAATTGATGCAGGGTGGAGCTGATAAACTGTATGTGTACTCACCCAAGTTTCCCTGCATAATGACTGAATGCCTCTTCAGTCACTATCGTAAGGATGAATAATAGGATGAATAAATTGCTGAAACCACACACATCAGAGTAATAAATTATACACAATAAAGCATGGTAAGAATAATACTGAAATAGCATACAATTTAATAAAATTCAATCTCAGCCATTAAAATGAGCTACACTATCTTTTATGATATATTTGTGAAGTAGTAATCACGAGTTGTCCTATTGCATTCATTCAAATATTGACTTGCACATTTGTAAATCTTTTCTGTGAATTCAAATTTAGGACACAGATGTGTGAGTGTAAGTTCCAGGTGTTTTGCTACTGTAAAACCTTCACACTGGAGACTGTGATGATGAATGTTGCACACACACACATCCTCGTACTTCTATCCTTATGAGGACCTTTCATTGACTACATTCATTCCCAAACCCACTAACCCTAATCCTAAACTAGCACCTTGAAGAAGTGAGGACCGGCCAAAATGACCTCACTATGCAAAAATCTGAACATCTAAAACTCAAGTTGGTTCTCACAAGGATAAAAGTACAAGAACACGCATACCCAATGTTATAGAACAGTTAGGTAAAAGAGCCCTTTTGACTTTTGAGGGCTCTTATGTTCAAAGTTGCTTACTGGTCTCAAATTAGAGGTTTTCCCACAGAACGCAAGTAGTCAAAGCACCTTTGTCTCAAGTAACACTGAGCTCCAACCAGAGAGCTTTTCAAACATCTGAGGGTTTTAGAGTGTGATCAAGAAGTCAGTATGGTGCATATTGCCAATGAGGGAACAGTCCTAGGAGGGTTGGAAGTAAAAGTTGAATGATAAAAACTGATATGACGAAATTGCTTATGAATTAAAAACAAGAATGATGAAAACGCATGAACACTGATTGGTAATTGTTAAGTGATTTGACTGATTGAAAAATGATTTGATTAAAACAATGATCTGATGAATTCAGATCCATGTTTCATCATATATTGTCACTCTCTAGCCCTATAAAGGTGGAGGTAACACAAATTAAAATAGGAAAACAAACAAAAATATAAATTTATAGGGCATGAAAATGAAAATTGAAATACTGAGTCATGAAAATGCATGTGATTTGAAAAACAGAGCGAAATATTTCCAATTGAATTTGATCAAGGTTGTTTATCATTTTAACGTGAGCAGTTTTTATTTCTAGTGCTCGTTTATTTGTTTATTATTATAAAAAAAAGTGTAACTTCAGCCCTCATAGCTAAATGTCAATCAAAAACCATGCCCACTGATGAACTTGTTGGTTTTTCTGCTCTCAACTTGCAAGCCACATGGCAAATTGTTGTTTTCCAACTGACATAACCATGGCCACTTATAGCAATATTGCACGTAGTTTTAACATGGGGGTTATTCGGCACTTGACCACCATGAAAACCAGAATATAAACTACTTAAGCAATTATGTCCACTGAGTCTGAGGGAAGTCCAGAAGTTGACCAACATAAGAGGACAACCAACAAAAATTAAGAGAGTGTGGTTAGACACACCTTTATCAAAAGGTTTGCAAGATGAGAGCTGAAAAGTCATGAGGTTTGTTAGTGGGTGTGGTTCTTAATTGAAATTTAGCTATCGGAGCTGTAATGTTGTCAATACATTCATAGTGTTTCTCAACCCAGTCCTCAAGTACCCTGTCCTGCAAGTTTTACCTTTAGCTGTACTCTTGCACACTGATTCAGTTAAGGGCCACAGATTCTCATGACACCTTAACTGAATCAGGTGTGCAAGAGTAGAGCAATCCTAGAATCCTACAATCCTAGATCTATTGCTATAATTTTGATTAATCATTTTCAACCCAAAGAAATTTTGGTTCAATGACAAAAGTGACACAGCATGATCATGATAATACCAGTTACCATTGCTGACTTTGTTTGCAGACAAAAAAGACTCATAAAAAGCCACTAAGATAGGCCTAAACCATGAAAACGCCTGATATGGGTTGATAATCATTGCCTACAGTTTGTGTCACCCTTCACAGACACTGAAGTTAATTTAGCTGTAGTATCCCACAATGCAGCGGGGCCTGTCCTGTAAAATGTCCTCCTGGGGGTGTTCCGACACTCAGGAGACACGGCTCTGGACCAGAATGCCTCTGGCTCAAGTGCTAAATAGATTTTATGATGGTGTATATTTTATTTGTCCAATGGGGAAAATTATTGTGCCAGTTCAATAGGAGACTGTGAAAAACGCTGTTATCTCGCTGTCTAACATTTACTAAAGGAAAGTAATTGAGAGGAGAGGTGCTGTAGCACATATTTGATTTGCAAAAGTGAGTCTATGCAAATGGACTTCCCTACTTAACTCAGAGTCAATGTAAATGTTTTACCTGGTAGGCTATGTGTGTGTGTGTGTGTGTGTGTGTGTATGTGTGTGTGCATAACCTTTTTTATGACCTGTAATGGTTGCTGTAACTCATGGTGGTGAAGTGTGTGTCAGATCCATCAAGATTCAGCACCATGGTGGATAGGGATGGGCTAGAATAGTCGACATACAACAACTGACTATTTGACTAGACCTATTGATTTTTATTTATTTTTTTCACTCTTGACATGGACCTATGGTTTATTTTGATTACCAAGGTATGTCAATGTATATTTTACACTATGTTACTAGTGTTGTTACTACTAGTGTTGTCTACTAGTTTGATAAGCCAATAAGGCCTAGATCTATATATTTTGACATCTTCCTATCGTCCCATTATGATCAGTGGTTTTGGTTGTCATCTTTCTATAGTCCAGTCATTATGATCAGTGGTTATGGTTAACATCTTTCTATAGTCCAGTCATTATGATCAGTGGTTTTGGTTGTCATCTTTCTATAGTCCAGTCATTATGATCAGTGGTTTTGGTTGTCATCTTTCTATAGTCCAGGGCTCTACGTTAACTTTTTTCCCAAGGAGTACATGTGCTCCTAAATGAAAAAATGTAGGAGCACACAAAGAAATTTAGGAGCACAGTGAAAAATTTTCAAGTAACACAGAGTTTATTAACAAACAATTTATACTGCGTGTGTGTGTGTGTGTGTGTGTGTGTGTGTGTGTGTGCGTGTGCGTGTACTAAGGGACACACATCTGTGCAATTGCACATACCACCAAAATCACACATTGGCCCATGCCTACTAGACCATAGAGATATAACACTAGAGGGGACATTTCATAGAGAATTCCTATTCTGGAATGGGACCATATGGCAGCCATCTTACCTGGGTCAACTTCTCAGCTGACTGTAATTGGAATCAATGGTGATAGTGCCTTATGCTGCCATTATAATGCTAATATTTTTTTATTGAGACATCACTACTACTTTTTATTTAGCTCACTGTATGCAAGACAACTGTGACTGTCTAAAACTCCGACCAACGCTTTTTTTGTATTTTGTAGATAAAAATAGCTAGCTAAGTAATTATGTTTTCAATCATAAAGATTATCTTCTGGAAGTATCTTAATGGTGCATTTACTTTAAAGAAACTATGAATCCTATTTTCAAGAAGACTTTATAATTCTCAGATTTCTTTGGTACTCTTTGGTACTGAGTAGTTGTATTAAGAGCCAGATGGCAACAGTTATGAGTGCCTATGCCCCTACTTTAGACTCTGAAGAGGAAGTAAAAGAGACCTTCTATGCCTGCTTAGACGAGACACTGTCAAGAATCCCCAGGGAGGATAAGATTATTCTCCTAGGAGACTTCAACGCCAGGGTTGGCCGGGACCACCACCTCTGGAAGGGCACTATAGGAAAGGAAGGCATTGGGAACATCAACTCCAATAGAGCTCTCCTTCTCAGCAAATGTGCTCAGTATGACCTCACCATCACTAACACCCTTTTTCGGCAGAAAAACAAGCTTAAGGCATCTTGGCGGCACCCCCGCTCCAAACAGTGGCATCTCATTGATTATGTCATTGTTCGAGCCAGGGACCGCCGTGACGTGAACATCACAAGGGCCATGATCGATGCAGATGATTGCTGGACAGATCATCGCCTCATTCGCTCCACGATGACCATCAAACTCAAGAGGAAGAGGAGGGTTCAAAAGAAGCAGATCCGGCCAAGACTGAACCTTGAAAGCCTGGTTGAAACTGCCACCCAGCAGCGACTTCAGGCCTCTCTTGGGGAAAGCCTCCAACAGGAATATCCTGATGACATCGGAGAGCACTGGAGCCTTCTCAAAACCACCATCCTCGATACCTGTAAAACCACCCTTGGGTACATGTCCAGAAAACACCAGGACTGGTTTGATGAGAACGACACAGAGATAGAACAACTCATCTCCAAGAAAAGGAAAGCCTTTTGTGCCTGGCAGAATGATATAACCTGCAAGTCCAAAAGAGTGGCTCACTCGAGAGCCAAGGCGGATGTCCAGAGCAGGGTGAGGGAGCTTAAGAACTCTTGGTGGACAAAAAAAGCTCAGGAATTCCAGAGACTGGCAAACCCAGGTGACACCAGAGGCTTTTTCAGCGCTACCAAGGCCGTCTATGGTCCATGCTACCGCGGCTTAAACCCCCTGCGCTCAAAGGACGGGCAGAAGCTGCTGAAGGACAACAAGTCCATTAACGCCCGATGGAAGGAGCACTTCCAGGAACTCCTCAACCGTGACAGCACAACCAAACCAGACATTACCAGCCACATTCCCCAGAGTCCCATCAGAGAAGACATGGGGGGACCTCCCACCATGACAGAGGTTCAAGATGCCATCAGGAGCCTTAAGAACAACAAGGCCGCCGGTCCAGATGGGATCCCAGCTGAGATCTTAAAGGAAGGTGGACCAGAGCTCCTGTACCACATTCACGCCCTACTCCTCAAGGTCTGGGGAAAAAGAAGAACTTCCCTCAGAGCTCAGGGATGCTCTGATAGTGACCATATTCAAGAAGGGGGACAAGGCTGAATGTGGAAACTACAGGGGCATCTCACTCCTGTCAACAACAGGCAAAGTACTCGCTCGTGTCCTCGCAAACCGACTGCTACCACTGTCTGAGGAAGTACTTCCAGAATCACAGTGTGGCTTCCGCCCATCCAGAGGTACAGCAGACATGATATTCACAGCACGCCAACTCCAGGAAAAATGCCGTGAACAAAAGCAGTCTTTGTATATGGCCTTCATAGACCTGACAAAGGCCTTTGACACGGTGGACCGCCAGGCTCTGTGGAGCATACTATCAAGGCACGGCTGCCATGATAAGTACGTCAGAATACTGAGGCTTCTACATGACGGCATGTCAGCCACGGTGCTTAACAGCGGCTCTGACTCTGAGTCCGAGCCCTTCACTGTGGAATCGGGGGTCAAACAGGGATGCATCATCGCACCCACCTTATTTGCCATCTTCATTGCTGCCATACTCCACCTCATTGGCAAGGAGCTGCCACAGGGGATCCCAATCCTGTACAGAACTGATGGCAGGCTCTTCAACCTTAATAGGTTCAAGGCCAAGAGCAAAGTCAGCAACCACCATCTTGGAGCTTCAGTATGCGGATGACAACGCCATCGCAGCACACTCCGCAGAAGACCTCCAGGGCATCCTGAATGCCTTTGCCAAGGCATACAGAGCCCTGGGCCTAGCCTTAAACATCAAGAAGACCCAGGTCCTACATCAACCTCCTCCCAACCAGCCATCTACCCAGCCCACCATAAAAGTGGACAACACCACTCTTGAAAACGTTGATCACTTCCCCTACCTTGGCAGCCTTCTTTCCTCCAAAGCTGACATCGACTCTGAGGTTAACCATTGCCTGAGTTGTGCCAGTGGAACCTACGCCAGACTCAGGAAAAGAGTCTTTGAAGACCGAGACCTACAGGCCCAAACAAAACTCCTGGTCTACAGAGCCGTTGTCCTCCCCACCCTGCTCTATGGAGCCGAATTATGGACCACCTACAGCAAGCACCTGAGAGCCCTGGAACACCACCACCAAAGATCTTTACGAAAGATTCTGAGGATCAGCTGGGAGGACAGACGTACCAACATCAGCGTTCCGGAGGAAGCCAACATGACCAGCATCACCACCACAATAATGCAGTACCAACTCCGATGGACCGGCCATCTCATCCGCATGTCCAACACACGTCTCCCCAAACAGATCCTGTACTCCCAGCTGAAGGAAGGTCAGCGAGCCCCCGGCGGGCAAAAGAAACGTTTCAAGGACAATATCAAGGCCAGTCTAAAGAAATTCTACATCACATCGAGCAACTGGGAGCACATCGCACTGGACAGGCGCTCCTGGAAGAAATACGTGCAGGAAGGAGCTGCACGTCATGAAATGGAACTCCACCGTGCCGCAGAGACAAAGCGACAGCACCGCAAGGAGAGAGATAATAAGGCTCAACCACCACCAACCACCACCACTTACCCCTGCCCACACTGCACTAAAGTATGTGGATCGCGGATCGGCCTCTACAGCCATTTGAAGACCCACAAGTAGACGACCCTACAGAGAGGACAGTCATACTCGTTTCGAGTGACCGCCGATGATGATGATTAAGAGTATATATGAAAATCTGCTTATTTTTAATGTAAAACCACCAAATGATCTGTTGTTGTAGCAATAGACAGATGTTGGCAGCAATTAAATATCACCAACACTGAAACACACCTAACAATACACCCAGATAAAATATACAATAAAAGGCAAATGTAATGCCATTAAGTGGTTAGTGCGACAGCTTTAAGCCAATTTAAGCAGGTAATACTGGACATAGGCCCTCACTTTTTTTTTTTTTTACTTTATTGGCATGACATCTTAGCCTGCAATTAAGATTACAATCCATAAAGAAATAATTTATGTAGATGCCATCATGTAAACAAGTAGGCTACTACAGTAAAAACAAACATCTCTACACTTGAATCAACTTAAAATCCACAGTAGCCTATACAGATATGCAAATGGCTGTCCTCTCTGTCTGTGACCACACGCCACTATGTGTCACTTCCATCATTAAGGTGCGTCTTGGCAGAAATAGCCTGCAATAAATTTAAAAAAAATCAGCGGTGCCGCTACTGAGTACTATACAAATACTATACAAAACACTATAGAACGTATGTTTAGCATGGCGGGTTGCGACTTTACGGTGGCGACCTGCCACAGTGGAATATAAATACTGGTTGGACATAATGCTGAATGATGTGTGCTGATTGTTCTCAGAAACAACGTGTTTGTATGGCAGCAGAGAGCTGCCAACTAACATACAGCTGAAATGTAAAGATTACATCTAACAGCTAACTAGCTAACACATACCGTTACAAACTGTTTCAAATAGAACTCCAGTCTGTTGGCTACTACTAGCCGGAAATGTTGTGTTTTAAGTTTTGTCAGTTAAATTTCTACAAAAGCCTCGTTAGTTGAACCTTGCGAATCCCCCTCGCCGGATTCCTCTTTCTCCTCGTCTATTTTTCGCTCAAAATAGAAATGAATGGGCTTAATTTTTAGCGATGTCTGCACATTAACTTATAGCCTATCGTACCAATACTTTTTTCCAGTGTTGTTCACCTTTCTCTCACTTGACACCGGCTGCGTCATCACAGAAAACCCTACTGTGGTTGGCGCATTGCGGCTTGTGGAATGTGGGACTTGTAGTTTTTTCCAGTTTCCAGGACCCTAATATTTAAGGGTTATTTATTTTTATTTTTTTTAGAATAGTTTTTATTGGTGAAAAGCATAAACAAACAATAGACACAATGCCAGGTTTACAGGTCACCATTTTTCACATCATTACCCCACCCACCCTACCGCTCCACCTAATCCACCGCTCCACCCAACCCCTGCACAACTGGACTTGTAGTTTTTGAACGATTAGCAGCGGGGGAAAAAAAGATTACGGTAGGTTGTAATCTTTACTTGCACACTGTACTCATAAGTTATTTTTCCGGTTCGCACATATCTATTTTTAGGGGCAAATGCGAGTGAAATACCCGCACTGTAGAGCCCTGTAGTCCAGTCATTCTGATTAGTGGTTTTGGTTGACATCTTTCTATAGTCCGGCCATTGTGATTAGTGGTTTTGGATGACATCTTTCTATAGTCCAGTCATTATGCAAAGTAGATTAGATTGAGATAAACAAATGAAATGTTTAATGGGGCATACTCATCAGGGCACATACACACCAAAGCGCTTCTTGCTTTCAACCAAAAGTTGGAATGAGCAAGGCGAGTCACACGGGATAGATTTAGAGTACTATTCTTGTGTCTCTGGGAGACTGGAAGTCACATACGTGATCTGCTGTTGGTGCTCTATGTGATCTGATTTAGTATTATGTTTCTCTCTCTCTCTTTCTCTCTCCCTCTCTCTCGCTCTCTCGCTGTCGCTCTCTCTCCTAATCAAGAGAGGAGAAAATATGTTTGCAACCAGGTAAGCTTTGGTTTATTGGTTCGCTTTCCCATGGAGCGCACTGCCTTACACTCTTTCCTCTTCTCTCCTCACTCCCTTAACTCTCCCCACCCCTTCACTCCCTGTCTACTGCACCCACCCCTGTCACTTCCATGTCATCTGCATTGCCAACACACTCTGTGTATTCCCACTACACCTCTATCTACACCTTACCCCTCTGCACTCACCTCTGATACCTACCCCCTCCTGAATCCCATCACCCTCTACCTTGACAGATAGTGCGTGAGAGCGACATCAACCATGATGGCTTGCTGGACTTTCAGGAGTTCTCCCAGTATCTGCGGGCTCATGAGAAGAGGCTGCGGCTCATGTTCTACAGCCTTGACCGCAACAATGACGGTGTGGGCAGGCTAAACACACACACATGCACACACCCTGGTTCTCCACCACTTTCTTACTACTTGTTACTCTTTTTTGCCACTGCCACTTGCACAGAGTATACGCTAAATCTTTGCATAACTTTAAGGTCTTTAATATTACACAGTTTTGCAAAGCATGCCCTGTAGTTTACAGTATGGACCGTTTTCAGTCCATCTTTATATGAAATGAACCAAAATACTATTGTCTACAAAGGTTTGAACTTGGCTTGTGTGTGTAGGTCGCATCGATGTGGGGGAGATCCAGCAGTCGCTGCACAACCTTGGAGTGGAAGTCTCGATGGAGCAGGCCTCCAGAATACTGCAGAGGTGTGTATGTGTGTGTTTACGCAACTGAAACAACTTGGTTAAGATTAGGGAAAGGCTTTGGTCATGGTTAAATAAGAAAAACTTTAGGTAAAAAAATTGACTCACGATAGAAATTTTGTGCAGGGAACACAGAATTTTAACACTTTATGTGCCACCAACATGTAATTTGGTGTTAACAAGTCGTGTTCATTTCAAGTATTTGTGTGAGATCAGGTTGGTGTATAAGGTCTGAACACCCTGATGAAGGCACAAGCTGATATGTATCGGTATTTTTAATGTCTTAGCTCTCTCCAATTCTCTCTCTCTCTCTTTCTCTCTCTCTCTCTCTCTCTCGCTCTCTCTCTCTCTCTGTGTATGTGTGTGTATTCTCCCAGTATGGACAGGGATGGCACCATGACCATAGACTGGATGGAGTGGAGAGATCATTTCCTGTTCAACCCTTTCCACAACATGGAGGAGATTGCCCACTACTGGAAACACTCCCATGTCAGTCACCTCCCAGAGTTTACCTACACAGCAATACACATCTAAACTGCGTAGTACACTGTCAGTATTCATTTAGCATGTTAAAGGCTTATTAGGAGCCAGATCCATCTCCATAATTTACACAGATCTTTAAAACAGTAAGTGTGATCAGTTTACTAATGAATGAAAAAGTTAGGTTAAAAGTTAAGAACACTATGTCCAGATTTTAAGCACTGAAATACTGCGGTGTCTAGGTCAGACACCAAGATCTTGGTTGGCAGATATTGGATCATTGTAATCATGGCTATTCTTTTTCATGCATCCTTTAGCTAAAAGATGATAAAGTAGCTTGCTAGCAACAATATTAGAAATAACAGAAGAAGACTAATGTCTTCCAAAGGCAGTGTTTTCCTGGAAACGTGCAAGCTGCAGCTTCAGTGAGGCATGATTTATTAATGTTTAGATATCCCACTTTTCTGCCTATCTGTCAGATGTTGAAGGTGAACATTATCTACTCAGCAAAATGGTCAGTGTTCATTCAACTCTGAGGATGCAAAACTCAACACTGGGCCAGTGTTTCTATCAGTCCACACCCATCAATCAACATCTGTCAACAGTTATTAACACACTGGAAAATTTGCTGTGTAGTAATCTATGATTTATAATGTTACTGACCTCCAGGTGTTTGACATCGGAGAACACCTGACAGTGCCAGATGAATTCTCAGAGCAGGAGCGGCGATCGGGGCTGGTGTGGAGGCAGCTGGTTGCTGGGGCCATGGCAGGGGCAGTATCACGGACAGGAACTGCCCCTCTGGACCGCCTCAAGGTCTTCCTGCAGGTGGGTTTCACTACCGAGTCAAAGATGAGGGCTCAATGTCGATTTTACCAATACACAGGAATGAAGATTAGTAAAGGGGAAACCACTCAATTTCAGAATAATATATTTTATTTGTATGCTGTAGGATTTATCGTCTCAAAGTAAAAAAAATCCAAGAAGGAAGACTCAAATGTGTGATGTTATCACCATGTAAAGTCTAGAACTTAAGCTTAGAGGAGCTTCATTTTATAAGGGTGTGAAAACACCAAGCATGTTTGGAGCGTTTTATTTGAACTCTGGAGTGTGTACTTTTGGTTTGTTTGGCGAAGTGAGAACAATGCCATTCGAGGCCTAAAAATGCAAGTCAGTTCCAGTATCAGTTCATGAGAACTGCTGCAGTTTGTTAGGAGCAGCAAAGTACTTTGTGATTGGATGTTACAAATCCAATCACACTAAATTCTTGAAAATGAATCTACAGCAAGAATGCACAGCAAGAATCACAATGGATGTTATACCAATGATACCAACCTTCCTAACAACAGGAACAACAAACAACCTCAGAGGAAAATAATACAATAACACACAATGGTACAGAACAAGAGTTGCTGGCATTCCTCAGATCCACAAATAATGAATAGTAAAACACTCTGGAATACAGTGCAAATTGTGATTTTAGATCTCAGAAAGGTTGAAATGGGGAAATCTATATACATGTATATCGGAAAGGTAATGACGGTAACTCTATTCTCAGAAGGTACTCTTGAGTGTACTTGTTTCAACCTGCCTACTTTGGACATAACAGAGTGATACTGAATTGCAAGAGGTGTTTCAACAAAGGCTAGACTGTAGCTTCAGTGGGGCACTAACACTGAAGGACAAAGCAGTGAGAAGCTACCCAGCTGCAGATAAGACCTGGTACATAGTTAACGTAAGGCACGCATATGCTACTGCAAGTTGGTAACATACCAAGCTCTCTGCTTACATAGTGCAGGCATGACAGGCTTCCTGGAGTCTGTCTGAGGTTATAAACCACTTATAATCCACAAAGGGGATGCAAGGCCACTAGTCTGGAGCCAGTGACCCTGACCAGGGTATTTAAAAATGACTACAGGGGCGTCCTGGTGGCTCGGTTGGCTGGGGCGCATGCCAAGTAGTCACGGCATTCTCTGCCGTGTGCTATCAAATAAAGGCAATAGTACCCAAAAAATAATCTTTAAAAAAGAAATGGCCACCTTAGAGGACATTGCCACTAAAACAAAAGAAATGGTACATACGTCAACAAAATTTGGACTACAAATTTTGCTTCTACACTGTAATCCTTGTCAAAATGTGATTAACCACTTTTTCAATGTTATTTCCAGTGAGACAATTAAAATATGCCTTTCTGACCATCTGCAGCATTACTGTATTCTGTATGCAGTAGTTCTCAACCTGGGGGTCGCAAGATAATTTTAGGGGGTCATGAGATGATTTATGGGATAAGAAAAAAACACATTTCTACTATACAAATGAATTGTCATGTCTATTTTTTCAGATTTTTTGTGAAATACTGAATAGTTTTAAGCCTCTAGGTCTCCTCTGATAATTATTCTAATGACAGGTGAAAATGTCTCCTGCAGAGAGAAATATGTTGGATATACACATTAAAAGCTGCAACTTATCCAGATAGCTTTTCTCATGTAACATTTTCACAATGGACAATATTTTTTTTGCCAAATATGTTAATCATCCATCATTTATAGAAGTCAATGCGCTGTGATACTGTGATATACTGTACCTGTTGGGAACATACATTGATAGTCCATTCTAGACCAAATAATATTGTTGATGAACTATGTACTTTTGCTTACACCTGAGAATATTTTTAGATTACTGCTTAAAATAGTACTTTTTGCATATAACATATGTGGTGGTTCATGATGTCGTTGCCAGGTAGAGTGTATGTGCCAATACAGGAGGTGGACAAAATAAGGAAACACAATGTATGAATACCAAGTACCTCCTTGCCCTGCTGTCATCCTGCACCTGAACTGTCTTTAGGACCTTTCTTCAAGAAGGAAATCTTGGAGATAGAAATCTACTTCCCATAAAGGTTCAATGATGTTTAGATCTGTTGATTGAGGAAGCCATGGAAGGAGTTTGACTTCATCCCGCTGTTCACCAAACCAGCAGTGTGTGTGGAGGCATCATCATCTTGGAATATGGGGACATCATGAGAGAACAGTGTTAACACCCCATGGTGCTCCTGGTCCTGTAAAATGGCCTTGTATTTCTTGGCCATTATATGACCACACAGATCAATCATCAGACAATGACTCCCAGTAGATGGTGCTATACCATTAGAGATCCACCACCATGTTCACCAGTTAGTATCAGACATTGTGAAATGTAAACCCGTCTGGATGGAGGAAAAAGCTCAGGCTCCAGGTTTTGTGCTGCTTACACCAGGTTATGCATCTTTGATAGCAGTGGTTTCTGAATGGCAGCCCTGCCATAAGCTAGCTTGCTGAAGCTCAGTACAATTTTAGTTGCGACTCAGAGTCACAGAAGAGTTGGTTAAATTCTTGTCATTTTTGAGTCTGTAGTTTTGTGGTGTTTAACAACTATCCTGTTTCTCTTTGCTGATGCAGTTTGTCTGTGTTTGGCAGAATGTTGTCATGATTTTCCAGACTGTTCCTCTTGCTGCATAATTTTGCAGTGTGTGTGACTGATGCACCTGCAGTTCAGGCACCAACTATTTGGCCTCTTTGTAACTCATGTTACTTTGAAAACTCACATATGTGGTGATTGTCAGAGCTCTTTTGAAGCTGACACATACTGCTAATTGGCATTCAGTTTAATATGACTTGCCTTTGTGACTTCCTTTGTAATTGTGATTCAGTTACTTAAAAGTTAAAGCCCCTTTTCATGTGATTCTCTCATTATTTTGTCCACCTGTATATAGAAGTGCAGATTGATACCATGATGAAAGCCTGTGTGGGCCGCAAGATGTAGGGCATTTGAATAAATTATTAGCAATTCCTTCTAAAGTGTCTTGGTATCTGTTATCTCTGGTATTGAAATAGATGCTGTGAAGGCTCTGAAGCAGCCAGCTGTTGCACGCACACACTAGTACAGCTTGTGGGGAAACTTGACTTGATATGCTAGTTCAAGTCATGTTGTCACTCCCGCTTGACAAGTCAAGTCATATTTGGCTGATAAAGTGGGGGATTCATGCTTCTCCTGGGTTTCTTCTCAAAGAGTATCAAACTGCAAATCACTCAACACTTAGTTTAGTTACAGGTTTAGTTTAGTTTTAGGTTTAGTTAAGTTTAGTTTAGGTGTAGGCATTTTGTTAATTTCCAGCACCACTGTAAAATTTCCAACAAGTTAATCAGTTAACTTCCATCAGTAGTCCTTTACTTTCCCAGTTCACTACCTCAGCATAATTCATCATTGTTCATTTTAACAAATTTTGAATATTGATTGAGTGTCCTAGACCATAGGAATAACATGCATGCAAATTAATTCTTAAATTATGTGGGGAGTGTTATCCCCCTTCAAGTTGTTGAAAGGGTGAATGAGTAGCACTATGTTACAGTCACCTATAATGTGAATTCTGCTATTAGAAGGCTGTCACACAATCTATAACTTAAAATGTTAAATTGCTGAAATTTGTTGGAATGTTTCTATCATGCTGTCTGTCTGTTTTGGATCATGGTTCACCATCAATTGAATGTAACTGACTTACAAGATTCTAGTTGAAGACTGTTCCACAATGTTTCTGCTATTAGAGGGTTTGCATGTGAAGCCTATAGTGTCTGTTTCACACTGCATGGTTGATTTTTGACTGACCTGGCACCATTTGTGTGTTTAGGTACATGGGTCCTCGTCTCGGGGGATCAACCTGTGGTCGGGGCTGAGGGGAATGGTCCAGGAAGGGGGTGTTTTAGCACTCTGGAGGGGCAACGGCATCAATGTCCTCAAAATTGCCCCTGAATCTGCCATCAAGTTCATGGCCTATGAACAGGTCAGTGCATAGAAAGCAGTCAATGACAAACTGAAACCTTTCACCTGCTGAGTGTTTGCTTAAAGGCCATTTCACATCTAGAGCGATAACTATAAATATAACTATAAACTGTGACGATACATTGTTGCTCAAGCATTCACACCACAATATCTGCGATAAGATCCTCAGCAAACGAAACATCACTGCAGTGAGCTACCAAATTCTCCCGCCCCCTTCTTTCTTAGTACTTAAATTTGATTGGTTGAAAATGTTTTATTGTTGTCTGTACATCCAAAAAATCGAACTGAAATAAACTACTACAATAATTCCTCAACCCTGAATGCAATGAGCATGAATGCATGAAATACAGAGTGATAAGACTTGGCACAATGTAGCCCTTCCTAGTAAGACAAATATTTTTTTTTCCCACCAAATAAATACATGACATGATTCATAAAAATGACAACTTTAAATGAATCATTGAATGTAGCAAAGTCTCCTGCCCTTATAATACTTTCTCTGTTGGGTTAAACAACATATAAATATATCTAAACATTTCAATTTTAAAACAGCAAAGGGACACCGTTTTATGCAGACAGAAACATTTGCAAGTGCATTAATTATATCCGTATTGAACTGCTGGCTCTGCACACAATTAAAGAAATTTTCCTATGCATTACTAAAGACTAATAGAGGGGACTGTCACAATGCCAAGCACTTGACCAGAATGACTTGCGGTGTGAATACAGTGAATTTGAGCGTTTTATTGACAAAGTGGGGTGGAACTGGGTTTACTTACAGGAAGGAGGAGGGAGGGGTATTTGTGTTGAAAGTGCTCTGCTGTTTGTAGAGAAGGTTTTTTTTCTAACAGCTGTAAAGAAGAGACTAGACTTAGACTACAACAGCAAACAATAGAGGGGAAACACTGAACCTCAGAGGCACACACAGCTATAAGTCTAGTATATACTGTAGTTAATTGCCTGCTAATGAAAGAGGTGGAATTGACTCACAATCACTAAAGTCAGTAAAATAAAGCCTTTCACATACCTGGACATTGATTATTCTTCCACCCACCTCTGACTCATTTATTACCTTTCTCCACTCCCTCCCTTTTTATCTTTGTCTTCCCCACCAACCACTTTTTTCATTACTATCCTTCTCTGCCTCTCTTTTCTTGTCCACTCTCTCATCACCTCCGTCTCTTCCATCCCTCCCTCCATACATTGCCTCCAGTTTCTCATCATCCTCCATCCCTTTCACCCACCTGTCTATCTTTCTCTTTTGCTCCCACCCCATCATTTCTCACTATATACCTTTTCCCACTTCTTTCTCTTCCTCTGTTACTTGGTTCTTATCACTACCGTTTCCTCCCATGCCCTTGTCTCTATTGTTACTGTAGATCAAGTGGCTGATCCGAGGCAGTAAAGAGGGGGGCAGTTTGAGGGTACAGGAGAGGTTTATTGCTGGCTCTCTGGCAGGAGCCATCGCCCAGACCATCATCTACCCCATGGAGGTCAGTCAGTGTGTTGCTGTGTAGGGTTGGGATACGATAAGATGTTATCAATGTCAGTTCCATAACCATTCCTACTGTATCCGATTCCTTAACGGTTCCCGTAGCACTCTTCCCTGCACAAACCTTTAGTGGATCTGGGCTTGAGTGTGTGAATGACTGAGAGGTTGTGATGTGATGTAGTGAAGGTCAGGTAGCACGGTGTGTTCAATTCAATTCTCTGAGAGACGGGAGTTGAAGCACGTAGCAGCATAGTGACAAAGAGGACAAACTCGACTCTATGGAAGTGCAGCCACACTTTGTATCTCATTTTTGTTTTTAAGATTATTTTTTATGGCATTTCTGCTTTATTGGACAGTACGGTTGACAGAGAGAGAGACAGGAAAGGGGGAAGAGAGAGGGGGATGACATTGGAACCCAGGATGTCGCAGCCACATGGTACGACATGGTACAAGTTACAAGGAAACTGCTGTCGTGCTGCAGAGAACTGAACTGAACAGACCAGTTCCCAACCCTATTTCTGTATCCATAAAAGGGTGCATATGTCCTTTGTCCAACTGAAGAATAACTGCTCGCTCCTGCTCGCTCTTTTCACCATGTTTTCATTCTACCCCTTTCTTCTATCCTCTTCCATCCCCCGCCATTGGGTAGGTGTTGAAGACTCGTCTTACGTTAAGGAAGACGGGACAATACTCAGGTATGGCTGATTGTGCCAAGCAGATCCTGAGGAAGGAGGGGGTCCGGGCTTTCTACAGGGGCTACCTGCCCAATACACTGGGTATCATCCCCTACGCTGGCATCGACTTGGCTGTATATGAGGTACATGTATATGTGTATACAGTATGTGTATATGTGGAGTGGTGCAGTGCAAAAACATCACAGCAATGACCGCTTAGAACTCGGAGATAACCAATTTAGAAAAGTCCTTGACAGAATCTTGAAATGCTTTGTCGAGCCACTTTATGTTGAACAGTGTAATTTCTTTACTCTCTTTCGACCTTCCCCTGTTCAAGTCTTTTCTTTACTCACCTCCTTACTCCTCCTTCCGCCCCCACTCTCCTTCCCTAATTTCTAACCTCTTTCTCTCTCCTTGTCCTTTAAGACTCTGAAGAATGCCTGGCTCCAGAGTTACTGTGTAGGCTCGGCGGACCCAGGAGTTCTGGTCCTGCTGGGCTGCGGTACCGTCTCCAGCACTTGCGGCCAGCTGGCCTCCTACCCCCTCGCCCTCATTCGGACCCGCATGCAGGCCCAGGGTGAGACATAGATTAAAGGACAATTCCAGTGTGATTAGAGTTTTTGCTAATTTCCTGCAGTGCATTCCCTTTTTGAAATCTTTAATCTTATTCCAGACAAGTCAGGGAATTTGATAAATTCTCTGGGGAAACCATGGAATATCAGAGAATTTTACAAATTGGTCACTTTACAGGAATATAGCAGAGTGTATTTTCTAGCATTCCTTGCATTAGGTGGTGGTTTTCATCCCAAATGTAGTGGGAATCAGACTCTTCACCTCTTTCAAAAAACAACATTAACAAACCAGGAAGGAAAACATTTTCATGTCATGGAAGTCAGGGAATTTTACATCAAGGCTGTGGTGGGAACCCTGAACAACACATTTTGAATCAAACAGATTCCGTCACAACAGATAATGGACATAATGATTCTAGGCATACAGTATATCATAATGTAACTGTTCACAGTTGTTACAAGGATCCACTTTGATATGGACAAAAGGGATCATGAAACATTGACCTTTTTCTGCATTATGCCACTAAAATAAACATCTAAGTTTGATATTTGCGTGCAGTCTTCATCCAGTTTTGCAATAGTTAATTGTTCCACAGCAGCCATGACCAGCTAAGCTACAACACAACTGAGAGGTGATAGTCATTTGAATGTAAGACAAACAAGGTGTCCTGGGTAAATAAGGGAGGGAGTGATGAGAGCTGGAAGAGAAGAAAGAAAAAGAAAGTGTGTGTGAGAGTGAAATGGAGGAGAGGAAAGTTGGGAATTCTGCTGAAGATGAAGAGCAATACACATGAGCAAGTTTGGTATGAAAGAAAATAGAGCTGAAATGTCCCACATCCTTTTTCAGTGGCCCTAGTTCCAGAAGTAAATTTCCCATTCAGTTTCTCCATAGACTTGTCAGAAAATCCCAATATAAAGAGGTTGAAGCTTTGAACTGAACCAACCAGCTACCAGATGAATCATGAGCTTATAACAATAGATTCCTAAAAAAATCTGTCAAAAATGAAAAAAGAAAAGGTGCATGACTGTGTACGTTAAGTGTACTAAGTATGTTTTCATGCCATACACCATTGCGAGTGATGTCATTGATTTCCAGTGATACTAAAAAATATAATAATATAACATAATATAATGGTGATTACTGATTTGTGTCTAAAAAATAAAAAATTATGTAATGGTAACTTGTGGGTAGTGTAGTATTTCACAAGGAACTCTGGAAGTTGAAATCAGATTGACTGATGACCTCACACTGTTAAAATGTTATGGCCAGTAATTCCCTAGCAAATTCCCTATGGGAGAAAAGAATGGGACATTTACTTATGGAAGCCAACGTTTCAGCTCTATAATGATAATAATGATCAAGCAATGGATTTTCATTTCATTGCCCCTTTAACCTCCCTCTCTCCCCCTCCCTTCAGCCACCACTGAGGGCATACCTAAACTTTCCATGGTGGGCCAGTTCAAACACATCATATCCCATGAAGGTGTACCAGGCCTCTACCGCGGCATTGCGCCCAACTTCCTCAAAGTCATTCCTGCTGTCAGCATCTCCTATGTGGTGTACGAGCACATGAAGAAAGTCCTGGGGGTGGGCTCCTAGACCAAGAAGGGAAATGCGTGTACAGGAAGAGTGCAGAGGAAGGATTTGAGTCTGAAAGAAGCCAGGATGGAGCGAAAAGAAGCAGAGAAGAGACAAAGAAGGAGAGAATGGCAGCTCTTCAGATCTCAGAGGAAAGGAGCGGAACGGAGAGGAAGTTTCGGAAGAGGGGAGTAGAAGAGGGAGATCCATTTCAGAGATGGTGGTTGGATTGCTGTATACTTCCTGTAGCTACAGCCAGTTCCAATCCCAAGAAGCTTCGTCCTAGTTCTTCTGATCATCCAGCTAATCCTTCTGCAGTAAGAGAGAGGGTGTTTGCCATTAGATTACATTCATCTGTGGAATTTGGAGAGGAAAACTGGGCCTTGGCTCTCCTCATTCCCTATCTCTCCACCACCCAGAGTCATATTGCTGTGCACAGTGTGGAGAGTGTGTGTTTGTGTGTGTGAGTGTGTTGCCTTGAAACCCTGAGAAGGGTATAGCCTGATGCATACAGATCGTATCCTCTTGAACCTCAATGGCTTGGAACTTTAGAGTGACGCTCAAGACATTGATTCCTCGAAGTGTAGATTCTGTCCCCTAAAAATGATAATTAGCAAGCCACAATCACTGAAACTAAACCTATTGGTGATCATCAAATCCAAGAATGCCAAGTCGATATCTGTGTCCTTGTGGAGAACGATCTTCCCAAGTTGTCTTGGAGAGAACCAACTTCTCAAGGATGGAAGCACAGAGATCTGAAGACTTGCTCTGTACTGTAGACTATAGCACTGCTCGGACATGATGCATCACTCTCCCAATGAATCTTGGGGCTTCCCATTCGTCCTCGTCGCCAAGTCACCACCCGATGTGTCCTCGGTTGGCAAGTAAACTTCAGGGATCTTCATCAGCGCTCCATCCTTGGCTGGCTTTTGTTTTGGAATCGTATTTCAGCTGTCATTACACCATTACGTCAAATGTGTCAAGGAGGACACAAGAATGCATATTGAGAAAGACCCAAAATCTGTCAATAGCAGGAATGGGGTTCACACCTGTGAGGATGTAGACAACTTCCTAATCGTCTTGATGTGCTCATTATATACTAAGAGAAGGTTCATTTCAGTGTTCAAACTCAATGGGAAACCATTTTTAACATCATATGCAATGTATAGGATAGCTTACTTATATAACAGCAAAACTAATATGCTTTGAGAAATATTTGTTGTTGTCAACTTTGCCCATCTGACCCTGAAAGCATTGCATATATTGAAGGCAAAGGCTATGTTCACACTGCAGCCTGAAGCATGTAACCTACATTTGACTGAGAATGAGAATTTGTCAGCATTCCCATGACAATAAGTAAGGTACTGAGTACTGAGGCAGCGGTAGCATGGAGAACACTGTTAGTTCACACATCAAGGCAGATGAGGAAAGGCCATGTCATGTCTAAGGCTGGCAAAACCACTTCCTCCAGGATATGTGCTTGTCCTTCTTGACAACCATTATGTCACATGCAGTCAATGCGTTTATACCCAGTGTAAATGTGTTTGAACAAAGTCCTCCACTTGGTCCAGAACAAACAGTGGAACAAACAATCAATTTTAATAGTTCACACCAGGGTGTACACAGGTTGTTTGATTTGGGGTATAAGAGTCTAGGGTCAAATAACTTTCTACGAACATTGCTGGGTAATAAACAGGGTTCCCACTGGTCATGGAATTTCTGGAATATCTGGAATTTAACAGAATGTATTTTCCAACTTATTTCACACATTCATTACATTAGAAGCTGGTTTTCAGCCCAACTGGAGTGGAAACCAGACTGAAAAACAACATTAACAAACCAGGAAGGAAAGAACATTTTGATTTTCTCTCAGTGGACTTTTCTAGACTTTTCTAGACTCTGACTTTGTATGTACTGAAGACAGAGCTGCTCATCTCTATACTGCAAAGACGATCTCTCACCCTCAGCATCTCAGTGCAAACCATGGGAAATCAAAGGAAACATGAAATGGTATTGATGGTTTTGTTGTGAAGGTCTTTAGTTATCTATTAATATCAATGATTCTTCGCAGGATAGTGTTTCAAGCAAAATTGAGGATATTTAGTTTACAGTACATTGATGTTTTGGTTCTATACTCTAATTACTTGACTGTGAAATGACACAATGGTTTGAGGTTAAAGCACACAGCACCAGCCATATTTAATGAACTTTTAAAAAATGGCAACTTCCCTGTTTTGCACAGTATAGTTTATATTTTATATTTGTATACAGAAGAATCTTAATTCTTATAGAACTACATTAAAATGCAAAAAGGCTGGAGGTAGCATCTGAAAATAGAGTGTGGTAATGTTTATGGATTGCGGACTTGGTGTGTTTTTACGCTTGTTCCATTTTGGCCAGTATTAGTTAACATTTTGTATGCAAATTAACACTCCTAAATAAACTCAGGCCAGTTTGAAATAAAAGAATCTCAGACTACCATGGGAGTTTGAATGGCTTGGTGTTGCACTTCATTTGCACATTGTGAATACGAAGCGCTGTCAATTCATTTGCAATAAATATCTTGCAAAAAATATATTGTATCATTTACATGTCGAGTCGTGAGTAGGTCCTTATATCACACCAACAACAACAAAGAACACCTTGTGATTTTTGAATAATATTTGAATAATTACAAAATACAATAAAAACATAGTGGTAATTTGTTGAGAGAGTTGTATTATTCATTGGAATGAATGATGTACATCAGCCCCAAAAGTGTCATTTCACAAACCAAGTAGTGAGATTTTGGAGCAAAAATAACAATGACAGCAAATATTTAAGGAGCTCAATGTAAAGGGTTAATGTATCGGCAAATTGAATAGACGTTTTAGAGCTGCTTCAGCCGACTGTCAAGCATGCATTATGTACTATTTGGAGGCAGATGACTTGTTGGGACAGTTTGTCCTAAATATTCAAAGCCATCTGCTTTTCTAAACTTGTGGCACACTGAACCATTTTCTAAACCTTGTTCCCTGTACTAGAGCTTCAGCCAAATACTTGAACCTTAGCTGGACAGGGAGGCAGCGGAAGTTTTAGAATTATAAGAGAGTTTCAGAGTACGAGGGTGGAGTCAAAGGGGGGAACAAATGGATTAAGAGATACTCGCGAATGGTGCATGAACCTTTATCATGTGTAGGTACACCATGGGCTGCACAAAAACTTTCTACTGTAGTTTCTTGGTGCAGTTCTGAAGCAACTGCATGTTGTTTGTAAAGGAAGTGATACACTTCCATAGACTTTGAATGTCATTTTATTTGCATAATAGACAAAAACATATATTATCTATATTGCTATGCTTTATGAATGCCTACTTCCTAAAGAGTATTTTTTTTCCAATTTTCCAACCCTTGCAAGCCTACTTGAAAGGATGAATGCTTGTTGCCATTGGGGGCCTTGCAAGCAGAACGTATCTTTAGCATGAGTGCATGTTTTCCACGCCTTGTAACAAAGTATAACCAGCCAGCTTTGATGTCGGAGGACTGTTTTGCCTTTCATGTTTGAGCTTTTTTCAACCCAAAAGACAGAGCTGTTCAGTTTAAGTTTGACGATAAGGGCCACCAAGAACGCATTTTTAGTTTTGATAAACCATTACTGTCATTTGAATGTGTATGTGGCAGTATCCAAGCAGTATCTGCTTAGATACTGCTGTTTCAATCTACAGTTCAGTCCAAGGGGCTGAATTACATTTTCCACATGACATTCTTAATTGACAGTATTTATTTGCACATAGGCTAGTCATCTTCAAATGTATGACATATTTTGATTGTATCTAACATGGTTGGTACAGTATACTGCATACCCAAAGTTAGTTCTAACAAGAGTGTTTCGCATATTGAGATGTTTGTTGAATAGATGATAGGACATCTTGTTTCACTGTGGTAGGTCTCAATGAGTTTTGGTCATTTAATGTCCATTACCTGAGGTCAATTACTGTAATAGCAGGGAGTTTACAGGACGGCGCATATTTTCTGGTATCAAACCTACTGTCCAACTGTCCAATTTTTGGAAGTGTGAAGGACTTCATTACCCAGAAATCATGTAAACGTAACACAAGCACTTCAACTCTGCTGATCATTTTGCTAAGTGTGAAGGGTTTTTGAATGAGGTAATGTGTGTTTCAGTGAGGTTGTAAATGCTCTTCTAGTTCCAGATACTATACTTTTGAAATTGCTGCAAATAAAGGTATGTTTAAGTCTATCTTTTTGCCATATTGTACTTTCAGTTGTTAAAATTACATTCGGTATTGCTTAGCATAGAACTAGCATAGAAGTCATTTGTGATCAAGATTCTTAAACTTGGGACAATCTGCCTGAGGAAAGATGATCAGCAAACTTTATCTTTTAAGATACAATAGAATTTTTTTTGCATTTAACTGCTAACTTGTTGCTTCTATTGTGTAATGGTATTTGGTTCGTTTTATTCCTTTTACAGCACTTTGTAACGTTAAGAAAAGTACCATACAAACATTATTAATACTATTATTAGTAGTATTATGGATTACTAAAAAAAAATCAACCAAAGACACAAGACACCACAACATATTGAGCCACTGAATCATTTCCTGATATGTACTTGTTTGGACAGTATTCCTGGAATTACTTCTGTCCCCACATCCCCATATTAACGACACATATCATTTGATGAAATTTCAAGAAAGAATATTTATTTAAAAACTAAATGATCTAGAACTTTAAGTAGTCTTGTGTTGTAGTACAATAAAAGTGTAAAAACTCTGGTTTAATGGGTTTTCATTTCAGTCCTCAAGGCAATAAAACGGACATTTTAAAGGGTGTGTAGAGTTTTGATATCCACTGTATATCTTGCTAGACTGTTACTTTCACAAACAAGCTTATATTTCTCTTTAAAGCAATATTCCACTTAGTTTTAACACAGGGGTTATTCGGCACTTGACCACCATGAAAACCAGAATATAAACTAATCACCAAGATCGGATGCAGCTGGACGAGTTTGTAGCGTTCAGATTTTTACTTCCCATTCATTTGAATGAGCCACGAAAATAGACTGAAAACTGACATTTAACACGTTGGTGAACAGATTCAACAACAGATCCCGTTACTGTGATTTTCAATGGACTGTTGGTTCAACGGTTTAGAACATAATTTCACCAAATAGCATCTTTATTGATAGAAGAGAACATAGCAGAGGAATACCAATTAGGAGAGATAGCTCCTGTTTGGGAGACCGGATCTACTTTTATTTTTAAATACTAATTTTAGTGTAAAGCAAGAATAGAAATGCAAAATGAGTACGGACCCAGGATGCTTTGTTGTCTGAAAAGCGGGATCTGTTGTTGAATACTAATAATAAGAGACCTGACACTACGCTGCCTTATGAGGACTGTCAGGCCATTATGGATGCCATTTACTGTCACCCATGGGAGCCACAAACTACAGCTGTTTGCCAGCTACTCCGCCTCCACCGCTAACAAGAGGAAGGCATTCACTCCAGTTCTGCAGGCGCTTCTGAAGAAAGGCTGCGGAGAGTTTCCCACTTCACGCTGCCAAACTGACGGTCATTCATTGCAAAGAAAAACTTCTGCTTGGATCCCCTGCTGATCCCCTGCTGATCTACAGCGATCTGAACAAGTGAACTGGATTGGCTTAATCCACAATGACTGTGCTGCCTGCTGCTTCACTGCACACACACGCACACACACATTTTTGTATGACTATACTTATGAGAATCCTCCATTGACTGCATTCATACCCTAACCCCTAATCCTAACCTTAACGCTTACCCTAACCTCAATTTAATCCTAATTATAACCCTAATATTAACCAAAGTAGGTTTAGTTGTCTAACCATCAAACTTCAACCAAACTTTATTTATTTATGTAGCACATTTCATACATAACAATTCAATGTAATGCACTTCACAGGGTAAAATAATTGCAATTTTAAATAAAAGTAAATAGATAAATAGAAGAAAAACAACAAATAGTACAAATATTTGAGTAAATTAATGCAAAGTTAATGAGGAAAAAGTAGGTCTTAAGATTTTGTTTAAAAATTTCAACAGATGTAGCAGTCCTAAGATCAAAAATTTTATCTTAACCCTATCTTTTAGCAAATCTTTTACAGTTTTTCACAATTGTTTCGTGGTGGAGGAACATAATCGTCACATTATTCGTGTCCACAACATGTAATCTACGTTGCAGAGTTTGTGTGCATTTCACAAAATTTTGTAGAACGCTTTATTGTCTGGGTCCGCAATTTCCTAATAATTTCCTAGAAACAAACTGTTAATTTCTTAGGACGTTTCCTGGAAAGAACCATGAAATTCTGTTCTAATTATAGGGAAAGAGTTCAAATGGTAGATTCCTCCAATTTCTTCTGTTGTTTCCAAGACAGAACTATGAAATTATGTAGTAGTTATATAGAAAATTAGGAATTTACTAAAATGTATTAAGAATTCAACAAATAACTATATTATATAATTACATGGATAATGACTTCTGATAATTGACCTCTTGACTCCACCAGACTGCTTACATTTTCTTTATAACTATTACATCATTTCATGGTTCTTTCCAGGAAACTTCAGAAGAAATTAACAGTTCCTTTCTTGGAAGTCTGTTGGAGCACATTAAGCGTTCAACAATGAACACGTTCATGAGTGTGTGTTTGGGTTAGGACCAGTTCTTGGGAGATGGAAATTCATGTTTGTGTAGTGTTGCCTTTGATTGGAATTTGGCTTTGGTTGCTTTGGTGAACTGAATCAAATCACTCTTCGAAGACTCCTTGAAGACTCGTTTAAAGAGAGCAACTCATCCATGAGTAAGCCTTCACACTCTTAGGGAGGAATGCGGTGAAATTATTGAAGTCATGCTGCCTACATGTGCTCCTCGTAAGCTCCGACGTCTGTGTTCAGAAGTTGTAAATATGACTAAATATGCTTTCCAGTGCTTTTGGTTGGAAATAATAGCATAATGGACGCTGTTACAAAAGCATTTTTTTGATGGCTGTTTTATTTTTGTAGTCAAGCGGCATAGAGCTACATTCATTTATTTATTTTCTTTACCCACTTATTCATTATCAGGATGGCCAGGGGCTGGATGCAATCCATGCTGGGAGAAGTATAAGTCAAGTACGAGTCAATTTACATGGGTACAGTGTTAATACTTCTGGACCATCTGGAATAGATATATTCGTTTTTCCCCTTTATTTTCAGAAAATAAACATGTAAGATGTATAATCACATACATGTTATCACACAGCATACAACATTTAAAAAAAGAAAACAAATACCTGTGTTTGAAGTTATACTTATTGAAAATTTTACACTTTTATACTTCCCTCCCTAGACCTCAAACTGGTGTTCTTTTGTTGTATACACAAGAAATTGAAATTCAGACGCACCAAATTATACGAGTCAGAGTTCTGAAGGCCACACATAAGTCATCATTCTTCAACAAAAGCATAATTTGCGTTCAGTCCCCCTTGATTTAGGTGACCATAAATATTGGGGCAATAAACTTTGATTTAGGTGACCATAAGTATTGGGACAATACACTTTAAGTAAATTTGAAAAAAGTAAATAACTTCAAGTAAATAATAATTTTTATTTGATTTATAAAGCGCAACAAATTAGGCTTGATTAGAGACCAGTTGTTCTTATGTACATAAAATGTACCCATCATTATACTAAGTATTATAATATCTGTATAAAATTATATTATTATATTTGTAATGGACCATATAAATAAATACAATAGTAGATTTGTAATGGGCCAAATAAAAAATAAATACAGTTGTTCTTTTTGTTTTTTTACATTTATTTATAACAGTATTACATTATGGCAGTGCTGTGGCAGAGCGTGACGTCAGCGCTGCCAGCGTGGAACGCACGTCGCGCGCCAGTCCAGGAAGTAAACTGTCAGCAGTGCGAGACAGGGAAACAAGTGACGTTAGCCAGCAGATATCGGTCAAAATTAGCCTTTTAACACCGTTTCCAGAGGCCGTCTGGGGGGAACAGGCGGTGTTTCCTCGCCTCAGATTTTCCGCACCACGTCCTAAGACGGACACGGTCACGTTGTCATTCGGTTGCGTTCAAGGTAAGAGGATATCGGTCAGCTGGGTTCCTGCTATACAGATAGATAACCTGTTCGTTGCTAGCTAGCTGTCAGTGTCATCTTTTTGACAGCTAACAGCCGAACACTGTAGTTATTTAGTCTGATGTATGCGTGTATTCTTCAAGTGGAAGAAGCCGTATGTCGCTATATTAAAAGCGTATTTCCAGTATGACGGTGCAGCTGCTCTAGCTAGATCAATACCTTGTCACCGTTGAAAGACAGCTGCTGACATTGCAGTCATGCCAAGCAAGGAGGGGAAAGGAGACAGATAAGACTAGGTCATTTTACTGTATCCTTATCCGAGCACTTGTTTCTCTCCTCCACTAGTAACATAGAACCAGTGCAGCTGTCAAATTGGTACTATGTCTGACACTAGCTACATAGATATAAGCTATTGGTCAGTAGTAACACATTAACATACTGTATGTAGCAGTGGAATAAGAAGAGAAAAGCAGTGGAGTAATGTTAATGGACTCACTTCTCATCAACGTAGTACCAATTTATGGGATTCAAAAAATAATCATGTTCAAGTAATACATTCAAAATGAATGTAGTAAAATGTAGCTAATAACTTAACCTGTTAATAATTATTACATTATTGGGTTTTATTACGTTACTGAGAAGGCAGAAATGTTCAGTTTTCAAAAATGAAATAGCTGAACTGATAATGCAAGTCGTAATGCAACTGTCAGCCATTCCCAAATTTGGTGTTAACTATGGTGCTGCATCTGATAAAAGGTGGAATACATATGGAAGAGGTGTTTGGTGATCCTTGCAACCTGCTTACTTATCCAAAAATGCCAACCTTCCAGTTAATGTAATAAACCCAGTAATGTGATAGTTATTACATTAACAGGAAAACGTTTTTACGTGAACAGTAAAACACTAATGGGAAATGTATTGTGTTAACAGGTTTATTACACCATTAACTGCAAACTGTTACCACGTCAATGGTAGGTTATTATATTAACAGGTGTAACATGCCATAAGGACAAA
Source organism: Centroberyx gerrardi (assembly GCF_048128805.1). Taxonomy (NCBI): domain Eukaryota; kingdom Metazoa; phylum Chordata; class Actinopteri; order Beryciformes; family Berycidae; genus Centroberyx; species Centroberyx gerrardi. Next base: position 5,786,938 of record NC_136003.1, on the reverse strand, counting down.
GTGTAGGCAGCCCAACTGTTTTTAAAGCTTCATACTACTGTCTTTATAGGCGTCTTTGCACTCCGGTTGTCCAAAGTAAACATACCATGATGAGCAAATGAAGTCTCCACACCCATTTAAATTTTAGGTTTTTGTTTTTTTTGCCTTGAGGCCCGACTTAAAAACCCATTAAATCAGGCTTTTCAAGGTAAAAGCTTCAAGTTAAAAACAAAAGGCTACTTATTTCTGACAATGAAAAACTAAAACACCTTTGCTGCTAACTCTGCACACCATTTATAATTGAGATTTTTACTAATCACAAATTTTTTTTTTACTAATCCAAAAAAACAAGCACAAAGCTAATCTGGCTTCATTTGAAATCAGTTGAAGCGATTCTAATTAGATCCATTAAAATTGTGAGTTCCTTAAAATTGCAGTGGGGATTGAGCCAAAGCAGAATACGGGCCAGAAAGTGAGTTTTGAAAGCCAGAAATCTCAGCACCCGCTGAAGTAATCCTTGAGTCACTGGTGTTGATTGATCAATGATTGATCAATAACTCTCAAATCTGTGGATAGGCCTATATTATGTTCATTTTGTGCTGTGGGAGAGCAAAAAGAATGTATTGCTCCTTGTCAGAGAGGAGCCTTTTGTTTTTAACATTATTTTGCTGGTTACTATATCCAAATGAAAGTGAAGTTGTATTTAATGGGTTTTCATTTCAGGCCTTAAGGCAAAAAAACAAAACAAAACAACAACTGGAGAATTTGAAAGGGTGTGTGGACTCTTGATACCCACTGGAATTGTCTCAATGTTTATCACAGTCATAATGTCCTGAGGTGATCTATTGAGCTCAGGCTAGCTAGTAGAAAATCCAGTTTGACGAAAGCAGGTTTCCTCACATTTCTGGTCAAGGTATCCATGTTACGAGTTAATGGCAACTTCAATATTGAACTTTGTTTTTAAACATTTAGACTTCCCTACATTTTACCATGAGAGGTTCACATTGTCTGTGTGTTTTTACATGTGTGTGTCCATGTTCTGACCCTGAATTTCTCACAAAACACACACACCTTAGATGATGGTGGACTCCACAATGGCTCAAGTGGGCAAGAATCTGAGTGAGGCCATGAGGATCCTGGGGGACGGACAGAGGTAAGCTCATAGACTCTTGGCCTTCTTGTTTGACAGTGGGTGGAAATGACCAGAGGGCAAAAGTATGACTTTCTGATGATCCGTGCTGCCTTCACAGACACATACACCGATGGGAAACCCTATCTCTCTCTGTTGGTCTCCTTTCTCTCCCCTCTCCTTTCTTCAAACCCTCACGCTCTTATTGGTTTCATTTCCCACTAAAAAGCACATGAACGCGTGCAAGTCAGGTGTCCGACTTCCCAACTCAAAAAAACAGTACACCTGACGTTGAATGCAACATTATGTAATGCTCCTAATATACCAAGTAAGAACATCTTGTGATTTGCTGGGTTTTTGTTGTTTTTATCTTTCTAGAGAGTTGGAGGCAGGGACAGAAAGGCGGCGCTACAGCAGAACCAGCATCCCTGGACCCCTGCAGGGAGAGTAAGACACACACACACACACACACACATCCAATCTATAGCCCTATATGAATGGGATGAGGGTGTTTTCACTCCTAGTTAATTTAGAGCAGTTATTTAAAACCCTGGAGTGGTTTCCCCCTTAGTTGGGTTCGTTTGGTAATATGAGAATGCAGCGATTGAATTGAGAACTTGCAGAGTGGGAGGTTTCTGGCTAAGATTTTCTTTGTCTGTTCAGCCACATGCTAACTATCCAGTTCTTCTGCTATTTATTCCAAACAGTAACTGGAAATGTAAAATGCATCACTTCTTGTGTACCAGAGGATTTTTCCCAGGAAAAACCTACGTGACACCGGGGTGTTTAGAAGTGCAAATCTGTCACGAAAGCTTTCATGAACTGGCTATAGGTTGAATCACTATTGTGTTGTATGAATCAGTGATTGAGAATAGCAAAACAGACATTTATCTGTATGAAAATGTTGCAAAATATTATTGCAAATTAAAAATATTCCCAATTTTTTAACTTGCAGGAGTAGATTAGTTTTAGTAAGGTTAGTAATTTAAATCCTTGGTTAATACAACTACATTTACACTTCCGCAGACTGGATACCTTTTATATCTTTGTGACATTGTGATGAACATCAAATTATGTTATTTTAAAATGGACGTATAACATTTTGGAAAAGCACTAATCAACGGTGGTGTCTTTGCCCCTCCACTGCAGTGGCCAGGATGTTGCTAGTATACTACACCTAGTCCACAACCTCATCCATGAAGAGGAGGAGGAAGAGGAGGACATGCCAAGCCAGCAGTAAGCGTCTAACGTTTTCTCTGCTGTTAGTGTTAGTACACAGAGACGCTAAAAGATTTTCAACCAATCAAAGTTCCAAGAAAGAAGGGGACGGAGAATTTGGAGGCTCACTGCAGAGATACATCATTTGCTGAGGAACTTATCACAGATATCGTAGTGTGAATGCTTGAGCAACAATGTATCTTTATAGTTATTGTTCTAGATGTGAATGGGGCCTTTAGGGTGAGGTTGGGGTAAGAATAAAAGAAGGGCATGAGGATTGAATGGAGTTAATGGACGGTCTTCAGCAGGATGCAGAATGTGGGTGAACAGGGTCACATGGCGTTGCTGGGTCACAGCCTGGCGGCCTACATCTCGGTGTTGGACAGAGACAGACTCCGGAAGCTGACCACTCGCATCCTGTCTGACACCACACTGTGGCTCTGCAGACTCTTCAGGTAGGCCTGTGGGAGTGTTTTTCATAATAACAATGGAGGCTAAAGATGTCCTGAAATGGCCACCGTACCCCAGAGCAGCTCTGTCTCCAAGACATGATTGTTTTATCTGAAACTCCAAACTGTGCAAACAATATGCAAAATCTAAATCAAACAATCTAATGTTGTAAAATGACAAGACTTACCTTATCAGGAAACCAGGGAGCTTGAAATGAATCTTCTACTAGCTAGCAAAACTTTTCCACAAGCAATTTCAGTTGTAGAGAAATGTGAAATGGAAAAATAAATCTTCCAGTGCAACTGCAATGAAAACTAGCTGCAATAACTTATGGTTCATCAACTGGCCTATAAAGGTTACTACCTCAGGCATTTGAGACATAGCAGTTCAACAAGGACCTAATGAAAATACTACAGTCTCTTAGACACATCAGCACATGGAGATACCGTATACTAGCACAAAACAATCTGAATCTCTAAAATGGTATATGTGCTGTATATATGCCAGTTTCTGTGTGGCTGAGCCAAGGTTTTAAAGTGTGATACTTTCATCTGTGGAGAGCTACTTGGAGATTAATTAATTAACAGGTCAGCTACAGAAGCCATTTTCTCATCATTGGAGGGCTAATCTAAACGCTGTGCGTCTGTGCTCATGCTTAGTGGTTTTCAACTTTCAATACTTGTAATGCTTCCCAACAAAATTCAAATGATTATGACAAGCGCGACTCACTGTGTGAGTAAAGTGCCACTGAGTCCTGCACAATTTTGTGTAGTTGCACATGGCACCTGTGCTTGTTAGTGCTTCCCTCTCTTACCTGCCATCTTGTCTTTTTCACTGCTTTAGTACTGCCTTTCATAACGTTACATCGTTTTGATGAGTTAGCATAGCTAGCTAGCAAGTGCTAAGTAAGTAGCATTAAAAGAAAATAAACAATAAAATAACTTCAGAGCTTACCATCGACCCCAACAATGGATGCAGCCGTTCTCCAAGCATCATTTTAGAGAAGTTTATTCCTGTAGTCTTTCAATTAAAAGTTGGGAAGCGATGGCGGTGCACTTCATCGTGTTCATCGTGTTGCTTGCAGTGTGAACGCTCGGTTAGTGTTACTTGCCACTTTAACATTGCTGTTCCTCGGTTAGACTCGCCTCATGTGCATTCACGTCGACCCAATCTGTCATTCAGGTATGAGAACGGCTCAGCCTACTTCCATGAGGACGACCGGGAGGGCCTGGTGAAAGTGTGTCGGCTGGTAATCAACGCCCGCTACGAGGAGTACGCCTCCGAGGGCTACACTGTCCTCAGCTCCACACAGCCCGTCATCTACCAGAGCGCCTCCTGCAGGCCTGGTCTGGGACAGCACCTCTGCAGCCAGGTAGGAGGACACACACACCACATACTGTAGATGATGTAGATTAAAGAAAATCTTCAAACTCACTTTTATAGACTTGTTTTTAGATTTCTCACCTTGTTGTTGCTTTTTTATTGCTTTCACTTTTTTGTAAAGTGCTTTGCAATTGTTTTTAAAAGTGCCATATAAAGAAGATTATTATTAGTAGTATCAGTGTTATGCACAAGGCCACAGCATAGAAGCAAGATTTCATTTTATTATACATTATTTATTATACATTACAGACATAATAAAAATTTGGATTTTCTCTTGTCTCCTTAGCTTGGCCTGCCTCTCTCCAGTCTGTGTACGGTCCCATGCAACACCATCTTTGGATCCCAACACCAAATGGTCGGAAATTCAAAACCTGCTCCTGATTAGTTTTTCTATATTTTGGAACATTTCAGTGATGAATACCATAAATTGATAGCAGATAGTTAGAATGAAGTGATTTTGATTTTGATTGTCAATATCAGGATGTTGCCTTGTTGGACAAACTAATCAAAGAAGACGTGGATGCTGGGAAGCTTCCTTTGCTGTTGATAGCCAACGCAGGTCAGTGGGAAATTGAAGGAAAATTTATATTTATGAAACACTGCACTGTAGACTGAAACCGTTATGTATCAGAATTGAACACCATATTAATTTAACATTAGATCAGTTGCATGTAAGAATGTTTCATACTGTTGCAGTGAGTTGATTTGGACTTCTGTGAAAGTGGTTTGTATGATATCTGAAGCTGTTTACGTTTCCTTCCCAGGTACCCCTGGTGCAGGCCACACAGACAAGTTGAGTCGTCTAAAGGAGCTATGTGATCAGTACAGCATGTGGCTCCATGTGGAAGGGTGAGTCATCTCTGGTACTATCTACAGTAGATGTTCTTAAAGGTGCTACGTGTAGCATTTTAGCCATCAACATACCATTGTCAGATTAATTGTGATACCTTGGTATAATTACCATAAACACAAGACAATGGTTGAGACCATTGGTAGCCCCTATCTCACACCAGTCTTATTGTTAATGCTATTGTTTCTCAAAATTCAGACCACAAACCCTGTAGCTTCCTGTTCCCCCTCCCCCCCGAAGAGGATAAACATGTTGGAAGTGATTTTTCCATCGGCCTTTCACTCCTTCCACCATCTGCCATTGCCAGAAACTCTGAAAGCTTTAGCTCTGTTCCAATACACAACAATGAGTATTGGGTTCTCCCTCAGTGCTTTATTTTCTTCACCACCAGCGGAGCTAGCTGATTCCAGTAGGAAGAAGAGTGAAAAAAATCTTCTTCTCTGACAAAAATGTATGCCTTCAGTGTAGTTATCTGTTCTTCTTTAGATGCATTTACGCCCTGTCGCCATTGTTGTTTACGATTCTGCTGCATCTTGCCTTATTCCTAGCCTCCAATTGGGGAGGGAGATGAGACGTTTCTCGCAGTGTGATCATGCGAGACTCGTCTTACTTGCGAGGCTAACACAATGTAAAATGCGCTGCAGGTAGAGGCTGCCAATCATCTTTGCAATGGTCTTTTTTGTTTACAGTAATTATACAAATTTCACAAAATGAATGTGGTAATTATTGATTTTTTTTTAAAGATGATTTTTTTTGGCATTTCTGCTTTATTGGATAGTCATAGTAGAGAGAGACAGGAAAGACAGGGGATGACATGCAACAAAGGGCACGGGCCGGATTCAAACCCATCCCGCTGCTATTAGGACTTAACTTTAATGGGTGCTCTACCGGTCAACCGGGGCACCCCCAATTAATGACTTATTGATGTTACAATGCAACACATACCACCTTTTAAAAAGAGAATTCCCTAAATGTAAATGGTCATTGTGATAAATACTTGTTTGGTTGCAGGCATGAGACCAGTGCAAGTTAAAAGTGTCTCTTCTCATCACTAAAGTAATAATCACATTTATTATTACGTTCTGTCTCTTTCAGGGTCAACCTGGCAACTCTGGCACTGGGTCAAGTCTCTTCTGCTGTCATGGTAATCAAACATTAAATATGGTCTTATCCTTCATGTCATTTTTGCCTCTTTGCAGATCTAAACACATCAGGGGAAGGTCTTTTAAGCAGACCTGCCTAACTGTGTGTATGTTGTGAGCCATTTATACATTTTGACAACAGTGTATGCGTAGTTGTTGCGTTAAAATATGCAGAAGAAGCCTTAACCCAGAGTTTTTGACCCAACTTTTAAAAATTAAAAATCAGTCTAAGAGCAGGAAAGATTTGTACATTCCTAACATCAGTGACCAGCCTAGGCAAGACGGTGTACACTGTGATGAAGCTGACTTTCTTTGTTTAATTTCCAGTTATTTATTTTTCAGTGTCAGAAAAAAATGCAGGAAACGTATATTTAACACAAAATTACACAAATGCCTCCACAACAAAATATAATATCAAATTTTTCAGTATTTAGTGTGTCTACCCTTTGCCTTTATTACAGCTTCCATTCTTTTCAGGAGACTTTTTCAGATCTGAAGCAAGTACTGAATGGCCAATTGACTGGAAATTAAATAAACAACTCTTTTGTACTTTTGCACAGTACTGTAGTTTGCAGCTGACCTTTTCAAAGCGTTACAGCTTAATGTGACGTACTGTATGTGTCGATATGCACAGATGGAGGAGATACTCATCTTGTGTGTGTGTGTGTGTGTGTGTCTGAGTTTCCAGCACTGCACGATACACTAATTGGAGTTGAAAAACAAACTCTCTTAGTCTACATCAATATTTTCTGTTTACACATTAATACTCATTGCAATCTTGCATGACATCTTTGTGTGGCATTGATCCAACCAGCAAATTAATTGCACATCCATTGATGAGACATGATCCTGTTCAGTGTGCATTGATTAGTAAAGGAACAGGTAACATTAATAATACAAGCTATGCCTTCGGTGCCTAGTGCCCAGGTAGGCTATCTCGTAGAAAGGGGCCTTTCTGTGTGGAGTTTGTATGTTCTCCCCGTGCTCACTTGGGGTTCCTCCATATAACATCGGTAAGGACCCCCACTAAAAACATGCAGAAGACACTGACCAGCGATGACGAAGACTGAAGTTGGTCCCCGGGCGCTAAGCTAAGCTGCCCACTGCTCCTGGCTGCCCCCTGGAGGAAGGACATGCCTTGGATGGGTCAAATGCAGAGACTGAATTTCACCGACCACCGTCAGCGTGTGTGTGTGTGTGTGGTCGCTGCATGCAAGTGGTGTGGTGTGTGTTGTGTGACACAATAAAGACAAGCTTGCTTGTCCGGTTTCTTTCTTTCTTTCTTTCCATCAGATAAAGGCTGCAACTGTAACAAAATCTTCCTCCTCTTCCTCCTCAACTTTCTGCTTGTCTGGTCCACTGCTGCTCCAATAACAGGGTGTTAGAGAATGACGCAGGCTAGCACCCAGTTCTTCTGCGTCACTCTCCGTGTTTACTATGGTCACACTCGCCCACTTCTGAACCATCCCTCCTTACGTTATGTCCCATGTTAATTATGGAAGCAAGACACTCAAAATGCCATTCCATGTTGTTTTTAACTTTTGACGTGTGTGTGTGTGTGTGTGTGTGTGTGTGTGTGTGTGTGTGTGTGTGTGTGTGTGTGTGTGTGTGTTCCCTCCCTCCAGGCAGCCAACAGGAGTGACAGTATGACGCTGACACCTGGCCTGTGGCTGGGACTGCCTGCTGTAACTGCTGTCACCCTCTACAGACATGAAGACCCAGCACTGGTAAGATCATAAAGTAGACCTGCACTTTAGATTGCATCAGGTCAAACTTACAGCAATAGACTGCGTTTTTGATAGATTGTCCCAATGGTCAGCTTCCCTGTTAAGAGATGAGAACATAGACACCAAAATCATCCTTGTGTCCCTGGAAGATTGTTGGTTCTGGTGCTCCATGCTAACACTTTAGCATACACTATGTTGAGTGATAGCAGGCTCCATGCTAACACTTAAGCATGCTATGTTGAGTGATTGTAGGCTCCATGCTAACACTTTAGCATACACTATGTTGAGTGATTGTAGGCTCCATGCTAACACTTTAGCATACACTATGTTGAGTGATTGTAGGCTCCATGCTAACACTTTAGCATACAATATGTTGAGTGATAGCAGGCTCCATGCTAACACTTAAGCATGCTATGTTGAGTGATTGTAGGCTCCATGCTAACACTTTAGCATACACTATGTTGAGTGATTGTAGGCTCCATGCTAACACTTTAGCATACACTATGTTGAGTGATTGTAGGCTCCATGCTAATGCCGCATTCACATCATATGGGAATAAGCGGAATAACGGGATGACATTTAGTTGTTACAACTTGGAAGTGTTCACGTGCTAAACTTGTTGGAATGCCCATGTTCAAAAAAATGTTTGTTTATGAATTTAATATCAACCATCCGTGGTTCAAAACTTGTTTGTTTGGCCATAAGCTCTCAGCTAGCAGTTCAGCATCCGAACTGCAGACACTAACCTTCACTGTTACTTGCCCACTAGTATTTTCATTGCCCCTTTGCATTCTGTCCTCTTGCCTCTACATCAAATGGAGGACTTTGTCTATCCTGGTCCTTATCTGTTCTCTTTCTATTTCATTCCGGTTAGTTGTATTGTGTTCAATTTTCCATGGCCGATCATCTTTGTCTCCCTCTCTCTGACTTACCCTCTGTTTTGTTGTTCTATCTCTCTCTTTTGCTGTTTTCCCCCTTAGTCTCTGGCAGCAGGTCTGACCTCCAGCCAGCCGGTCGAGAAACTGCGAGCCCTTCCTCTCTGGCTCTCCTTGCAGTACCTTGGCCACAACGGCATCGTCCACAAGATCAAACACGCCACAGCTCTGGTGAGCAGTAATGAGTCTCAGTACACTGCAGCACCACAGTTAGCTTAAAAACCATCCAGCACAGACACTCTCAGGTCCAGATTCGCTAAGGGTTTGTGGAGGGAAGAGCGCGCTATATCACCACAATGACCAAATCAGAAAGAGTAGAAAGTTGCCTAACAGCGCTGGTCAAAAAATAAAGACTCATATTGAAATTACATGTAAATCTCATTATGTTTCCATTTGCGTATGTAGTTGGTGATGAAGGGGCTATTGGCTTGCACAATGCTCTTTTAGAGGACTTGTTTGCACCACAATTTGATCTACATAAATTTCGTAATGAATAAGATGAAAACTGCACTCTTAGCTTAAGCAACTGAGGTGAAAAAATGCCCTCGCAACCCAATCTTAGTGAATCTGGACCCGAGTTTGACAAAGGGACACACAATACCCTAGAAATTGAATGGACACATGGTACATATTTTATAGTCTAAATCTTAGAATTAATTTAAAGTATCGTCAGAAATTGAAGTTGCTACACAAGTGTCATGGAGATGGACAAGGACAATATTATGTGGTATTGTTATATATGTAAAATAGCCATTTCACCTTCTCATTTTCCCCTAGAGCCAGCAGCTACTAGAGAAGCTAAAAACTCTGGCCTCCATCAAAACATCAGTAAGTGATCTCTCAACAATCTACCATAGATTAGAATATAATGTCTTCCACTTTTAACATTGAACTGGCTGTTTGGTCAGCTGATTTCTGGGATTTGGGGACTAATATATCACCGTCAAATCAGTGATGAAGACACATTATAAAGCTAGCTAATTATGACTAAAACTGTTAGAACAGCCAATGATGGTGGGATTAACTCTGGGAACTGGGATCCCCGGGATATTCCATTCAGATCTTCCTCTTGAAGGTGACGTTGGGTATCTGGGAATTTAATTTTTTCCTAAATCTATGTAGTATAATTTTCCAACAAGTTTCCACACAACAGTGAAGGACTGCAGTGCAATTTTAGGGGACAGTTTCCAGTGTCTTCCATATATCATCACCTCATGACAAGAGCATGGATGTTTAAGTCTTTCAACAGTAGCTTAGCTGATCTTGTGTGAGATGCACACTGTTCATTGAAAGTGTGACTAGGCTTTTTCAGCAAACTTGTGAAAGCAGTTTGCCCTCAAATGAAGCATAATGCACTCAACACCAAGGCAGGAAGAAAAGGCAAAATGGACAATGGCTTTATCATCTCAATTTTCAAAGTTTGCCCAGCTGTGAATATTTATCTCATTGTGCTGCAGTCACTGATACTGAATTTACAACCAAATATCTAATAAATTAAATGCCATGCGCTGATGGTAATTTCTCATTCATTTAGTGAATGTTTTATACATATACATTTTTTCATGCCATATTATGTAGTATTTCACAATATAAATATAATCAAATCTTGTGATAAGATGCTGTCAAGTACTTCATACTTATAGTTATAGTTAAAGTTTGCAGGAGCACAAGGGATCAGATTCTGTGTATTGGTAAATAACATTAACTTGAAATACATGTAAAAAAAAAAAAAAGACCTCCACTTGATGTAAAGACAAAGCCCATTTCTGTTTGTAGGATGTGCTTGAGACAGAGATCTCTCTCCTCGAGGCTTTGACCATGGTAAAATCAGAGCTGTGTTAATACTGACCCAGCCTCAGGGCTACAGACTAATGGCTTGTTCACTGTCATCAGCCCAGGGCAAACGCTGCGTACACACAGTGATTGATACATCATCCAGAATCCTCTGAAGCGATGAGACTTCACCTTATTTGAGCGGTTGTGATTCGTAGCATTGCGCAGCGACTATGCTAAGAGCCAAATGCAGTGAACAATCACAGTGTTGGGGATCAAAGTGTCGTCACACAGTGGTACTCAAACTCGGCCTTCCCACAGCTTCCCACAGTAGTAGCTTTGTGAAATTAGGATGAATCTAAATTAGTGCAAAATCTATCTCAGTCAGACACATTTTGTAAACAGCTGGACAGTATAGCTCCTTGATTCCTAATACTAAATGCACATAAATATACTAAATACCAATAAATTCATAACTTTAACAGTAAGCGCTTTTTGCAAACTGGATTCATCTTTTTTACCTGAGTACAATTGTGAGTAGTATATACTGTAAAGATGCTGCGATTTGAGTGTTAAAGGGAGTTTTTAGTACCACTGTGCCAGTGAGGGGTGTGTGTGTATATGCTTGTGTGTGTGTATGTGTAGCTGTAGTTATAGTCAGTGTGGGTTGCCTTGGTTCCAGGGCGTGGTGTCGCGGATCCCGCCCATCTCCGGGGCTTCACTGCGGGACGTTCTGGGCTCTCTCATACTCTCTATTGTAGGTGGGACCAAGCCTCTGCCTGTCTCCCTCACTCCCTCCTTCCCTTCTGTCACTTCCCTCTCTTGCTTTTCTTTGTTACGTTCACTCCTGACCATTTTCCTTCACCCACATAAGCTCAGCGGTATTTGAGACCTGGCCCACACAGGTCAAATCATGGGTCCCCCATTGGCTGATGGATTACTCACTTCTTCTTAATTGTTTAGGATGTGGATCACTCAGGCATGTTGTTTGAGGTACTTCAGGGAATGCCTCTCCCCACGCATTATTTTTTCCTCGGGGGAGAATGGAAGGGTCCTGAATAATTCATGAATTGCTTCCTTCATTTTAAAGGGAAAAAACCTGTCAATGTAAGTACTGAACCAATAGACCACCGATGTCACTTGACCCATTTATAAAAGCAACAAACCATAATATCACGTATAAAGTATTAAAGGGGCAATAAGTAATCTATGACCTTTATTGCCTCTATTGGCGACCAGTTGGAATTGCAACAACATTGATAGAATGCACAGAACTTGAATGGATAGAACAGTCCTTCCACTGTTTGCCATGGTAAGTTGGTTAGTACAGCATAAAATAGCGATTATGTTAAAGGTTAATTTCTATGGTGACAACGCAAGTCTGGGCATTAAGGCCGTAAAGTCTGTCACACTTGCTTGAGAACTATGCAGAACTGTCAAAACTCAACTGAAAGCTAACGTTAGCGACGAGGTTTACGTAGCTTTATCAAAGCTAGTTCTTCTACTCAACATTAGCATATTGGCAATCTATGGCAGCAAGGTGACAGAGAAACTCCTTTGGTCCTTGCTGTAAAACCTCTCCTTTCAGCGACTTGCCGTAAGTCAGGAAGCTAGCCCAATGGACAACATAAAAATGGCCGCTGCTCCAACCATCCAGGAACATTGATTTGAATAGGAATGACCGTTATATCCATTCAACTTCTGTGATAGAACGTCTCTCCTCCTACACAAGTATCTGACATAGCCCCCCTCACCCACTTTTGGGTGAGGGAGGCTATGTGAAAGTCACATTTTCACAGTAGAAGTAGAAGTACAAGTTTATTTACCATTTGTGGACAACCACATTGGAATTTAAAAAGTGCAGAGCTCATGACATATAGGACATGGAAATACATACATTAAAAAAATAAAATAAAATACACAAGCAAACAAATACAAATAAACATAAATGTTGATGGTAAAGCACTAAGTAGAGCATAAAACATTACATAAAGTGCATGTGAAGTGCAATTTAACTGTTGTAATGTAGTAGGACGATACCATGCGCCAGACGGCAGCAAGGTGAGGATATCAAAGGCAGGGTGGCTTAGAGGGTCCTTAATAATAGCAAGAGCCTGAGAGAGTACTCTTTAGCGGTATATTTCATCCAGGGCCTGTAGGTCAATGCCAATCACTTTTTGCGCATGGCGCACTATTCTAGGGCTGCAGCTATCGATTATTTTAGTAATCGAGTATTCTACCGATTATTCCATCGATTAATCGAGTAATCGGATAAGAAATACTTTTGCTTTATTAAAGAGCAATAGTAAATATACAAAAGAGAAAAGCTGTCCGCACGAAGCTGTCCATACGACGCTGTGATTTACTGAAAACGAGGTGAAATAATAATTATTATTGATATTTATTACTAGGCCTAAATATCATACAAGTTCATAAGACTGGCTAATGTACATTTATTTGCTATGTTGAAGGGTTGCCCTACACCTGCTGACCCTACTCACTGCAATCAAACTAAACTGAATATACCTGCTGTATTGGACTGGTGCATTTTAGGCTCCAATTGCTACTTACACCACCTGATATTTTGCTTTCTGGGGTATTTTATGCATCACTGTGAGGGGAGTAGGTGTGTGTGTGTGTGTGTGTGTGTGTGTGTGTGTGTATGTGTGTGTGACTATCATAATAATAACATGAATGAAGCTCAGGCTTTCACAAATTGACTGCAGCATTTTATTTTCTGTGGTTATTTTCTTGAGCAAAACTTAGCTAACTTAGGGACATCATAACTAGCCACCATATTGATTTACATTCTTAACTAGCCATTACATATAGCCATAATTAACGTGCATTCTTTACTAGCCTTCATCTCATCCCGTTTTAATATTAAGTGCTGACTCCGCCCACCCGGGCCAGTTTCGGCGTACGCCGGTAGCAATTACAAGTCGACCCTATCCTACAGTCCCTGCTCTCAGCGGAGGGAGGGAGCTACGCTGTGTGGGAAGCGCTGTGACCGTCAGACCTCTCTGGATTAGACAAGCAAGTAGAGAAAACCGGCATCAGCCGAACCAATTTATTGCCAAATGCTTTGGGATTCAACACATTAACATTGCTTCCCATGGTCAGAAAAAGTCGGCAGATTTGTCGCTAGTCGATTTTGAGAAATAAAGTCGCCAGGGGGGTCTGAAAAGTCGCTAAGTCTAGCGACAAAGTCGGCAAGTTGGCAACACTGGATCCGAAACTTTGGACACTTTCTGTCGTTTTCTCTGGCCTGTCTCTTCTCTTCGCCCCTCGCTATTTTCTCTCTCTTTCTCCAGCGCGTTGTGCAACAGTAATAATCATCCGTGCGAAACACTGAGTGTGTATATAGTGATATGGATTAAACGAAGCTTCGATGCAAAGAATTTGCATCGATGATTTTTAGTAATCGAGTTACTCGAGTTTCTCGAGGAATCGTTTCAGCCCTACACTATTCTTTCAAGGTTCTTGCACATACCATACGGTCATAAAACATGTTAAAACACTCTCTATACCACCCCTATAAAAGCTATGTAGCACACTGCTGTCTTGGGTAAAATCCTTTAGCTTTCTTAAAAAGAAAAGACGTTGAGACTTTTTAATAACAGAGCTGGTATTATTAAACCAGCTAAGATCATCAGAGAGCATAATGCCCCAAAATGATGACAATAAATAAATAAAATAAAACTATTGACAATCTCAACATCAGCTCCATGGATGGTAATAGGACTATGGTCAGCCTTTCTACATCTGAAATCTATTACTATCTCTTTAGTTTTAGAAACATTAAGATTATTTGACTTGCACCAGTTGACCAAATTATGTACCTCCTTTCTATAAAAAGACTTGTCATCAGAGCTGATCAACTGTCATATCATCAGCGTACTTCACAATAAGTATCAGTCATAAGTACAAAGAGAGTACAGCAAAGGACTTACAATGCAGCCCTGTAGTGAACCCATACTCATCAGATAATTTGTCACAGATACAGAACCCTCCACCGATCTGTTCTTCCTATAGGCAAACTGCCACGGGTCCAAGGAAGCAGGAATCTGTGCTTTAATAAAGTCCAGGACCAGGTGCTCCATTACATTTCATGAGTACCGGCGTCAGAGCTACCGGATGATAGTCATTGTAGCAAGTAGCTGGTGTCTTCTTTGGGACAGGGATTTTAATAGACTTCTTAAAACATCTGGGGACAGAATATTGCTCCAATGATAAGTTAAAAAGTTCAGTCATAATAGGGGCGAGCTGTGCAGTGCAGGATCTGACAGCCTGAGGGTTTATACAATCCTGACGTTATTTTCAGTGACACTGATGCTAGCCGTATTTACTAACTTCACCAAGAATGTCGGTCGTTTTTGACAAAAGTATCATCTTTGCAAAGAAAATATGTTGGTTAAGGGGTGATTTCAACAAATATTATTCTCCCGAAACGCCGATGAAAAACCGTTGCACGAACGGTTCAAACTTTAGTCCCACCCACAAAGGCGGTGATTGGCTCGATTGTATATGTTGTCGTATGTTAAGGAAATGCTCCACAGATTTTTTTCTGTTAGAGGTAAAAACACAACATTTACAGAGAGAACTGTCAAGGCATGTGGCTATACATACCAAAATCAAAATTTTTGATTTCACATATTCTTCATGCCTTTATTGGCAGACAAAGTTTTTTTTTTTTATAGATTATCAAAAAATCACAAAAAATTGTTTAACATTAATTTAACATACCAAATTTATGCCAGATCAAAGCACACATTCTTGAAATTCAACTTGTTCTGAATCCAACGGTACCAAGCATTTGACACAACTCCTTGTAGTTTTTTAGATACAGCCATTTCTGTATCATACTATTTTTAGTAGTTAGTCACAAGGGGTCTCTGATTTTAGCAGTTTTCACAAAAAAACTAGTGTAACATAGGTTCCCATGGTCACATGTTCAAAAAGATTTTTTCACTTAGGGGCCAGATAGACTCAAGTAAAAATCAATTCTAAAAATGATTCTCCAATGTGTTTTCAGGGAGAAATGATGAGAAAAGTAGCTCCACACCCATGCATTTCTTTGGGTTTTGGGTATGAATTAATTCACAGCTGTTTGGGACTGGAAAGTCATTGGTTTGCCAGGCCATTCTAAGGTGTATCCTATTTGCTGGAGTAGTAAAGTAACAAGCATCCAGTAGTATTTGAGTGACACCATACATTACTTCTCTTTTGTACTCTTGTACAGTATACTGCTGAAAATGAAGTAGTACTATGTAGCAAGTATCAACATTTCAACATAGCCAAGCACTGTAGATTTTTCCCCTTCCCATCACATAAGCTTATGTCTGCAGTAAGGCAGTTTACCTTTTCCATGCTGCATCAACTGCATTGAATAACAATGAACACTCTTGAAGACAGCGATTTGCCTACACCAATGCCTACACTCATTCTGGGCTTCACTTGACATCCACGGTGTGTTACGGGCCACTATGATGACTGCCTCAATCAAGCTGGTGTGTGTTGTTCAGTGGGGCTGTGTGGTGTGTATTGTTCATTGCATCTAGAATCCTCATCAGTGTGAGTGTTGCGTGTTTATTTCGTCTCATCCAGGAGATGGTGTTGGTTGCACCTGTACTCCTGTCCTTATGGTGACATTTCCATGACAAAACCCATGATAAGTGAAAACGTAAGCACAAGCAAGAGGTGTGCAAGCGCAGTGACAGCTCTCACACAAAGGGAACTTTGTCTTTGTGAGACATATTGCAGCTTGCATGCAGAAATCCATATTTGCGAATTACACAAACTGAAGGAGTGAGCAAAGTTCATTCCCCACACCCCCATTTACTCTGTGCTCTGCCACTATTGAGTTGACCCATTCCGTTTGCTCTGTGACTTACTTATATGAGTTATCTGCTTTTTCATTTTCTGTAGCTCCTCCTTGAGACAGCTGCACAGCGAGGGAATGAACCTTGTTCTCTCAATCCTTATCTTATATGGTGGTCGTTTTCTCTCTCTGTTCTCCCAGAATCGCTGTTCTCCCAGAATCCTCTTTGTCTTGAATTGTCTTTTCTTCTGGGCCACATTCTTTGTCAACTGCGCACATGGTCTGCTCGTGTGGGCTTCTCGTACCACCAGCTATCATTTTGTGCTTACGTTATTTTGGGAGACCTAGCAGTGTCCATTGCTTTATCCAGTGGTGGTACCTCCCAGTCATAAACACCAGATACCAGTTGTGACTCAACTTTACCATTCCTTACTGACTTTGCCCTCCAGTCCTGGGGATCCAGCTCCATGATGTGCCTCAGTCAGGAATTCAGGGAGGAGGCCCACCGACATCCCCCCTTCCTCAGCTACATAGTAAACCTCAGTTAGCCCGGCCTGAATGCAACGATGATTATTTCTTTGTGTGTGCAAGATATGCGATCGCAGTTTAGTTGATGGTTCTCTGATTGGAAAAAACTGACAGTAAAACTACACATGCTCATGAATTATTCATGACCCTCCCATTGCCATCCCAGGAACACCAACCCCCCCACCCCCACCCAGCCATGATGATGCTTAACTTGACCCTTGACCTGGATGTCATCAACAGTGGACTTCACTGTGTGTGTTGTTTCCTGCTTTAGGGGCACCGATCCAGTGTTTCAGAAAATAAAATGTCAAATAAAAAATAAAAATGTACCATTGAGACAAAGTAATACTAAAAAAACAAGAGACTGACTGGGTTTAGATAATTCACAATTTTGAAAACACGATTGTACCTATAGTCGTTTTTGTCAGTTACCTGAAAATGCTACCTTAAAAACACAGATATGTCCAGGCATTGCATGTTAATCATGGGCTTCCAGTGTTTCATGAACATTATCAATAACCTGGTTGCATGGTTCATAGGCATTCATTTGAAATGTTAAACACTGATAGTGGAGATTGAGATGCCCAATGCCAAATATGGACCCTATCCATTTGCACTAGAAATAAGGATATGATAAGTGTAAGTAATATGCTATTGCCTCTAACCAAGTCAGGTTGGGCACTGCTTCAAATCTTTCACACCAACCAAATGTCTCTGGGACTAGGGCTTTGGTTTGGAATTGGGCTCCTCCATAGCACTGAGATGCAAAGACTAGGCAGCACCACTCCCATGCAGACCAGTTTGACCATTCAAACAAGTGCTGTATGTGATATCCAGTCACAACTACCTTGGGCATCACACATGGCTTCTTTCAGTAGGCATGGACACAAAACCAAACTCTTAAACACACCTCCACATCCCACCCCTTCAGCACCAGCACTTGTTTTGCATGATATACAGTAAATCATATGTTAAGTATGCCCATGGAGTGTCACGCGCCTGATCTGTGTGTTTGTGTGTGTCCATCAGGTGGAGGATGAGCTCAACTCTCCCGTGGTGGTATTCAGGTTCTCCCAGGAAATGAGTGCTGGTAAGGGTCTATGTCTGAACGTTACTGTGCATTTCAGTAGTAATAATATAATAAGTGTGCTCGGGTGGGTCTCTAACACAAGCATAACGAGCCTGCTGAACTTCTCTACTCATTTCAAACAAAAGGGCGGAGAAAACAAAAAAAGGTTGACAAATCAAAAATGCGAGTCCAGAGTCCAAATGAGATTGAGGCTACATTAGCTATAAGACTTTTCCCATAGCCTGTAGGCACACACAATAACAACTAACTACATTTTACAATTACAATTACAACTAATGAAGCGACTTCATCTCAGTAGTTTTATGTATAGCATATACTCGCATTAACACAGAGTCTAAAATATTTATACAGAGAATAACGACTCGACCCCATTATGTTTTTGTTGGTGGGTAGTTTATGACGAAGAGTCACATTTCTTTCTTTCTTGCTGGGGTGATTAGACGCTTGCTGCTTTGCTCCTGCTTTTCTTCGAATTTCTGCTCTATTTCCCCTTTTCCCCCCTTTTCCTCACATCGGCTGCTAATTTCTGGCTTAATGACAACTACTGAGATGGATCATCTGACCTACTGACGGCTAAAGTTGCCACAGGTAGCGATGTACTACTTCTAAACTTTCAGAGAATACTACAAGCTGAACTACTGGTGTGACCTGCTAGCAGCCTGCTAGCAATACTAACATTATTAGCCTGTTGTGGCCGTGGATTTCTGCGGTGCCTCACAGTCCCAGCGTCTCGAATCCATCAAAACCCACGACGGACTCATTATGCCAAAACTGTCGGAAATATCTACAGGAAATTGCCGTGCTCCAGGCGAAGATTTTTACACTGGAAACTGAGAAAGTCAACTGCCTTGGGGCGGCTGTGGCTCAGGAGGTAGAGCGGGTCGTCCACTAATCAGAAGGTCGGTGGTTCGATCCCCGGCTCCTCCAGTCCGCATGTCGAAGTGTCCTTGGGCAAGATACTGAATCCCAAATTGCTCCCGATGGTTGCGCCAGCACCCTGCGTGGTAGCTTGCCGCCATCGGTGTATGAATGTGTGTGTGAATGGGTGAATGTAGGCATGTTGTAAAGCGCTTTGAGTAGACTAGAAAAGCGCTATATAAATGCAGTCCATTTACCATTTAGAAAGGACTACATGAGACACTCCCCATAGCAACCTGTGGTAAGACAGCTAAGTCTGGGGCTAACTAGAATGCTACCACTAATCAAAGCAGTGCTAACCAGGATGCTACCGCTAATATGCTAAACCTAGATGATACAGTGTCTTTCCCGAAACTTGCTAAAGCGGGACCCAAACAGACTGATTCACTGCCACCTGGCATACACTTGGTGCTAAGCCAAAACGCTACCACAGAATGAGAAAAATGAATGATAACGTCACAAGGGGAAATACAACATCGCCAGTTATACAGCTCAAAAATGGATATCAACCACTGTCTGACCTAAGTGAGAACAAGCTGGAAAGCACTTTTATGAATGGGAAACAAGGAAGAAATTATGATTTCGTTCACAAGGGGAAACGTGGAATTAACACCGGCACACAGAAGGAGCACAAGGCCCACGGAGACAAAGAATCTGGGTCAGAGGTGAAGGAGAAAGATATACTCCTTGTGGGAGACGGTGCTATCAGCGCTGTGAACAATGAAAGGATCATCGCATGCAGCTATCCAAGTGCCATGGTCAGTGATATAACTGGACTTTTCTCCCAGGTACTGTCTAACCACCCAGGAATCAAACAAGTTATTGTACATGTGGGAGCTGTTGACACCAGCAAAGGGGAATCAGAAGTGCTTAAACAAGATTTCTCTAAACTTTTTAACAGACTTGATGAGCTAGAAATGCAATCATTTATCAGTGGGCCTCTTCCAACTATTGAAAAGAAAGATAAATAAATTGAGCCGCCTACTTGCACTGAGTACCTGGCTCTCTAATGCCTGTGAGTCTCAAGGGATACATTTCATTGATAACTTCAACCTGTTTTGGGAACGTGATGATCTCTTCAAAGGAAGGGGTCCCCACCTAAATGGACATGGACTTAGACGGCTGACAGACAATTTTCTACACTGCCTGAGGCACCAAACAACTTCCTGCCCTACTCTCCACCAGCGAAAAGGCTCCTCCACAGAAAGAGTGCCAGCTCCAGGGTGACAATAGTGACCCTGCTCCACCTGCCCTCCCTGTGGATCCCCCTTCCACACTCCCCCCACCTCTGCCCTGGACTCCCCCACCTCCATCCCCACTCCCCTCTGACTGTCCAGCATCCACTCCCTCTCCTGTCTCTCCTCTTAGGTTCACAAGCCAGATGGAGGACTTGGTGAAGTCTGGGATCAAAATGATCCCACTCACCCCCAGCATGGCCAGGTCACGGGTATTGCCATCACCTATACTCCGCCCACCAACGCCCCCCCGGCGCACCTGCTCCCCGCCAACGCCCCCCCGGCGTGCACACCCCCCCCCACCCCCACCTCAGCCTTCACCCACACTACTGGCTTCTAAGGCCTTGAACAGCACGAGCTGCTATCAGCGTCGACAGCAACTAGGACACCCTGGGCCTCTGCTGTTCCAGAACTGTTATTCATAAATTATCCGATAGCAAGCTGAGGCCCTGGGAGAGAACAACCTTCCCAAATACAATAGCCACAGTGTCCACCCCACCAAATTTCATATTTGAGTTTGAAGCACGACAGAACAAAAAAGGAGGGGGTGTTTGTGCCTTTTTTAGGGTTCCTTTAGGTTCCTTTGTAAGAAGTTATCATTTGGAGAGTTCTCATCCTTTGAATATGTGTCATTTAAAATGGAAATGAAATTGTCTCCATGTATTCTATATATAGTTATATACAGGCCACCAAAATACTCTCCACATTTCCTTGATGATTTTACTGAGATGCTTTCAATTATCTGCACTGAATTTGACTGTGTAGTCATTACGGGTGATTTTAATGTACACATAGATAATGTCAGTGACAAAAATGCCAAAGAACTTTCTGCCATACTTGTCACGTTTGATCTGTCTCAACATGTGACATGTGAAAGGGCCAACCCATACTAGAGGACACACTCTAGATCTGGTTATTACTAAGGGTGTTAACATTTCAAATGTCACTGTGCTTGATGTTGCTCTATCAGATCATTTCTGTGTATTCTTTGATCTGTCTATTACACCAAAAATCAACATTAGATCTGAAACTGTTAAAAAAAGGTACATTAATGAGAATACCAGAACACTTTTTATGGAAGCCATCAAATTTGAAACTGCCCCAGCTTCAAATCATGTTGATGATCTACTGAATACCTTCAATTCTAAGATTTCGAATGTAATTGATGCCATTGCTCCTGCTAAGGTTAAATTGATCGCTAGTAAGCAAAAGGCACCATGGAGAAACACTCATTCTGTAAGGGCCCAGAAAAGGGAGTGCCGGAAAGCAGAGCGAAAATGGCGTAAATCAAACCTCCAGATTCACTTTGAAATCTATAAAGAAAAATTACAGTCTGAATTTGAAAAGTGCTAGGCAATCATTTTTCTCTGAGATCATCAACAAGAACAGTAACAATTCACGCATCTTATTTACTACCGTTGACAGGTTAACTAACCCTCCATTTCCAATATCCCCGGAACTAGTTTCTACCAGCAAATGTAGCGAGTTTGCATCCTTTTTTAATGACAAGATTCAAGGCATCAAACATGCTATTAACTCCTCAATGCCAAACAAAAAAGCATCATCACTGCAGCCTTCCAGAAGTAACTTGGTAGGTACGACACAATTTAATCCCATTGATGACAAAACACTCGAAGAAATTGTCTCCAATCTCAAATCATCCACCTGTTGCCTTGATGTTTTACCCACTAGCTTCCTTAAAACAATTTTGAGCAGCCTGGTAAAAGAACTAATACCTGTAGTTAACAGTTCTCTCCAATCTGGCATTTTTCCAAAGGCTTTGAAAACTGCAGTCATTAAGCCTTTCCTAAAGAAGAGCAGTCTTGATGCTACTGTACTGGATAACTATCGACCTATATCAAACTTACCGTTTTTAGGTAAAGTTATTGAAAAAGTTGTTCACCAACAACTTTGTAACTTTTTAACGCTGAACAATTGCTTTGATAACTTTCAATCAGGATTTCGGCCCCATCACAGCACTGAGACTGCACTCATAAAGGTACTAAATGACATTCGCCTGAACAATGACTCAGGCAAAGTCTCCGTTCTAGTACTGTTGGATCTTAGTGCTGCCTTTGACACTGTGGACCACACAATTCTATTACAAAGATTAGAAAACTGGGTGGGACTCTCTGGAACTGTCCTTAAGTGGTTCAAGTCATATCTTCATGACAGAAAGTACTTTGTCTCCATTGGAAACTGTGTGTCCGAGCAGATGGCCATGACCTGCGGGGTTCCACAGGGGTCCATTTTGGGACCTCTCTTGTTCAATCTCTATATGCTCCCTTTAGGCCAAATCCTACAAAATAATAAAGTAGCCTACCATAATTCTGCAGATGACACGCAAATCTACATATCACTTACACCAGGTGACTATGGACCACTGCGTGTCACTGCATCGAACAAATCAATGACTGGATGCAGCAACATTTTGAGAGAAGATGGAGATAATTGTCTTTGGAGCACAGAAAGAAAGACAGAATGTCTGCTCTCACCTTGACTCCCTGTCTCTCATAACTAAAAGTCAAGCCAGAAATCTTGGCGTTATCCTGGACTCAGATTTAAATTTCAATAGCCACATCAAATCGGTAACTTTGTCAGCTTACTACCATCTAAAAAATATTGCAAGAGTCAGAGGAATAATGTCCAAACAAGACCTAGTAAGGCTTACCCACGCCTTTATTTCCAGTAGGTTGGATTACTGCAATGGTCTGTTCACAGGGCTTTCAAAAATAGCTCTTCGGCAACTCCAACTTATTCAGAACGCCGCTGCCAGGGTCCTGACGAAAACTAGGAAA
The DNA here is from genome assembly GCF_048128805.1 of Centroberyx gerrardi. Lineage (NCBI taxonomy): Eukaryota > Metazoa > Chordata > Actinopteri > Beryciformes > Berycidae > Centroberyx > Centroberyx gerrardi. The sequence goes on along the minus strand of NC_136003.1, from coordinate 5,763,962 downwards.
TACGACCACATTACACCAGTTCTAAAATCCTTACACTGGCTACCAGTCACTCAGAGAATTGATTTCAAAATCTTGCTGCTTGTCTACAAATCACTCTGTGGCTCTCAAATACATCTCTGACATGCTTGTGCCATATGAACCTTATATGAACCTTCTAGGACCCTTATGACATCTGGGGCTGGCCTACTGGCTGTCCCAAGAGTTAGAACAAAACACGGTGAAGCAGCGTTTTGTTATCATGCAACACAGACCTGGAATAACCTCCCAGATGATATTAGACAAGCTCCGACTTTGACCACTTTTAAGTCAAAGCTTAAAACTTTCCTATTTTACACTGCCTACTCTACCCTGTAATGGCTAAAAACATATCTTTTCAGCTTAGCTTTTAAATAGCCTTCATTTTAACTGTTTCTGTTCAGGATCCCAACAGAGCTGACACGGGCAAGTACGAATTTTCATTCGTCTTGTCCGGGTAATGCTTACTTGCGCATGAGTGAACACTATATGTGGGGGGGACAGAGTATCTAGGAACTCAAAAGAGCTCGATGGCAGAGCTTTATCTAGGAACTCAAGATGACAGAGCTTTATCTAGGAACTCAAAAGAGCTCGATGGCAGAGCTTTATCTAGGAACTCAAGATGACAGAGCTTTATCTAGGAACTCGAGCTAGATGGCAGAGCTTTATCTAGGAACTCAAGATGACAGAGCTTTATCTAGGAACTCAAGATGACAGAGCTTTATCTAGGAACTCAAAAGAGCTCGATGGCAGAGCTTTATCTAGGAACTCAAGATGACAGAGCTTTATCTAGGAACTCAAGAGCTAGATGGCAGAGCTTTATCTAGGAACTCAAGATGACAGAGCTTTATCTAGGAACTCAAGAGCTAGATGGCAGAGCTTTATCTAGGAACTCAAGATGGCAGAGCTTTATCTAGGAACTCAAAAGAGCTAGATGGCAGAGCTTTACCTAGGAACTCAAGAGCTAGATGACAGAACTTTATCTAGGAACTCAAAAGAGCTAGATGACAGAGCTTTATCTTTACCCTGTATGATTCTCATCCATCTGTGGACAAAGAGGATAATCTATGATTCTTGTCTGCCTTAGGCAGTGAGATCTGATGTAAATATCAGATCAAGAGTAGAATCAGGAAGGACAGGGGATAAGAAAATTAAAGAAAAACATATGGTTCACTCACAATGTGCATCTAAAAGTGGGAATATTTGTTGTGTTCTTTTATCTTTCTATTTCACTTGATTTGAACTGCACTAGTTTACTTTTTAAGTCTTTTATCTTTTGTACCTCTTGTCTGTACTTTTGCACTTTTTAATTGTAAATCTTTTACTGTATTTTTTTATTACTCTGTAAAGCACTTTGAATTGCCTCAGTGTATGAAATGTGCTGTACAAATAAAGCTGCCTTGCCTTGCCTAAAATTTAAATTTCCATCTTCTATTTGGAATTGAAACATTCTGTGGAAAACAAAATCTGCCGCATGTGGTGACGTAATCTACCCTTTGACGAGATTTCAAATTATATGCATATTGTAGGTGCAAATGTGAAGATTTCACTTCACATATGCACCTCACATAATACCACAAGTCATGATTCACTGCAGATATTATGGCACTATGTCATTATTATTCTCCCACCTTGTCAGCATCCAGTGGCGGTTCAGTCGAGGGTTACTGTGCTGGGGAGAGAGAGGTGCTGGATTCCTTCAACAGATGGGTGAGCTTATCCTTATTAATCTCTCTATGGATGTGTAATTGATTGATTATGTATATACAGTATGTATTATGTATTTATCGGGTGATTAGAGGGTTGGTTGATTGATTCAAAGAGCTAATTGGTCAGTTGATTGGCTTGGTTAATTTTCTTTGGTAAATCTTTTTTTTTGTTGTTTATATGCAGGCTATTCCGGCTATTAGCTCATAAGGGGTTTATATGCATCTTCATCTCCCAATCACAAATATCACTGCATATTGTACATTAATTAATAGACTAGTAAGAATATTACCATGGATTTATGGATGGTGGGATGATAAATTTGCTTGCTTTAATATCTCAGCCAGTATTGGCATGTCACGGCAATCTAATAAGCAAGATATGAGGCTATTCCACCTGTTCATGTTATGTTTCATGCACCAATTATTGAAAGGAATTCTTGAGTGTCCTGAATAATTTCCGAATATTAATATTCATGCAAATGCACTATTTGAGAGTCTCTCTGGGATGCAGGCTATTGACATATTGGGGCCAACCAGAAGCCCTCTTCCCCAATTTTGGTCCTGGCCAATAGAACTTGAGAAAAGTTTTTGGTGGATTGTCCCATTGGTCAGCTTAGCCGTCAAGTGATGAGAACATAGACCAGTGATCTACTTGGGACATGTGGATGATTTTGGTGTGTTTATTCTCATCATTACACTTAAGTTGACCAACAGGACAATTGAGCATACACTTACTGCATTTCTAATAAAATGATTGATATTCCTGTGTGTAGCTGGGTGAGCAGCTGGCCTATCTGGTGCCTGCCAGTGGGGTAGATGTGGTGGAACTGGAGGATGAGGGTACCTGTGTTCGCTTCAGCCCTCTCCTAACTGCTGCAGGTAACACACACACACACACACAAATCACACATACACACCAGCAACATTCCTACCAACAGTTATGTCTTCACAGTGTGTGCCAACTCTTCTCTTTGGGTTGAACTTTACCAAAGTTACGAAAACAATGACAACAAGGATTAAAAATTCATCAGCAAAGGATGCCCTTATTTCGTATTCCTTACTATCTGCCTCCCAACCATAAACACCAGGTACTAGTCATGACTCAACTTTATCCCCCCTCTCCAGTCCTGGGGACCCAGCAGGGGGATGTGGAGGCCATGGTGGAGAGGCTGTCTGAGTTGGTTTCAGTGCTGAGCTCCACAATGTGCCTCAGACAGGACTTCAGGGAGGAGGCCCACCGACACTCCCCCTCCCTCAGATATGTGGAGGACCTCAGCTGGCCTGGCCTGGGTGCTGTCAGGTAAGGCTGGATGGGCTTCAATTTATATTACAAACTTATTACGTTTTTAAACTTGTTGTATTCCCTCTAAAATCATTTAAGTTCACATTCACGCCAAGCATCTTTGGAAGGCGCATCAAGCCCCAAACCTTGATGCGCCTTCCACCATGCTTCATGGTTAGGATAAGGTTTAGGTGTCGGTATTCAATGTTTCTTTTCCTCCAATATAGCATTGTGTCTGTTTGCCAAAAAGTTGAACTCTTGTCCTCATTTGTCCACAAAACATTCCACACAAACGTTCCAGTAGCGTTGCGGAACATCCAGGGAGTCTTTGGCAAACATTAGACGTTAGATGTTTTTTTTGGAAAGCAGTGGTTTCCTCTGTTCTTTTATGAACACCACTTTTGTTCAGTGTTTTTCTCATTTCAGACTCATGAACACAGACATTAGCAAGTGCAAGAGATGCCTGCATATGCACAGCAGTTACACTAGAGTTCTTTGGCACCTCCTTGAGGGTTGTATGTGCTGTTCTTGCAGTGATCTTTGCAGGATGCCCACTCCTTGGGAGAGTGCTTGAATTTCTTCCATTTGAGCACTATCTGCCTGGCTGTAGATTGATGGAGGCCCAAGTCTTTAGAGAAGCTTTTGCTGCCCTTTCCAGCTTTATGAGCCTCAACAACTCTTTTTTCTGAGGGCCTCTGAAATCATTTTTGATCACTTCAACAGATCTCTGTTGTGAAGAGCAGACTGTTGGTGACCATACTTTTTAAAAGAGCAGGGGATCTCTAACCCACACCTGACTCCACTTTTCCCAGCCTACACTGTGAATGCTTAAACAATGTCTTCAATCAAGACGAAAAGGTTTGTAGGGTTGTGGCGATGTACGATGGGCTGTCAGCGCAGATATGACTTTTTCACGTGGTGATGTTGAGGTTTTTTTCATCAGTATAATATTTTGAAAAATAACATTTAGCATTTGCAGTGTAGCCATTAACCAGCACAACAAAATAATTGAATATGAAGTGTTGAGAACAATGCTCAGCTGAGTTAGAGGAAGAAAAGCGATGAGCTGCACATACACACACACACAGTCCTAAAGCTCACACACACACACACACTCATACACAGCGCTACAGCTCACACATACAGTTCCCCAGAGCGAAGCTCTTTCTCCTCACCTAGTTGATTGTGTGTTATTTGTTTATTCAGGTTGTGGTTATCTATTATTTAGACTTAGCTGAAGATCACATCACATTTAGGAACAATTGAAGCAGGAATCCAGGTAATTCTTAAAGGTTCAAGAACATTTTCTCACAACTGTAACTTATACTATTACTCATGCCCTTTTGCAGTCTGCTCTCCATAAGAGGAAATTCCAAAGAGTGATTATGTGTTATGAGACATTAGTGATGTTAGAGCAGGAGCATATAGATGGAGAATAGGATGAAGCCAAGTATTGAGCGATATCATGTACTGAGGAAGATGAGGAATCGCCTGTAGTGACAGAGAAGGTTCATGTGGAAGGATAGGATGTGAGCCAATTCAGTGCTGAGCCTGAGATACCCACCCAGTGCTTAAGGCAGTCAATTAAAATTGCATGATCTACTGTCAAATGCTGCTCTGAGGTCTAAAAGGATTAGAATCAAACATTCCCCAGCATCCTCTGTTAAAAGGAGGACAGTCAGTTAAAGAAGTCTAAAACCTGATCAGAATTTATCAAAAACTGTAGTTGCTCAGGGTTGAGAGATTAAGGCTTTTTTTTTTCAGGAGGTTTTGAAATATTGCATCTTTAAAACTAGAGGTGAAAGTAACAGCTGCCAGAGAACTACTTATATAATAATAGCTAAGCTTCTGGACATACTTTATCAAAAACATGTTTGAGGAATTTTGTGGGAACATATACTAGACAAGTAGAGCATCTCATATGGTAGATGCTTTTCTTTAAAAAAGAAATAGGGAAATGGGTTCAAAACAGCAGAGTTCTCCAACAAAACGAATATGTCCTGGTTAGAAGGGGAGATCACTGTTATGTTTTCAACCTTTTTGGCAAAGAATGCCAAAAAAAACATGTTTTCGGTGTTATGAGCTCAGAGAAATATGCCGCTCTCCCCTCCTCAACTGCCTTTCTGACACCTGAACATTAGGTTTTTCAAAATGTCACGAAATATTTGTAGCTTTGTAGACAGGGTGTCCGTGGGGTCTTAAAAAGTATTAAAAGGTAATAAATCAATTTAGCGAAAATTAAGGCCCTTAAAAAGTATTAAAAAGTCTTAATCACCATTTTATGAGGTATTAAATTTTGTAGCCTATTTGTCCAAAGAGTTTGCGTGCTAAAAGTTTGCGTGAATTTATTTATTTTGCTCCTCACAACTACTACAACAAACTACAACCGGAAACAGTAATGCATAACCCGGAAGTTAAGAGATGCCCTCTTGTGCACCGAGCGAATTGCGTAGCCGCGTAGCGCTTGTGGGATTCTTCTGTGTAGGCTGTCACTAAACTAACAAACGTAATGGGGAAATGCAAGTACTCGGACAAGTGGTTGGAGGACACTGAATTTGCACCATGGCTGAGGCCCGTCACTGGGAATAACCGGGAGGTGTATTGTTCGGTGTGTAAGAAAGCAATAAGTGTAACCTCAATGGGGATCAATGCTATCCGGTCCCATATGCACAGTGCTAGTCACAAGAGCAAAGCATGCAAAGACCACAGAGATTTTTGTTAATGACCGTGTTGTGTGTGTGTGTGTGCATGCGTGCGTGTGTGTGTGAGCGTGTTACTGTTATTACTTTTAATAAACCTTGCCTTTGGGTTAGTCACTCAATTTATTCTCTTGAGCTTTGTTCCCTCCCGGCCTATCTGAATTCTGTTGTATTGATACAGTGGTCCATAGAAGTTATCGCAAACTAAGACTGTTTAGTTTTGCAATCTCAAAATCAATGTATAGTAAATGTAAGTTAAAAGTGTGTCGCTGATGTAACCGGTTACAGCTCAAAGTGGCGTTGAGGTCTTAAAATATATTGAAAAGGTCTTAAAAAAGGTCTTAAAAGGTATTGAATTTAACTTCAGGATTCCTGCATATACCCTGGTAGAGAAGAGTTGTGCCATTCAGCCATTGAAAGGCTCTTGATATTAACTTTTTTTTTTGGATGGAGCAACAGAGTCAAGAGTGGCTAAACAAGAGCGGTTAAAATGAGACTAGCTCCTCAGTGGTTTTAGGCGATGCCTGGATAATAATGTCTGTGAGTTGACATGAAAGCCTTTGAGAATTTAATTGCAGAGGTTGAGTTAAACATGTGAGAGCGAACAGATGAGCTAGAGTTGGAAGAAGAGTGATGTAGGAGTGTATTGAATACAATTGCCTTATGGTCAAGGACAAATATCTTTTGTCTTAAAGTCGAGATGAAACGGCATTTCGAGAGTATCTAACTTCCGTATCGTGACGTATTTCCTAGTGAAACAGGAAAGACAGGCGGGACATAACGTTGGGAGGAATTTGATTTGAACGTTGAAAAGTGGGTGTGTCATAACACCCGAAGACACACCGAAGTACCATGCTGTTGCTAGCTAGCTAACTAATGAATCTTAGCCTCTTAGCTCTGTGCGCTAAAAGTTGAAGATTGATTGATGGGTGGATGTCATGATATTATTGGTTGAAATTAGTTACGGGCATGCTTACGTAAGCACACGGCATATTTTGTTTTACAGGAAGAAAACATGATAGAATTTTGATATAAGAATACAATGAAATTGATTTTTGGTATTTTTTTTGGCATATATTGTTAAATAGGTGCACAGTATGACCGGGGATGTGATCTAAAAGGGTTAAAAAGGCATTTTTCATTTCATCTCGTCTTTAACATTAGTTATTGTGTGACCAAAAGATAACAGTAAAGCTGCACTAGGCAACTTTGGCATTGGTGGTCCCAAATGGCAGTGAGAGGTAACTGTTTTAATTTTTTACCTAAATACCCAGAAATCCTGTAATGTGATGTGAGTATGCACACAGCCCGCTCATGTTTACCAACCCAGCCGGTCTGTGATGCTTTATACCAAAGGATAACAAAGGGACGAGAGAGGCAGAAGATCTAATGTTGGTGCGTCCAGCTTTCTCTGGATGGAGCGGTTGCTTGCTGCTGTTTAGGAGACAGTTTTGTATTTAGCTCTTAAAGGAAAAAGCCACCTGAAAACACTTTAACACTGTTAAAAAAGAGCTATTGGCGATGTACCTTGAATTTCTGGGCCCATTTTGTTGTTTCGTGGTGTATTTATCGTGGAGTAAGTGGTTATCTTTGAGATCCTATTTTTTTAAATTTTGTTGCCATCTTCTGGTGCTAAGTGGTCATTGCTGTGGTGTTTTTTTTTTGGTTTTTTTGTATTAATGACTAAATACATAAATACAATAGATTTTTACTCACAGTGCGACGAACGACAAACACGTAAATATAATCGCCTGCTGTATATAAACGCAACAGTAAATATCAGCTTGACATTATCCATCAGCCTAAATATTGGCTGACTGATAGGTCTATCAATTCAATAATCCAACTCAGTAACCAACCTGGGTTCAGTCCTTTTTGATTATACAAACTACTTTGTCTGCTAAGAAGTACTGGCCTGGGAAAATTTTGAATCTAATAGCCCCCAGCTGAGAGTTATTTTCATGCCCTGAAATATAGACTTAGATCCAAGACGACAACAATTACATAGTATTTCAATCCACTCAAAGCCACAGCAGGCCATTTTGCTGTCAACGGTGTGCGTATGTGTGTGTGTTTGTGTGTGTGTATGTGTGTGTGTGTGGAAGAGAGAGAAAGATTAGCAAACCCAAAACGTTTGACTTTTTGAAGAGGAAGGCCATTCGTCTATCCTTCATGGTAGCAAAATGCTCAGTGACCTTGTCATATAGTTGCCTGGTAGATTTCAGTTCTTCCACAATAGAGGTCTCCATTGGGATTTTTGCCAAGTGGCACATACCATAACCACAACGTTCTGGGTCCGAATCTGGTCTGGGACCTTTGTCGCATGTCACTCCCCTTTCTCCCCCCTTTCCTGGCTCTTTCCACTGTACTGTGCAATAAAGCAGAAATGCCATGCCATACAAAAACAATCTTTAAACAACATGCTCTTTAGCTTCTGCTCATCAAAGAATGAGTACATGGCAAACAGCTAAGAGAGTTCAGGTCGGGATATCTTTGGGGTTAGCGAAGTTCGTGAATGGCCCATGATCCAGCGCACAGAAAAAGCCTGCGCCATGTGCAGCACTATTTGGCAGTACTGTCCTCGGTAGGAAATCAGGAGGCCCGTGTCCTTTTCATCCACTTGCTCTTTGACTCCCTACTCAACGTCCCCCTAGTCACAGCAGTGACGTTTGCGCTTGTCGGAGGGTATTCCCACTGTGTGGACTGCTTCCTCGTATATACTCCGGAATATGTCCTCACTACAAGTGGACTTAAGAGCATCCAGGGTACCGTCTGTTCGATCATGACATTTTCTGATGTCAAGTGTCTTTCTCTCTAGGACCTGGAAGAGTGGTTCAGTGAGGCCACAAAATGGACTGAAATACACCAAGCAAGAAAAAGTCAAAAGTCATAGTCTTCCAGCTTCTCTTTTGAAGCGGCGCTCTGTGCAATTGTGCCTTTGTCCCATCCAGGCTCTGTCATAATCCTGTCAAAAGCAATGCACAGTGATCTATGTCCCTCGTGAATAGCATGCACAGCCTGACTTTTAAAGTTCCACTGACTATACAGTGCATAAGGACAGTGCGAAGCCTGTACTCCACCTCATTACCCACTCATGCAGCCTGCCATCATCACAGGTTTGGCAAATCGGTTTAGTTGCAGCACTGTAGCTTTCAATTGCTCTCATCACCGCCATAGTGACAGCCTCTGTATCCACGTCTGAACTGATATCAGAAAAGCCTAAAAACCACCCACAAATTCATGTTTCTCATTTACATAATGGACAGTTATGGTCAGCCGGCACTCATGTCACAATGTCATTCTGATGATGACATTGTGATTATTTTATCATTTGATTAGCGTGAAGTCAGATTTGGCCTGACCTCCCTTGATATTTATTTGAGACACTTTGACCAGTTGTGCACAAGCTGAACCGCCTTATCTGATTAACTAATAGGTTAGAAATTTTTATCAGGGGATGCTAGCCTTCCCTGGCTTCCCTCCCCCGTATACTTTCATTGATTCCACTCAGATTCCCTTACACAGATGGGTACTGTTTTGCTCGCTGATACAAGAGCTGATAACAAGACCTTTGGAGAATCCACAGTCTGTCCACAAGCCTCATATCATTTGTATCTTTTAACTCGACAATTTGAGGAAGCCTGGCTTCCCTTGGCTTCTGTGTGAAAATGCCACTGGCTGTCATTAACCCAGAAAATTGAATGGCTACATTGAAATTCCAAACAAGCAGTGTAATGTAGTGTAAATTATTGACACATTTTTGCATAATTGAATACAGAGCCTTGATTTCTGCACCCATTTTTCAAAACCCAATATTGGATAAGGCATTAAAACTCCATGCAACACCACTATACAAAAACACTGTTTAATAGTTGAGATTTTTGTACTAGACCTTCAAAATGTTGAATGACATGGCCTACTCAACACCCCACAGAGGAAGTGTGAACAGCTGCACAGTCAGCAGTCAGCAAATTAAACAAACATTATCATAGAGTCATAAAGGTTGACCGATAGAAAGAGTCAAGTGGAAATAACACCACATATTAGTAATAGAATCAAACACATTAGACACAAGAGGCTGCGAGAAACAAAATATGACTATTGCAAGTCAATACATCACCGTCTCAGAGTAATCAAAATTGACCTGTAAGAGTCATCTTGACAATAGAGCATGTGCATTAAAATGACATATCTCAGTATTTTAAAAAGAATAACAGCCAAATTACCACCATTTGATCATGATTTAACAAACTTGGGGACGTATATCCTGAAGGGTCAGTGCCATCTGCTCCCATCTTGTTGGCCTCATAGAGAGATTGTGAAAATGTCCTGTTATCCACAAACTGGTTAACCATTCTGTGTAGTAGAGGAGAAATAATATCATTGCATGCTTTACAAAATGTTTCTCTATATCAATCTGAGCCTTGCTATTTGGGAATACTTAAATTTGTATTTTTGATTTCCTATTGAGTGAAATCAGAAATCATTTCTAAAGCAGGTAAAGCAATAGAATGAAGAAAACTTTTTCTGAGTGACACTGTCAGAGTGTCATTGAGTTAGGCTGATCACTTAATATAATGTTACATTCATGCCTGACTTACAGTGGAGGTACTATGGATTGGTCTCCATCTGCTTGTTTGTTGTTTGTTGTTTGTCTGTCACATGCGATATCTCCAACTTTGCTGATTAGATTTCAACCAAACTTGGGAATAACGCATTTCGGTAAACTGTTGCGCTGCTTGGACGTGATGCGTCGTTCTCGCAATGAATCTTGGGGCTTTCCGTGCATTCTCGTCAGCCAAGTCATCATCCAACGTATCCTCGGTTGGCAAGTAAACTTCCAGGATCTTTATTTGTCCTTACTCCTCATGTCCTTTGGTTTTGGAGTCATACTTTAGCCATTAGATGTTATGTCAAACACGTAATGGAGGACACAAGAACGCATTTTGAAAAAGACCCAAGGTGACACTTGTTACTAATTGGCCCAGAGAGTGACTGCATTCAGGGGCGGCTGACCAATAGAGGGCGATAGGGCGCCGCCCTCCTTGAGCCACAATAATAATAATGATGATAATAATAAATTATACAAATTTTCAAGACAGTTTGTCCCTCTGAATATCATAGTCCAATCAGCCGCAGCGTCAAGTCGTGTTCCGCGGAGTACCGAGCCTTTCGGGCGATTTCAGTCTGGTTAAAAATCACCCAGATCGCTCTGCTTTTTTTCGAACTGCAGGCACTGCAATGCAATCTCTATGGGTTCCGGGTGGGCTTGCACTAACGTGTTTTCGTCATACGTAGCCTGGTGCATTCACATGCTCCTCGGATGGTCCCATTTCTGTTGGGAAGTCGTTCTTCCGACTTCGGTGTGTTCATGAGCTTTTAAGTCGTAATGTGGAAACAACATGGACGCTACAAAGAAGATGTGTTGTATTTTATTTTATTGCTTAGAGCGTTTAAACAACACGTTGATAGCTGTTTCCACATTTGCTTTACGGTCGGGAACTCATTTTTCCGATTATTCCGACGACACCACATGAATGCAGCGGTCACATTCAAGATCAACATGGCTAACGTTACCTCAACTCAGAGGAGCAACTCAATCGTGTCATTCTTTGTTTAATCAGAACACAACTAGCTACAAAATAAATTTTCTAGATTTGCTGCACCTAAAATAAAATGTTATCTGATGAAGACTGAATCAGATTATTGTGAGAGTGAAGACCTTACTCAATTTTATTTGATTTATGGTAAAGCAGGTCTCTCTTCACATTCAAAGGTATTTGTGAGGGCAAACTGATGACAATTTATCTGTTGATGACCACAGTGGATTGTTCAGTCATTGTAGAGCCAAAATAATGTTATTCAAGACATTTACAATGAACTCCTGGATGTAGCTGTCCACAAATATTACAGTATGTAGCCTAAGGAACAATCCTTGTCTTATGTTGCCATCTAGTGGTTACTGGTGGTATTGCTACGTGAGGTGACCAGAAAAAACAAATTGTACAATGCAATGTGACAATGTCAAGTTAGCTAGCTGACTTAGGTTAATTTACCCATTGAACGGGTCACTTTAGCCATCATCGCAACAATTGCCCCCCCTGAGAAATTTGGCAGGAGCCGCCACTGACTGCATCGTTCATGGGGGATGACATGTTACCTTGTGTCTGAAGGATTCATAAGAAATTACCCCCCCCCCCCCCCAGAACAGATTTAAATTCCTAATGTTCCAAATCAGAAAACCTTACCATCCCTGTTTGCTGTCCGCCTCCATGAAAATGGGATGACTCAAGTACAACTCCATCAGAATTAGGATGAACCATCTGAATGTGATCCACTTGTTGATCTTCAGGTACGAGCCACAGTCTGAAGGAGCGGACGAGAGCAAGAGAAAGCAGGAGGTGCAGAAAGTTAACAGTGAACTGCTGAGAAAACTACAAGAGCTGGACACTGACATCAGCTTCTCCACTGGTGAGTGTCTCTCCACAGTAGCTCAATTTTCAAGACTGCAACTTATTGCAAGACAGCAACTTATTTAAAATGTTTTTAAAGCATTTTACGCTATTTTGTGCTTCTCTCTCTCCTTTTTTCTTCTATCTCGCTCTCTCTCTTCCTAGGCCCTGATTTTGGGACAGAGGAGGACTGTATATTTTTGGGCATGGTAACCGAGGACCTTGATATTTCAGAGCTGGTGGATACAATAGCTGCCCTGGGGAGGGACATTGAGGAGAGTGGAAGGGTAATAGCAATATTAATTTTACAGGCTGTCTGAAGGTCCTTAAAAAGTCTGTGATAAATTGTCTAAAGTTAAAGGAATAGCATTCAAAATGTCTTAAATACAATGATTACAGGCCTTAAATTTTTCACAGTGTTATGCAGCTTAAGTAAGGCAAACAAAATAAGGCAAATACCGTAAAAATACCATAAGAGTTTGATAGCAGAAAATGATTCAGCCATCTAAAACATCAACGGTATATGTCAAGTTTTGGTGTCAGTCCCTCAGAATCAAAGAGGAAGTAATGATGTCGAAAGGCATTCTGGGAAAGGTATGAAATCAACTAACTGAAGCAGAAGTAGATAAGGCAGGTTTAGGGAAGTGTATACAACAAAAAGTACAACACTTCATCACAAAATAACTCCTGGAATGTATTAAACATCACAGATTGATGATATATCAGTGTATGTAAGTGTATCTGAGGGTGGATGTCTCCTTTAAATCCAGTTCCAGGTAGCATTAAAATGATCTTAAAAAGTCTTACATTTGGCTTTTTCAAACCTGCAGCTACGCCGTTTTTGTGTTATTACTCTGGACGACCTTACCACTCAACTTTTGGCGTTACGCACGTATTTTTGTCATAGAAAATATATATTATACGGGGGAAAGTGTGCTCATTGTAATGATTCCTGCAAAATGCGCAATTCAGTTTGAGCATTTTACCATGTTGTTTTCATATATTACACTTCTAAATAACAGCGATCCTTTCCCGTGTAGCTGTTGGAGAACATGACGGAGGTCGTGAGGAAAGGCATCCTGGAAGCAGAGCAGCAGCTGCAAAAGGCCAATGAGGAGAAACTCATGGAGGAGGTGTGTGTGTGTGTGGTCTTGTACTTCTAGTAAGACAAATGTGTGTGCTAATTTGCTTGCTTGCTCGCTTGATTGATTGCTTGTCTGTGTGTGTGCGAGTATTTTGTATTCAAGCCAATCAAATATATGCAAATGTTTGATTCCGTCTGGCTCTGTGTCTCTTAGGGAATGCTGAGGCAGCTTCCTGTGGTCGGCTCCGTGTTAAATTGGTTCTCTCCTGTTCAGAGCTCCATTAAGGGCCGGACCTTCAACCTGGCTGCAGGTACCGTGTGTCTGTGTATGGGGTGGATAGCCCAGAGTATCCAAAACACATTGTGGTACTGCTGTTTAGAATTTTAGCATATGTAAATTAGAAGTGGCCAATTAATTTGGGCCGGTAGTTGTGGGATGTGAGCATCGGTTATGACCAATTATGCTCTATCAGAGCATCCGCAGGCCCTTAAAACGTCTGAAAAATTCTTAAATCATCTAAATTTAAGGCCTTAAAAAGCATTAAAATATCTTAAATACAGTTATTAGAGGTGTTATTGTTTTTCACCATGTAATGAGTGCATGTCCACTCTTAGATGAATACAGAACAGAGACAGTAGTGTGCATATGCATCCTATCTGCTTTACTAAATACAGTTAGACGTAATGTCCCTCATCAGGAAAATAAACACGGAAGAAGCCTTGGGAAGGGCCGTACAGAGAAGAACCCCACTACCAGGACGGTGCTAGCCCGTGTATTATTTTAGAAGTCAGCAGAAGCACCGTGAAGTCACATCTGGCATGAATTAAGAGTCAGTGTAGGGAGGAGAGATAGGCGTTATGTGGTCAAATGTCCTTGTTTTGGTCAGGATTCTGGCAGCGGTTGAAGATTTTTGATAACATTAGGTAAACTGGAGAACAGTACGTTGCAGTAGTCAACAATACAAATGCATATACTAAGGTTACCACCAGAGTATGAATTTCACGGCGGCCACGTTGCCCCTCGCTCTGGCCGTGATGCCTGTACGCCCCTACGGCTACCATGGCATTTGTGCCCTGCTACTGTCAGTCAGAGGAATAGAATGGTAAAAGGCTCATTGGTGTCAGTACTTACTTCGATACAGCCACCAGATGGCGACGAAGAGCCAGAGCTCCCACCATAGAGCTCCAGTCTGAAATGGCTGGTGAAAATCCCCGGAAGATCGCTATGAGTCAGAAACAACTCACGGTAGAAGAACTTACGGTAGAAACGTGAGTACCTAAACTCTGCCGTTTTTGCCGAAAATAACATAAGCCTTGGTGAAATATTTTGGCAAGAACATAGATTTTTGTCAGTGTGACTTAAAATGTGAAGTTGACTGTTCTACGACTGCTACGTTTCCCCGGAAATGGCGGACGTTGTATCGTTCCAATCATGGTGCGTTTAGGGTAATTGGAAAACTCAGAATTTCTAGTTTCCAGCGATACGAAGCAAGCATGTTATTGTAGACAGATGAGAAAATTATCCTGGATCTTTTGATCACAACTTGCTCTTATATTTACGAAGTTTATATTTGTACGACTTTATTGTTAAATACTTCGTAATAAGACATAGTTTGGACAACATACAACATACATTACGGATTCTGAAAGTTGAAGACCCCATGTTTTCAAAACAGTATAACATTCATATCTTCTATAAATAGACCATCTTCCATCGCGATTTTTCATAACTACGCCATGGGGGTGGACCTGGTAACGTTACCGGGTCCGTCGGGCTTAACAGGATATTTGTAGGCTCCAAATCCTCTTATTTCACTCAATGGCCTTTGTGCCCTGGCATATGGCCTTATGGCCCTAAAAAATTTTGTGACACCGAAGGCCAAATGGCCTTGCCCCTAAAATGACGAAATTCCAAGCCTGGTTACCACGTCTGCTATTGTATCTATCCCTGTTTGCCAAATGTACCAAACATTCACATTGTAATATAAAAATGACGTGAGCATACTAAATGTTTTTTAAGTTCCATGTCATTTAATTTGTTCAGTTCCAGATGTTTTACTTTTCATTTAATGTCTTAAACCAGTGATTGTATGAAAGAAAATTGTCCAATTACCTATAATCCTTATAAACTTTTTTTCTTTTTTTGATGTTATCAGCATTCAAAAATCCTTGATCGGTTGACCTCTAATGTGAATAATAAAGACACTGGTTGCCACCACTTTCATGCCACATATATACACATCTAAAAGGCCGTTCTGAGTCTTACGTCTCTTCAAAAGACTTGGCAGAATTTACTCTCCATGCTCACAGGAATTGTTTTTATTGCTATTTGTCCCCGAGGTCCAAACTGAATTAGGCAAAAAGGCTTTCATATGCTCTGCTGCCTCTACATGGAACTCATTGCGAAATGATTTAATACTGAAAGAGTGGTCTCTCTTGATGAATTTAAAACGACTAAAGGATCTCGAGGCAGTCTCCGCACAGAGCTGTATATCTTTCTGTATAGAAAAGTCTTGGCTGCGGATGGTCTGCTATTGCATTGCTGCCTCTTGAGGGCTTATGTAATGAATTTTGACTTTGTGCTTATCTCTCCTGTGATTGTAATTGCATTTTTGCTTATATACATCATTATACGCTGTTTGTCTGCATTTTTTTGTTTGTGTTAATGATGCTTTCTTGGCTCGGTTTGTCCTTTGAAAGAGAGTTTCTTGATCTCAATGGGACTACTTGGTTAAGTAAAGGTTAAATAAAAAATGATTAAATGTAACTAATAATCGCCACGGGCAAATTGGGTTGTCGCAGCAGCAGAGAATAAGATGTAGATAAGACTAATACAAATAGTGAGTACTAAAGGTGATAAAACATAATTACAGAAAAATGTTTAGAACAGCCACCTAAAATATTACAGCAAATAAATAAATAGGGGTAAATGATACCGCACATCTCTGTGTGTCATGCTGTGGTTGGCCCTTATGCAAAGTGTGGATGTAAATATTTCTCTGTGTATGTGTGTGTGTGGTCACGGGCGTGTTTCCATAGGTTCCCTGGACTCCACAGAGCCGACCTACTCTACTAAGGCCCAGGCAGGCAGGCTTCCCCTGCAGGACACCCCCACCTCCTCAGCCAAGAGACTGCCAGGTAGCGCTGTCTGCTTCTATCACCGCTTTGGTTGTGCATGTAAATACAGTGTCACGGGTTAGAAGAAAATAAGCTCATACTCTGAGTATGAGAAAATCTGGCTTACTCTCATATCAAACTGGTTTCTGTGGCACGGAAACATCTTACTGCTAAATCCATTGCTGATTTTGTTATTTTAGTTTGTTATAGGATTTGTTGACGGTAAGAAATGCATTAAAAAACACCAGCCTTATCCTTTAACACCCTTATTTGAATATTTGTGTGATGATATGTAAATGAGGTGACGTAGTGACAGTTCACTTGCGGTGACATTCTAACCCCGCAGCATTTCAGACAGCTTAGTTTTAAAAGTGCTTAAATGAACCCGGGGGAGACGCTTCATTCACCCAGGCCACTGACTGGATGATAAGGATACAGAGAAAATGACATCACACTCACCTTGTCCATTTCATGTCTGCACTTGGTTGTCATAGGTCAGAGGCTGTTCCGGCGCTCGGTAGCAGGCTCCGACTCCCACAGCGAGACGAGCTCCGTCGAACAAGCCGAGGAGACGACTGGGGAGGGGGACGCCGCTCCGACCGCTGCCGACCCCCCGCCCGCCTCTCTCCCCGTACCCGAGACGGATTTGCCCGGCGCGCCCGGTGTTGCGCCGGAGAGCACCGGGGAGTCGTCCAAGCTCGCACCCGCGCAGGAGGAGGTGGACCTGGCCTCCGAGCAGAGGCACCCCGAAGGCCAAGAGGCTGACCAGAGCAGCAGATAGGACTCCTCCTACTGCAGAGCTTCCTCCATCCATCCTCTGAATAGTACCAGCCTAACAGACGTCGAGGAGAAAGGGCCTTATTACGTTCTGAAGTCTAGCTCCTCGCAACTTCCCCTGACAATGAGCCTGTCCTCCGGTTTTGAATGGAAAGCTGACTGAGCTAGATTGTGCCATTTGTCTCCCCTGCCCCATTATTTCAGAACTGCAAGGATGTCAAAGTAAATGGAAAAATCCACCCTTGGATACTCTTACACTGTTAGATGGTAATCTAAACGCATCGCAGGAGTTATTTTGTGAAGAAGTGTAGTAATTGACTTTTTTGGTGTTCCCACTTTCCCTCAATCTGACTTCTAATTCAATTAGCGGTTTCCTACGTTTCCCAGAATGCCTTTCTACATCCCGCAGAGAAGGGGCGTGAACTTGTTGCTCTCAATCAAAGGTTTGTGTATGGGCATAGAAATAGCTTGAAAGCATGGGTCATATGTGTAGGTGGAGATAGCAATAGCCATAGCATATTAAGAGCAAGAGCGTGCAAAACTCAGCATGTCTTGTGGCTGCATTGTATTCTGGTCTGTTGAGGCTGCTGTCAGTGGAGAAATTGGTCTCTCTTCCTCTTCTAGGATGGATTTCTCCCTGTATGATTGTTGAATGTCGGTGCAAAATGGCGGCTCTAGAAAGAAGCCCTCGCTCTTTGATTCTGAATGACTGACACTACAATCTGACGTTTACCGTTGATGTTTTACATAACTTTATTTTTTTCTGCTATCAAACTCTATTGTAGCTGCGCTAGAAACATCTCAACATGACGCCACGTCGCCTACGTTTGGCCAGTTATCCACTAGAATAAGAAAAACACACCACCAAACAACATGGGCCCAGAAAAGCGAGGTACATCACCAACAGCAGTGTTGAAGTGTTTTAGGGTGGATTTTTCTTTTAAGGGAGGAAGGAAGGAATGGCGATTTCAGAATGACGTCGGGGATATTTACACTGATGTCCAGCCTCTCAGTCGGACTGGCAAATATATGAGGAAGGGTGACATTCTGTGTGTCCTGCTGGATGTAAGAGCAAGAGATGTAGCCAAACTGCACACAGGGATCTTTGAGGTTTGAGGAGAAATCCGAATGGTTCAGGATCAGGTCAAAGATTTCTCCAGACGTAACCTGCTCCCCCCTCACTCTGACTCTAAACCGGGAATGAAGCAGCCTAATATTCAAGTAACGTGAGTATCACTGCAAATACAAATCTAGATCGTACCTCACTGTAAATACTGTACGCACACGGCATATA
Organism: Centroberyx gerrardi; assembly: GCF_048128805.1. Classification (NCBI taxonomy): domain Eukaryota; kingdom Metazoa; phylum Chordata; class Actinopteri; order Beryciformes; family Berycidae; genus Centroberyx; species Centroberyx gerrardi. Next base: position 5,745,533 of record NC_136003.1, on the reverse strand, counting down.
TCTTTATCCACTCGCTCACTGTAATGATAGAAATAAATCTCTATAGAAGGCGTGGAGTCTTGTGGAAAAAAATTGGAATTGAAAAAAAAAAAAAAAGCCTGCTGATAGTTCCAGTCACCTTAAAACACTCCCTCGATGTGTTGCACTGCCCTATATACAGGCCACACCCGCAGCTATGGATAAACAAAAAAAAAATCACCCCTTTATATTTGCACATATATCTGGGGCCAGAATAATGTAAACATTTTGATTTTGATAGAACTTTATTATTTTGTCATGAAGGCAACCTGAGCGAAAAATGGCCTTCTGTCACATAGAAGCATTTGCTTAACAGGCACTTTTGAGGAAGATCTTTTCTTTGCCAAAAAACATCCTGCCAGACCTGGGTCAAAATACTTACTGTACTTTGAGGATTAACCCTTTGAGCATTTCCCAAGTGCCATATTAGAGGGCCAAACAGGTGGGGTTCGCACTTTTTTTTTGGACAATTTGATCACTGAAAGTCACTGAAATGTGTTTGAAAGTATTTAAAGCTGCACTAGGCAAGATTTCAATCTAAGAATTCTGTTGCAACAGAGCGTCCCATCCTCACTAATTGAGAGATTAAATTAAAACCAGAAATTCAATTCTGGTATCGGGTATGGTTACTGGCAGGAAATCTTCTCCGCCCACAGGAAGTGACTAATCGGAACTTAAGTTGTGTCCCGTTCAAAGTCGGAAGTTGGAAATTCCCAGCTGGTAGGTCATAATTCTAACCGTGTCCAGCACAGAAAACCCAATGTACGCCTGCAAGATTTTCCTTTTCCCAACGCAAAATACTGTCCCAGCTAATGTTACGTCAACGATATTTGGCAACGCTAGCTAGCTAGTTAGCATAGCAACTGTAAGTGCAACTTTACTTTTCATTTTTTATGTTTTACCGTTTACGTTATAGGTGTTTCGATATAATTTAAGGTCATGCAAAGCTGAAAATCAGTCTTACGTGTATTATGAGGATTATAGACATGCTAAAAGTAATGCTGTCTAGCATACTGTATGTGACATCAGATAACTGCATCTAAAAAACGTAGAGGTTGAGGAATCTTGCCGGTGTTTTCTGCTCGGAATTTCAGCCACTCCTTTGCCTTCTTTGTTAGTAGGAAGATGGAATTTCCAACTTTACGACATCTCTGGAGCGCAGCATTAAGAGCAAAATACAAAGTGTCTCGTAAACAGCAGTGAGTGAGCGAATTTCCGCCTCTCTCATCCCTTTGGTTTCCTTGGGAAACATGAGCAAGCAAGGAATTCTGGGTATTGTAGTCCGCAAAATTCAGTTACCTCTCTCTGCCATTTGGGTCCACCAATGTGCAAAATTGCCTAGTGCAGCTTTATGCTAGTACTTTGAGCCAGGTGCTGGTGGAAGGTCTAGCATGATGAGTTGTTTACAGAGGTCTGTCTGGTAACATAAGGAATTAGCTTAGGGTTGGTTCAAATGAACATTACGATAGAACAGCTTTCAGCTTTATTGCACTCGTTCTGTAAATGATTACTTGACTACTTTTATTTAATTTTCTAATATGGTGTAAGTCTTAAGTTAATCAAAATCTTTTTTTAAATGATTATTTTATTTCTATTGTGATCATAATGCAGAGCTAAATCAGTAACTTTCCTTCCAAGAACTACTTTGATGAAGAAGTATGACACTTGATTTGTGATGCAAGGTCCTGGACTGTCCTGCCTCTATCGTTGTTTTAATGATTGATTGTATTTAATGACCAGAATCTTATCACCGTCTTAGTTTATGCGCTCTCTACTTCCAAACTAACATTTATTTTCTAAAGGGAATGTGTTCTGTTATTAGTCTACAATTGGTTCAAATCTGTCTCTCAGTGCATACAGTTTTAAGTGTTGTAGTTCTAGTCTTAATGTCAGTTCATGGACTTCTATGGTTCTGTTATAATTTCAAAAGACTCTTCAGTCCTTGTGTACTCATCCAATTGAATTTCAGTACTTCCTCAAGGGCATGATGGAATGGCTCCATTTGCCTCTATATATCCTCTTGTGAGTGTGTCATACAATGCCATTGACATGCTTTTCTTTTATTGGTTTGTTTATTGTTTGATGTTTATTAGCATTCAACACGCTTACATAGGTTTTTAATTGTACATGACCCACAAGTGCTTGACAAACAGAGCAATAAAGGAAAGCCAGTCAGAAAAAAACCCACAAAAAATGTCAGACATAAATTAAAAACATGTTTACAGACATATGAGAATAAAATCTGTAAAAAGATATGAAATCCTGTCTGTAGAAATGTGTTCTAAAGGAAGATTTAAAAGGCTGACTTTGCCTACAACAGTAGTCAAAATGAGATACAGGCAAATAATAAAAATAATTAAAAAACAATAAAAATAATTCTCAAGAGAGAATAGTGGCAATAATAGTAACATTCTCGCATACGCTACAAAGAAAAGAATTAACAGAAATATAGTTGAATATCTAAAATAGGAGTCTACATAAAAATTGGCAAAATAATAATAACTTTATATAGCGCTCCTCTAAAAGAAGAATAGGCTAGTTGTATCCTTTTGAAGTTCAAGCCTTCAGGCTGTTCTTTTTATGAATAGGCCATTTCCCTGGCTGAACTTGTAATTCCATAGTTGAAGCGCTTCCCGTGCCTGAGGGCATATTCCATACCACAAATTGTTCTGAGGTGATTTACATCATGTACACAAGTAATTTTATCAGATATTAGTCAGAGCAACTCTGTTTTTTTCATGTGGGGAAAGGTAATAATTTGTTATTTTTGTCAGATTGTGGGCATTATACCGATATACTGTTAATTTGGTTATATTTCTTAAGTGTAGTTTATATGTAGAGCTTATTACAAGGCTATGATACACCTCCTGTGCCCAAAGACGGTTGAAGCGCAGTAGTGGACACCTATCTCTAAAAATTGGTGAAATTAAGAGGAAGTCATGTTAAATATTGAATTCAAGTTAGTGATTGAGATTGGTGTATTGGGAAACCAAACAGATTTTTATTAAAACATGAACTTAATCAGTTGCTGTTGTGTTGTCATCATTTACCCTAATTTGCTCAGAATATAGGAGGTATGCTGTGGAAAGGCAAAATGATTGAATGAGGTCATTAGTATTGTTATTATTATAGAAAGAATTGTATAACAAATGCCAATGAGGATTTTTTCAAATCTCACGATATTTAGAAGACTCCGAATGTTGTGTGCTGAAGTATAATACACTTTAAAAACATAATGAATCAATAAAAATCACATAAGTGAATGAATTAAGTTATATTACTGAGCAAGAAAGTCTTTCTCCAACTGCTACAACAAAAACTGAGTCGAATCTGCGGTTCCTGAAAAGGTCAAGCACTACTGACGTAAACTATCTTTTATTCCGCACAGGGAAATGTAGTTTAGTTGCCGTCTCCAGTCCGTTCACGCGGATGACGTCAGCTCCTGAATAGCACATCATATCCCAGAGTTCACCGCGGGTTGCTCCCTATCGATTGACGAGAGTCAGCAGCTCACGCGGACTGTCTCTGGGAGTGCTGAGTCGAAGATCCTTTCTGGCGTCTCTACCGACAGAAACCGGCTGCTTTATTTCACCTGAATCGGAGACATAATATTAAACCTTCGAGAGGGGACGTTTCATTCATTTCAAGGGGTGACCTTAACACCGGGTTTTGGGCGGACACTTACGTAGACCAAGAACTGCGTAGCTCAAGTCTCACACTAGTGAAAATCCAAGACCCACGATGGACCCGAGAGACACTGCCCCTGATTCCTGGGAACAAGAGGACGATGTGGAGGCCACAGTCGACGGGCAACTTGATTCCGCATTCACAGCCCTAAATGTGAATGCCAAACCGTTTGTCCCTAATGTAAACGCCGCCGAATTTGTTCCGGCCTTCCTACTGAAAGCGCCCTCGGAAAATCTCGATTCCGGCGGTAAGTTCACAGTCACGTTGGTGAGCTATGCTAGCTAGCTAGCCGCTAGCAGGAGCCTGGCAGTTTGGGCTGGTTAGCTGCTAGCTCACTAGCCACACTGAAGACACGCGTCCCTGAAAGCGCTACAAACTAGCTGTGGTCAGCTAACTGCTCTGTTGTTTTGTGTAGCAACAATTTAGAGGGTACACCTGACATTGTTTGTAGAACCTATCCATCCAACTAATATCACCTAGCCATCCAGATATCTAAAGGTATTTTAGCTTGTTCAATGCTGTCGAAGCTGTCTAGAGAGCCACCAACCCAACCGGCATTAGCGGGTTGTATCAAACAACCAACGGTAGCTAACGTCAGTTAACGTTATGTTAGCTAACTTAGCCGGTCTGGTTTCTCAGCTTAACTCAAACGTTAAGCACTTGCATCGTCATCTAACGTTCAATTCATGTTTGTGTAACCAGTTAGTTGCTTGTTCTGAAACAAGAAACAGTGGTTTTGTTGTCATTTTGTGAATTCCTAACTTCACATGATGATTAAAGCGAAGCTCGTCATTGTAAAGGAATAGTTGGGGTTGAGAGTGTTTGGTGTGACGTGGATGTTCTGACGCACGGTCAAGACTGAGTGGAGCAAAATCTGGCGTTAGATACCGCGTTAAGGCAGAGCGGGGTGAGGAAATGGACATGGCTGAGTATTTCAGTAAAAATGGATTCCTCATAGGAAAACGTTAGTTCATTTTGCCTTTGAGGTAGCAACTCTAAACATAATGACTAAAACTCGAATGAATTGCTTACTGGCTTACTTGCTTTCAGCTCACCCTGTTGAGCATACTCAACATGTCAGTGGTTCCCACAATGCGGTCCACAGCAAAGTTAGTTATTTTCAGTATTATTGCATTCATTTAAAGTTTGGAGTTAGTTATAAGGACAATTCTGATCAGAGGTTCCACACTCTCCACTGTTACCTCACACTTACAGTAAAGACAGACAGTATAGACAAATCATGTCAGATGGAGGTCTTTGGGGCAAAACCTGTCATCAAATGGGTGTTTTGTGGTCTAAAGTCCGTCTATGTGGGGGTGTTATGTGTTCATCTGGCCTTTGGCTTTAGGTGGCCTTTAACTAAGTTCACCTGTAGACTGTGGAACATTTCTCCTTATGATTAAGTTGACACATGTTTCTTCATTTTTCAGTTGCCGTTGAAACAATATCCACCATGGAGGTCTCAGAAACTGCTGGTATGTATAGAGTGTGTGTTGGAGTGGCTTTCTCTTTGCGCCTTGTGTCACATACATGCTATTACTACTCACCTTGCTTGGAGGCTCCGTTCCCCCCATCCACGCAGTCCTCTATGAAAGTATAGGCATATTAAATTGAAATTGTATGTATGAGCGCTCACTAACTGATGAGCAAGGTATGCCACAAATAGATAAGCATCAGTTTTGTAATGCACTGTGCTGTCCTTTCTGTCTCTTGCTTTCTTTATCTCGCTCTGTCACACTCTGTGTGTAAACTGGCATGCCCTCCTGTCAGCGGGCAGCAGCACCACAAACTGCACAGTAACATCACCCTGTTACTGTGGAAAGTGTGATACAGCCCTGATCTTGTCTAATTGCAGGAGGCCGAACTATGTTTACAAGGAAACCATAAGTGTTAAATAAGCTAGAATTCAATGGCAGGTTTCCCACCCAAGTTGTAGAGAGGCTTATAGGGAAGTTGCACACTTTAACATGTTGTTTGAGTTCTGAATTGATAGATGTGATTTTGTCTTTGGTGAAATAGATCAGTCCCAGTCTCACCATGCTGAATGCTTCTATGTAGTGGTCTGCAGGAAAGATTTGAACAGGCAAATTGTGTATTTTTCACTGCTTTGGTATTGTCTCTCATAACGTTACATAATTTTGATTAGCTAACTAATACCCCTTTCAGACCAAACTGAAATCCTGGGTTTTTACATGAATAGATCCATGGCTCAAAGTCCTGGAATATCGGTCCATGGTACAGCACAGCAATCTTCCTAGGCATTGGCACATTTCTTGGAATTGTGTCAGTCTGAAAACGTCTGACACCAAATTGCCAATAGACGTAATAACAATGCACATTGCGTGTTATAAACGGACTCGAAAAATAGCATCAGATTGAAATAATATAGTTCACCCGCTATTTTGCCAAGCTCAATGTAAACAAGGAGGTGACGTTACCAAAGTGATCATAGGACAGGAAGTGGTCTGACGTAACTAAAATACACGGAGTTGGTCAGTGTGTTTGAATAACGGCTTTTCAAGAAAAACCTGGAGTAGACTTAGCGGTCTGAATGGGGGTTGATCAACAAGCCCAGGCTTTGAAATATCCAGGATTTGAGAGGTATTGGCTAGCGAGGTAGTGTGAATTTGGTAGCGCTAATTGGAAATCAACATAAAAAAACAAATAGAATGACTTCAGAGCTTACCATCAACCCCAACAATGGATGCAACTGATCTCCAAGCATCGTTTTTTGAGATGTTTATTCTTGTAGTCTTTCAAATAAAAGATGTAGAGAACTGGGAAGCTTTGAGCAGCTGTGATCAACTTCTCATTCACGTTGCACTTGTCAGGCAGAACTAGTGTTCATGAGATAGAATCACATCGGTAGGGAAACAAGGAAACGCGGGAATGTTTGTTGATCTTCCACACGGCAGCCTAGTTTCCCTGGAAAATGAGTGGTGACGTCCAGTGACTCGTTGAACCTGTTGCTCATAGTGTGAACACACGCTTAATCAATGATTCTGAGCAAATGTGGTATTAGTATTTCCCTACCCCACTGATTGAAGTCTGCACAGTGCAGGATGGCTGCTTCAGCTCCATTTTCATGTCACAAACTGTAAAATGTCATCACCCCCACTGTAATGACGGCGCTCTGTGTCATTTAACTCAGACTGGGAGATGTTTAAAGGGGTATACCCCAGTGTGAGACTGACTGTGCAAGATTGTGGAAAAGCCCTTGAAGCCCTGCCAAAACTGTTTGGAAAAGGCAGGCGCTGCCATAATACACTCTCTCTTCCCTCTAAACAGTAACTAAGTATTGGCCACATCGGCCTCACTGGAGTCCAAAGTCATAGCATTCAAGTCTCAAACAAGTCCCGAGTCAAAGGGGTCAAATGCCAATAAATCAAGCCTAGTCAAGTCACAAGTAGGACGAAGTTAAAGTAATACTAATCCGCGGCATTTCCATATAATTACATGTCTGTTTCTCGAGATCCTTTTTTCTTCCTTTTTCAAATTTTGTCTCCGTCTTTGGTGCTAAGCGGTCATTGCTGTGGTATTTTGTTTTGTTTCCATTAGGGTTGCACCGACCCAGTATTCAGTATGTATTTAGGCAACCCCTCCACCCCAACCCGACCCTCTCCGATTCATTTATGTACATTTACGGGGAAAAAGTATTTGCCGTAAACAAGTGTTGTTTACCACTTACGTCAGTGCGGCCCACTGTTTGAAAGCAGCTGGGTTGCAGTCATGTCTGCAGTGTGGAAGTACTTTAATTTGAAAAAGCATCAATCAAAGGACTACAAAGAGTTCTCACAGGTAGTAGCTCAGAAGAAGTCTACGCCCATGCAGCAAACATTAGGAACTTAGTGAGTTTCACTACAGGCATTTGGAGCTTAGACGTCTGCCCCATGGCACTGCAGAGTTTACTGGCGCACTGGTTTGATTAGAGCTTTGCTTTACAAAGTGCGGTGTTGAAAAATTATCACTTTCTAAAATTAATTACAAAAATATGAGATCAGTGCCTGGTATCGGAAGATACTCAAAATTTTGTAACCCGGATCAGTATCAAAGACAGAGCTGGATTTGGACATCGCTAGTCTCCATATTTAGTGCTCAGCGCTCATTGCTGTGGTGTTTCTGCACTGCACTTCCCACAGATCACCTGTCAATCAAACAGTGTGTCCAGTAGTGTTTTTTTCCTTGGATTTTCTGTTGGTTTAGTTTCTGTAGGTGGCGCTGTTTTCTTTGTCTGTTCAGCCATGGTGGCTATCACTGCTCATGCTAACTACCCAGTTCTTCTTCTATTGATTCCAAACAAACTGGAAAATGCATCACTTCCTGTGCGCCAGAGGATTTTTCCCAGGACAGAGCTACCAGACACCAGGGGTTTTTTTTAAACGGCAACTGTAAAAAATTTAATGAACTGGCTGTAGGTTGGATCACTAGTATATTAGTCAGATAGGGAGTAGCAAAACAAAAATGTCACAGATTATTACTGAAAATACAGAAAATATATGCTTTCATATCACATTTCTAAGTATTCAACTCATCACAAGTCGGTCATCAAACTTACGACTCGAGACAAAGTCAGACTTGAGTCTAAACTATGTAACTCAAGACCTCATCTCAGCCTTCAACATTTGCCCAACAGATAAGTAATAAAATTATAATAAACCTATTGGTGTTGAACTTGTCAGTGTAGATCTCAACTTAGAGTAACTAAACCCCGAACAGTAATGTCACCACCTGTTGTACTCTATAGACAGTCACATCACCTGGCACCAAAGATCAGCCAATAGAAGATGGTAATTTCAGCAGCATGCGTATTACCATTTTAGATGTCAGGCTTTACACAGATTTGGGTTTGGTGTTTAGTTACTCGTTAATTGTCCCAGAAACCATGTAGACAATCCTGCAGTGCCGATGTGACTTTCACAAAATAATGTTTTCCTCAAAATGGGCGTTGTGTAAATGTTGGACATGGAACACCGCTAGTGTAAACCCCTCCAGCATCATGAAACCTCTGCTCTGTTTGTCCCTGTGCAGCTCCGGTGGAGAACGGCGATGCAGAGATGACCACAGAGGAGACATGGGACCAGAAAGGTGCTGAGCCAAATGAGGCGGAGCCAGGAGGCGGGCCTGGCGGGGACCGGGGGCCGGTGGTGGCGGCCACGGTGGAGGAGGCAGCTCCGGAGATTATGGAGGAGGAAGAGGAAGTGCCAATGCCCAAGGTGGCGCCTGCTCAGCCAGATGCTCCTAAGAAGGAACACGTCAATGTTGTGTTCATCGGCCATGTAGGTCAGTAGAAACATTTTTGTAAAAAAGACCTTGTTTATTTGATGTTGCTGTTTAGAGGAGGGGACATATAGAAATCAATACATAGAGCTCTAAATTAACTTTTACCTCAAAAACTTGGGCGTGCCAGCAAAAATGTAGGCGCATCCCAAAAACCTGAAGAAGCAACATCTTTTTTTGAAAAGTTGGCAATGCTGGAAAACCATTACAATTGTGTATTCTGGATATACTGGATATTTAGATAGGAAAATAGAAACATATGTGCAACAAAACATCTGACCATCAATACAGGGATCAGATTTGAGGGCATTACCCATACTAAAAACAGAAATTGCCTTTTTAAAAAGTGCTCAGCTGGAAAGGAGTCAGATATCGCCTATCTATGGAAAACACTGTCTTGAAATAAGCCTCTGGAAGGGATTTTAATTTAGCCACTTAAATCGGTGTTAAGAATCAAAGTCAAGGTGCTATTTGATTGGCTAGAACAGATGACAGGAGAGGGGTTGCCTTGCTCACTCTAAAAAAAAAAATAAAAAAGTTTCTCAAAGTGTCCCACCAGGAAAATGAATTGTAGGTGTACCAGTGTGCCCACATTTAATTTCTAGTTCATACCGTTTCAATTTTGGTCACATATGCAACTCATCCATATTTGCTCTTGCACAGAATATGTAACCCCTGTTGATGAGTTGTCCCAGAGGCCAGGAGTTGGTCCTTTTTTAGTGGTTACAGTTTAGGTTTACAAATACCACCGCCATCACAGGCACTCAACCCCGTCCATATACCAAGTTTTTGGGAGATTGGCCCATTAGTCAACATAGCTGTTAAATAGTAACTCCACACTAAAACACTTTTTGAGTTGTACACTGGTATTTAGTACTATGTAGTTATTAAATACAACAGTGCTGGTCATATTGTCAACATTTGAGCACAAATGTGCCGGTGCTATAGTTATCTCACTAAACCTCAATTTGCCCTCCCTGCGGTTAAAATGAGCAGCTGGTGTTCAGTTGGAGATGCAGCTGTGGACAAGGACAATTGTCCTAAGATAAGTCATTTGGTAAAAAAAAAATGTTACCACCCCTAGTGTAAAAGGGAGATTTGAGAAGGCGAACACTGCACCCCGTTCCTCTTCTCACCAACCCAGCCCAACCCCAAACCCCCTCCTCTCCCCCGTTCTTCATGCCCACTTTCTTGCATTTTTCAAAATCGCGCAGTAGGTGGAGAGAAGCTCTAACTAGTTGCAAGGCTACTCTTTAAGTGATAGACACCATGGTCTACTGTAGGGTGCAACGGTTCAGAAGACTCACGGTTCGGTTCATATCACGGTTTTGGGGTCACGGTTTCGGTTCGGTACGGTATATAGGCCTATATCTGGTGCAATGGGCAGGGGAAGTACAATTGCAAATTCCAATTTACACAATGTATTTATCTTAAGTTTTCCTGAATGAAAACTTTTTCACTTAAAATTAAAGTCCAGTATAACTAAATCAACAGACTTTCTTTCAAAAGTAAAGTAAATACTACTGGCTCTTTATTATTTTAACATAAATTATCCCTGCATTGTAGGCTATGTAGGCCAACAGCAACATCATTGCAACATAAAATGCAACCTTCAGTGGCTTTACTCCAGGGCATCAACATAAAATGCAACTTAAATCATGTAGGCCTACCTACTGAAATATTCCACTACTGAATAGGGCTACAAATCTTTGCTATAAACACCCCAAATAGTGATGCGCGGGTAAACCCGAAACCCGCGGCTCCCGCAGGTGGGGCGGGTGGGTCGATTGAAGATAATATTGAGAACGAACGGGCGGGTTCGGATGTTGACGTGTCGGATTGGGCGGTCGCGGGTTAAAAAAAAACCTGACCCTCGCATCACTACCCCCGATGTTTTAGTTATTGCTCTCTGAACTCGCACTGAGAGATCGCTGCTGCGGGAACAAAAAGTTGTTTTGGTCCTACCGGCTCTCCTCCTCTCCTGCTGCGTGTGTGACATGAGTGACGTCGGGCTCTTCTGCGGCGCACTGCCGCAATATCGACACGGAAGCCACAAAATGAAAAGTTGGTCAAATTGATCCAAATCGATCTCTAATGCGCCGATGTGCGCATCACGTCATGTTTGTCATTTGCCGATTCACTGACCAGCAGAGCAGCAGCAGCAGAGTCTGAAAGTGAAACTTAAAATTCCACAATTTGCTCCATAGGCTACTCCTGTGTTAGTAGGCTAATCCAGCTGTGATGTCATCGTAGATTGACATGTAATTCTGACAACTGATTGGACAGACACTCTCCAGGGAGATCAGACCCACGTGGGGAGTGGGGGGACACAGAACCGAGTGAACCGCGGCACACATGCGCGACCCGAACCGTGGGTGGCGAACCGAACGGTTCGGATTTTTTCCGGTATCCGTTTCACCCCTAGTCTACTGTCACTCAACGTAGTGTATGCTTAAGTCTTAGCATGGAGGACACTATCAGTCAACATAGTGTCACAGCTCTCTTCTTTTAATCTAAACCCACACCATTTGTCTCTCCTCCAGACGCTGGCAAGTCCACCATTGGCGGACAAATCATGTGAGTAGCACTCTCCCTTCTCTCAATTAATAGTCTTTCCTCTTATGTGAGGTAATATTCACAACATGAGGCTTTTTGACATTTGTTGCAATTCTGTCATTCCCTCCCCCTCTGACAGGTATCTAACAGGCATGGTAGAGAAGAGAACTTTAGAGAAGTACGAGAGAGAAGCCAAGGAGAAGAACAGGGAAACCTGGTGAGTAGGCAGAGTACTGTTGACTATGTGATTTGGTGCGAAATGTGCAGGTTTGACTTATGGCACAAGGGAGGGGCCTCAACCAAAACACAAAGCGGACTCACTTTGAATTGCTCTGCTTGTTGAAACAAATACACAGACAAGTCCAGATGCTGTCCAGACCCATGGTGCCTAGCTAGCTGTGCAGCTTCAACTGTTGTTGCAGTTGAAGTTACTACAGTCCTGGAATATTCAGGATAACCACATCATTCACTAATGTATTGTCAAGAAGAATAGATCCACTCTACTATACAGCTTCAGTATCATAGTAGCCTGTTAGCCAAAATGTTTGCTCACAGGTGTTTCGACTGATGTAAGGGGTGAGTAGATAATGAGTGCGTTTTCATTTTGGGGCGAACTATACCTTTAAACTGCCCCACAAGAGGGAGCCATAGGCTATAGTTTTCAGTGGGGAACATTTGTGGCTTTGGCACCAGGGAAGCTGAAACCAGCTCTATGCTGAAAAGACAGGAGACACATGTTGATAACATTTTGGTGTAGAACTCCAACACCAGCGCAAGTTCTGTTTTATGTGGTATCATAAAAAGCTAGTGTTCAAGTGCTAGGACGACAGCTATTAATTCAATTATTCCTGTGATGTGTGCAATGGAGGCCAGCAGTATGGTTAAACATTAAATAAACTTCATTTTAATAGGTCTTATATTAACCTCCCTGCCATATGCTTTATTAGGCTGCTCTTGTCCTGGCTGAATTTAGGGCTACACATGCAGTCTTGATGAAAGAGGTGACGTAGTTCCTTGTTATCTTTTTTTGAGTTAATGGTCCAGTTATATGGCACGAAACAATTTTAAGTCATGCTATTTCAGTATTTTAATTAGGCTACATTAAATTATAGGTGCGCTAGGGCATTGCTCTGTGGGCCTCTTTTCTTTTTGACCTTTCTCTTGCTCCTGACTGAGCATGCATGCTCTTTTTCAGCCTAGCCCTGTTTCATATTCATACAGTTGCACTTCACCTGCTGGCCACTGGGAATTACGTCTTGCTTGAGGGCAACTTGACAGGAGTTGTTGTATTTTTATTTATTTTTTATTTTGTAGTTTAACATCTATCAAAATCTGCCAGTTTAATAATGTGTTAAATTAAGTATATGGTGGTTTGAGAGCCACTGAATTCCTCCTATTGATACTAATCAATACTGTTACTAATCAGTGTAAGAGAATTTGTGACAATAGTTTTAACCGTGCGTTTTACTCTGTTAGCCATTTTAGACACAGTAACTATAACTCGTCTTGTCACATTCCTCCTAGATACAAACATGCATAGACACATAAACACACACAAGCTACATACATGCAATCACTGCGGCAATATTAAAGCTGCACTCGTCAGTTTCGCACAGTGACTACGTTTACATGGACTGCAATAATCCGACTATTGACCTTATTCTAAATAAGACAATATTTTGATTAAGGTGTTTACATGAGTTGCTTATAGAATATTCCATTAATATTCCCGTTTACATGCTACAGAGCATAGTCCGATTAATGACTGAAGATGCACACCCACATTACGTCCCTACGTCCTACGTCCGAGTTTCCCTCCGGAATTTAACCTGAAATCCTTTCTGTCATGTTGCTCCCGTGGTCGGGACAAAATGTTGGGACTTCTTTTTACCGGTGGCAGTCATCTTTTCTTCTGTAAACAAGTTGCGCAACACTCGCTGGAAGCTAGAGCATGCGTCGTCAAGCAGTTGGGTTGCCGTACGTGTCGCAAAATGCTGCGAAAACTCCGATAGGACGTCATAGTGCGATTAAGGTGTATACATGTCTACAATGCACTTCAATAATGCGACTAAGATCGGAATACTCCACGTCTTAATTCGACTATTGCTTACTCCGATTATGACCTTATTCGGGTTAAGGTAATCAGAAAATGCTGTTTACATAGCAGTGTCTTATTCAGAGTATTGTCTTAATCAGGTTAATATCGGAATATTGCAGTCCATGTAAACGTGCTCAGTGTCTCCATTAGTGGGGATGGGATGCTCTTGATTTAGGCTAAGTTGGGTGTAAAAAAAAAAATTTTTTGTAATTAAATGTTTTTTATTTTTAAATTTCTCTTTAGGGGGGGATTACATACATGAGGGCATACAAAAAAACAGATTACTTTTCACCTACCTACCATCCCTCCCTCCATGGGACACACAAAACAGAGCGATCAGGTCCTAAAAATAAATAAAAATAGCAATATCCAGTTAAATGTAAAATAATCAGGATTAGAATATTGGATGCATACAAAGTAAAGTTGTACAAATAAACGGGTCATTAATAAACAAAAAGAAAACACAAGCACGCTTTAAATTCATGTCAATAGCAAACATTTAACGTTCTCTGCAGCATTCCTACACAAGTCCAACGTTTGTGTTTTAGCATCATTAACCCTTGCTGATGACAACTCCAAGTATATCACGTCAAAGAAGAGCCTGTAACCAATGTTTTAATGATAGTTGGTGGGGAGGTAGCCAACGTAGAACAATTTTTTATTTTTGTATTTTTTTATTTTTTATTTTTTTGCTGCCATCATGCCAGCCAAGCGCTCTCTCTCTCGCTGAGATCTCGAACCTGGAGTCGTCACTCAGCAGGAGGAGAACAGGGTCTAAAGGGAAGTGTTTTGGTGTTGGGTGTACTTTTAAATGTTTTTTACCTAGGGCAACTTTAAAAATGTGTAATAATTTTCTGTCTCCCAGGTATCTGTCTTGGGCTTTGGACACCAACCAAGAGGAGAGGGACAAGGGCAAGACGGTGGAGGTGGGCCGAGCATACTTCGAGACAGAGAAAAAGCACTTTACCATCCTGGACGCTCCAGGCCACAAAAGCTTTGTGCCCAACATGATTGGAGGCGCATCGCAAGCTGACTTGGCTGTCCTGGTGAGTCTAGGATAAGGCCCATATTCAGTACTGTCCCTCAACAACCCATATCAGTTGAACCCTAGTTTTGCAGTCTAACTAGGGGAGCAGTCATTGCTTTCCAGCAAACATTTAGACATTGGAAACCTGTGTGTGTAGATATATATATATATATATATATATATATATACATAGCAGCAAAATAAAAATTGAGACGTCTGTAGTCGTCCATAGCTGCTACCTGCATCGTTTTGTGAAATCAAGACCTAATTATCTTTTTGATATTAGTTCAGAACAGATTTCAAAGCTATTTTTGCGTACATTTTTTGCACCCTCTGTAGATTTGTAAAAGTTCAAGTATGACTGTGCAGAATTATGTTTATTTCTGAGACACAAATCTTTCTAACAATGGCATTGTCTTGCTAGAATGTAAACAATTTGAAAGTGCCATTACAAAGTGCAAATAATATAATTTGGATGGAGAGCTTGTGAAATTGTGATGGGCAAGACATCTCATTTGTGATTACTACAGAAGAATATAATGTAACTAATAGTAGCGATTAATTTTTCTGCCCCACAATATGTAATGTCACATTTTTGTATTGCGATATATTGAATTTCGATATATTGTCCCATCCCAACTGTCTTTTTGAGTTGAGGAACATAATTTCCTATTACTTATTCTGATCTAACCTATTAGTTGCTCTAACTAGGAATCATTTCTCACAGTTGTAAACGAGAAAACTGACCAAATGAATTTCTTGACCCACCAGGTAATCTCTGCCAGGAAAGGGGAGTTTGAGACTGGTTTTGAGAAGGGCGGACAGACGCGGGAGCATGCCATGTTGGCCAAAACGGCTGGCGTCAAGCACCTGATTGTTCTGGTGAACAAAATGGATGATCCTACAGTCAACTGGAGCCTGGAGAGGTAGGTCGATGGATGATATCGTTGGGATGCAGTTATGAATACTTATGGGTTTTCTGTAGACCTTTTTTTTTTTTTGGTATATCTGTTGTCAGTGATCACTTGTTGATGGTCATACTTGAGGCAAGGCATGATTAGGTTAGCCAGTCCATATCATATGAGGCAAACCCTTTGTGGTTTTGTGGTACACTCATAGTAGGTTTCTAGCTCCTGTTTACCTCCTAGACTTTGTGAGGTAAGGGGCACAAAGTTGATTTGAATTTTGACCCTGTTTGCCGCTGACCTTTCAAAATACAACCAGTGAGCTTACAGCTTGATGTGAGCGGGAGATAGAGATAGAAGATGGAGGAGAAACTGATTTTATGCATCTCATTTTTGGGCATTGGGCAGGATGCCTGGTGGCAACAGCACCGCTCTGCTAAGGAGTCGCTGATGTTCTCTGTCACCTTGATGTCAGGTGTTTTATCGATGAGGTGGATCCCCATTCTTGATGCATCAACTCAACTTAGCCCCTGGCATGCTGTAGTGCTGCCATCAACAAGTGGCTACTGACTTTTTTTTGCACTTGTAAATGGGCCAAGTTTACTGGTCTATAAACTAATAGTCCTCTGTATAATAGCTGTCTTTGCACATGACCTCTTTATGCATCTTTAAATATCTGAAATTCTTTTCTTTCTTTTTTTTAATTGACACTGAAGTAACTCAAGTTGTCCCCCTCCAGGTATGAAGAATGTAAGGAGAAACTAGTGCCATTTTTGAAGAAGGTGGGCTTCAACCCTAAGAAAGACATTCACTTCATGCCGTGCTCCGGCCTGACGGGAGCCAACCTGAAGGAGCCCGCCGAACTGTGCACTTGGTATACGTAAGTCCTCCAGCCTCTTCCTCGCCCCGCCTGACACAAAGACAACACCGTGTCTTGTTGTAGATGGTATTACGCGGTTTATTTACTTTCTATTTGCTGCCTCAATGCTCAGCCTGTCCATTCTGAAGCTGAAGTGAATTGGTGTCTGTTCTGCCAGAAAAGCCCCAGTGTGAATCAATTCACTGTTGTTTGCTCTGTTCTTACTCAGTGGTGCATCAATACCATTGTTTTTTCCACTGCCAGTACCATTCTATTAAACTAAGTATCTGCTTGACAGGCTTCCAATCTGACCCATTTCTTTTACTGAACAGTATAGACTTAGAACATTAACATGGACAACTCATTGATATGTTTTCTTTTTTCCTCGTATAGATAAATCTTAACATCCTTCTAGATGCATAAAAGGCAGAAAATTCAATTTGTGTTCTTCTCTGTCTGTCTCTACTCACTCCTGTCTTGATTTGCTGTAATTGCAGAGGGTTACCATTCATTCCACACCTGGACAGTTTGCCAAATTTCAACAGATCAAGTGACGGCCCTGTCAGATTACCTATTGTAGATAAATACAAGGTAAGGATCTTCTTTTTTCACCCCATTCTTAATTTAAAGTCCCCATGAAATGAATTCCTGTTACTTTTACTTCCTGCAAAACAGAGCATCTTTCATGGTGAACTCATGCTGCACCAGGAGACGTGAATAAAAATTCCAACAAAACTACCTTTCTCTCCCTAACTGATATTCCATTGGTTTAGAGTTTTGAATGATCCCTCACTGTTATGTCCCACCCCAACATCCTGTTTAAGCAGGAAATACATCAAATGAAGGAAGTAAAGATGCCATTTCATGGGGTCTTTACAGTTAACATGCAGACATTTTGAAAACCAGCTTTTATCAACTTAATGTTGTACAGTGAAAAGATTGGCAGCAGTTTCACTGCTGGTTGTCTAGTATTTACATGCACCACAGTGCCTATGCTAATGCTTTTGAGATGATGGTAAGCTAGCCTGTGCTGTCCACAGACAGTGGCTGATTATCAAAACCAAGAACGCCAAGTCGATACTTGTGTCCTTGTGGAGAACGTTCTTTCCAAGTTGTCTTGGGGAGAACGTTCTTCTCATCCAAGTAAGCACAGAGAAGCTTCCTTACAGTTTGAGATGGACTGTGTGCTTCATGTCACGCGCGTGATTAATTAAGACACACAGCTGTTAATTTTCCCAGCTGTTAACCGGCTCTGTACTGCAGACTACAGCGCTGCTCACCGTTGTCACGCTGAATCTTGGGGCTTTCAATTCGTTCTCGTCGGTCAAGTCTCCATCCGATGCATCCTCGATATTTGGAGTTTGGCAAGGAAACTTCCGGGGTTTCTATCTGTCCTGTCGTTCTTTTGTTTTGGAATCGTGCTTCGGCAGTTAGATATTACATAAAACGCATCATGGAGGACACAAGAACACATATCGATAATCAGCCAGAGTTTGAGTGTTAGCATATGCCGTTATGACAAAAGTGTTTCCTCCACAGACAACTACATCAGTGTTTCCCCTATAATTGTACAACGAGAACCCCTGCCAGGCCAAAAAAAACTTTTTTTTTTAATGCCAAAAATAACGCCAAATATCCATTCATTCGGAAATCAATAATCATTTGCGTTTGGGAGCCTCTGTGCGGCGCTGTTCCGAAACATGAGTCAACCTCTGTGTCGTTGCCTGGGAAACTCTTGACGCGATGCAAGTGCCACTGCTGTCACACCGTGTCCTAAGCGCTGGGTTCAGACCGCATGCGGAAGTGCCACGAAGCGCCGGGAAGCGCAGCCAGTTTCCTTTCGGCGCCCATGTTAACGCATGTTAAGATTTGCCCGTTCAGACCGGCCGCGCCACAGCGGGGAGCTCCGCGGCCGGCTCGCGATCTGGAGCGCCAGTTTCGGCATCTGGTCTATTTTCTCCGCGTGCCACAGCGCGCATTTCACAGGAAAACACCATAGAAAACACTATAGATGGTCATATCTCCCTTATATCACCACAGAAGCACAAATATATTAAATGATCAACTTACCAGGGTCTTCACTGTTGTTGTTGATGAATCCATCTGTACTAATGCAAGTTTTAAATGCAACACATGGTTTTTTCGGTGCGTACCACCAAGCCTGAACAAAATTCTAGGGGAAACACTACATTATATTATGTTTTGATATATTTGCAGGAAATCACTTTTTATTTAGCAGTGTTGCTTAGTAGATGTGTATAGATGTGTAAAGATAAAGGAATAGTTCACCCAAAAATGAAAATTCAGTCATTATCTACTCACCCCCATGCCAGTAGAAAATCCAGTAAAGTTTTTTAGTCGATACAAGGTTCCAGGTGAAGTAAGTTGCAGAGCTCTCCAAAACAACTGGCTTTGCTGGGGACCGTTTCAGACTTCAGGTCTTCAGACTTAAAAAAGTAACGGAAAATAACCATAAAATGACTCCATACCGCTCGTCCAGCATAATGCAAGTCTCCTGAAGCCAACCGATCCCAAACTGACTTGAAAAAACCAACATTTACATTATTATTTAGCTGAAATCCCACTCCCATGACCAGAAACAAGACTTCCGGTTCTGCCATTTAGCCTTCAAAATAAAAGCACGAGAATTTTAAATCAGTAGAAATACTGTTTTAAACCAATCACTTTGTATTTAATCGTTAAATTCAATAAGTGAGCACCCATATTAATGTTTGATGTCATAATAATAATGAAAACTAGAAAAGGCTAAATTTTCTAAAGAAAATTTAAGTGTGCTTGCCGCCCTTGCAATGCCCCTGCCCTTAAACTTGGCATTCACTAGCTTTGCTAAGCGGTTCAGCATTGCAATTGTTAGCATTTTGACAGACTAGACTCAGTAAACAGAGCCAGTTGTGTTCAAAGGCACTGGGAAACTTTTCTCATCACAGCACAGCAACATGTTTGGTATCGAACGAAACTACAAATTCCCAGCTTTCCAAGGATCCTAAACGCATCACAAAGACGGTGCCGAGACTGACAGAAAGCCCATGTGGGGAACTCATGGTCTCTGTCGCCATCTGCTGGCTGTGTCGAAGCACTGACATGAATGAGCTCGACCATTTCATTTCATGTCATTTTATACAGTAAGGTCAAGTTTTAAAAAATGCTGTCATCACATTGAAATGGTTGCTATGAGGCCATATTTCATCACACATGAATGCAATTGGGCTCTTTGGATTCACAAGAGTCTCAGCTTTGCAGCCATACCCAATTTCTACAATTCCATGACTGTTTAGGTACCACAGTGTGCAGAAATAGGGAAAGAAAAAAAGGCGAGAATAACATCTTTTCACTGCATGCAGAACACTGTGTCTTTAGTACCCTGGAGCTCATATACCCTATGTAGCTGACATATGTCAGATATGGCTGTAAAGCTAAGACTCTTGCGGTTCTAATGAGCCATTCAGATATCTTAATGTGAGAGGTCAAGGGACCCGTTTGAAAATAGTCATGCCCATTTACCTTTGTCAAAAACTTCGCCGACTTTGGAGCTATGTTACATAACATGGCTGGTACCTACGTATTCGTCTGGATGTCTAGTTTCCGCTAATAAAAAAGCTCCGCTCTAGCTTAAAAACTGAGCTCGTGAGAAGCTCCGTTAAGCGCAGAAACCACGATACTCTGTGTGTGTACCGTAGCTTCAGTTAGCTTCAGCTACTGTGTGTGAGAAACCAGACGTACCTCCCGATCTCCGTCCGTCTGTCCCAAATGCATCAAGCCAGCCATTAAAAACTCTGCACTAGACTTTTAATATACAGAATAAAAGTCCAAATACATCCATACTGATCTGATTCTACCTTAGCTTCAGCTACTGAGTGGGAGGCTCCCGATCTCCACGGAGAAACAAGGACAAAACCAAACTTAAATTTCTGGCTCTGTGATCCTGTGATTGAGTCCACACGGTTCTCAGGTTCTCATCCTTTTACAATGGGTGTGTATTGCGTCTAAAAATGCCATTGAATCATTAATATCTCAAAGAGCTTACGACAGATCTCTTAGAAAAATAATAGCGCACGATTCCTCAATGAGCCGCGCATTTTGATGTTTAATATGTCTATGTACTGTAAAAACTGTAGGAGGAGATGCATGCTAAACTTTTGTCCGGAAGAAGAATAAGAATAAAAATAATAATAAGTATGCAAGATAGTAAGAGTGTGCTCTGCCTACGGCAAGCACACTGAATACCATAACTTTTTAACTTTTTTTTTTTTAACTAGGTTAAAATGGCATGTATGTATGTAATGCTGCATGTATTACACTGTGCAGAATACATACAGAACAGAGACTACCACTTTAGTCTCTGTTCTGTCAAAGCAGGAACGGGAGTTCTGCAAAGAGCGAGGAGAGCGAGGAGCTAGCAGAATCAATGCTCTTATATGGCGCTTTCAGTACATTATTGTGCTTTGTTCATATGAGAGCTAATTGTACTAATGGCCACCAAGTGAAGCTATTCATTTTTTTTACCAGTAGGAGACTCTGCACACCACATCTACTTTAGATCAACGAGTCAAGTCCCCTGTAGCCCATGTTGAGAGAAACACCTGTAACTTCACCGTGGCTAAACTGGTTTCAACAGGCTACTGGAGGGACACGTGTTGTTACCTCCCGGTCATATTAAAAACATAGGATAATAGCGCATTTGCGGTCAGGTTGGCCAAGACATGATGCTATTTTGTTAGTTAGCTAGCAAAAGTTAGCGAGTTAACTAGCTTCCAGGTCAGTAAACAGCCTTACCGCTAATCCCAAGAGCTCTTCCGATCCCGACCGGTATGTCACGTTTCTTTTCAACATTTTTAGAGGTGATGGTCTTTGTAAATAGCGCTGGGTTCCTCTGGACTTCTGTCATCAGTTCCTCAGCAGCAGCTCCGTCACTGCAGTGAACTAATGAATTCTCCCAACCCGTCCTTTGTAGAACTCTATCGAATCGCAGTATGAGTGAAAATTCAACGTGACTGTATCCCAACGTTTATTCAACTCAACCATTATTTTTAGCTGCATGCTTACACCCTATTTTTTGCTGTATGTTTGCTGTATTTGTACACCTTTTACTTAATCAAAACAGGAGATGATGAGAAACAACCAACATCAGAGGTAGCATGGTAATAATAGAGCAAGAGCTCATTTTTAGGAAAAATATAACTCCACAACATAAATATATGCATTAATCAATATCATAGGCTTGTTTGTAGTTTGTAGATATAATAATCATACATATATATATTATAATCATGACTGCATTGCTCACAAAAGCACAAAGTTATAATGGCACTACCCCCACCCCACCCCGGTTGGTGACCCACCACAGTCTGCCAGAATTCTGTGGGAAACACTGTATGATTCACTCTCATGAGAAGTTTTGACAGGTGCAATCTCATGCCAACACAAAGCTGCATTCAAACCCTACTGACGGAGATACTGTAGCTTCTAAAATGGTTAGAAAACTGGTGCTTTTAAAGCACAGTTAATGGTGACATTGGTTAATTGCTGCATCCCTAGGTGTATGTGTTAGTCAATGTTGGAAAATGGCAAATGCACACATCTGATCAATGTGTACATTTACAAATTGCATAGTAAATGTGCATATTTTCGATCGATGTGCATGTAGCGCTGTGGACGGCACCTGCTGTAGTGATCCACTTGTTTCCCTGGTCGCTTAGCTCTATAGGAAATGGACTGGTTGATCATGTTGCTCAGTGTGAATGCATGGTTCCACTCACACATTCTTTAATACTCTTGTTCTTGCCCTCTCCCCCCCGTCAGGACATGGGCACTGTGATTCTGGGCAAACTGGAGTCGGGCTCCATCAGCAAAGCACAGCAGCTGGTCATGATGCCAAACAGGGTAAGAGCTTTTACAAACCTTTTCTTCCCAGTAGCAACACCCACACAATGTTGACTGCTGCTGAAGCTGGGGGTCTGCCTCAGAATGGGGTAATAAACATTATGACCTTGGCTTTTGAAGTCTGGTTTTTAAACACGTTGTCAATTACACCAACGGTCATTTGTTTGGTTTACTTGGTGATGTTTTGGGTGTTTTCATAGTAAATTATGATTGATAAATGTGTCTAACTTTCAAACGTACTTTTGGGAAGTATTGTCTCCGTTTACGCTAATTATACCAAGATGTCACAATTAATTTGACAGTGACATATTGATTGTTAAAAATGCTACACATGGCACCTTTAACAGGCAAACGGGGAGTTGATCTCGCATGTCCTGTCTGGTATAATTGTCCTGGATTCCAATTCTAATTTACAACGCTGTTGTTTTTCTAAGGTTTAAAGAGTTACATAGACTACATGGTTCACTTGTTAATGAAGCAGAACCTTGTGGTTTCAAATTTGGAAGATTATTGCATTGTCTACTTATACTAAGCCTATGGATCTAATGTCAGTCAGTAGTAATCTGCGCTAGCATGGCTAATGCTTAAATGCTGGATTTGAGTGAGTTGAGTCTTCTGCCTCATCTACCTATACTCTTCCTTCTCAATGACCTGTGCTGTTTCCCTCCTTGTCTATCTTTCTTTTTACCAACGCACCATCTCTGCCCTCATTGTCTTTTCCATCTTGCCTTGTCAGCCATCTTCCACCCTTACTCTTCTTTCTCCTACCCGTTCTGACTTGTTTCTCCCTCTCGCGCAGCATGTGGTGGAGGTGCTGAGCCTGCTGTCAGACGACGTGGAGACTGATGACGCCGAGCCGGGGGAAAACCTCAAGCTGCGGCTTAAGGGCATCGAGGAGGAGGAGATCCTGCCTGGCTTTATCCTGTGTAATGCTGAGAACCTCTGCCACTCGGGGCGCACCTTCGACGCCCAGGTCAGTGTACACAGCAGCTCTAGATCCCCTGAGTTATCAGTGGCTATGTTTACATGCACAGAGATTTCCAGTCTTAACCCAGTTACTCAAGTAACCTTTTGGGTAGATGGATGTAAACGTCATGGGTGTAAACTGTATTGAAATAACCCAGTTAAGTTAATGCTCTGAATATGAGAAACTGCCTGGTTTACTCCCGTGTTAAACGGGTTAAGGCAGTATACTTTCAGTAAAGTTGAACTCGCCTGAAATGGAAACAGTCGAACACGTCGGCGCGTACAAATTTGTGTATACTCACTGTGGCTTTGTATTGTTTGTTTAAATACACACACAGTAGTAGATGCACGTGAACATTAAAGAGGTGAGCATAACCTTGGCAAACCAGAAATATTGGTGACAAAAACTCAGAACAACAATGGCTGTGGTGAAAGAGCAGCAAAGGCGCCTGAGGGAATCTGAGGATTTAGAAGCCGTGCAATTGGTCATAAATTTGCAGGTATCTTCTAACAAGCTCAGCAAGCCGAGCCTCCAAAGCATTCATTTAGAAGAGTTTAGCACGCAATGTTAGCATGGAGTCAGAAACGAAGACAATGACTCTTTTCCACAAGGCAGCGCAACCAATCATGATATTTTACACTAATTACAGATGGTCATACAGAGGATGCTGGTGTGTGAAAAATTTGACCAGTTCAGCCAGCAAGCCTGTTCACACTGTGGAGCCCGAAGCCAATGTGGAGCTTTGTTTTTTTTCCCCCTTTTGTCTATACAAAACGGCCAAAATTAATTTCCACAGCAAGTAAACCGAGGCCTTTAACATCGCACAGCACTATTGGGTACACTGTGATGTCAACAAAAACATAGTGGCAAGCAGTACTTAGTATTACTATTGGGATCATGGTGTCTTTCCCCTGTATTGGAAGTAAACTACTATTGCTCAGTCAAAGAGGGAGGAGGAATATTGTGTTTACTGGTTTATTTGTGGCAACAGGGAGACTCACAGGGCATCAAAAGTTCATGTAAACTGATTAACCTGAATAAGAACTTAACAAGCGTATGGACAGTGGCCAAGGTACTCCATGCACGTAAACGTAGCCACTAAGCGCTACCTGATCCGAACTTAAGCATCTCCACTCCTGACATCACCGCACCTGTTAATAGTTTCATCGTTGAAGTTGGCTTGGACTTGGACATGGCACATGGTTGCCCATTCCTGGTCTAGCAGATGCACAAACATGGGCATAAATATTTAAATGGTAATTCTGGGAGCTGTTGTGAAAGTGCCTTAATGTTTATTTTTTCATGGTGTTCTCATTATTTGACACTTTTTTTCCTCTGACAGATTGTCATCATTGAACACAAGTCCATCATCTGCCCGGGTTACAATGCAGTCCTTCACATTCACACCTGCATTGAAGAAGTACAAATTACGGTAAGGCCTTTCCCTAATGGATACATGGTAAATGAAGCGTATACACTAAAGGTTTACTGCCAGACTTCAGAACCAGCGGATCCTGAATGTGGAAATGCAGGTTGAGTTTTTCATGCCAATAGCGATATACCTGCAATCTTTTCCTCAAACTCTTGTACACTATTTTTTTTTACTTCCTTCCCCTTGCAGGCCTTAATCTGTCTGGTAGACAAAAAGTCAGGAGAGAAGAGCAAGACGCGACCGCGATTTGTCAAACAGGACCAGGTCTGCATCGCCCGTCTGCGCACCGCAGGAACCATCTGCCTCGAAACTTTTAAAGAGTTTCCCCAGATGGGACGGTTCACCTTACGGGACGAAGGTAGGGAACCCAGAGCAGCTCCCAGGGCAATAGGACTGGGGCTTGGAGGAGTGGATGCAGTTTAAAAAGATCCAACAACAGAAATTATTAATGCTGGCTGCTGGCTAAAAAACGAATTACTGACTCCTTTTCATCTGGCTACTTTCTAAATAGTCATTTTTGTTTTTAATCTGTGATATTCTTCACTTGTTTCACTTGGTTTTAGTGCTGTGCCAGTGCAGGAGCAAAGAGTTTTGCTGTTGTTGCATCTCATCCAATCTGACAAGAGCGTCCTGTTATGATAACAAAAATGAAATGTATTTATTCAGTGCTCCAAACTACTCGGATATGTTTGTAATGGTGTGTGCTAGATAGTAACTTGACACTTTCAACTTGTCAGAGATGTGCAGAATTGCCCAAACACTCAAAGTGAACCTGAATGCAATGACACTCATATATTTGCATTGGCCCCACCTGCCAGTTACTTGTTTTCCTAGAAAATAGTCCTGTTGTATCATAATAATAACCAAGAGTACAATCAATGCATAAGTTAAATGTTAGAATCAATGTTTTATTTCATGAAAAGACACCAGAATAATGTTCATCAAAGCATTTCCCCTTGCAGCATAACCTTGAATAATTTTGACTGGCAGGCAGAGTAAAAAGTAAACGTAATGTAGCTAGCCAGCAATCTCTTGTCAATTATAACCAATTTTACAGTTAAAATATGAGGCTGTTAAACAAATACAAATGTTACATTCTATACTCCTTCTAGATTTCTTCTGTATCCAAGTTTTTCTGAACTATTAGAAAAAATTACTGATGTCATTACACCAATAATAGCTCACTATTACAATTTAACGAACACTGCTGCTAACATACACTTAAAAAGGCCTACTATGCTAACGTTACATCCTCAACAAAGGATTAAAGTCCAACAATCAAAATGCAAACTTAAACCAAAATCAAACTATCTAATGTTGTAAAGTGACAGTTGATCTCATCAGTAAACCAGGGAAGTTGAAATGAATCTTCTCCTACCTAGCCAAATGCTTCCACAAGCCATTTGAGTTGTAGAGAAATTAAAAAATCAATCCAATGAAACTGCAGTGAAATTATCAGCAACAGGAGCAGTAACTTATGGTCCATCAGCTGATCTATAAAGGTTACTACCACAGGTGTTTCACACATGGCAGTTCAATAAGGACCTAATGAAAATACTACAGTCTTTTAGATGCATCAGCACATGCAAATGTTGGACCTTCTGGCAAGCATAAATATGAGCAAGCTCTAAAAAAAAAAATCGAATTATTGTTCATTCACTTTCTGTCCGTCCCCTCCAGGTAAGACCATTGCCATCGGCAAGGTGTTGAAGCTCGTTGCTGAGCGGGACTGAAGAGGATGCAGTGGCCTGCGAGTCCTGGTGAGAAGGAAGGGGCGGAGCTTTGTCATAACCCGCCCAACACTGTTGTCAGCGGCGACGGCAACTCCCTCTCACGCCCCCTTCTGCCTGCCGAAGATCAGCTTCAGAAAAAAACTCATGTGAAAAAGAAACCTGTTTTTAAGCAAATGAAAAACCAAGATGAAAGTCCACACGAGTCAGCTTTCTCATATTGAGAGCTCAGCTATGCCATTTCTGGGTTAGCCCTCCTCCCACCCTTCCCATCTACCTACTCTGGCCTACTCATGATTAAAGATTATTTTTCTCTTCCAGTTTTTTTCTTGTTTCATCAATGGAAATGAAAAATGGCAGAAGTTATATCTCTAAACGGATGTGGACCAGGATTTGCTTGGAATACAAAAAAAATGATTTTCAAAAGTAAATTGCAAAAGAAATAGTTTGAACAAATTTAACCAGTTGAAACCAAAATGTTTATTGGGTGTACATGTCTCCCTTTGCTTTTACCCACTTTTTGGTTTCTCATACGGCGTTCTGGCAGTGTGCTTGAGCGTGTTCAAATGTTATTAAAGCAAACTACTATGACAATAAAATATTAAATTGGGAAAAACAAAGCGTGTTCATTTGCAGAGCAAATTCCTGTGGGTAGCTGGCTTGAATATTTTACATGAGAAAGTTGATTATTTGCTCAAGATTTGTGATGTTGAATTAAAGAGTTCAAAAAATTACCAGTTGGATTCTACCAAATAGTTAAACTAAGCTGCCGCTGGCAAATGTCCACTATAATGTAACATTGCAAATGGGCACTGCTTTAAACTGAGGTTTCCAATTCAGATGTCTTCTGGGCACATGGTCTTAAACATTGTTTTTAATTAAATGTACAATTCTTAATCTGTCACTTGACCTCAGAACATGTGCTGTCTCCCGCTCTATAGGCTGACCTACATCCATGATGGATCTTTTTTCCAATCAAGACTGTTGAAAAGCATCAGGACAAATCACACGTTTCTGGAACTGTAATAACATTAGAAACAGCCAACAGCTTCAAAAGGCAGCCACTGCAATATTAATTATGGTTGTATGTTTCAGTGCACACATAGGCCTGATTAATTCCAGAAATTATAGAAAAAAGAACTATCCACCTCTGTTTTGAAATTGTCATACTTCCCAATTCCAAATCTAACCATAAAGAGAAATTTATCGCAGAAAACCGCAGCATCTCAGTTTTTTGGGTTTTTTTATTGCATTGTTCATAAATGCTGGAGGAAATCAGACCTGCATTTTGAGCTGCAGTGAGGTCCAATGTGAAATGCTTGTGTTCCTGCAACCTACCTGCTCAGAAATGGTCACATAGGTGCTTACAACGCAAAATGTATCACACTAATGTCGACTGTCTGCAGATTTTAGCTTGTGGAAATCTCACCACCACCAGCAGGTGGCGTCTTTGCATCTGTTGTGCCATCACCACAATAGCAAGTCATCAGTAATGAAATGGATTGCTCAGTGACAAATGTTTTTTGTTTTTAGCTAATGGATTCAGTATCCCATTGCAATCATTGGAATAGAATTAAAGAAGCAGACATGACCTACATGTCTTGGAAATCAGTTGACACACCTCTCACCTACAATACTCAGATCAACTTCAGTGTGTGGAAATGACACACTTCTATCGCCTAAAGAGCAAAACATCTTTGGCAACCTTGCAGCCATTTAAATGTGACTGATTTAAAAAGAGCCAAAGGAATAAAAAGAATTCAGCTCCTCTTGTAGAACAATTGAAAAATCAACATGTTTCGGCTGCAACCTTGATGAAGGCTACTGTAGTTGAAACATGTTGGTTTTTAAAGGGGCCCTATTATGGGAATTCCAGTGTTCCTCTTTATGCTGCTGTGATCAAAGATGTATAAAGAACACATTGTTTTAACTTCCTTCTGTTTGAGAGGTTATAGTGGTTAAATCCTTTTTTCTAGGCAGTTTCAGTCTAAATCCAGTCAACGCATCACAACTGGACTTGGTCCTGATTGGCTCCCTGACTAAAGAATGACTGAAATCCTTCCCATCAGGCCAGTTTGCAGCATTAAAACTGGAACGCCTCCACTCAGCAGCAGCTTTTCTGAAATGAGCAAGAACTCCGAAATGCAGATTACGTGATGCAGACACGAGTTATGTGAAGATTATGTTCCTAAATCATGAAAGGGTTATGTGATAATAGTACAAATTGGACACATGAAAGGTTAGCTAACTGTTACAACAAGTAAAAACAACTTTGGTTAAAGTGAGGGTTTGGTTTAGGCAACAAAAACTGTGTTTAAAGTTAGGCAACAAATACAATTTGGTTCAAGTTAGCATTAAGGATAGGCAACTAAACCAATTTGGTTAAAGTTAGCATTAAAGATAGGCAACTAAAACAATGTGGTTAAAGTTAGGGTAAGGTTTTGATCATGGTAAAATAAGAAAAACATGAGCTGAAAATTAAAACCACTCAATTGAAAACTTGTGTTAGGGTTGGGTTGGGTTAAACCTAACCTCCACACCCTTACTTTCCACTGTGCTATTTCAATTTCAAATTACTGGCTATTTGTAGTCATGTCTCTAATGTAGCTAATCCTTTCAGATTTCTCTCACTGGTTGTGCACGGAGCACATTATTTGCATCTTAAGACTCATTTCACAGAATTTTGGGAGACCAGCCTGGCCCGTGAGGACACGGTCCTCAAATTCATTCAATAAATACCCTTTGAACTAAACTTCAGGAATTAGCAAAATATTACGAAGAACATTATTGTTATCTGGAGTGAGTTTCAGAAACTTTCAGTCATGAAAACTGAATAATATGGGATTTAAATATAAAAAGCTTTGTCGAGTATTCTCCAAGAGTAGCGGAATTCTAGAACTCTTTCTGTGCCTTTACTTCCACAGTTGAATCCATAGCGTAAGACAGATAGACGGAGAGTGGAACAGGCTACAGATTGCAGTGATGACGTTTGAGGATTGGTGATGGGGGGGGGGGGGGGGGGGTAGTGAGTGGAGTGGAAGTGGTGTGGCTTTGGCCAGAGCCGTTATTTGAGGAGAAATCAGTGGCTGCTCAACACCGGCACAGGAGAGAGACCCGCAAAAACGACTTTAGGTAAGACATTTTATACTTAACATCAGTTAAATTCTTGTATGTTTATTGCATTTAGCTGATACAAAATGATGCTGATTTAGATGAAGGTTGTGAACTGACCATACAGGGGATCCGGATATGAAAAATCAGTTTTGCATCTCTTTGCAGTAAAAATGCTGATTAATACAGTTTGTATTGGGGGTTTGCTCTTGTGCATAGTTTATGTGGTGAAGTTCAGGGTTCTTGTGCACTTTCCATTTTAAAATAACACTTTTTCAAACAACATGACTTTTTCAGACCTAATTTTCCTGACTTAGCAGGATTTTTTCCCATATAAGACTATGGTAAACACGTGTATATCGAGCAAAGGGTCAGATACTGTATAAGCAGACTAATCTTTGCTTTTCAATCACAAAATGTAGAGATGGGTTTCGTCTCGCTAATATATGGTATATAGGGTAATGAAAAGCTTGGAAATGTTTTTTCCCATACTTTTAAGAATTTTCATGCACATTCAGACTTTTCTAACCCTTTCCATACCTTTCCAGACCTGTGCAAGTTGTGTCCGATGCCAGGATGCTCTCCACAGCCGTCACTATATCACGCATGGATCCTTCCTCCCGGGAGGGGGAGGACGCTGAAGCATCCGTCCCGCTCAACCCTGTCCCGCACGGGGAATCAGGACAGTACCGGGACGGCCCGTCCTGCTGCTTCTCCTACTACAAGCCCGTCCTGGCCATCTGTGTCGGCGCGGTGCTGTTCGGCACGGGCACGGCCCTCTCCCTGCTCTACTTCACCCGGGTGGGACACGTCCCCTACCTGCTGGGCCCGCTGTTCCTCTCTGTGGGGCTGATGTTCCTGGTCACCGGCCTGGTCTGGGTCCCCGTGGTCAAGCAGAGCCTGGAGCACAAGGCGCTGACCCAGGTCAGCCAGGGAAAGGGGCCGCAGGTGGACCGCAGACCCCGCTGACAGGAAGCTGGGACGGGACTGAGTTAGCAAGGCATGAGTTAGAGATGGGACGATACGCTTATACCGCGATACGATTCGATACGCGATATGGGGTTCAGGATTCAATACAACCACCCCATATCACGTATCGAATCGTATCATGAGATAAGCATATCGTCCCTCCATATGCAAGTTTTTTACAAATCTGTATTGTAGACCCTCTGGGAAAAATATTACAATAAGTATGAACAATCTGCTCTTCATCAGTTGCTTTATCTGGACAATATTTCCCATATTTATTTCCTACTTTATTCGACGAATGTGGCAAACAACATCCTCCATTTTGTATTACTGGAGAGTGTGTGATTGCTCTGACAGACAGTCAGCGAAACACGGGTCATTTTCTGCTCCCCATCTGTCTCATTGTGATCCAGAGCGGCTGCTGTGTGTCCTTATTGGTCGCCGCGTTGTTTATTTATTTATTTGTCGCCTTCCCCATAAGCCGCTATTTTCATTGTGGAATTGCAAGGGGCGGATGGCTAAATCCCTTTGAAACAGGATTACAGAGGCAGAGAAATGCTACGGGACATGGCCATTTTCTGATGGCTCTGAGGTCAACATAGACATTTGCCACGCACACACACACGCCTCAATCTTCTGTTCTGCTTCCAGCCCAAAAAGCGCAGAATGGAATGATCTAACCTTATAACCCAACTCCATCTGTTCAAATGCAACAGATGATATGCTGCGAGTGAGATTAGCGGTTTGTTGATGAACACCATAAAGCCATATATGCAGACATGAAAAATAATATACATGTAGCCTGTTGGAAGTCTTTCATTTTCCTTGTCTTTCTGTTTTTGTCCATGTGTTGAATGGATTTGCTGTTTTTTAACTCTCCTTTAGAAAATGACAGTACTGTGCGATGTTCTGTTTTTATATTATTATTCCTCTTGCCTGGTTTCCAGAGATATTTCACATTGTATTATTGGAGAGTTAAATGCAGGCCTGCGATACCAATATTTTCCTGTCATTTTGAACACTGTTAGCCACCCATACACAATACCCTTCAACCTCCATCTTTAATTCTTTACGCAGCTGGAGACTGGCATTGAGTGCGTGCAATTATCTCCTTCACAATAAAAGAGGATGTGATACTTTTTCAGTTTTGCTGATTAGAAACTTCATTCCATCATGTATAATTTTCACACACAATATTTTGTCCATAGTTTCCAACCAGTGATGTACTGCTAAATAGGAAGATGGGTAAACTATGACCTCCAGTCAGTGATCTTCATAAGACAAACCACCACCAAAATAAATAAAAATCTGTTATCTCAGAAAAGCATTACAGCAGCATTAAGTCATCTATAGACTTCCATTGGTGATCAATAGGCATTGCAACAACATTGATAGAACGTATCTTTCCCAGCCATCCGTCCCCTTGAGCTATGGTGGCCTGCAATTGGCATAAAGTCATATTTTCCCAATGTAGAGCAGTAATCCAGCAGAAAGAGGGAATATATCACCATGCTAAATACTGGAATAATAATACTGTTTTGTCATTTGCTATCAAAAGACAAAGAGGAGCCAAGATCTCTCCAAAGCTACAAAGCTTCAAAGCATGGAAGATAAAAGGGGATTCAACTCCTTTAACTGAATGAAATGATTTGTTTTCTGAAAGAGATAGAGAAAAACTCTGCACTCCGTATTTCAGATCCTCCCATTTAATAACATAAAAGGCTGGCTATGATTCCCTGTGATGCTTTTTTTATGTGTATCACAGTTGTATCGAAGTAATCTGGTAAGTGAGCCGTGGACTTATAAATCAGTAACACATTCTCTCCTATGATCACAATATCCATCATTGGGCAATGGCCAAAATAAAGTGTATTTTATAGCGCTTTTATATATACCTTGGAAGTTCTATAAGTTGAGTATTATAAATACAAAAATACCATTTCCACATGTAACTCCCATAAATTTAACGGAAAACAGTCAAATTCAATTGTAGGGTTAATATTGCAGTTTTCAAAATATCCCGTAGAGGGCGCTAGGCGCCTGCAGGAACAGTCCGTATTCAGCCGAGGTCAAAGGGGGAAAAAAAGGAAAGAGAGAAAAAACGGAGAAGAAAAATAAGCAGGGTCCAGTATGCAAGCTAGCTACAATGATAAGAAAAAGTTGTTTTACTACTTAAAAGTTGATGTTAAAGTTATTCAGGACAGAGGTACCGTGTTTCGGCATTTTGTTGTTCATAAGAAGGTTACGGAGGACCAGGATTTGATGTGTTTTGATGATTATTCTCCGGTGAGTGTATTTTCTTTTTCTGTGCTAGCTTAAACCAAACGTAGCACGTGTTCATTTTCATGACTAAAAATGGAAAAAAAACAATCGGAGAAACATGTAGCGTGTAATAGAAACCCAGCACTGTAGAAATGACTGTGTAAGAGATTTGAATGTGAAGTTTTATTGCTTCAGAAACGTTTGTCTTGTGGCATTTTATTGTACTGGTGTTGTTCTGGTTTTGTGAACATTTAAATTAGTAATGAGAGTGATAAAGGACTATGAGATAACTGCAAACTATCTGCATATTGTAAAAAATTGACATTTGTTGTAATTTAAACGATATGCAGGTTGGTTTTTTGTATGGTCGATTTCTGAGAGAGGACTGAGGATTTTCAGCGAGCGGGGAGGCACGATGGCCACTGCTGCGTGTGGAGGAGTCGAGGAGCCGCTCCATGGATTTGGACTCGCCGGATTCTCCACTTCAAGACAAATGAAACTTGCATCCGAAGAGGAAATAAACAAGGACTAAAGAAAATGTATTGAAACCAAAATGTAACGCTACCCGGTAGGGGTGGGAAAAAAATCGATTCACTTAAGTATCGCGATTTTTTTTTTAACGATTTTTGAATCGATTTTTTTATTCCTGAATCGATATAATTCAAATTCAATTGCTTCGTTTTAATCTATGCTTATTAGACGAGGTGGAAAGAAGTTACCGCTTTTATCCAGCAGATGGCGAAATGTATTTGTGTTGAGGTAGTTGGTCTAGATCATGGGTCTCAAGCTTGCGGCCCGCGGGCCAATTGCGGCCCGCGAGACGATATTTTGTGGCCCCCACCTTAATATGAAAGTTTAATGTTAGTGCGGCCCGCAAGTTTTATATGGATGGCACTTTACAGTATTGTGTGCGGAGCTGAACGAACCTACCAATCACGGTGGGGTATATGGCTCTCGGGGGTGGGACATCGACCGGGCTTGATGCAAGCAGAGAAACATTTCTCAATGAGTGAAAGTTACAGCAGCGTTGCCATGGAGAGTTTTATTTCGTGCCTGGCTGGCTGCCTCGTTTCTATTGGGCACACGCGGACATTCGTCCCAGCGCGCTGCGTTCACAACACTTCCAAAAAAAAGTTTTTTAAGTTGCTGCCCAGCGGGACATTATACGTATATATGTCTCTCTCTGACAAAATAAATCAAAGTGATGCGTACGCGGCGGGATAAAAGAAAAGTAAGGAACTCAATGTAGCCTAATGTAGTCTGCAGTCACATAGCGACACCTGTCCGTCGGCGATAACAGTCCCCGGTAACCCGGACCAATTATAGGGTCGCACCGTTATTTGTGGGTCATTATTTTTTATTTGCATCGCGCTATTTGCATTGCCTCACACGATGAACACTACATATATTTCTATATGATGTCATTTGTTTTTTTTGTTTCTATGACTACTGCCAGGTCTCTAGCAGCAAGGAGTAGGCAAGAGAAGCCATGTTCAGAAGAACAGTTCATGTTCTTCAATGTTCCATTCATGTTCAGGACAATTCATATTCAGAAGAACCCATTGAGGTTAAAGAACTGTTAATAAAGACGTTTAAATCTTATTTTGTGTTAAAAAATAAAAATAAAGACATTTGAGAAGATTGGAATTTTTTTAACAAAGCTTTTCTTGTGGAATACCTGATGCGGCCCAGCCTCACCCAGACTCTGCCTCCAGCGGCCCCCAGGTAAATTGAGTTTGAGACCCCTGGTCTAGACTTTGATGGTCAGCAGCTCCGGAACCGGGGAGCAGTGCGTATTTAAGACACAGACATCCGTGGCCCACGAAGAGTTAACCATAAAGCACACACCCCCTCCCCTCCTCAGTCTTGCCGATAGGAGAAACCCTCCAGCGTGCCCGACTGTGCCATCATGCCGGGCTCCGGCCACGTCTCGGTGAACGCCAGAACAGACATACACATACACACACATACAGACAAATCAGTGTTGAATTCAGACGCGTGGTGCATTGTTTATGTTTTTTGATTGGGTTAGGTAATAATGAGCGGGACAGAACATGATAAACGTCTATGTAAGCGCTGAAAACAAGTACAATACTGTTATTATTATTTTAATCGTGGTGAAAACCGGGACAATTTGGTAGTGAATGTTGAAAACCGGGACATTTTAGTGTTTTACAGATATTTGTCGGGACTCGGGACACCCATCTTGAAACCGGGACAATCCCGGACAAACCGGGACAATCCCGGACAAACCGGGACGTCTGGTCACCGTAATGTGATGTGCATTGTTTTTGGAAATATGACTCATGATATACAGTCTCTAGAAGTGTATGATTCAACTTTTTCCCATGGTCTAGTGTTAAAAAAGCAAACGAAAATCGCAATAAATTGTAATATCGAATCGCAATACTTGTAGAATCGCAATACTTAAGAATCGCAGTACATATTGAATCAGCACCCCAGTATCATGACAGTATCGAATCGGGAGATAAGCATATCGTCCCAGCCCTACTACCTGGGTATTAATAGAAACTGAAGGGTGGACAATTTAATTTCTCTTCTTTTTGTGTTTGGTATCTGAATAAGAGCTCTGAACGAGAGGGACAAATTTAAGTTGGTTTGTTTTATTTTAAAGGGTTTATATTTTTTCCATATAGCCAATCTAAGTGAAACGTGTGAAAGGTGGATTTTGTTTTATTCTTTTGGAATAAATTTATTCTGTCTATTTTCACAAAGTAGTATTTGTGTCTTACTTATCATCCTCCTTACAGGGCCTACACTTAAGATACTGGTGTATAACTATTTAATTGGCTTTTAACCTATTTCACTATAACAAGTAGTTACACACATCTTATATTTTAACAAATGACAAAATACAAAAAGGTAATTAAATGCATATTTCAAATGCATACAATTGAAACACTGCTCATGTCTGCTCCCTACCCCTTCTATGGTGAGATGATGCAGCTACGGAGCACCTTCAGCACCCAGAGGTGCAACACAGCATGAACAGAGAGCAGAACATATTATGTTGAATGCCAATTAGCAGTATGTCTCAGCTTTAAAACAGCTCTGACAATCATCACTTTTATGTGAAGCAGAGTTACACAGAGGCCAAATAGTTGGCGCCTGAGCTGCAGGTGCATCAGTCACACACACTGCAACATGATGCAGCAAGAGGAACAGTCTTGACAACATTCTGCCAAACACAAACTGCATCGGCAAAGAGGAACAGTGGTGTTAAGAGGAAGAGACAGACAGCTGCTTAGCAGGATAGTTACTAAACAGCCACAGAACTACAGACTCAATAATGACCAGAGAATTGATCCAACACCTCTGTGTCAGAAACCATTGCTTTCAAAGATGCATAACCTGGTGTAAGGAGCACAAAACCTGGAGGCTGGAGCTTTTTCTTCCATTAAGCTGGATTTACATTTGGAAAGACAAAAGAAGCCTTCGACCCACAATGTCGGTAAACAGCTGATTAACATGCTGGTGGATCTGTGATGGTATAGCACCATCTGCTGGGAGTCATCAGCTCTCTGCCCCCATACACACTGCTGGTTTCATAAACACCAAGATGAAGTCAAACTCCGTCCATGGCCTCCCAAGTCACCAGATCGGCTGCAACCTGCCTTCTCTCCAGGACCTGTACGCCTCCAGGACCAGGAGGCGGGCAGAGAAGATCATGGCTGACCCTTCTCACTCCGGTCATCCCATCTTTGAGAGACTCCTCCCCCTCTGGCAAGAGACTGCGGTCTATCAAG
This sequence comes from Centroberyx gerrardi, assembly GCF_048128805.1. Lineage (NCBI taxonomy): Eukaryota > Metazoa > Chordata > Actinopteri > Beryciformes > Berycidae > Centroberyx > Centroberyx gerrardi. The sequence continues at coordinate 5,708,967 of NC_136003.1, read as the reverse complement.
ACCAGAACCTCACGACGCCAAAACAGTTTCTTCCCCATGGCAGTGGGGCTTACAAACAATCCTCGTCTTTCACTGACTCTCTGAGCACAATTCCACACAAATTGTACATCTGTAAATACATAGTCATATCTATCGTATTTGTATTCCCTGTACAGTAACACGATTTATTCATTTTTGGTTGGTCAAAAGCCCCTTGCTGACCCACTTAGCCGCCACACTTATTGTATATACTGTATATAATATTTCAGGAATCTCTTCTTTCTTTCTTCTTTGTATCTGATGTTTGATATTTTATTGTAAAGCTTGATTGCTGTTTGTCTGTCTGTCTAAATGCTTGTATATTGCACTGCACCAACGTCACCAACTCAAATTCCTAGTATGTGAAAATGTACCTGGCGACAGTAAATCTGATTCTGATTCTGATCTGTGTCCTTTTCTTGGACATGCCTTAGGAAAAGCATTGTAAAAGCACGGTGACTTTTTATTCCCCACCACATTTCTGTGCATCATTTACCAAAGGCTGGGCGTTGCCTCGGCCTGCGCTGGAATCCAGTGTTTACAGCTGAATGTTCCATCCTCCGTTTGTTTGGAATTCTTGTCTTGCTATCCACGCTTTTTCCCCTGTTTTGACACTGCACCATCACTCGCGTACGGAAGAGGATTAGGGCCACATGGAAAAATGTATTTGAGTTCTGAGTTTAAAGTCAGAATTCTGACTTAATCACTGACATTTTAAGCCCAGGTGTACTAAAACCTTTAGTGGGTACAAAAACCGTTGCAATGTTCAAAGTCAGCACTAAGACTTGTGATAGGTGCAACACAATTTGCTTGACCAATCAGGGGTGATGTCATTGGTTTTGCACATGCTAAAGGTTTTTGCACCCATGAGAGGCTTTAGGAAATCAATTGTATCACAGAATCCTTAAGATCAGCAAAGTCACACATCTGTGCTTTCAGTTTACCAAAAGTCCCATGTTGCTGTTATGAGCGTGACTGCGATATACAGTATATATCTCTCATGGGTTGTCTTCTTCTGTGGAGAACCATTTGTGGCATTTTTTGAGTAACTTCCTTTGTCCTTGCCCTCCCTCTCTTCACACTTCAAATGTGTTGTAAACCGAAATGGCTCGCAGGCCCGCCGCCGCAAGAGGCGACGCAATCTTCCTTCAGTCTGGCTTTGAATCCTGTCTGTGAACGGCTGAAACTGTTATAGTCGTTTATTCAATCGTGTTCAATCTGTAACCAGCGCACACTCATCAAAACTAAAACTTTGACCTGTTGTAAAGCCCTGCAATCATTCCTGACAGAGAGCAGGAATACATCTACTGGTTAATTTAGTTACTGCATATCAGTTCCCTTCCATTTGACCTCATTGACTCCAACACACAAAACTATGTACTGCCAAACTACTACTACTGTAGATTTTATGTAACAGGCATGGGTGCAAATTTGGTGTGTGTCTGTGTGTGTGTGTGTGTGTGTGTGTGTGTGTGTGTGTGTTGGGGGGGGGGGGGGGGGGGGTTATTCTTAAATCTTAAGAATAACTTGGATTTTAGATGTTAAAACATCAACATACTGGGTCAAAATAAAGTGCTATTTGGTTGCTTGTGATCTGGATTTTTATATTTTGGAACACCATAATCTGTGTTTTCTCCAGGTTGATGGATATTGCCCAGTTTTTACAGTAGTTCTCCAGCAGTACAGCACAGTATCTTTCCTTGGTTTTGAGGTGGACATAATTATTAATAAGTGTATGAAGGGTATACATATGGTCTGAAGTTTGATGTTTGGGTAAGAAACCAATTTGACTTTTTGATGCTCAATCATATATAACAATAATCTGGTATTTAATATGTTGCAAAAAAAACTTGACCTAGATTACTATTGATGCAGATTCCCCTATAACTGCTGGGGTGAGATTTATTTCCATTTTTAAATATGGGTGTGATCTGGAACAGAGGTATAGCCTATTATCACACCCATATTTAAAATCTGGGTATTATCGCACCCATATTTTAAAATATGGGTGTGATAATGCCCATATTTTTAAATATGGGTGTGAGTTGAGTACTGCTGTTTTTCAACCATTCTGTTTATCAATTTCACTGATCTTTCCATTTTAAAGAGTTTTCAGTTTTTGTTTTAGCTCTTTAATACACTGGTAATCTTTTATGCTGTCTCTCCTGGTGTGTGTCTCTCTAGCCTCGTGTGTGTGTCTCTCTCCCCTGGTATCTCTCTCTCTCTCTCTCTCTCTCTCTCTCTCTCTCTCTCTCTCTTTCTCTCTCACTGTTTTGTTCAGAGGCCTTTTCGTAATGGATGGGGATCCAAAAGACAGTAAATGAATCAGCAGGGACAGTCTTGAGTAACAGGACAGGGTTGCCAGGTCTAGCAAAAATTTCCAGCACAAGAGCCACTGAAAAACCGCCCCGTATACTCCAGAACCAAATGAGCAGGAAACCGCGGACCTGGCAAGTGGGGGAGGACGCAAGCTCAATAAACATCACTTTTGGTAAAACCGAAACAACCGCTAAGTGACATGTCTGCTCTGCAATAACAGTCTGTGTCAAAAAGAAAAGTGCAGCGTTACTTTGAACTATCTAATAAAGGCAAAAAAAATAAAAAAAAATCTTTAAAAAAAAGTATATATAGTTTAATAACAAATTTAATCTCACCAAAGTAAACATTTGTGTAATTGGCCTTTTGGCTCTAAAATATTTAGTTTCAGGGATAATGCCATTTAGACAACTTACCCATGTGACAACTTGCCCCACTCTCCCCTAAATACAATTTGTTAGCCCTTTTTCAAAAAGCCACTGGGACAACTCACTGAAAAAAAGGGAAAGATTGGTTGTCAGTTTTACAAAATCATAATATGTACGCTATGGAACCAATGTACACAATTTCACAAAAATCAAAAGACCTATTTTTTCCAGTGCATGTGACAACTTGCCCCGCTCTCCCCTAAATACAATTTGTTAGCCTACTTCCACCCCTTGGCACTCTGAACCCCAGTGTTCCACGATAAGCCCGTGTGCGTAGACCATCACCGGGCTGTGTGTGTTAGCAGTGCCGCTCCCCTCCCCTCCCCTCCTCTCACCTGGCCACCACGCCCCTCCTCTCCGAGCCCAGCCAGGCTACCTGAACAGAGCTGGACGCCTCACCTGGCTCAGCTTACCTGCCCAGACAAACGGCTCTGAAACCCAATGCCGCGGCGGAGACCCGCGGGGAAAACGACCACAAATAACTGTCAGAGAGCAGAGTGTCACTTCGGGGCCATATGGTGACATGGAGCCCGCTTACCGGGGTCTGGGCCGCTGTGCCTGCGCTTTCTGGCTGGCCGTAGCCTTTGACATTTTTGGACTGCTCATACTTCTCCTTGGGGTGTTTGCCGACGTGTTTTTCTATGACTTTCTCATCTACGCCGGCGCCATCATCATCTTCCTCAGCCTCATCTGGTGGGTGTTCTGGTACACCGGGAACATCGAGGTGCCGCCGGCGGAGCTGGAGGATGATGTCGGGCTGCTGAAGAAGGACAAGGGCGGCTCGGGCGGCATCGGCGGCGCGGTGAGGCGCCTCTCCAGCCGCGTGTCGAGCGGCATCAGGAGCTCGCTCCGCAGGAACGGAGGGCCGCCGCGCGTCGGGTCGAGCGCGCACGCGAGGGTCGCCCGGCAACCGGAGAATCTACCGGTCGCTCTGGCAACGATGACCCCGCGCGAGGACACCCCGCACACTGTGTCTGCAGCGGTGGATTGTGACGTAGCGATGCCGCACACAACAACGGAGACTTCACCCACGTAATGTAAAGGTGAAGCCATATTCATAATAACGCTCAAAACAATTTTGTACGGCACTACTTTGTATGAAATGAGGCATAACAAAGCTAGGCTATAGAATTATTATTATATATATATATATATAGAAGTTTATTTTGTACAGATAAAACACCTGGCATTTTTTTATTTTTCTTATAGGCTATATAGGCACATTATGACATAAATGATGTGCAATCTATGAATAATAACATTATTATTATACACATAGGCTATAGTCCTATTATGCATAGCCTATATTCTAGTAGGCTATAGGTTTACAGTTTGTGATAATATGTAGGCTAAATGTGTGACTATAGCCCGTAAATGTTCTATATGTGAAAATAAATAATGAAATAACAGTGACCCTCTACAGAAAATATTAAGTTGATATAAAATAAATAAATAAAATGTGTCCAACACAAGTTTGTTTGGTTTAATATCAACTAGACTGAAACATATACTACCATATGAACACATTTTTTGAAGTGTGGACATTAGTCATTTAGACACATGGACACATTTGAAATGCATTGGCATTATGAGGACAAAATTCATAGCCTACATTTAAATTAATGCAGTGGATTTTAGTCAGTTTCATAAATGATCATAGTTCAGTGAATGCACTTTCATAAATCATATGCTTAATTTCAGTGAGACTTAATCATTGTCATATTGGTAACAAATGAAAGCAAAGGCTACCAGGTTATCTTATAGAGCAAAATTGGCAAGTGTTGGTGCCTTGGCCTGTGGGTATTATGCATTGGACTTAGGCCTACACATTATGATTAATAACCAAGTCTATACACATTTCATATATTGGTTAAGCTATGGAAAGGATATTGATGTTTTTACTGAAGTTGTAACTTTGTTTTATTGAATTTATTTGTTCTAGTTTGACTGAATGAGGACCTGAAAGAACAATTTGTGCCTATGGCAGTCAACATCCTTATCGCTGATTAACCATTAACCATGCCGCTCTCAAAGACAAGCCCTGTTTGTTCAAACAATAGTAAAGGCGAACCTGGAACTTCCTTAAAAACCTGCCCAGAATTTCCCCTACAGCAACAGTGTTAATATTACTGTTAGAGTGCAAGAATCAACACCAGGCCAGTGTTTCTATCAGTCTGCAGCCATCACAGTTCATTTCACACGTTTAGTTTTGTAATGATGTTTCCCTCTTTTTCCACCCAACAGAGAGAAGTGTTTGTTGCTTTAGCACTGACCTGAGGAGGCTCCGCAATGTCTTCAGACTCTCTTCAACAGACTCTCAACTTTTTTTTGCACTGTATGTCCTTTAATGAGCATGTTGTTCATCATTTATTTCAATACCTGTGGATGATTTGTTAGCAATTGATCAATCCGAGAAGAATTTGTTGAAAAAAATAACCATATTTGGCTGGTGAAGTTTCTCATGGTTGTCTTACTGTTTTTCTGTCATTTTGTCAAAGTCTCTTCTGGCAGCTAATGTGGCAACATGGATCCAGTCTGTCCAGCTGATACTTGATGTAAGAGATGAATTAAATTGGGTGTAATATTTAGAGCAGGCTTGTAGCAACTGATAATGTCATAACTATCAAATAATGTAATAACTTGTCAAATTGTAATAAGATGTTACCCTGAATAATAAAAAAGTAATAAAACCTGTTAATGTAATACATTGCTGGATAGTGTAACAACATTATTACATTAACTGCCGATTATTGCTTCTAAAATGTTGCATTATGTTTAGCTGATGATGTCATAATAATGTTGACTAATAATAGCCTATATTAGTTTTTACATTGTTATTGCTATGAGTTATTACATTATTAGTGATTATTATTATTGTATCATCAGCTCAAAATGTTACACCCCTTATGAAGTAATAATTAAAGTTTAATACAATAATGTGATGTACATGACACTTTGTCATGACATTATCCAGGAATGTATTACACTAATAGGTTTTATTATATTTTTAACACATTTAGAGCAATGTTTTTTATTACATTTTGACAAAGTCTTACATTAACAGGCAGTTCTTACAGTATCAGGTGCTACAAGGCTACTGATCAACTGGAATACTCATTCATAAGTGAAATGTAATTTATAGGGATGGGATGATATGCTTATCTCACGATACGATACAATACGCGATATGGAGTTCACGAATCAATACAACCATGATATGATGTGTAATCAGTGACAACAAAATATGACTGTGCAGGATTATGTTTATTTCTGAGCCACAAAACTTTCCAGCAATGGCATTTGAATACATTTCTGAATAAAATGGAGCTAATATCGCGATTAATTTTTCTGCCCCACGATACGTAGGCTATCATCACATTTTTGTATCGCAATATATTGAATTTCAATATATCGTACCATTCCTAGTAGTTTCATTCTACAGTTTGAGTCGTTGGGATTGCAAGTGAACTGGCCTTGACTCTGGTTGATTAGATTATTGATCAGCCAAACCATGGTTTTGATGTGCCTTGTTTTTATTGAACTGAATGGAATTAAATATACTGAATAAACCGATCTACTGGCTATGTGAGACCACCAGCACTCCATTAAAGTCATATCAAAGTCATAGCTGTTCTTGACAACTGTGCAGCTGTATGTACCTGGTCATGCAGCTTCTGTAGCTATACTTCCTTAATGTTCTACATTTTCTTGCCTTTAGGCCTGAAATGAAAACCCATTAAATTATGCTTTTTCACTTTTATTTGGATATAGTAACCAGCAAAATAAAGTTAAAAACAAAAGTAAAGTTAATGTGTTAAAAATGGAAAACTAAAACAGCTTGGTTGCTTAAGTATACACACCCTTCAATTAATACTTCAAAGTAGAAGCAGCTTCTGCTTTGATAACAGCACTAAGTCTGTTTGGATCAGTCTCAATTTAACACATCTGGATTTAGGAATTTTCTCCCATTTGTCTTTGCAGAAGAGTTCAAGATCAAATTGCAAGCTAACCTTGAAAATAATGTGTCTGACATATGACCAGATGATGATTGCTGTTCCTCCAGGAAAAAGACAGGGAATTAGGTGCTGCCGGTTTATTCTGTTCTTCTTTTTTTTTTTGGAAACTCTTTTCATTGGTGTTTTTGGTACAAAACATACACCATCTCCATACATTTCCTCAAATTCAAAAGCAAATATACTGTATTCATAGGCCTATATATATAGAAATAAAATATTGGAAGAGTTTATGAATATCTCCAAATACTCAAAAAAGCATGAATATACAAAACAATATATATATCTTGTTATCTATATATTAAATATTAAATTATATTATTTTAAATATATATTAAATATTGAATTAGATAAGGATTATGGTTAAATTATGTTTCAGATTGAAATTTTATTGATCTATCTTTTATTGATATTTTATTGATTGATGCACAAGCAGGTAGTAACAGGATCATACAACAGGGAAAAATCAGAATAGAAACATAAAAAATGCAATATAAACTATTGTATTAACAGCCCAATTTCAACACGTTAAAGAGAATGTATGGGTGGGAAATATGGTAAAGAGTATGGATTACTTACATATATGTGTTTAGTTATTTGTTACTTACAGATGTTACTTGCAATTTCTTATTCAAACATGGATTACTAAATATGAAATATCAACATGTATACTGTATGAAATAGTGATGATAATTTGTCATGTAATTGAACACGTTGGTGAACAGATTCAACAACAGATACGCTACTGTGATTTTCAGCTGACTGCTGGTCCAACGTCTTAGAACAGAATTTCGCCAAATAGCATTTTTATTGATAGAAGAGAACATAGCAGAGGGATACCATTTAGGAGAGATAGTTCCTGTTTGGGAGACCGGATCTACTTTTATTTTTAAATATTAATTTTAGTGTAAAGCAAGAATATAAATCCTAAATGAAGAAGGACCCAGGATGCTTTGTTGTCTTAAAAGCAGGATCTGTTGTTGAATCTGTTCACAAACGTGTTAAATGTCAGTTTTCATTCAAATGAATGGGAAGTAAAAATCTGAACGCTACAAACTCATCCGGCTGCATCCGATCTTGGTGAGTAGTTTATATTCTGGTTTTCATGGTGGTCAAGTGCCGAATAACCCCTGTGTTAAAACTAAGTGGAATATTGCTTTAAGGAGCTGGCAGCCGGCTTCGTGGTTCCCACCCATGGCGATAAGAAGCCTCACCATCTATATCAACCTTTGGACCCAGATGGGTTTACTGTGCTGTTCTTTCTTCTCCTTTTATAGCTGCTTTACTTCCTGCTCCCTGTGACACCCAATGTGCTCCATCTCTTAACTAACATTTTCTCTCTCTCTCTCTCTCTCTCTCTCTCTCTCTCTCTCTCTCTCTCTCTCTCTCTCTCTCTCTCTCTGTGTGTGTGTGTAGACACATTCTTGTGAACATGTGAGTAACTGAAGTACATGATAGAAACTTCATACTTACACCTCAGGTATTAGGAAATGGCACATTGCTCACACCTAATGAAAATAAACTGTTGAAAACACGAAATTCATCTTGAGACCCATGTCACTCCATTATTTATATCATAATAAGTGCTTACCAGTGTATACAGAACATTTTAAAACTGGATTTGCTATCTACTTGGAAGAAAAAATCCAAAGTACTTAAGATCAATATCATAATTTAATATTTATATATTGTGCCGGTAAACTGGAAATAACTTGTCACATGTAATTTGTAGTGCCCTTAACCTCCAAAGCAATAGATGGCGACAGTGAGGTGCAACAGGGGAAGGAGAATGGTGCCTTCAGGTGCTGCCCGGACAAATCCCGAAAATAACTTGATCGCACGTGAACGACCAAACAATACAGAGAAAGTCTGGATTTTCCTAGATACCCTAGTTGCCACGATGTTGAAGCCGTGTCAACAACTGATGATGAAAGTGAAATATTTTATTGTTTTATGTTTTGGAATTCTATGTAAATAAATAGTCTTGTTGCATGTTCACTCTTTTTTCAACCTTGGCTAATAAACGTTTGTCTAAAGACATCAATTACATGTCTGATGTGTATTTTCTCCTCTTCACTCTGTTGTTGTTGTTCAAAGCAGATATGAGTTCTGATTTCTGCAATAAAACAACAGCCAGAGTTCGTCTTGTTCTTTTTTTTTCGACCAAAAGCAAATACATGCAAAAGTCGAGCTTACGACGAGACCTCGAAAGCAGCGTTGATGTCCCTGCATTCACTTCCGTAAACAGATCGTTTTCTTCCTGTTGTGAAAATGGAGCTCTCACATGCGCTGGCATGTTTCGAGGATAGACAGTCATGTATTATTTGCAGGACAGTTTGAACGCCACAGTAGTGGTTGACAATAACTTTGAACATTAGACTGTGAGTGACGTTACCGCTGGATAACTTCACCAAGCTGTCTTGTCTTCTTCAGCTGGCTCCTTTAGCTTAGCCATTATCGTTAGTCTTCTAACGTAGCTAGCTAGCGTAGCAAGGATTAAGATAGCTCACCTACTTCACTATTTCAGCGAAACACTATTTTACAGCAAACCAGCCATTAGCTATTATTCCCATTAGCACAGTGCAATATGGAGTTAGAAGGTCGGGATTTCATGAACACTCCTCCTATGAAGACGGTCAGGTTTGGAGGCAGTGTTGTGGAAACGTTAGCTAAATATAAACAGGTGAGTGGCAGATATGGAAATGTACCTGCGACTAGTCACGATAACGTTCAGTTCTAATGTATGGAGAGAATGTCACGCCAAACATACTGAATGTGGCAATTTAATGTGGCCGGGTTTATTTATTAGCAAATGTATATACTTCGCAGAACACGAATGGGAGACCTTTAAGAAATTGTCAGGACCCAGTCTTCAATTCGGCACACAGCTAAATACGCCAAGCAGCACTTACCACAGTAAAGTTTCAACTTAAAATTGGCTCGCCTCTTAAAACCACAATCCTCTTCCACTGAAATACACCGCGGAGGGCGATAATTTGATCCAGTTCATAAAGTTGAGATTCTATTGATTTCAGGTACTGCTTGGTGGATCACTTGAATGCCGACGGTACCAACAGTGATTGTGCTTTGTAAAATGTTTAAAGTCATGTTTTATGAGGTGTGTAGTTTGGCGTGGCACACTTTTCCCTAGTTAATGTTAAACTATGTACCAACTTTACACTTATGATTTGCTGCTGAAACGGTTTCTCTGTTGTTTGAAGGGAGACTCAAGTGACTATGAGTTGCTGAAGCATCAGCTGGCCGACCCTGAGATAAAGGTACAGGAAAGCGTCAGCATGTGTGATTTATTGTGAACTGTCACTACTAATAGGTCGGTGAAGTCAGCCTTTCCCTTGTGTCTAAGTAAGCTCTCATGTCTGACAGGATGCTCAAATCATCAACTGGCTGCAAGAATTTCGTAATTGCGTGACCCAGCTCAGCAAAGACCATGAACAGCTGATTTACACAATTTTGGTGAGTATGGAAGCTCCTCTAATGTAGAAACGCATTCATTGTCGCTCTACATATAAAGAATGACTTTACCCTATATTTATTAAAACCCACCAGACTGTCCATGTTACCACATAAGACTCTAAAAACGAGGGTAAACCCTGCCAACACACCTTGGTTCTAAGGAGAAGAAGGAGCTTGCCACAAAAATGGAACCACAAAAAACAGGAAGAGAGAAACAATTGATTAGATGTTATTAGTTGTTATTGTGCTTTAGTGTCAGCTAATGTTGGTCATATTTCATGCTTTCATGTGAAGACGAAAACCAAGAATTACTGATTAAACTAATGGTCATACAACCACGATGGAGACTTATACATGTTAGAAACAACATGTATGATATTCTGATGTACCAACTAATGGTCATACAATCAGAAAGTCCAAAGCCACTTTTGAACTGTTGTGCAATGAAATTGAACAAACAGTCAGACTGACCATGCCAAGCCTATGTCATTATTTATTTGACAAATTCGTTTACATCGCTATTTCTCACATAATTGCTTTATTGACATAACAAAATCTGCCTCAAGTGAGCGTAAAAATTGCGAAATTGAGGAAGACATTTTTCTGTTTCTATTCAGCTTTACTAATTCAGTAGGTCATAATTAAGTACTCAGATGCAAACCTAACTTATGCCATAAATTAGGACTATTGATGACATGCTATTACCCCTCATTCTCCCTTGTTGTGTGTGTTTTCTAGCGGCTCCCCTGGGTGGGCCGGAGCCCGGCGGTGGTGGAGGAGTACCTGGCCTTCCTCAGTAACCTGGTGTCAGCCCAGACCGTCTACCTGTGCGCCTGCCTCAAGATGGTGGTCTCCCACTTCACCCCCAGTAGGTTCCCCTTGCCGTCCAGAGAAAGGGCCGTCTGTCTGAGAATTCAATCTCAAAGTGTTGAAATTTTGGTTATCTTGACAATACTTGTCTATTGTCATGCTTATTGTCAGTTTCTGCTTGTTTCTGTTTTGGTGTGGTTTTTACTTGTAAGGAAAAGGTTTAACAGTAACTAACCACCTATTCACTGTGTCACACCAATCATGTTTCATACAGAGATGACAAAGACTGACCTGTCATGTATTTGCTTCTAGAGAGAGTGAAGATCTGTGAAGGAGGAGTCGACATCTCCGATTCGGACGATGAAGATGAGAGTAGGTGCCATCACTCTTAGATGAAATGACGTTTGCACAACTGAACGATGCTTGCTGAAAAGTATCGTACTCAAATTCCCCAAATAAATAAAGATATTGTTCCTTTGATTTGTTAAGACCTCCCCAGGAACTTTGACCAGTGTCACCAGGCCCTGCAGGTCATCACCAGATACGTCCCATCGTAAGTCACTCAAACCCCACACAGCTTATTTGTTGAAAGTAAGCAATTGGTTTACGTGCTTCATGTTATTTGTATCCTGCTGTTTGTCAAGGCAGAGTGTGAAGTTTCCTCCTCTGCTTTCAGCACCAGTCGCTTCCTGATGCCCATTCTGCACGAGAACTTCCCCTTCGTACAAAAATCCTCCAGAACCCTGGTGAGTGAACCGGATGATAGTTAAGAAATTATACCTTGGAACCTTAAAAAGCAATATAGAACACATTGAAGGGTATATACTGTTGTATCAGCTTTTCATTTTTTTGTACCATATTTAACTTAAAGCTGCAGTAGGTAATTTTTGCACGTTTGCAGCTCTTGAATATATCATTTGCAGACAAAAATGACTGAATAGTTTGTTGCTCTCCACAGGAGTGTTACGTCCACAACCTCCTGAGGGTGACGGTGTACATCCCCTCTATACGCCGAGATGTACTGGAGGTCATCATCGGAAAGATGCTCAAACTGGATGTAAGCGGCTCAGCTCAGAATAAGTAAGGGATAATGTACAGTGAGCCAGTCATTATGGCAGACTAAACCCCGACAGGGTGAATCAAGACTGACGCGAAGCAGAGGCTCACTGGACATTATCCTGCTTGTTACACGTCATGTCTGCTTACAAGACATTACTCCTTTAACATGAAAAATTGATGGGAAATGATTTTATCACGAGTTTCTGCCAAAAAAATAATCTAGTCCAGCAGGAAAGTCTGCAGTAACCAAGGAGCAGTGTCTTTTTGGCACAAGGTGTTGCTAGTTAATTTGATTAGAAATCAATGAAATGGACAGAACTTCTTGACTGCAGAGTAATTTACCTTATTCACACGGCGGCCATTTTGAACACTTGGGTGAGAAACTCTACCCTCTATATAGACTGGCATATATATAAAACTAGCGTTACTTCAACACATAAGTGAGGGCTTCACATAGACCTAACAGTTATCAAATTAGCTAGCAGAGAACAACAACCACAACGACTGCTTTAATTTAGCGTGGAAGTTAGTTAGCTAGCTTACTAGTTAGTAACAAGTATATTAGTAAGCTACTAGCTAGCTACCTAGGCTAGGTTCTGGTAGCTAGTGATAATGGAGCAAGTATATTCAAATGTAAAAACATCCCTCTGACCCTTATTTGTTTCAGATATGTTTTTCAGTGGGGAATCTGTGAAATGATAAATGTTTGTATGACATATCTTTGTACACAACAGTAGCACAGAGCTGGGCTGGACTTGCCCTTCCAGGTAGAGTTTCCTAAGATGTGTTCAAGATGGCCTCTGTGTGAATAAGGTCAATTGGACCATGAAGTGTGTGTCTGTTCCTGTCTGTAACAGTGTGTCTAATGTATTTCAGGTGAGTGCATCACGGTCAGAGATTGAAGAGGTGGAGGAGAACGCCATGCAGAACCAGAGTGCAGAAGAGTGTACTGAGGAGGGACTCTTTGACATGGTAAAAAGTAGAGTCAGACCGATATGGTCACTGGAGAGTTTTAGTGTCCTATGTTGGTCTAAATGCTGTTTCAGAGGCTTTTCCATCCTGACAAGAATAATGTATTGGGGGAAATGGTGAATACTTAAATCTTTTTTTGGCTTGAAAAGTTGAATCTTATCAAATCTTCTCTTCCCTTTGTCCTTTATTTGCCGAAACCCCCACCCCCTCTCTCTTTTGTCTCTCTGTCAGGATGAGGATGTTCCGGCAGATAAAACCTCCAGGATCGGTGCGATGACCCACCCAGTGGCTGAGAGGCTGGACACTCTCATGGCTGTGCTGTTAGCCTACATCAAGGACGTCTGTCATGTCAACGGTGAGCACAAGACATGGACACACACACACACACAAATCACACAGACCTTTAGACCTCATTTACACCTAGTATTAAAAATCGCGATCTGGATATGCTGTCCGAATAACGAACAATCTGATCACACCCTTACACCATTTACATCTGGTGTAAATAGGGTCTTAAAGAGAGTCATCCTCTTAAATGATCTGTCTTTTTCTGTGTCCTTTTTTCCCTTTCTCTGCTCGCAGGTTGTCTGGATGTGGAAAGGACTAAGGAGCTGTACAGAGATTTGCTGAACGTGTTCGACAAGCTCATCCTCCCCACACATGCGTCCTGTCACGTCCAGTACACACTCTTTTACCTCTGCAGCTTCAGACTGGTGAGTGGCACTTTTGCCTTTATGTGATAAAGTAAAGTAGAGAGAGAGGATGACATGCATACATTTAATAGTATTCAAATGGCCAGGTTGCAAGAAAACATCCAAATTCCTTGACCGCAGTGCTCTGACAAACGGTTCAAGCACTTCAACGAACTTTCCTCTAGAATCTCTGAGCCGCTACTCTCATCACCATCCTGGGTCTACTTTAGCTCCCTCCCTCTTCAGTCGTCTCCTGATCAGACTCCAACTGATCATCTCCCCAGTTATTGAGGGAATGATTCTGGCAGAACTGATAAGAGACGAAAAACAAGTTGAAGACATGTTGTCTTCTGAGTTGGGGGATAGTTGGTGAGAAATGGTCATCACCCATCTTTTGGAGCTCTGATCTTCTGCAGATGTGTTCCTTGACTTTTAGGCTTTCATCACGGCAGTATTTGGTTTTGGCCTTGGTAGGCAGGCTACAAGGGTCAAGGCCCTGGACGTCTGCTAACAAGGAACGGAGATGGTACTAGGTAGTTCCTCAGTTTTCCTTGAGAGTCACTGTGTTCATCACCTCTTCATTAAAGTCTTCAGCATGTGTTGATTGCAAATCTGGCAAAACTCCTGCTGAGGAGAACAACTCCTGTTCACATTAAAACCATCATAAACGGATCATCGTGCATCCTCGGTCATCATGCAGTGTAAAAATAGATGTCAGCAATGTTACGACTGACTGAAGTTTTCAGAATTTACCGGAGCAGACTTATGTTTTCTCATAAAAACATAACTGAATTAGAAGTCACCCATTAAAGTACAAACCCTCGCCAATGCTGAACAATTCTTCAACTTGCAAAGCTGCAGCCGCTGTTACAGTTTCCTTTTCTTTACCGTTTGTCTTCCAGGATTGATTCTCTGACAAAATAGCAGGTGAATGCGATGCTGTTTAGCAGCCGACCTGGCAGTTCCAGATGTCAGACTTTCCCACCTGCCCATGAACGCAGCATAATAGTTATGGCTAAAAAAAATGATAATCCTGTAATGGCGGCAATCCCAGATCCAGATCACCACCAAAATCTAATCAACTGATCCCTTGGCCAAAGGCTATCTGTCCACAAATTTCAGTCAAATCCCTCTTTAACTTTTTGAGATATCTTGCTAGAACAGCACTACCTCTTGGCCATAACCTGAAACACATTGGAAATACACATCCACTAATACCCCCTACAACAGTAACCTTGATGAGGAGTGAACCCCCAAGTTGCCTTGGGTCCTTTCCCTCTGCATTTAAGCCAAAGGACTTTTCGTTGAATGTGAACTGTGTTTGCTTTCTCATTTAATCTACTGAATTTACCTCCTGCAAGATGAGTCATTTCTGAAGTCCTTTGTGTGTCTCTCTGTGCCTCTGTCCCAGGCCCTAGCAGAAGCCTTTCTGGATCACCTATGGAAGATCCTCCAGAGCCCGTCCCAGCCGGCTGTGCTTCGCCAGGCCGCTGCTGGATACTTGGGAAGCTTCTTGGCACGCGCCAACTTCATACCCGTAGCGTGAGTTATTTTACCGTAGATTTGACACATGTAATCCCATGTAATTATGCTGATATATCAGTTTAACCCATTGGGCTTGGCCTCACCTTTCTCGCCTGCTTCTCTTTCTCTCTTGTCCCCTCCCTCCCTCCCTCCCTTCTCCTTCCCTCCTCCAGGACAGTGCGAGCCTGCCTGGACCTGCTGCTGTCCTGGATCCATCGCTACATTGACAGCCAGGACAGCAGCGGCAGACAGGCCTGCTGTGACATCAACCTGCACGGGCCTTTCTACACCACCTGCCAGGCTGTCTTCTACACACTCATCTTCAGACACAGGGCCATCCTGGAGGGCAACATGAAGAAAGGTACAACTCTATATACTCTACCTACTCTAACTTTTTGAGTCTCACTGAGCTCCATAAGCTCAGTGAGAGCCATATACCAAATCTAGTTTTCCTACCTTCATCGACCAAAATAACACTTACAAAGCTGTGTCCAGAGTCTGACAGTCTTAGTATCTTTGTGTGTGTGTGTGTGTGTGTGTGTGTCAGGTCTGGCATACCTACAGAGTCTGAACCTAGAGCGGGTGGTGATGTGCCAGCTCAACCCGCTCAAAGTCTGCCTGCCGTCGGTCACCAACATGTTTGCCGCCATCACCAGGTATCTAGCCACCTGAAGCCTCTGATATACATCAGCAACCTGAGATACCTGTACTTACTTACGTGTACCTACATAGATAGATAGATAGATAGATAGATAGATAGATAGATAGAGTAGAATTAGATAGAATTCAAATTGTAGGACACTTAAGACACCACACATAGACAAAACAAAGCACAAAGCCAGGTACATAATTAGGAGAATAAATACCAATGCAAAAATAAACTATGTATGTATAACATATATGTGCAAATGTAGCCTATATGTGTGCAGTATGTTGTACAGTATATGTGCAAAATCAATTAGGACATTTTATTTTATACTATAAGAATGAAAGAGGTCTATTTTATCTTGGGCATTTTCTACTTGTGTAAAACCTTATGTTAGCCTCATTCCCTTGCCTTTCAGGCAGTGGCTCAGTAAAACACAATTTTGCATTTACATGCCAAAACACAGTAATATTTCTGAACTTGTTGCAGACAGTTGAAGTTTTGTGCCTACCTGATAATCTATAGTGGATGTGGATCTTTTTCTATCACAGGAAGTATCAGGTGGTGTTCTGCTATACCCTTATAGAGAGGAATAACCGGCACGTGTTGCCGGTGGTTCGCAGTTCTACGGGGGGAGACTGCATCACCACCAACACCAACCCCCTGGACAGCTTCTTCCCCTTCGACCCCTACCTGCTCAAGAGGTATGATGTGTGTGTCAGTAATTAACTCACGTTTACTGTATTGATATGTATATTAAAGGTGCTACGTGTAGCATTTTAACATGAACAAATCATTACCACATTAGTTTTGAGACATTGATATTATTACCGTAAACAAACAAACCATCACCAAGAAGATTTTCAGCCTCTACCAGCCTCTACACTGCATTTCACATCGTGTGCCACTGGGTCAGATTTGGCGGGAAAACTGCTGGTTGCTTTATGGCACAAAACAAGAAGCGTTTTGCTTTGCAGATGATACACCGCTTTATTCCAGTTCCACTATTCCAACTGCAGAGTTTCAACTTGACATTAGCTTACCCGGTCAGAATGTATATTGGCCGTTATCAGCAATGAGCACTTAACACCAAAGATTGCAAATAAAAAACGTGATTTCCACTTGAAACAATCTTGAATGTAGGTGATTTGTAGTCCCTCGGTGTGAGTTGTGGTGTGTGTCTCTGCAGGTCTGGGCAGCTGATAGAGCCTCTGTACCAGGTATGGGAGGAACCAGCAGACACAGAGCTTCATACCACCAAAGCGGGCCAAAAGGTGAGACGTCTGGAGCTGAATAATGTAAATATCAAGGCATTTGATAAATCTCCTCCCTCTATGATTTAGATTAGAGCCAGTCTAGGATTCAGACTTTCTCCAGCATTTGATGTACAGAGATGAGGCCTGATCACTTGTTACCTGGTTCTGATTGTTCATACTGTCTTTCCCAGGGTTTGGAGGAGGAGGAGGATGACTTCCTGCACGGGGAGACGCCCCAGACAGACGGGGTTGTGGGAATGACGCCCGGCTCTTACGACTCCAACCTCCGCAGCCCGAGCAGCGTGGGCTCGCCCCCCATCGCCTTTCAGAGACCTTTCTAATCCCTTATCACGGACTTATTCCAACCAACACATACACCGCTGTCTTTGAGATGGACCTGCTGCTCTGTATTTTTCAGAAGCATCTGAGGACCAGGCATCCTTTCTGAAAAAAATCCTTTCCAGGATCATTAATTTGTGACCGGACCTTTCCTTCACTCAGACCTTCTGCTATCTGGATGCCACAGACTCCTAACTCGAACCTGCAGTGTGACAATGGCTATGTTTACATATGCACAATAATGTGACTCCAATTAAGGCAATAGTGTGATTAAATCATTTACATGATTCTATCAAGTGACGCCTCCCCTAATATTCCGGTTTACATGTGACATTTGGTTATTATGAGGATTCAAATATAAATTACCAAAAACCAACAGAACAACATGAGCTATATCACTAAGTTGGTGATGTGTATCCATGTTGTGACTGGTCTCTAAAAATGTTACTGCAATTGCACTTTACTCAAAGAGCATAATGGCACTAACATAATCTGTGTGGTGTTTACATGGGTCCTTACTTTCTCGCATTATTGCCTTAATCGCATTACAATCCAATTTTTTTGTGCCCATGTAAACATGGTCAATGTAAAGGCTCCACTGTAGGCAACAGCGTCACTGTCAGAGCTTTTATCATGATCAGAGAGACTGGACAATACAACTTTTTATTTGAAAGGTTTATTATTCTCTTGGCTGTATGGGAGAAAATATCCAACTTAAATTTCAACTCCTGAAATTGATCTTGACATATTGTTGGATTGGGTGGTTGGTGTAATATATATATATTTTTAATAACTGGTTATTTATGAAACTGCAGTAGTTACTACTATGGGAAAATAGGTTGTAATTAAGATACTCTTGATGCATCTTTACCTGTATCATCTTGGGTGCCACTGCAGCACAAACTGGAGTCTCCAGGCTAAATGAGCACAACAAAAGCCGAAATCCTATTGTGAAAATGTCAAGATGGACTCTATCAATTGTTCTTTATGTTATATTCTGTTCAAAAACAGTTGACTATCATAATAACTTTAAAACATTTTCTGTTCTGACCTTGTATAGAGAGCTTTCAGGTGATGTAACTCACTCCCTGGCGGCCATATTGGAAGTCCTTAGTTCTTGAGCAACAATAGCTGTGAACAGCTGACTGTTTCTAAATGTACAACTTGTCCATCTCAACAGAGTAGGCATGATTAATTTTTAAGTGCTGTTTTTGACTGGGAGCTGATCATTTCATGATTGATAAATCTGATTGTCTGGTAAGATAATGTCAGCTTTTAGCTAGCTAACCATAGTATCTGGGTAGCTAACCATGAGTGTCTTGTAAACACTAGCAAACATCTAGTAGAAGCTAGTGTTAGCAGTGACATGTTAACATCAGTTGCTTTGTTTAATGAGCCTGTTGGCTAGTTAGCTAAGTTTGTTCAGGTTAACTAACTCTGTTTTGGAGTAGAGACTAGGGCTAAAGACAGTTTACTGTGTCACAGACTCACAATACCTACATTTGGAAACAAATCTACTTTATCAGACCATTCACTTTTACTTAGAACATTACTGAATTGACTAAACACACACCACAAAAATCTTTTTCAGGTATCTCTCTTTTCCTAGCCTTGGTTGTTATATATTTAGACAATATTTGCACAAAGTCAATATTCCACTGGACCTTCATGGTGGCACCAGGCCTGGTTGCTGGGAGATTTGTGATGCAACTGCAAAGCCTCTATAAGGGTCAGCTTGACTTGCTCTTGGTTTTGACTCTGTCTTAACTAGACTTTGTTTTGGGTTGTCTTGGCTGTGGCTGAGATGGTCTGGACTAAAGCCTTGATTTAAACAGGCCTTTTGGGTCGTTTTGTGTTCTGGGTAATGGTCTGAACAGGATTTCTGAGACCAGGAATAAGGTGACTTCCAACCTAGTCTGAAGGAAGCTTGAGTAGCTAGTAATAATGCAGTATTTCTGCACTGTCTGAGAGTTACCATGTCATTTGTGTTTAATTTAATTCTGTGGTTTGTTAATGGGTTAATTATTCCAATTCCGTAACAGTTTGAAAGAGTACATGCTTGTGTTTTGGCAAGTTTTAATGGGCAGTGTGAATTTGAAGCTAGCAACGCACCAGGCTAATGGGAATCAGAGGAAACATCTGACCTCTTGCACATTTCAGTCATGTGTTACAATGGAGTAATAGTATGCTTCAATAGTACTAGCAGTGGTAGTAGTAAAAAAGTCAAAAACTGTACAGCTGAATAAACAAGACCCAGACTCCAGTCTTACGTTATTCCTTTAATATAAAACAGTAACAGAAAGAAATTGAGGCCACACCAAAGATGCAATCTGGTTGAATTATATGACATGTCAGTTTTTTTGTAACGCATTTGCAGTCAATATAAACAAAATTAATATTACACATTTAATCTATGCTTTTTATGTATATCTCCCTAGTCTCCATGACTTCCGACATGTATCTCAAACCCATGTTTACACAGTAGTAGCGATTGCATCTCCCAAACCTAAAACATTCGACCCATTCCTGGATGCTGGAGACGGTAATAACATGAACCATGCAGTGATTTTCAGCCGCTGATGATGAATTTGAATGAACACTGCCGATGTCCAAATGCGCTTTAAAAACTTCATTCCTTGCCTTCCATTATTTTGACTGAATGAGGAAACGATGAAAGTTAGCGAGATGGGAAAAGGGAAATGGAGACACTGTTGATGTCAGGTTTTTTTTTTCTTTTTCTACTTCCTGTTTGAGAGTGCACACCCTCGGTGGCTAAGCGAACAAGCGATGATGTATGACGGAGGCGGAGCTTTGATAGAGATGGCAGCATGTTAGTATGAAACAGAGATGAGCCAGTATTCACAGAAGAAAACCGCTGACCGGTTTAGAGGCAAACAAGTCGTCCTCCATAGACAATCCATGGAGGAGTGACTAATAACTGTGTGTGTGTGTGTGTGTGTGTGGGGACAAAAGAGGTCAAGAAGGAGCGCTAACAAGATTTACAACAGCATGTGTGTTTGTCTAGACGTGGGCATGCAGCTCCTCCACCGCCCCCTGCAGTCCCAGTAACAGAAAACATCATTCCAGTACAAAATTCTCAAAATAAGGACTTGTTTTCGGTCAGAGCACTTCTTATCGAGACGTCTGTACATCTGATTAGTCAAAATGATGAGAGTCCTTGGCTCATAGTCCAAAACACTTCTGAATTATTACACATGTATGTGGCAAAAGTGGCGATACCTACACCGTCTTCCCTACCTTCCCTTGAATCCTTGAAAACCGGAGATTGCCAAATGTTTCAATGGAAGACACTAATTTGACGCGTGCAAGCAGACTTTGGCATGAAAACTTTGGCCGTCCTGTTTCTAGTCGATCTGTCATTGTAAGGAATGTAAGGACGTAAGAGAAGGATGTACAGTAAGACGTAAGGGAAGGTTCAGGACACAGCCTTGGATGTGAACTGCGTCTCATTGCTACAGTCTCTGCTGTAGGCTACAACCCAAACGGAGGCTAGATCTGTGCTACACTTTGCCCGGCCGCATCTAGAAGCCTGGACGTCTACACTCTTCAACGCAGGAATGTAAATTCATCGAAAAACCAAGATTTCTTGTGGTTTGCAAAGCCGTTCCCCACACACACAAGCCTCGAATGATGCTGGAAGATCGTTTTATCGTTTTGAAAGACACTGGATTTGAAGTTCTGAAAGTTTATTTCGTTATTTTCGAGAAACGTATTGGACGGCATTCCGGTTTTGTCTGTCGTCTAAGGGGGTTCGGAGTTGTAGGTTCGGCCAGTCGGTCAGCTGCAGCGTTACTGGACCCGGTTTTCGCCCTGCCCAGGCTCTCCCAGTCTCCTCTGGATCTTCGTCCCACATTGGCTACATATGGCGAGGGCTTACATCCGGGGCCGCCGCCGCCTCCGAGTCGCTCAGTAATGCTGCAGGTCAAATACAGTTTATTAGAATCTGCTTGAAACAACATACAGAATAAAAATGAACAAGGGACTGGAAGAAATAAAAAGTAATGTAATAAAGAATTGTTCCTATTATATTTTAAACGTGATAGAAAGTCTGTGGCCTGGTTGTAGTAGAGTGTACATTATAGAGGAGACTAATAACAGGTAATGGGTTTCCAATGATGAGGTGATTTCTCTTTCCTCGAAACTCCTTCCACAACTCTTTTCTTGATTCACTGTCCTGTATTTCTATTCCAGTCTATCTAGTCTATTTCATTCTAGTGTCTTCCACTCTCTGTACCTGTGTCGTCAGTATTGAGGGCGCAGACTCCTTCCACCAGCTCTTTGGCCTCCACAGCCAGCTGGAAAGCCGTGTCAGGGAGGGGCGACGGGGTGTCCGGGCTCTCGGTGGCTGGAGACGACCTGTTGCTCCTGACATACGGAACAAACACACAGGAACGGTGATTATAGCACGGGCCTCAACGCACACTGTAGGTAACTGACTTGAACTCTCAGCATGAGATGTTTAGGATCGCTTACCCATTTTCCCCTCCAAACAAGCTGGGAGTTGTTAGCACTTTGTGGACGTTCTGAGGAGAGAGATGGCGATACGAATGACATGACTTTCTGTGATTCCCACAAAAACAATCAGCAAGGGCTTTCAGGGTTGGAGACAGGGAGGAAAGTCAAGTCAGAATAGCTGGCAAGTTGATCAAAATCCACTGGACTAGTTGTAGGCTTCAGTTTGAACTGCAGTTTGTTCCTTTGGCCACTAGGGGGCAGAGGAGCTCCATAACAGCACATAGGACTGATAGAGACAGATGGAAATGGTTGGAACCTGTCATGGTATTTGGTGGCCTCTGGTGCCAAATGTTGCATCTTCAGTCTCTTTTATGAGACTGTATGTAATAGTGTATAGTGGTTATGGTATGTGACAGTACATATACTGATAGTCATGTAGTCAACGGCTAGTATTCTATTGACAGGCCCCTTAATGGTCTAGGACTTTATTTTCTTAAAGGCCCATTAAGTAATGGATGACTTTTATCGACTTCTATTGGTGGGCAGTAGGAATTGCAACAATAGTTTAATTTAGCAAAAAATTAGCTAAGAATAAAAAAAATTCTCAAAATGACATATTCCCTGTATGAGAAAAAGTTTTTTTAAATGTAACTTGTATGTATATATATATATATATATATATATATATGTATTTATATTTTCATTTTCTATATTATGTGATATTTTACATGAAAATAAATTGCTTTTTTTTTCTTGTCTTTTTTTTTATTATAATTTTTTTTTTTACATTTTTTTACGAATCCCTCTGTAAATTGAGGAACAGGAAAATACACTCTGGCTTTATCGACCGAGGAAATACAACATTCTGATATGCAAATTTGTGTACTTGTAAGAAATATTAGCTATATATGTTAATAACAAAATAAATAAGTCATAATGCAAAAAGTGTTTTTGTGTCCATATTGCACATAGAACATTTCATACTGATAAGATGAAAGGACCAATGAAAGGACCAATTTTGACCTAGCATTTGTTTGGCGTTTATCACATCCCATAACCTCAGCACTTTCACAAGCGAGGCGTTCTCTGAACCGGTGCATGTGGAGGTTTTACCTGTGCAAAGCCCAGCAGTTTCTTGTTGGAGATCTCCAGGTGTTTCCTGCTCAGCTCCGACTTCCTCAGCTGGCAGTCGATGGCCGTCAGCCTCCTGTTCAGCTCCAGCACCTCCTCCTGGGAAACAGTCACACACACACACACACATCTAATCAATTCTGTGTGTGAGTGTGTGCATAATACACACACTTGACCACGTTGTTTAAAGTATTGTTTTAACTGGAGGAGCTGACTAAAGAAATAGTTGCCTAATCGTTAATGGATTTCAAAGAGAGAGTTCAAGCTCGAAAGAAATGCACTTGAACCCAATCAGTTGTGCTTTAGCTGCTGATCATGGTGGAAAAATTAACTCTTCAAAAACTGGATTACCATTGCACACATAACAAACTTACATTTTCATTGCAACAGCATAAGGACCCTTATCAGCATCATGCTGCGACAATAAACATTTAAGTTTGTGTGCGATCGTCATCCAATTTTTTAAAAAGATAACTGAATGAATGTAAAATAGCTTTTTCCACATTATCTTGTCTTCTAAAATGAATGCAATCATATAAAATAAGTTTCAATCTGGTCTTTTTCAAAGGTCTACACATGTACAGTATTTGAACACTGTTGTGGTGCCAAAGAAACCCCCCAAAGATTCCAGGATGTAAAATAACAGAAAAATGAAATACAGTTGTCGACTGAGAGTCTAACTACCATCAGCTAAGAGGAGGAGCCCTAATCAAATCCTAATGATCAAGTCCTGTTTGTTTGCTACTAGGTGGGTTTACACGTCTGCCATCCATCTAAGTGGCCACCTGTTGCAGCAGCTCTCACATTTTCCTGGTATTTTTCTATTATTACAGCACTTAAAGAGGAGAGCCGAGGGATTTACCACCTGAGGTGAAAAGAGGAATGAAATCTAAACCCTACCTTTCATCTATCGTCATGGGTACAAGGAGCTTGCTGGTGAAAAAGCTGAATAGCTCTCTGCCTTAGTCAAGAGACAGAGGGAATACTGGAAACGCAGCTTGATGTGTTTCACCGAGACGTGGCTACAAACGAATACGCCCGATATAAACACAGTCAAATATGTCCCTGCATACAAATGTGTGTATACTCGCTGTGGCTTTGTACTCTTCATTTATTTACACTAGATGCCAGTGAGGGCGCATGAAGATTAAAGAGGAAACCTTAACCCAGGGGAACTGGAAACGTGGTGACAGAAACTCAGAACAACAACTGGTGCGAAAAAGCGGCAGAGGGAATGTGAGGATTTAGAAGCAGTTTGATCGGTCATAAAAGTTGCAGGTGCAAATCTTTTTTGGCTGGTAAAACAGTGAAAGTGGCTGGTGAATTTTGGAATATGGCAGGTGCGCATCCTGTCCTCTTTCTGCCCTCTTTCTGTCCTCTTTCTCTCTACTAGTTGCAGTCAAGTAAAGCAAAATTTCCGTAGACACACCTGAAAAAATCAGATTCTGTATCCTGGTGCATACTGACCTTGGTGGCCTCCAGGCCTCGCGGTTGCCTCTTGCCGGCCAGCTGGTTCTTCAGGTCCCTGATCTCGGCCTCCAGCAGCTGGATGACTTCCTCGTAGTCCTGCTCGGCGCTGCTGGCCTGCCGCTGCACCGCCTCGGCCTCGGCCACCTGCAGGCGACTCTTCAGACGGTTGTTCTCCTCCACAGTCAGACAGGCTTTCTGGTGACCCAACAGGACATGCCGGGGTCAGTATTCATGTAAAGCAACATCTTTTCAGAAGCCCATAACTGCTGTTTTCGTTTGGGTTAGGGCTAATTTTATTGAAATGCAGAGAGACTGAGGAGGAGAAACCCTGCTGACCAGTGGACAGCCAACTCCGCAGGTAAAGCTCACAATGAAAGATGCTAGATCAGGTGTTAAGGAAATTTCCACTGTGAACAAGTGTTGGTATAAGAGATATCCTTGGCTAACAGGCATTCTCACGACTAACAGATTGTATTGCTGACTATTCCTTCTGATGGGAAACTGTACCGTTAGCAGTTGGTCTGCCTAAGGGTTTTGTGATCTGAAGAATTTGGAGAGGGCGACTAACAGGCACCGTAAGTGCGTCGATCACATAGGTGCTAATAGCAGACTGTTATGGCAGGCCGTTATGTCATTTATGCCCTAAAATGTCACTACCAGAGGTGGACTGGCCATCTGGAGTAGCGGGAGTTTTCCTGGTGGGCTGGTCGATGTATGTGTAGCATCATTCAATTAAAAAAAACAGCTTAATTTTTAACTATTAATAACATAAAAGTGATCAGCAAAACTTAAATCAGTCACTAGTAACTAAAAATTAAGTACGAGTATTTATTAAATTGTTTTTATTAAATTGTTACCAGTAAAAATAGAAAAGTCAAGTAAAAACAAAATAAAATAGTAACCAAATAGTGACTAGTGACTAAAAATATAAGCCCTAGTAGCTCATTTTTAGTGACTAGTGCATGTTAGGGAATACATTTTAAGGAAAAAAAAAATCTTTGAAGATTAGAAGACTGTGATGCACAGTTGGTTTCACTACTGTTGACAAAATGCACTTATTGTAAGTCGCTTTGGACAAAAGCAACTGCTGAATGACGTAATGTAATGTAATGTAACGCCATTGACCAAAGCTTTTACACAGGGCGCCTATCAACAAGTTCATAGATGCTGCAGAGAGCAAACTGGGACCAAACTGAGATGCATTGATCTGTCTCATTGATGCAATGGACTGGTTTAAATAAATGTATTGTGTTGTTTTAAGAAATCTTGTAAGCTGTTACTTTACTGCTTCATTTTCCAGTGAAGACAGGGAAGTAGAGATAAGTGGCGAGCATATGTAAAATCTCATGGGGCGGTGGGTTGGGTGCCTCCTATCCTCCTCCAAATTTTTGGAGTCACCAGCCGCCACTGATCCAGGTCCAGGCAACAACTGTGAGTTTAAATTTAAAATGCCTCTATTTTGGAGGGCAAAGAGATTAAAAAAACAACACCCACGCCTACGCCGCCCTCAGGGTGTATTTTCCGCATAGGTAGTTTTTTTTTTTTTAGAATCTCTGTTTGTGGGGTTGGTGGGGATTTCGCCTGGTGGCGGTCTGGGTTTGGAATATGAGAGCTGTGTGGGTTTGTTATGGAAACACAGTGCATATTTATCATACAGTATATGAACATGTAGCGGCCTCCCTCACCTCAGAGGTCTTCTGCAGCTCCTCCTCCAGGTTTTTCTTGCTGTGCTCCGTGTCTTTCAGCATCACCTGCCACAGAGAGGGAGCAGATGAAGACTGGG
Organism: Centroberyx gerrardi; assembly: GCF_048128805.1. Taxonomy (NCBI): domain Eukaryota; kingdom Metazoa; phylum Chordata; class Actinopteri; order Beryciformes; family Berycidae; genus Centroberyx; species Centroberyx gerrardi. The sequence continues at coordinate 5,682,560 of NC_136003.1, read as the reverse complement.
AGGGTTTTACAACTTGTGTCAATCAAGGAAGCAAACTCACAGTTTTTGTCAGTAAACCATAGTGGAACTGTTAATTCACAAGTAGTTTCTAATACGAATGGGACGATATATCGAAATTCAATATATCGTGATACAAAAATGTGACAATGTGTATCGTGGGTCAGAAAAATGAATCGCAATATTAGCTCCATTTTATTCTGCTGTAGTAATCACAAATGAGACACTTGCCCATCACAATTTCACAAACTCTCCATTGAAATTCTATTATTTGCACTTTGTAATGACATTTTGAAATTGTTGTTTACATTTTAGCAAGACAATGCCATCGCTAGAAAGATTTGTGTCTCAGAAATAAACAGAATTCTGCACAGTCAGACTTTGTTGGCATTGAACTTTTATTTATTACATCGTATCGTGGTTGCATTGAATCGTGAACCCCATATCACGTATCGAATCGTATCGTGAGATGAGCATATCGTCCCATCCCTAGTCATGTAAGCAGGGGGGCGGTTGCACCTGACCCCATGTCTGTGTCTGTGTCTGTGCAGCAACACATTACAAGACAACACTAATGAGATTACATTTATGCTGTGTGTGTGCTCACCTTGAGCTGCTTCATCTGGGTCTGCAGCTGCTTCACCTCCGTCTGAAACTGCTCCATCTCTTCACTGCTGTAGCTGCACTCCGATTCATATGTCTGCAGATACACACACACAACACACACACACGCACACACACACACACACACACAGACCAGAGAGTTAGTTGCGATGGTTTTAATGTTAGCCATGTGTGTATCTGTATGTGTGCAGTCCAGTATGTGTTCCAATTCTGCATCCTGTTGTTTGTGTGTGTGTTCTTTTCTTTGTGTGCCATTAAGTCTATTAAACAGCCAGAGAGCCAATCAGGAGTGTGTTAACAGTAAGTGAGGGTGTGTGTGTGTGTGAGTGGTTATTATCCCACTCATACACGCACACACACACACACACATACACGGTTCCCTCACGACGACACAAATATATTCCACCTGTTTAGAATTGTTTTATTTCATCTCTGAAGGAGTGCTAGCATGTGAGAGGTTGTGGGAATTCCTTACAGGAGAGTGGAAGGCGGACGTGTCCATCAAGCTGGCTGCTTCGTGATAGGAGAACATGAACGGGCCCGTCGCTAAGCCCGCCTCCTCCAGGTTCTCCTGGAAAATGTTGCGGGTGGCCTCCACGAAGTCTGGAAATACACAAACAAGCACAGATAATAACTAGATTATACTAGGGAAATACTAGGGAAAATAGTTACCATGACCACTTTTATGTTCTCAATTTCTCAAGAAAATGGAAATGACTACATGGGGCATTAACATATTAGTGGTACTAAAGAGAATGTTAGTGTTCTCAATAAGCTCTCAATGAGAAACCTTAACTGCATTATTGATTTCTGTCATTAATTCCTTCATACGTAAATAAAAAGATCCCAAGTCCACTACTGTTCCATTTTCATTCAGCTTCCCTGCACCATGGAAATCATTTTTTTTGTTATTATTATTTGATTTATTGGTGGATTTTCTGTAACAGCACGTAAGCAGAGTTGATTGAAAACATTTTCAACTTTACTTGCAGCAGTAGTGTTAAATCACATAGGACTGTATAATTAATTAAGATCTTGGCAAGAGTTTTGGAAACAATGATGAGACAATCAGAGACAAAAAATAGTTGTGACTAAACAGCTTGAAGCCAAAAGTCAGTATAAGATAAAGTGGGGGGGGGGGATTTTATTTTATTTCTTCCAAATGAAATCAAATTTCTAGGCTATAATAATAGTTATTATTATTAACAGCCTAGATACAAGCTGATTGTGGGGAAGGAAACGCACTTGAATTAAAAAGACAAAATTTTTCACTTCAAGTATAATTATTTTAGTTTTTTTTTTTACCATCCTACCAATTTTCCTTTCCTTTTTTTTGGAGGGGGGGGGGGGGGGGGGGGTATTTGATATCGTGGGAAATATTGCGATTTTCATGAAATATATTCAATAATATTGAATATTGGCCCAAGCCTAATTTTCATAGTTTAAATTTATACTTTTACTATTTTTATCCACAACATTTGTTTAACACCTCCAGCTGTAAATTAAAATGTGAAGATGAAGGTTTTGCATAAGCATGTGACATACAGTCATGAAAATGCTGCACTCTCAAAGCCTGCCTGGCTACAAGCAGACACAGCGAGGGCTTACGGTTACACAATGTGACACGGTGCACAAGTGACACAACAAGGAGCTCACATACAGCGGCACACGCAGCTCTGATTTGACAGCATTTCAAGCCACATCTTTCACCTTGGTGTTGACACAAGTGGAAGTGTGTATGGTTGGTGTGTGTGTGTGTGTGTGTTTGTGTGTGTGTGTGTGTGTGTGTGTGTGGGCCTCACCTCCATAGGCCACAGTGCCTTGTGGGTCTGTGGTCAGACTCTGTTTCAACTTCCTCCTCTTCTCCTCTGTGACGTCCAAACCGAGGAAGGACAAAGCCTGGGAGAGAGAGAGAGAGAGAGAGAGAGAGAGATGAAATCACATTCAAATAAACTAAATTCGGTCTATATAGCACTGTGAGCTAACTTAAAAGCTTTTCAGCAGAGTGTGCAGATTAAGTTGATCGGTGTTTGTAGAAGCATTATTCATGAAACACAGTAAGGTAAGGATATGTGCGCAAATTATAGGCATTACGCATATTTGTAATATTTACAGATACCAGTTTGTGGCTAACTGCAGACTAGACAGAATCACTGTATCGTTTTCTAGATTCAGCATATCCTCTTTATGGCTGTTTAATCTCTGTAATTCTGTGAAAGCATACTGGTAATGATTATAAACATATTACATTCTAATACTTGGCTTATAGGCTTAATAGCATACTTTTACTGTGCTATCACTGCCTAATGAGTCTTTATGGGGATGTGTTTTATTTGATGTTTTATGATGTTTGGGATATTTCAAATTAATTTTATTATTATGCATAATTAATTATGCATTGGATTTTATAATATAAACATGAAAAAAGTGGTGTGTAAAATCTTGGCAGAGGCATAAGCAGATCTTTCGTCTCTTTCCAGCTCTAGCTCAGCTTTCCTATTTTTTGCAATGGAAAAGGAAGCATTTTTTAGCATTAAATAATTAATGTTGCATCCCATTACAAAGAATTCAATGTCCAATATTGGACTATTTCATATGGGAGCAAAAAAACAAAAAACAAAAAAAAATCAACAGCAGCAACAACATTTTGTTCCACTTATAACACTATTCCCACTTACATTCTCATTTTCTTTCCAGTAAAAATTTGGTTCTTTTCAGTTCATTGCACAGGTATGGAAGAGGATTAGGGCCAAATGTGAAAAATTTATTTGAGTTCTGAGTTTAAAGTCAGAATTCTGAGAATAAAGTCAGAACTCAGAATTCTGACTTTATTCTCAGAATCTCAGAATTCTGACTTTATTCTCAGAATTCTGACTTTAAACTCAGAATTCTGACTTTAAACTCAGAACTCAAATACATTTTTCACATGTGGTACACAGGGTATCTGCAGGTTTCAGAAAGCCAAATTTAAGACTTTTTAAGACCTTTTTAAAGCGATTTTAGACCAATTTAACCAGCAAAATAAAGAAACAAAAATCTGGCAAAAACAGCACAGACGGACACCTCAACTCAGTTGGTTCCTTGCACCAGTTACAAGCTTTGTAGAATGGCTGACCTTTATACAGTTTGCATGGTACAACAGCCAGTCCCTATCATAGCCATCTGTTGTCTAAGCCTTGAACAGCGTTTGACATACAGTAGCATGTATAAACCCCCAGCCACTCTTTCTCTCTCCACGCTATTGATCAGATTGAGAAAGCATTGTACTGTGTTCAACATTCCCCCGTTCATTTCTCTCTCTATTCTCCTTTCTTTTTCGCTTTTTTGTCTTTTGTGATATTTCTTCACCCATTACAGTACCTCTCGAAGCTAAAAATATCCATAATCCTGGCGTATTTGCAGGGGAGCCAACAGATCAAGAGAGAGAGAATTGTGTCTGTGTTCAACAGTTAAACTCTCTCTCTCTCCAATCCCATTAATGAATTGGTAGATTAGGGTCAACCTACTGCTGAGCGGGGGATGCGGACGAAATTAAAATCGCCGCTGAATGAACGGGGCAACGAAGCGGTAGGCTGTGCAGACGCGGGGCAGAGAGAGAGAAAGCGAGGGAACGAGGTAGAAGAAGAAAACAGAGACCATCAGCGGGAAAGACGAGAGATGAGGAGGGGGGGGGAGGGGGCAGTAAGAGAAAGTGATGATAGAATAAAAAAATAATATATAAATGGAAAGCGTAAGTGTGATAGAGCAAGTGGCGTGAGACTGCAAGAGAGATCAATAATGAGATGGAGAGAAAGCTTAGGGGGAGGGGGGTGGAAAAGTGCTACAACTGTGAAAAATTTGTACACCCCCCCCCCCCACCCACCCACCCACCCACCCACACACACACACACACACACACACACACACACACAAGCGTGTTCATCGGAAATAGATGAACCCCTTGTTGTTATGGTATTGAGGAAGGAATTCACAACTAGAGTTAGACCGTAAAAACAGTAAGAAAGTGATAAGTAATAATGTTAGAAATGTTCTAAAATTTGTAAAAAAAAGTAAGAAAGTATTTAGGAATGCTTATGTGTGAATATAGGAATGGTAGAAGGAGTATGAGTAGTAGGAAGAGCAGAAGGTGTATTTTGAGTAGAACAAAAGTTTAAATAAAAGTTACTGGCTGTAAAATAAAATGAACGACGGGACTCACCAGGTCCAGCTTGTCTGATTTGAGGCGGATGTAGGGGTCCAGGGTGATCTTGGGTTTGGCCCCCGTTGGAGATCTCTGGCTGGTGGAGCCTAGGAAAAGGAGAGGAGAAAAAAGACAGGGAGAGGATTGGTGGGGGGGTAAAGATGGGGAGAAGAGTAATAGGAAGGAGGTAGAGGGGTGAAAAGAGAAGAGGAAGAGGGTAAGATCAGAAAGGCAAATATGGTTGTTAGATCCTTGTTGCACACTCAAAAGAAAATCAGCATTGACCCTTGTAGGTATCAGAAGAAAAGTTTAAATTGAATTCATCCAAATAAATACTGTTTCAAAATGTATATTAAAAAATGTAGTTTGGTTTATTATCAGTGAGATTGAAACAGATAAAATGAGCCATGAAATAATCTGACTGTTATTGGACTAATAAACTCAACACATTTGAAATACATTGGCATTAAGAGAGAATTGTGTAGATTTAAATTCATTCATTCAATTTATTTCATTTCTATTTGAGTCAATTTCTTAAATGATCATGCTTCATTTAAAGCTGAACTAGGCAACTTTGTACGTCGGCGTGGGTGTAACTTTGAATTTACCCAGAAATTACCCAGAAATGACATAGTACCAAAGCTTTATTAGGCAACTTTGCACTTTTGGTGACCCCGAGTGGCAGTGGCAGATAACTGTTTGAATTTTTGAGAGTTTGAAGGACTTCATTACCCAGAAATCCAGTAAGGAGACATCAGTAAACTAACTGTTTTCTTCTTAGTGTGTCATTGGAAAGTCCAGCATTCTCTGGACAGCCACTCACTGTTGTTTAGGAGACAGTTTTGGATTTCACTCAAAGGAAAAATCCCCCTCAGATGTGTTTACTTTTTTGGTGTCCCCACCTCATGTCAACCTGCCTGGTCTGCTTCTAGTTCATTTAGTGGTTTCCTACATTTTCCCGAATGCCTTTTGACAACTACCAGAGAACGGCCGTGAACTTGCTGGTGGGAAAGGTGGGCATATGGACATATAAATGGGAATATATGGAACATACTGTATATATGTATGGGAAAATATATCGCTTGAAAGTGTGATTATTCAGCTGTGGTTATACATGTAGGGTAAAGCTGGGACAACAGAGACACTTTCTGGTTTGTTCTTAATGACTCAAAGATCAATAGACGTAGAGTAACCATACTTTATGGTAAGCAACTGACACATGCACTCTAATATCAGCAACAATAACTTATAACGATTCCAGTCTAATTAGATCGAAAGTATAAATAAACGCCAAACTTCAAACTTTTTTCTTGTTGAACATTTTTTATATACCTCTGGAGTGGCCTTTGGGAGACAGTTTGTCATGTAATGATATGGGGCTATTCCCATTTAAATATAATGAGGAGAGTAGACATTTGCACATGATGTCAGGCCGTTGTATACCTGGGAGACAACAGGAGGAGAACTATTGTTGAATAATCTCTAATATCAGAGCGGATGGACAGATACTCCCTCCTATCTTGCCTGGAGATGGATTTGGTGGAGGGGGGTGTGGTGTGTGGTGGTGTGGTGCGGGGGTGAGGGGGGGGTGAGAACCAGATGATTAAAAAGAGAGGAGTGGAGGAAAGGTGGATGATTACATAGATGAGAGTGAGGGAAAACAGAGAGAGAGAGAGAGAGAGAGAGAGAGAGAGAGAGGCAGACAGCCAATGCCTAATATTAATTTGATGAGTTTGTCTGTCCCAGATTTGTGTGTATGCCCGCTACGGGTATGGCAGCCTTTCCTGTGTGTGTGTGTGTGTGTGTGTGTGTGTGTGTGTGTGTGTGTGCGTGCGTGCGTGTGCGCACACCCCCTGTTGCTAGGGATATGAGCTGATTGCGGTGACTATCTCCCACCCAAAGGATTTACCCCGCCCCCACCCACGCCCACACACACACACCCACATACACACACCCATGACTCCGGTGATGATTGACAGACCTGCTGTCGTGACAACAGCCTAGCATTAAACCCTGGTTACACACAAGCTACTAGTCCACATCATAAAGTGTGTTTCCATCCAACTGTCAAGCAAAATGGTGAAAAGACACTAAAAAATAAAATGTGCATTTTTCCATTGTCCACTTTTCTGTGTGTCTCTCCTCATCCTTTACCCGTCTTTGACAACCAGGCTCTCCCTCTTCTTATGGCATCCCTTGGCGTCTTACACACACACACACACACACACACACACACTGACACGGGCACACTCATGTCCTTAACCAGATTGAACCCATTTTGACATAGGACGTCAAAGGGGTTGAAGCCCTTGTGGAATAGGATGAGTGGTGGTGAAAGGGGAAGGTCAAGTTGTCAAATAGGTCAATCCAGTCAAGGAGATGAGTGTGTGTGTGTGTGTGTGTGTGTCCCAATATCCTCTCAGCGGTGTGTAAAGCCGTGATAGTACGCAGGCTTAAGCTGATGCACAGGTACCAAGTCGCTTTAGCTGACAACAAATGAACGAGGCTTTATTCCCTCAGTTTACCTGCATACACAACATGTTTATCATATGACTAAATGTTGCTTTTTGGTGAATATGATAAATGTAGTCTATCTGCTCGCCTCCCCGCGAACCTGAAACTGCTGACATCTGTCACGGCTAGCAACTGGCTTAACCAATAAGAGCCTGGAGGGGAGCTAAGTGGTCACAGCACCTGGGAAATAACCTTGGCTGGGGTAATCCAGGCCAATAGGATTGTGACGGGCTGTCGGGTGGCCTTGAGCTGAGCCTGTGGGTGACCCTTAACGTGGTGGCTGCAGGTCTGGTGGGTCCTTTAAAAAGCTTTCCTGTCTACTATTAAGCGCTTTTAACTCAAGACTGACAGTATTCATCGGTTTTTTATTCCCTCCTGTCTTTCAATATTGATGTTCCGCTGCCAAAAATAGTGTTGGGTTAGACCGATATATAGGTTTGCTGATATATTGAGTGGATGTTGGCCTTTTATTAAAATTCAGACATCGGTCAGTCAGTGTCACTGTCTCCTTACTGGATTTCTGGGTAATGAAGTTCTTCAAACTCAACAACAATTATCTACCACTGCCACTCGGGGGCCGCCAAAAGTGCAAAGTTGCCTAAAGCTTTGGTACTGTGTCAGTTACAATCTAACACAGTTCAGTTAAACTCGGTTTACAGTTCAACTCCTACAAAACAGCATCATTTAGGCGTGAGAAACATACTTCAAAAAGCTATGATGCTGGACGGGACATTATTTCACAGTACCAAATACATAATAAAGGTTTCATACCACTGACTTACAACCTAACACCGTACATATTCTTCATCTTTTTTGTCATCTTCTTCATCATTTATGCATGAGTGAAGCATAGTTTAGATGCGGGGTTACTTTTCGCCAGCGGTTTCAAAGGCATATTCAAATGTTTAAATTTGTAAAGGATATTAACTATTTGAAGGTTTTAGGGAAATCACCTTAAATTATGACTCATCATCCTTGAGCTGTTTAGGCTTAGGGTAGAGAGAAGGATTTTGAATTGGGTTTTAAGTAGCAGCGGCTATGGAGATACACTGTTATCTTGTTTATGAGGATGAGGAGAAGGGGATTATCATCTGACACATCCACATCGCTGCACTGTAATGTATTTTCTTGCTCTCTCTCTTGCTTTCTACCTTATTCTCTTTTGCTTGTTAATACTCTGTCTCTTATTATCTCTCCTGTATTGATAATAATAATAATAATAATAACAATAATGTGCTTTTTTGTATAGCACTTTTCAAAAAGCGGACTTTACAAAGTGCTTTACACAAAAATAAAACAATATAAACCATTTCACACACCATTGCACGCACACTACTAACGAAACATACCAGCTATTAATAAGATGGGACATTTTCATGATCCCTCACATTCCCATGCAATCTGAGACACCCTGCTGCGCCGTGGTTCCGATTAAATCCCATCCTCTCCCCTCCACCTAATCCCCAATCCCAGAAAAGAGAGAAAATTTCCCCGTTTTTCATTCTCAGTTGAACTGGGTTCATCTGGTCTGTGTCTGAATTGAGGGACCTCTGGGAGAAATCACTGAAAATCTCTTAACTCCAATTTGGTGTGTGTTTGATAGCACTTTGAAGGTTATTTTTTATGATATATCTGCTTTATTAGACAGTATACTTTATAATGAAACAGGATGGGAAAGAGCAAGGGTGGATGGCAGCGTTGAAAGGCATGAGCTGGATTCAAACCTATAACCAGTGATGTAGTGTTAAACAAAGAGCAGTGTAAACTATGACCACAAGTTGGTGATCATCATAAGGCAACTACCAATAGGAACAAAAATCAATTAGCCGATTTACAATTATTGGTAAATGTATTATTTGCTTTGCTCCATCGGCATAAGTTTCCTCTGACTGGATTTCGGTGTTACACTTGTTCAAACTGAAAGGTTTAATAAACATAAAGAAAGTGATTCACTTAACCACAATTCAGCAACATGACTAGTTTTTTATATATTGTTAGAATCTGCTTTGTAGGTATTCCTTTATGTGCTAGAAGTATGATTTTGAGACCTGTTCCTCCATACAATGGCAGTGAATGGAGAGAAAAAAAAATGCAAAACGTTTCTACCAGAGCAACAGATAACAGAGAATCACCGATATATCATGGAGGAAGATACACAACCCAAGATACTAACAAAGTTCAACATCACTTTAAGACTAAAGGATTAAACAGCCAAAATAAAACAAGGCTGTCAATATCTGCATATTTCTGCTTGAATGAAAGTTCTGAAACTATAAATGGGCAGAATAAGAAAAAGAACACCAGGAAATTAATGAACATGAAGTCCAGCTGTGTTTAGTAAAGCAGATAGGATGCAGATTGTACTACTAACCCTGTTCTGTATTAATGTAAGAGTGGACATGCAGTGCAAAGAAACCTAAAAAATGAGACCTTGTATAACCGCATTTAAGACAGTTTAACACTTTTAAGGCTTTAAAATGTACATATTCTAAGACAGTGACACTAGGACTCCTAAAACCTGTTCAAGTTGTATAATTTATAAATATATGGTTGTCAATATTGAAATAAGAATATTTTTGACCTTTTGGAGATAATGTATGACGTTTTATAGTAATCTGTCAGCAGTGACATTTTCTCTCAGGCCTTTGGGGAGGCCACATGCTAAGATGCTGCAGGTTTCAATAGTATCGGCACAGGCATTAGCAGAGGACATACGCATCATAACTAAATACTGTCAGGGTTTTGATGTACGATAGATTGAATGCACTGTATTAGTATAATAACACCCATGGAAGAGGCATAGGGAGGATTAGGAGTGTAGGAGAGGGGTAAGAGCAAGAGAGAAAGGGACAGAGAGAGACAGTGTGAAGTGTAGTGAATTGTTGTACCTGAAATGTGAATGTCCGGTGGGCAGATGTCAGGAGACGGTGAAGACACTTGGACTGGCTCCTCTGTACAGATCTGCACAGAAAAAGACAGAAGAAGAACAAATACATTTGATTTTTATTGGATATGGGAAATACAAAAATGCATGATAATTCAGACATTTGGTCCTTGGTGGACGACAAAATAATAACTTGGCATTCAACAAAAAACACAATCAAAAGACCACAAGATATAATTTGCAGTTCCACTAACTGATTCCAGAGAAGCAAAATGAGCTTCCAGCTGATCAAGACGTGTTATTCTATTTCATCTACAGGGAATGACACGGCCATCTATCACCTACTGCACATCACAGAAGAGAGAGAACAAGAACGATACAACTGGAGATTAATAATAACATTTCCAACCCACGCTGCACTTGCTGAAAAAAAATGTCTTTTGACCTCAACAAGTCACTGCAAAGAACAGCTTGGGGCTTTCATCTTTTATATTTTTTATTTTTTTTATCTTTCATCTTTCTTGCTATGGCGAGTCAGTGGATCTTTGGGCCTACGGTGGTTTTGGGAAACCCAAGCTTAGTTCCTTTCAGTTCAGTTTGAAATGCTGCTGCGACTTGGTATCATCAGAAATTTCTTGATACTACAGCGACTGCTGATGTTTCATTTTCGACGCTGCTGCTAGAACGATAAACGACTACGAAACTTGAAATTCCATTGAAAGGAAGTTTTTTGATATAATCTGGTACTATTTGATGTCTGAAACCAAGTGCAGCTGACCTCAGGTGATCTGACGTGGACTTTTAAGCGTCCGGAGCTGTAGCTGTTGCCCATGGCCCGCTGGACCCCGTTGTGGAGAGATGTGCTGCTGGGGAAGGGCCCTTTGCCCGGGATGAAGGCTATCTCCACCACACTGTCTTGGCTGGAGACAAGACACACACAAACACGTGCACAAAGACATATACATATACATATATATATATATATATATATATGTATAACATGCATAAATACACAAGCGCATATATAAGCAGAGGAAAGAAGGATAATCTCGATTCTGCTCTCTATCTCCCCAGAAAATCATAGACTCTGTACTCGCTCTGTATTACTGAAATAGCATTTTATCTATATCCAATAGCCGTGACCATTGGGCCCTGGGGCCAGTAAGCGAAGTTGAACTCACTACTTCTCACTTTCTTTTTAATCCTACAAGGCCCCAGGTCCTGTCCATACATGTTCCTCACCTGAATTTGACTTTGTTCAGCATGCTTTTAGCCTCCTCGTGGGTAACGCCTATCAAGGACTCCTTGTTGATGGCAATGAGCTGATCCCCAGGCCTCAGACGTCCATCCTGCACAAGAAGGAGACAGAGGGCCTTTAGCCTTTAGTCGTCATGAGGAAGAAACAAAATTATGCCCCATTTTCCACTGGTGGATCATGTTGCTAAATAGGATCTGGAAGCCTGTTTTTTCATGTCCAGGTGTGATGCCGTTAGCAGTCTTAAGAGTGGCAAGGGGAAGGCTGGAAGTAGACCTGGAGGCCTCAAAAAAACCCAAATTGATTTCTCACTAGACCTTAAAGCTGCACTAAGCAAGATTTCCAGCCGTCTTATCAGCCTAAATCACAAAGTGTGGTGTAACAAAGAAAAGCGTCCCATGCTGCACTAATTGAGGTACCCTATTTGCCCAAATTAAATGATGGAGTCCGATATGGTCACTGGCAGGAAATCTCGAAACTCTCGAAACAGCAGTGAGTGAGTGTGCCGTCCAGAGAAAGCTGGACTCACCAACAAGACATTTACATCCCTGTGCAGTTTACTGTTATGTTACATGACTTCGTATTGAAATCCTCTTAGCAGTCACCTCTCGTTGCCAGTTGGTGCAACCAATGTGCAAAATTGCCTAGTGCAGCCCCTAGAGGCGGATGCAGAATTTAAATCGAAAAATGTTGAAATTAAGTACAGGATTAATGCTATTCATTCAAAAACCGTGATTTAGTGCTAATTCACTCTAGAGTAACTAATTCCCCAACCCAAATCTGACATCTTTTGACATCTTTGGTGCCAGGTGATGTCACCTTCTAGTATCACAGGTGGTGACATCACCTGGCACCAAAGATCAGACAATAGCAGATGGTAATTTCAGTAGCATGCTTTTTACCATTAGATGTCAGGCTTTACACACATTTGGGTTTGGGGTTTAGCTAGTCTTTAACTTTTACTGAAGATTATAGATGATCTACATTGGAAAATTTAGCTCCCCTCCCTACTAATCTACCAATCTACCTTTCCTATTTGACGTGAGGTTTTGCCATTTTACAGCCATCATTGTTCTGATAAATGCATAGCTGCATAATCTCCCTGCTGACCCCTCCCACACAGCAAACCTCAGCACATGAAATGGCTAGCTTGCCTCATAACTGAGCAAAAAACTAATAACTGTACCAGAGAGTCTCTGATCCCTGCATATCCAATTAAAATCCCTTGGGAATATATATATATATATGTGTGACACAAAGGATTAAGAGTTGGGATTGGGGGGGATGGACAAGCTGCTTCCATAAGCAGAAGACTGAGAGAGAGAGTCTGTGTCAGTAGTTGCTGTAAGAGATCCTGGTATTAGTGTACAGTAGGTTGAAAGAGACTTGATGACAAAGCATGGAGATACAGCTTTGGTTTACAGTGCCCTGTCTCTAACATAGTTTCATGTAGTCTTGCTGTTCTGTGCTGCTCATCTGTGATTCGTGATTTTGAGGCACTCAAGTACACCCACAAGAAATCCCATGCGTTACATGCCTGCCACACTGCTGTTGCACTGAAGCCCCATCCCCAAGAAAATCCTGTCGTTCTCATGCAGGATAAATGCAATGTGGAGAGATTTTGTCACTATCACTGTAAAAAAGTTCAAAAGCTTTCGTTTCAGTCAGCATCTCATTGAGGTAGATGCATTTTACCTTCATCATAAGTTCATGTGTACTTTTACCCTTGTACCCTTAGGACCATTACTCTAGGGCACATTTGTCATAACAATTGTACCACTGGATAAAAACCTTTTGTATCAAAAAAGCCAGCTTTTTAGGGATTTGACAGACATTTTTGAAATTACCCGGCAAGTTTTCAGTGGGTTTTGTGGGTCCTAGGGCCAAGAAGTTGCCTAGTCCCAACCAGACTCTTTGACTCTTTGACCCAGAGAGTCTGGGGACTTTCTTTGATGATGCCTACAGCAATAGCATCACTAGTGTGGAGGTGGGTGTTTGATTGGAGGATTTTCTTTCTGATTCGTTGCCATTGTCATTGTCCAGGGAGAGAAAATGTCAATAGAGTTTATGTTGGCTGTGTGGGAAGAACTTGAAAATATTTTAAATGGCACTTAAAATCTTTTTAAAAGTAACACAGACAACGTGCTCAGCTTTCAGAACAAGGACAAGCTGGCTTAGCTGCACCCGCTGCTTGGTCCAAACAATGGGCATCGATATTAACATTCGCCATGTTGTTGTACATCAGGTAAATTCCAGGTGCTTAGCAACTTAATGACTCTGCCCAACCTCGTTTGGGTGACATATCTGGAAACCAATTAAACCTAAAGCTCAAAGGTATTAAGATACCCATGAAACGTATTCTTAAACCTATCCATAGTACAGCCTAATTTAAATATAGGCTTCTCTTGAGACCAACTAGTCAACTAATCATTCCGACAACCCACTGACTAGTCGACCTTGAAAAAATGGATGTTTGCACATCTCTAATCCATCAATAGTGCAAAACCTTGTAGGTAGTCTTGACAACATACAGTACAACAAGAAACAGATGGTCATAAACAGTTCTAAGACGACGCCTTCCTTCATGCATGTAAACACAAATGCAGATTCCTGTATTCTCTCTCTTTTCCCCTCCTCCTCCTCCTGTCCTTACTTGTCATGTTCCAGCAGTTGACAATGTGTGGGCGGACAGAGAGGCGAGGAGAATGGGATTGGGGAGAGAGAAGCAGAGCAAGCTAGAGAGAAGGAAGACGGAAGAAAGGAATTTATATTATTTTGATTTTAAGTGTGGACAGGGAAGGTGTATATATTTGTTTGTCTGTGCCTGTAGGATCTTTGTAGGATCCTGTTTGCTGACTCTGCCTTAACACGATCATACTAAAACTTCTCCTTGGCAAACTTGTCTTAGCTGAATGTTTCCCCCTCAATCTATGAATGCATAACTGACTCCCTGACAGATAGGAGGCAGTTTGTGCAGCTGAGTTCCTGCCTATCTGCTGTATCTCCCACATGCATCAATCAAACTGCTTAAAGTAATAATCTGCAACATTTTCATATAAATAAATGTGTGTTTTGCTACTACCTATGGCTGATTGATATAGCATAATAGTGATTCAACCTACAGCCGGTTCATGAAGGTTTTTACACTCGCTGTTCTAAACACCCGGTGTCTGGGTAGTCTTTCCTGGGAAAAATCCTCTGGCGCACCGGAAGTGATGTGTTTTACATTTCCAGTTTGTGGAATAATAGAAGAATAACTGGGTAGTTAGCATGAGCAGTGATAGCCACCATGGCTGAACAGACAAAGAAAAGAGAAACTCTACAGAAACTCAAACTTCATCAACAGAAAATCCAAGGAAAAAGATGTCACAGTACTGGACACACCATTTGATTGACAGGTGATCTTTGTAAGTGCAATGCATAAACACCACAGCAATGAGTGCTTAGCACCAAAGATGGAGACAACAATTTTAACTAAAGTGCATTGTAAGCTATTCACATTATCAGATTTAGAAATGGGCATAACGTACGTACAGCAACATGCCCAGAAATATGTCCTTGGTCATGTACCGACATATGTGAAGAAATTTGTACAGGTAATGTGCATAAACACACAGAGCAGATTGTGCAAGCAGGGCAGATCTACGGCAGTAGTCCAGGCTTAAGTGCCCTCCGAGCTGGCTGAGACTGGAGCCATTGTGACAGGAAGCGTGATGCCGGCTGGATGGCAGTCGGCATGAAGGAATTCTTGAGGTACTCCTTGGTTCACCTCGGTTATGAGGAAGTCCCATAGCTGCAGTGTAGAGAGAGCTGGAAGCATTGTATAAGATGGAGCTCAGCTTGGACCACATCCTCCCCCCTGCCACCACCTCCAGGGTGTTCAGGCTCAGCCCTGTGACAGAGCCAGCCTGGGTGGGGGGTGGGCTTGGGTAGTAAAGAAGCAAAAAGCAGCATTTCAAGCCCCCAGCCAGAAGTTCAACATCCAGTCTACAGACATTTGCCTTCGCTGTTATGCCCTAGATTATACCATCCAGAGTTGACAACAATGGCAAGACAACCTCCCTTTCCCTTGCTGCTCTCCTTCCCTCGGTCAGATAACACTACCTGAAAAGTGGGGTTGCAGTGTCTGGTACTGCATATTCCCTTGTATCCATGCCTTGGATACTCCCTTGTAGCCTTGTCTCCGTCAAGCACATTAGGCAGCATTCCCGATATTCCCTCTGACTCCTGACCGAGGCGGAGAGCTCATCCATCACATTTACCTGCAGTTTCCCATGACGATAGACGGAAGCATAGTTTTAAATCTCCTTACTCTCGCTCTCACCTTAAAGCCCACATGCTTCCCTCTCTAGCGCACTTCTAACTCGCATGGTAGATCCTTCGGCCCCAGGCTGGCAGCCGGCCTCAGGGCAATCAGCTGCTCCCGAAAATTTAGCAAACATGGGGTGCAATGTTCCAGTGATAAAAAACAAGAAGTGAAGAGAGGGTAGTAACAAGAAAGACAGCAATGGCAAGTTCAAAACCCTTGCTGAGTACTGACATAAAAGAATAACGAAGAAGAACCACATGTTCAAGAACCTTTCCTCTGGGAAACAGAACCGGTCCATAAACACCAAGACTACTTCCCACCTTGTCCCAGCTTATTCCTGAGAGTTGTCACCCTCAACAAACCCTGAGTATAACCCATCCTTGTTTCTCAATTAATAGAGAGAAGAGTTGCGCACAAATATGAGTCCATCAGTACTTGACTACAGGGGGCATAAATTCCGATAAGAAATTCAAAGTATCATGCCAAGAATCCGCACACTGCTCACCAACAGGAATGAAGATCCTTCTCACTGAGGCATTGGAAAAATATATTTTTTTAATGATCCATGATGCTCTGCAATATGTGAAGTGCAGAGTGCTCAAGTGATAAGTGTTGCACAAAGTCTGTGTCAAACATTTTGATCACATCTTCCTCAGTAACCCGTCCTTGTCATCATATCACGGTTGCCATGGCACTGTGGTCCTCAAGAGCCAAATTCAGCTTGAGCAGCCCACAGTGAGACACTTCACCGCTCTATAGCTGGGCACTTTGAAACTATACCATGGTGTTGTAGAAATCGTTTTGTACATATCAAGTCTGTTTATTACTGAGCAGTATGTAATTAATAAAAAGAAATAAAAGCTGTATTATTATGAAAGTTGAACTTAAACTATACATTTGCAATTGCTGCTATTTTAATCTCTCATAATCCTCTTCACATGCAAATGAGTTAGATGGCATCACTCGACAGGAGAACATTGTTCTGGGTTCTTCATCTATATTCTTAATAAATAATAAATATTTTTATGATGGTAAGACAAAACATACTCACATTGTTGTATCAGCATGCTTCTATGTATCTATGGAATATGCTATAAACTTTGTTTACTAACAGTTCAGATGCTAACATTAATTAGCAAGCCAAGTAGCCTAACATTATTGTATTCTCCATAGAGGAGATGAAGGCAGCTGATCAACTAGGGAGCCAGAGAGCTGAAATCACATTCAAATAAACTGATTATTAATTAGGTATATATTTCATTACCACAAAGGTGCTGTGGGACTGCTTGCTGTTATTACCTGTTCAGTCTAAGCAACTGACTGTAATCCCACAACTGTTACTGTTTCATTTATCTTACTTGTTATTACGTAGTGTTGTTTTCCCAATGTGCACAACTCATAGTGTTTGCATAATACAGTCTTGAATACTGTATATTTTGTCATTACCTAGTGCTGTTTACATAAATTGTACTGATAATTCCTGCATGCTCCACAATGCTCAGAACTCCTACATGTATTCACATCCTATTCAAAACAACTATGCCATGGTATCTTCAAATGCACTGCTTGACTCTACTGCTGCAATTCACTGTTTGCCACAATGCCTACACAAATGCACGTAGTGTGATAGAATTCTAAATGTATAAATGTACAATATATATTTGAGTGATATGTACTCTATTGTCTGCTCTGTATTGTGCACCCTGCAATATCCCCTTGTACTGAATGTGAGGTCTGTTGTCCCTGTGCATGTGCCAGTATGTATTGATATCACTATGTGAGCTGTGTGAGCCATATGTTTCTGCAGCAGATTTCTGTACATTTATTGGTGAATAAGGTGATTCTGGTTCTGATCACTAATTCTGCTGGCGTGTGTGTAGGTTTGTGTGTGTGTGTGTGTGTGTGTGTGTGTGTGTGACGGGGGAGCAGCAGCAGGGGTGATGCCCTAAGCAGAGTCCTAACTCAGTGGCTGACCTTCACACTCGGTGTACTGTGTCTGTCCTGGGACTCTGGGAGCGGGGACTCCTCTGCACCAGGGCTGCTGGAGCAGCACTGTGCTTTTATTTCATAACAAAGCAACAAAAATGCCAGAAAATATTCAAGTATTTTTTAAAGTTCATAAATCTAGCACGAATTCCCAATTATTCAACAGGATATACTGTAAAGAATTGACAGTATTTGTAACCTAAAGGGGAACAAGGTGACATTATTCTAGATATTCAGTTTTTATAAGAAACCCTGGTAAAAACACATGTCTACAAAAGCAGCCATTATAAACGTAAAAGCACTTGCTGCACTGGACTTAGGTATTAGAGAGAAATTTAGAAAGAAAAGACCCAGGGGGCCACTGCAGTACTAATAAGATACACAGGATAGATGCAGGGTGGATGCATAATGGGGGACTTCTATGACACTAGCACTGCATTTAATCTCTTGCCAACTGCTCATCCCTATTTAACCTTCCAAACCAGCATGCCTCCCCTTCTTCAACCCTACCTTCTCTTCACCACCACCCTCTACGCTTGAACAGCAGGAGTCGGCCTGGCTCTGCAGGGCGGCCTCTCCCCGATCTGGTCATGTTTTATGGGTGACTACTTGAACAAAGGTCTTGGAAGACCCATTGGATGCTGCTTTTAATGCATGACCCCGGCTCTCATCAGTCAAAACCAAGCCCTATTTCCATCCAGAGGGAGGATACTGTAGGCTCTATGTCCTCCACTCAGCTACACGGGCTAGTAATCAGCCATCTGGCTAACAACACCCTGACACTTGGCTAGCCTCCTAGACCTAAAAATGACCCATCATTTGCATCCGCAGGGGGATCAACGGATCAACTGTAATAAAGACAGACATGTAGGAAAGAGTTGTTTTGGATGGTGTAACAGACAGTGAGGCCAGTGGTGGAGATGTGAATATTTCATTTAAAATAGCCAAATTTCTATTTAAAGTAATACTCCGCTACATTTTCATATGAATATGTGTCAGTTTTGCTACTCTCTATTGCAGATTGATCTAATAAAATAGTGATTCAACTGCATTTCAACTGCTTAACGATTGAGAACGGTGCTATGAGCAAACAAACCGGCATCGCAACACATTTAGACAAAATGCCTCATTCTCAAAGCAGTATTATTATTCCAGTATTTAGCATGGTGATATATTACCTCTTCACTAGATGTTTCTGTTGGATCTCTGCTCTAATTAGCTAGCTTACTGCTCTACATTGTGAAAATGTGACTGTACTGTTTCTGGCAATCACAGGCCACCGTAGCTCAAGGGGAATATAGGGGTGGGGCTGTACCAGAGTCAAGTGTAGGAGTAGATAATTTCTGTCAGTGTTGTTATAATAATTCCTACTGGTCGCCAATAGAGGTTGATAAAGGTGGGATTAACTGCCCCTTTAACAAGTAGACAGGATTTTTGCATAATTCAATTTGGTCTACACTAATTTTATGCTTCTTAAGCTACCCTTATTAACCTAACAAGGGGTGTTAGTGATCCATGGCACTCACTCCAAACTTAATTCGCCATTAACACTATTCTGAGGCTGTAGCAGCAGATCCCTCTGACACTGAGGGAGACTAATAGCGAGATTAGTGGAGGTATGCCACTCTCACTTTCCATTCCTTGCATGCTGTGGAGTGCACACCATGCGGCTACTACGGGGCTGTCACTTCTATTCTTAATACTACAGCTCTGGCTCATTATCCTGCCCTTGGATAAGGAAAGTGTCCCTGAACCACGGTTTTGGCGTTGATCCCAGAAGGTCAAAAAGTTGAGGAAGGTCCAGTAGGTCACTCTCTTGTTAAAGATAGGCTAATCACAATATTCACTGAAGCCAAATTTACTGGACTGCTTCTTTCATTAAAGGATTTATTTTTTCTTTAGGTACACTAAGATAGTTTTCAAAAAATAGTTTTCAAAGCTGTTAATTTTTAGCAAGCCATAATATTATATTGGGAACATTTTGTGCTGGTTTTGGAATTATGTTGAACTTCGCCAATTCCTCCATGTCACCGTCCATCAAATGCTTGCTGGGTTTTATTACCGGTATTACAATTCTGGATACATGATATTTGTATTGCTGGGAGGTTCCCCAAATCATGTCAGCATAAAGGTGTAAAGTGTTATGGTATGTTTGAATTTAATAAGTGCGTGTCTGTGTATGCTTGGGATGGTCACATATACAGTATATGACCACTATGTGGGTGTATGTGATAGTCTGTTATGTCCATCTAGATGGCCAGTCAGAGAAACAGGCTCAGCAGCCTGTGACCCTGACCATGGCTCAGCATTATTCTACACTAATCTGAAGGAAAAGCTGCAGAGGTCTGCATATGCAGTCTTTCTTCTCCTTCTTCATCCCTCTCGCTCTCCTTCCTCCATCATGTTCGCTTCAGTTCCCTTCAAGTATTTCCCTAGCCTCTCCCTCTCCCTTCTCCTATACTTGCATCCATTCATCTAAGTCATGCTTTAACCAAGTATCCCCATGGTCCTCCAGTCAAAGCCCAAGGGGTAAAATTGGCAGATTAGAGTTCTAGATAAACATTTCTAGGAGGCAGAGCTGCTCTGGAGGCAGAAATAATTTCATTGATTGAGTTAAACCTCAGTTTCTGGCTAAGTAATGTTAGACCAAAGCTCAGTGAAAAAAGCAAGACATAAAAGAGGAGGAAGGTAATATTATGAAGCCTAGCACTCTGCTACCAACTGAAAAAATGCAATCTACCCATCTAAGTTTTCTAGGTTAGCTAGTTAGCCTAGCTGACCTTCCAAGTTCTAACTAACCATACTAGCCTATAGCTATCTAGGTAAGCTAGTTAGCTAGCCTGCTGACAAGGGCATAAATTTCACGGCGGCCATGCAGTCATGGCCACCAGTGCCGCTCTATTTGGCCATGATACCTTATAAATTTTGTGCCCCTTTTGAGTGAGTGTGTCTGTGTCAATGTGGTTTATTATTCTTTTTCCTGCCAATGCTGGAACCAAAACAGCCATCTTTGACTTGTTAATGTTTGGCTAGATTTAGCCAGTGTCGAGGCTGCAATGTTTTGATATGACCGATATGAAACAAATCAGCATCAAAAAGAACAAGAATGCGACCATATCATATGACCACATGATATGTTCAAATGGACCACGACCACCTTTGATTTTACCTTTGATTTACCCCACTTCCATATCTCCACCCCACCCTCCCTCCATGGCTGTCTCCTTCCCTTCACCCCTCTCTTCACTGCACCCCCACCCAAAACTCTTTCTCCCCTTTGGCCTTCTGCCCTCCCTTCCTCCCTCCTTACCCGGTGGCAGTCGCCTCCAGACAGCACCTCCTGAATGAAGACCGCGGGGCCGTCGGGCCGGTTGGAGCCTCCTCCGATGGTGATGCCCAGACTGCAGGATCGCGCCACTGAAATGAGCTGAATCACCCCTTCGCCTGGGTGGCTAACAACACAAACACAGAAAAACACATCAGTCTTTGCAGTAAAGAAAAAGCATTTGTTTGTTGTACTTCTTCACTGTAAGTGGCTTCATCCTTTGTTGAGGATGTAACGTTAGCATAGCAGGCCTTGCTACGTGTATGTTAGCCGTAACGTTAATTGTTAAATTGTACTAGTGATTTGATTTTATTACATTATTTACCCAAACGCTCACAGCAGAGCATGTAACTAGCACTATGCTAGTTCTCAGTTGTTTTAAAAGAAGAAACATAGAAAGAGGTATCGCAAGGTAACGTTAGTTGCTAAGTTGTAGTAGGGAACTTTTATTGGTGATTTTATTGTATTTTTCACTGTTATATTATGTTATATTTTCAGGGCAATGGTTGTTATGTGTGTTTTTGTCTGTGAGTGTTCAGCTTGGTTAGCATTAGCTGTAGACAGTCACCATTGTTGGCTTTGTAGTAATACAGACACACAGCTAGCAAGCATGCAATAGCGCTAATCTAGTTTTCACTTGTTATTATCTGCCTTGAATTTAAATCTTTGGTAAACACAAGCTGTCAATTGACAGTCTCATAACAACAAGAGACAAGTGTGGTGGTCTAAGTGAATCCTGTATATGCGTGTCCTACCTGAGGGAGCGCAGCAGGGGCCCACTGTTGTTGTACATGTTCTGGGAACCTGCTGGGCTCAACAACAAAGGACTCTGGGAACGGGACGAGGAACCGGAGGATGTGCTATCCAGGTAGCGGCCTCCTTTTCAAAGGGCAAACAAGAAAAAAAATAACACATAACGGACAAAGAGTGAGTAGAGCAATTAAAATGGTGCTCATCTAGAAGGTGTAAATGCCAACCATCCAACCAATTAAAAAAGAAAGATGGGTGGCAGGGATAGAGGGAACTGCCTCAACCCACCAGACTGTGATGTCATCTAAACTGCTTTATACCCTTATAGATGATGTGATTATTTAGGTGAGTGGTACAGCAAGCAAATATGGCGGTCTATTAATTTGTGTTTCATTAGGGGAGAAGCACAATGGGAGTAGACTTTTCACACATTTCAGATATTTCCAGAAACAGGTTCCCAAAATGGGTGTCATAACCCAGGACTTAATCATAACTCAGAACTACTCCATCTAAAACGGCTTTGATTACCCACTGTCATTTGATTTACACAGTGTTGAGCAGCCTTAGTCAATTTGCTGCTGCTCCAGGCAGATCCTGTTAAAGGCTCCAAGGGGACTGGGGCCCTTCACTTCAAAACGCATATCCTCCTGTCAAGTGTTTAGTAAGCTTGAACGACTCTAAGCGCTGAATAATACCCAATATGCTGACCAAACTGACTGCCGGAAAGCCTAAGTACCCCCCAGACTTGTTTTTCATGCACCGCCGTGGTTAAACATCTGCTTTTTCCTTGCTTCGAAATCAAAGGTACATCTCACAGTGCAGAGGTAATTCATGCTGACATTCAGCGGTATATGGGGATGTCATGGATTCTTTTTAAAAAAAAAAAAAAGATGAAAAGACCTCATTTTGTAGCTATTACATGCTGTGCTCTTGCTTGTGAGTGTGCAAATGGGGGAAAAAAGCAGAGCAAAACAGAGCAGGGAAAATCAAAATATTTTGAATCCGGTGAATTCTGTAAGATTAAAGGAATAGTTCGCCCCAAAATGAAAATTCTGTCACAATCCACTTATCTCCATGTCAGTGGGAGCGCCATTGATGTTCGTACAACCATCAAACACACAGTTATATACTGCAGTTCCATCTCAGCCTTCTGACAAACTATTGAAGTGAATGGCGTCTGATTGTTTAGAGCAGTGGTTTAGAGCAGTGGTTTAGAGCAGTGGTTCTCACCCCCTGGAACCCCCTAAAGGACCAGGGGTCCTTTAGGGGTTTCCAGGGGGTCCCCAGCAAATTGATGAACTGTTAAACTTCACCATTATTTCATTTACAAGAAGTTAACACAATTAGAGAATGTAGAAGAATGACTGTTTTGATCATATTGTCACTGTTATCTCTCTAACTACAATCTTGGACTCTTGGCAACAGTCTTGGAATTCTGGACAAAATCATATCTAACAATAAAATATTTTCAGATTTTGGTCCGAGAGACAAAATCTCATCACATGGGGGTCCATGGCTCTAATCTGGACTAAAATAGGTGTCCATGATATGAAAAAGGTTGAGAATCACTGGTTTAGAGCTCCAAAAAGAGGATGAGCATTAAATATCTCTAAACACCTTGTGCAGCATAAACAAAGTGTTTTGTAGCCAAATCATGGCACTCTGAGTCCAAAAGGCCTAAATTTACCTCATTTTGTAACGTTATTCTAGGTAGAGGAAAAGAAAACTCGATGAGATAAATACAGGCATTTTGGATTCACAGTGCAATTGTTTGGATGCAAAACACAGCATAAACTTTGATGGTCATTTTATGCCCTTTTCTAACTCTTAACAACCAGACTCTGAATATACCAAGATGTATCAACAACATCCCTTGCACAAAGCAGACAAGGCCGCTCACGTGCTGAATCCCTGTTTTTAAGCATCTTTACCAGCTGGCTGCTTCTTCCCCAACCGGAACAGATGTTGGAAATCGTGTAACGGACAAGTGCACTTGTCATAAGCCATTTTTAAAGGCCCACTTACTCCATCCACCCCTTGGGCGTAGCACATTGCAAAGCACAAAAAGGTTACGTTTCTTTTTCGCGTACGACTGTGACAGACGTGCTGTTTGTCTGGTGCAAGGAGGTGTTTCTGCTTTGTGAAGCGGAGGAGACAGAGGCGAGGAATGGTAATAAACCATCTGCTCGTACAGAAATGAAAAATGACAAGTTGAGAAGCACTACCTGTAAAGGAGAACATATGGGAGATGAGAAGGTCGTCTGATTTTGCAGATAGGAGAGGAATATTCTGTGTGTGTTCAATTGAATGTGCGGTGTTTTCCACAAGCACGCTGAACTAACTCAAGAGAAAAAGTAGCGAGCTAGGGGGAAATTTTCTGTGCTCCATTTGGCTCCATTTTGGTGTCTTCATGTTTTCTGACACCTTGAATCAATATATACATCTTAATTATAGCCATTTTAATGTAGTTTTGGTAAGAAAAAGAATAATTTGCAGTATACCTTTATATTCACTGTAATTTTAGTTATTGATTAGTGACGTGTATAGTATCACATCAGGACTATTTTCATTAAAACATTAAATAAACAAATAGATGTGCAATCACCGTAAACACACTGTATTTATTTAAGAAAAATAGTAGTAAAATGTATAGTAATTTATGCATGTTTGCATGGTTCTTACAATGCCAAAACCATAAGGGAAAAACATATGGTCATGAAGCGTGAGCTCTGTGATATGTTGGTAGTAGTCTCTGAACGCAATGTAAACCCAGCCAATGTGAAATTTGGGAGTAATTTTTGATGCTGTTTTAAGCTTTGATTTCCATTCTAAATTTAAGTTGTTTTTTTATTATTTAGTAATGCAGAGAAAGTCATTCATGCTTTTATCTCATACTTTTAAAGCATGGTTAGGTCTAGCCCCAATGTATATAATGAGACTTTTCAAGTAGTGTCTTTTATCCTACTATTATTACTAATCTCGCTTCATATTGCCAATTATCAGTACAGTGTGTAAAATCAAACTGCGAGTAGGGGCAACGTTTGAATCCATGAGTGACATTGCATGTTACAGTTAGGGATGCCGCGATCGATCGGCCAGCAATCGGAATCGGCCGATATTCAGTATAAATATGAGATCTGAGAATTCTGATAATGCTTTATAGTCAGCGATTGCAAAAACGATCGATGACGTGATGACACGTGAGCCATTTCTCTTCTTGAACTTCTTGAATTCATATTTCTTTAGGCTACATGTTAATTAAAAACACAAATCTTCATGGACAACCAGTAACGTCACAGTTCGTCACGCCCGCTACTTCCCCTCATTTAATTCTCTGCTTATTTAATGCATCAATTCATCGCATGCCATGTGTGTTTGTTTACATAATGGTCTGCACTCTGCACTGCTGTCCGCGTCGTACTGGACGACGGTCGAGCCCCTATCAGCGGAGAGGCAACTGAAAAGTCTCATTTCTCTCCCTCTTAAGAACATTCACTTATACAAAAACAAAGACTGAAACGGATATATATCTTCAGAGGGTGTCTCCATTTATTTAACTCGACTCAACAACACAAGCAAGTGGCAACAGTCTGAGTCTTGTGCTTCGGTTATCTCACTAAATCATGTTGCGCTACCTAGAACGCACATGGTTTTGTTTACCTAATGATCAAGTAAATATTGAGGTAGAAAAAAAGACAATGTGGATACTTTTTAACCAGGACTCAATTTGATGGATGAAATGTATGTAAAATGGAAACTGTTAGACCTATAATACTGCTATACCAGCTGCTATAACAAAACAAAAAAATTATCTATGGCCGATAGGTATCGGCAGATATGGCTCATAGACGATCGGCAATCGGCGATCGGCCTCAAAAAACGTTATTGGGGCATCCCTAGTTACAGACTGACTTGTCAGACTTTTGCACATCTCAGATAAGTAAAATGCCAAGTTACTGTCTAGCACACAGTTAGAAACACATGCGAGCAGTGTGGAGTGTACTGAAGAATTTAAAGCTTCACTTTTGTTTTCACAAAGATCTGTCAGATTGGATGAGATGCAACAAGACCAAAACTTCTTTCTCCTGCACCGGTGCAGCACTAAAACCAAGTGTGGAGATACAGTAGATCTGCCTGATGCAGAACTACACGGCTCCTAACATCAAAGAACTGCCCACATTAAAAACAAAATAATTGCCATTAAAGAAGTAACCAGCGCTTGTGGAAAATGCTGAATGTGGAATGTATCATACAAAGATTAAAGCAGGGGCTTTCCTACCTTGTTGGATAGGAGAGTTGCGTGTCGATCCTGTGCTACCATTGGATCCATACTTCTCCAGCAGCTCAGCAAACTCTTTCCTTTTCAGGGAAAACAAAAGAAAAATGTTGGTAATAACAACCGTTTTAAAGAAGTCATGGACAGATAGAAAGATGCACCGATACACAAGTTTCTATTAAACAGAACAATGTTGCACCCATGCGATTGTTTCATTACTAACCCAGAACTAAACCGGAACTGATACTAACTACCAATAAGATCTGTTACTTATTGGTAGTTAGTTTGGGGGGCACTGGACAAAAATAATTGAGATATAATATTTTTGCTCAATTACAGTGATCTAACATTGTTCTTGTTAGATCAAATCATGTCCTTTTGCTTTTATTTCTGAAATGTTTTACACTAAATCAGGCTTAGGGAAATGGAAAATTCTCCAATAATGCTACTCTATTACAGCCAGGTATCCTGATATCAGACACCAGTATTCCTACTGGTGCATCCCTAGTACAAGGCATGCACTGGATTATAAGGTAAGCATAGAAACTGGCAAGTATGGATGTGATGATGAATTCTGTGTCCACATTATATTCACACCAAGTACCAGAATAACACAAATAAACAGGAGAATCTGTCTCTTGGAATCTATCTAAGCCAATCACCAGCACCTCCCTGTCTCACAGAACTCTGATTAAAAAAAAGATTTCATAATATTATTGCCACAAGTTAATACATTTCATAAACAAGCTGATAAGCTTTGGTATTAACTCATCAAAATTGCATATTGCATTATTGAACAGATGAACTTTACGGGGTTGGGTGGTAAATCCCTTTCTGAGGTACGGGGCATCTACTCAAAAATCCTCAGAACAATGAGATTTCAGTCGGCGGAAAAGGTCGCCGAATCAACACCAACAGTTAAGACCGAGGAGGAGAGAAGATTGGACAGCGATGAAGAGAGAATACATGATGAATATTCCCCCGACAATGTCCCTTTGACCTCAGGTTACAATCTGTCTGGAATGTCCCTGACTGGATAATCGTGACCCTTTGCCCATCTCAGCGACACATTTTAATAGAAGGACAGCGATATGTTGGACTGGACACACCGCGTCCGCTTCCTGTTTTTTCAAGAATGTTGTTATCTAACAATATGATTTCCCCTGTGGCTGATGATTTCAATTCAGTCTAAGCAGATTATGATAAGCGGTCACATTGGCTCCATGGTAAATAGGGACACAAACTGTTCTTGGTAAGCACAAGAAGGGGACCTCAAGCTGCGCCTCTTTTATAGCTAGCAGCAACAGATGATTGGGTTAAAGGTGCTCTGTGTATCATTTTTATCATCAGTATAACACTGTCAAACTAATTACCATAAACAATTGAGACCATGGTGGAGACGATTGGTAGCCTCTGTCTCACACCAGTGGTATTGTTAGTGCTAGTGTTCCCAAAATGAAGACCACATTTCCCATAAACCCCATTATTTCTGGTGATTTTTCCATCAGTCTTTCACTCCTTCCACCATCTGCCATTACCAGAAACTCTGAAAGCTTTAGCTCTGTTTGCTCTGGAAGAACAGCGCCCTCTTCCTGTTTTGTGCCGTAAAGCAATCCAGCAAACTCCAAACCTAACCCAGTGGCACACAATGTAAAATGCAATCCATAAGTTACTGCACCTGTTGCTGCTAGGTTACACTGCAGTTTCAAGTGTCACATTTCTCTACAATTCAAATTGCTTGTGGAAGCGTTTGGCTAGCTAGGAGAAGATTCCCAGGTAAATTGTGTCATTTTACAACATTATATCATTTGATGTAAGTTTTGTATTTTGTTTGTGGGACTTCTTCATTGTAAGTGGACTTAATCCTTTGTTGGGGATGTAACGTTAGTGTAGTAGGCCTTGCCACGTGTATGTAGTTGTTAAATTGTAATAGTGAGCTATTATTGGGGATTAGATTTTATTCTATTATTTGCCAAGACACACACAGCTGGCAAGCATGTCACTAACGCTAAGCTACTTTTCACTTGTTTTTAAAAGAAGTACAGGAAATCTGGTGGGGGGGAGAGGCAGACAAAGACAGAGAGGTATAATCCCCCCCTCCATCCTCCCTCCCTCCCTCTCCTCTCCCCACCTCTCCAGCTCCCCTGCCCCGGGCTGCATGGTAGTTAAAGCACAGAGCCCAGATTAACACATAGGCTCATCTCATCAGGAGCACAGTCCTGGGTTAAGATCTCTCTCCCCCTTAGTCTGCTCTCATTCCTCTATATACAGAGAAACGAGAAAGACAGAGAGGCAGCGGGGGGGTGAGAGGGGGGTGGGGGTGGAGGGGGGGTGGACTCACGCTATCTCAAAGCCTACCAATGGCAGACACTTGTAAATCCACCGTGAATGAAAACCACCATCTCAAAGCTTTGGTGTCTGGAACCATCATCTACTGAAACTCACCACAATATTTGATATAATTCCATATAATGTACAGGCATGAACCTTTCATTTATCCAGGGAAAGGCAATTGACCTCTACGCTTTTTTTTCCTGCTTCACATTCCTACAGTTCCACACATATTCACACTGGGAGCTGCCCAGTACAACCACAGCCTTCTACTGGTGGACACTGAGCAGCTCCACAGGGGCAGTTGGGGGTCCGGTGTCTTGCTCAAGGACACCTGGACAGTAATTGTTGAGGGAGGGGAGAATGTTACTACTGAGGTGTAAAATCCTGTCTGAGAGTCTCCACTGAGGATTAGATGCAGCCTACATGTACAGATAGAACACAAGTAAAAATCTCCAGGTACGACTGAGGAGAAGCCATATGGCCATATGTTACGCTCATGCTCTTTTAAATATGCTAAGCCTCTATTACCTTTGCCGACTTACAGTTAAAGATCTAATTGCTTGAAATGGATTTAAGGGGAAGATGATCCATATGAGGCCCGTGACACTGACAGCTGACTTTGACCTAGTTTTTGCCAAAACAGGTTGTGGTCAGATTAGAAACCTGGCTAAATGCTAATACCAGATGGAATGAAAATAACAGTGAGTGATGCAATTGATACAGAACCAAACATTTAAATCCCCAAGGATCTCCCATTAAACAATCTTGACTACACACAAGTAACTCTGCCTTTTCCCAGCTAGACCTCAGCAAGTTCAATGGTCAGTTGTCAAGCTGCTTGGATTGCTGACTAGTTTTTCTTTCCTTTTGTTCGTGCTGTCAGGGCTTGAGTTGTAGGAATTGTAATAGCTGGAGGGGCTGAAGTGAAGGCACCTAAAAAAAACCCTCTTCAGGCACCCTGCCTCCCACTCCCAGGGTGCCTGTTTGAAGAAGATGCCAAGATACTCGCTGAGTCTTGCCAACATGGGCTCTAGATCTAGTTTAGGCAAAAAATAATTTATTTTCCCTTTAAAACATTAAAAAGGCCATCTTTTTAGTAACTGCACTGTGGTGAGGATAGGCAGTTGAAATATGAAAGGGGAAAGCAAGGGGAAAATGGTAGTATAGCAAGTATCTAAATGGAAAAATCTGGGGGCTTTGGGGTTAAAATGTGTTTTTGGTTTTTCTCATACCATAACTTGTCGCATAATATTGTAGGATAGTAGCATAGTAGTCTAACACAAGGTTCATTTTTATTAGATTACTAAACAAAAGCCTGCAAATTCTGTTTTTTAGTCTTGAGAAAAAATAATCATGAGAATACAGGGTGAAAAGCAATGTACCACTGTATGAATGCATCTATAATATGCATGGAGCTCTCCCACACACAACCTACTTTGCTTCCTCATCTCTGGCTATGAGAAGGCGCATGTGATTGGTTGCGGAGGCCGCCCTCAGGATGTCCACAGCTCTGCAAAACCACAGACACAAAGACAAACACACACAGTCAAATGTGTTTACATCATTGTTCGAGCATCACACTTGGTCATTCGCGGTTCAAACGAAGGTGACAGCAATCAGACATTACTGGCCTACCTTTCACTTGTGACTCCTATTAGACTGTCCCCATTCACCTCCATGATCTGGTCTCCTGGCAGCAGGTTTCCTGTCAAAGCAAGGTCAAAGATCAGATGATAATGCTATGGTATGGTGGTGGTATCAGATACGTGTGATTGTATTACAAGAAGCAAGGAGAAACTTAGAATGAACCTACTGATGTACACAATGGTGGGAGAACATGACTATGACCACTCCCAGATTCCCTTTCCATGGCTCATGCACTGTACACAGGCATTCAGGCCACTATTACAGAAATGTAAGTGAGTGCACTACTAGAATCAGGAGTACAGGGTAGGCCAATTGTTGCTACATGACTATTGGAGAACTCTTTTCAAGTGTCCCTCTGCTGAAAATGAAATATTTTTAAATTTTGTCAACTCAGTGCATGAGCTCTAAAAAATGGTTAGCTTTCAATGCATGAAAACATACAACAGTGCATTCTTTCCATTGGACACAAAGATAAAAAGGAACGAAAGATTTAACACAAGGACAGACCCTGGTGGGCACACCACCTAAGACTGTAAGCTCTTAAGTCTCACTCAAGTAAATAAGGTGACTGAAAATTAGTTTGAGCGTCCTTTCACATGGAGGATGCAGCTTTAATTAGTATTGAACATGAAGAAAATGGCCACACACCAAGAAGACACAATAAATCAATCACCAAACAGGCACTAACATGGAACCCACAAGGCAGGAGAAATAGAGGAAGACCTAGAACCACCTGGAGAAGAAGCACAGAACAGGAGATGAAGGCTGAGGGGCTGTCATGGCAACAATTTGACCGAAGGGCACAAGACTGGAGAGGATGGAGGGCTTTCGTCGATTGGCCTATGTTCCTTAGGGAATATTAAGGCCTAAATAAGTAAGTAATGAAGAAAATGGCAGAAATTCCAGGCAGGAATTGACCTGGTCTTGCACAAATCACCATATTTGCTGTATAAGAGTTTTGCCTGCTGAACTGCTATCATTCCTAATGTCTGACAGTGGGTTCAGATAGCCAGCAAGCAATCATAGCATCCATTCACTGCTCTTTGGCCCATTTAAACAAAGTGATTGCTACCTACAACGGCAAAGGAGATACAGCAAGCAGGTAGTAACGTTAGTATGTATTTGGCTGCTGAAGAGCAACGTTACGAAAAAGTTAAGCTGTAGCCAACCTAGTCATCATGTGTCATTTGCTTAGCACCTAGAAGAAGAATGGACTTCACATGACTAATTCTCAAGGTACTTGTGGTGAACAAGAGAAGCTGCTTACTACACACCTTCTTCTACCAAGTTGGAAGATTTCCACAAGTCTGCCAACATAATTTTCTGCAAGGATCCCATGCCATATTTGTCTCCATCAAGTCTATGGAGAAGTCCACAAAGAAAAACCACCAGTCCACCAAAATTCCTGGCCAGACTGCCAAGAGTACTGATCTGATGATAGACAACCAAATGCTGTGTAAGACCCACATTGCCCAACAACACAAGCTTGTACGTTTACAACATCCACCAAATCAGACACTTCCTCACCAGGGACTCTGCCCAGCTCCCTCTCCAAGTGCTAGTCATCTTCGTAACTTCCTCCTGGCTGGGTTCCCAAAGTGCTCCCTTAACTCCCGTCAGCTCATTCAGAAAGTTCTCCCATGACACCCAACTTCTAGACTCAACACACTGCCTGTAGCCGCTCATATTCAATTCAAATCCCTGGTGATTGTATGACAGTTCTTAACCGTCCAGACCCAAACACAGAACCAAACACTACACCAGCTGATTCCACTGATTAGTTCCTCCTTTCTGTAAATACGAGCCGCAGAATGGAAAAACATGTTCAGCCTCCAGGAGGTAATTACAAGTAGGACATGTGGGAATTTTTTTGTAGGCTCCGATATCTCCCACTTAACATTGTGAATTGTGGAAGTGTGTCAACATAGGTGGCAAACATGGCAGCAGATCCACCCATGTCAGCAGTCCAAGGCAATAAAAATTAAAATTATAAAAAGAAACTCTCCACATCCCGCGCCCCTTTACCGTCCTCCTCTACTTGCTCATGTCTTGTTAAAAATACGTTTTCTGCCAGGCTATATGGTAGGTTTACACTAAGGGGGGAAGCTCTAGCTGTCATGTCAACTGTTGCTACATGACATCGGAAAACTCCTCAGAGCTCTTCTGCTGAAAATGAAATCTTTAATTTTGTGGGCCCAGTGCCCTGAGCTCTAAAAAGAAGCCCTCAATGCATGAAAACATACAACAGTCCATTCTTTCCACTGGAAACAATGATAAAAGGGAACGAAAACTGCAAATAAGGTGACTGAAAATGAGTTTGAGCCTCCTTTCACATGTGTAGGATGCTGCTGTAATTAGTACCAAACATTTCTATCCCACCAACAGTCACCTGCCATACGGAGAGCTAAAGAAAACTGACCTTATCCGGCACAACTCGCCGTATTTGCTGTATAAGACTTTTGCCTGCTAATGTCTGACAGTGGGTTCACATTTAGCTGGTGCTCTTATCCAGAGTGACTTACAGTGCAACAGGAGAATAACCTTCAATTCCTAAATCACCACAATTACAATTACAAGACACCAACAGAAAGGAGTGCAAGTATCAGGGCCAGAGACAGGTAGAATGTGTGTTAGAACAATGAGAGAGTGCGTGGAAAGGAGGGAAAAGTGGGAGTCAGTGGGGAGAGGGTGATGTGAGGTACTTCTTAAAAAGATGAGTTTTCAGCCTTAACAGCAGGAGATGGGGCGTGACTCCGCTGTTCTGACTGGAGTGGGAAGGTCATTGTACCATTGGGGAGTCAGGACCAGGCTGCCGGAGGGAAGGGACAGCTAAGCCCTTGATTTCAACACAACAAGCTCCAGGCAGCCAGCTGAGGGAGAGTTTCGGGGGAAGGAAGTTGCAGCTGTCCAGACGAGAGATGTCTAAAGTTTGGACAAGGATCTGGGCAGAGTCCTTGGAGAGAAATGGTCTGATTTGACAAAACTGGTTATATTAGTGTTCTCCGTACTAATGTGTACTCTAAGAGTATACCTGGATAGGCAAACCCAGCTTAAACTTGACCTAATTTGTATCAAAAGTATCTTCCTGGATCTCACAGACACAAAATGTGGTGATTGTTTAAAGTCACAATAGAGAGCCTAAGTCCCTCCCCTTCCGCTGTCCCCCATGGGACCTTATTTCGGAAAAAATATGTACGGTAGTCAACGGCGAGAGACAAATAATTGTTTGATCCCGTTTGAATTGTGCCATGACTTACACATATGATGTTTTGTCAATTTAAAAGATAATTTTGCAAGTCAAGAAAGTCGCAGTTTGTTGTAAAACAGTACAGTAACGTTTAGTTTTGTGTGAAACCGCTCAGTGAACTACATCTCTCGTCTCGCACAATATACGTCACCAACACCAACATGGAACGAAACATAGGAAACACACAGGCATCGAGTTAACGTTAGCGCCCACTGTACTAAAACTATCCTAAACCAGTTTAAATCCATTCTTACTGTCTACCTTCCAGGTTGTGTATAATACTCCTGCTATCTGAGAGGGACTTAGCTTCAGCGGCTCTGGGTAGCTTGTGGAGAGAGGAAGTTACGTCACTTGCGCGACTTTTGGGTGTGTAGTCTTTCTAATTACGTATTTTTACAGTCTTATAGTTCAACAGTTTTACGACAAACTGCGACTTTCTTGACTTGCAAAATTATCATTTAAATTGACAAAACATCATATGTGTAATTCATGGCACAATTCAAACGGGATCAAACAATTATTTGTCTCTCGCCGTTGACTACCGTACATATTTTTTCCGAAATAAGGTCCCATGGTGGTCCACCGGAAGGGGAGGGACTTAGGCTCTCTATAGCAAAGGTTCTCACCCCCAAATCTCTGCCTTATATCTCACATTTATGGGACAGTGAAAGTAGGCCATGACATTGTTGTAGTGTGTTTTATTAATGTCATCATGCTCTCATGAGAGAGGCTACATCACCCTAAACACACTTCTCCTGTCACTTCACAGCTAATCAGCTTGACAGGGAGTCCACTGTGTCAAACATTCACTGTATCAACTCATTATCAACTGGTACTACTCAAAAAGAAGTTACATTAATTGCTATCCAGACGTGTACATATATGAATATGCATATATACAATAATACATAAATATAAATTCTTCTTTTTGAGTATATGTATAGCTATATATATCCAAACTGCGCATGTGTCCTGTGCACAAATATATAAGCCTAGCCTTAAAACATGCTGCTGCCCCTCTATTGATGATGTTGAGCCAAATTGTTCTTAGCCAGTCCCAGCTTTAAGATGCTTGTTCTAAATCAATGCATTAACACAAACAAAACCATGATTGTTACATCTTAGTTTCATGTACATTAGTAGACATGAACTATAGTCCAGCCCATTTAACTTTCAAATAAAACAGTGACAACCACCAAACTCTACATTAATTACAATCCGAATAATATTTTATGAAATCTCTACTGAGCTCATTAGGTTAATAATTAAAGCAAGAGGCCAAACATGAATCTCTACGGATGCAGTGATTGGCTATATTACTCAAAACTTTGTGTGTTCAGTGTTAAGACAAGGACAAAACCAACAGTGGTCCCTCATTCTATTTAAAGAGTATTCAGTAATACATTATCATACTGAGCTCATTTCAAGGTTGTACACTTGAAAATGTTAATGATATAAAAGCGCGGCAGTCCCACTAGAATTACACAATGGTTTATTTATGGTTATAAATGAGATACAATCCTTTATATTCTTATGCTGCTCATACAAAAAATGCATTTTATTGCATTAATGGCCCGCTGCACATGGTAGTAGTGCTGCATATACAGTTGCCCAACAGTGTATAACCAGTGATTGTCATCAGACAGATCTCTACGTATGTAGTGTTAACATATGTTCATATTGTAAGGGGATGAGGGTCATTGTGGTGTGGTTTTGCAACATTCCTGCATGCTGACCAGGAGAACTACAGGCAGCTCCAACCAGAGACAACACATACATGGAGCTAGTAGAGCTCATTATGTGGAGCTCACCAAAAAGGGTTGACAAAGGGTTGTTGTTTTCAGTTAGTGGCTAGTTCCGGCAGGATAAATACAGGATACTGGAATTACTGGCTTTTGATTACCTCCACCAATGGAGTTGGATATTTCATCCATTTTGTCTGTTTGTCTTTTCGCAGGATCTCAAAAAGTTATCAATGGATTTGCAAGAAGCTTTGTGGAAAGGGTGGTCAGGGGGTAAGGAAGAACTGATTAACTTTTCATACCAATTGGCCAAAAGTGGGCATGGCTTCTCACAAAAAGGCATATGGATCCACGTTAATTTACTACATTTTTCTACTACTACTACTACTACTACTACTACTAATGTCTTTCCTTATGTCAA
Source organism: Centroberyx gerrardi (assembly GCF_048128805.1). Classification (NCBI taxonomy): domain Eukaryota; kingdom Metazoa; phylum Chordata; class Actinopteri; order Beryciformes; family Berycidae; genus Centroberyx; species Centroberyx gerrardi. Next base: position 5,647,069 of record NC_136003.1, on the reverse strand, counting down.
AGACATAAGTCTCAGGGCTCTATATTTGTGACAGGGCTTTGCGCTGGCAAAGAGGCATTTTCATTGGGTGCACACAGGTTTTTTTTCTGGCCTGCGCCCGTTTGGTATTTTGGTAACTTGTTGTGAACTTGCTGTGAATGACTGTCATCCAACATAGAACTGTCAGCATGTGCCATGACACACGGAGAACAACAGTGAAGGGAATTTCAATATTTCCATACGTTTTTTCTTCCTACATTGGGAAACGGTTCTCCTGGGACAAGAGTACCACATTAACCAAATGTGTTAAAGTCTAAAGAGTTAAAGTCTTCATAGTTAAACTCTTCCCAAGCAATCTACTTGACTTGTCTCGCTCATCACTGTGACAATGAGTGCCATGAATGTGTCCAGTAGTCCTGTTTCATTCTTAGATATCCACATTCTCTATCCACATTCAGGTCTCTAGTGTCCTGCCCCATCAAGTGTCATTGCTATGGCAGAGGGCCAAGATTGCTCATCAACACTTTTGTGCAATGACCCCACAAAGAGTTGATGTGCGGAACTCGACTCAGACTTGATTTGTCCTCTCAGGCACTGTGGTTAGAATAAAAAGGACCCTCTAGCTTTTTATCCAAAGGCCTCATTTGCAGTAATGAGATTGTTCCTCTCTGGTCATTAGTGAAAGCTGCCTGAATTATGCGGATCAGAGCATTTTAATTTAACACGGCTCAGTCGAATGACAGATTTCAGTGGATATCAGCGGATGATGTTTGGGCAATCCTTCATCGGGAAGGCTATCAGTGCAGATTACACACCCAACAACAGTTACTGGCAGTTGGTGCAACAGGTATCGGTGAGGGTAATGATATGTAAGAAGTAAACAAAGGCACAGTATGACAAGAAAAAGTGCCCTTGGAAAGTACTTACCATCACTTGAAGCAAGGCCACCAGGTAAAATCCGTTTGACGTAGACTCCGAACTCCTCTCCAGTTACCTCCTTCACTCCACCAATCACTTTGATTCCTGTTGGGAACAAAAGAAAAATCACTTCAAAAATCACACATTTTTCAAAGGACAGATTTTGAAATCAATCAGACCTCAAAGGAATGTAAGAGATTTCCATTTGAACACCATTACAAATCCCAAGGCATTGATTGTAAAGTCAGTTTGTGCCTTTGTAATGTTAATTAAAATGTTAACAGGCCACATCTACTCTTAAACTCTGTGAAACGGAATGAAATCAATGACCTATGTGTTCACTGATCGACCCATGTGTTTTCAAAATAATTTTTACTGAAATTGTATTTGAAATATGGCACTGCCTGAGCCCATCTACATCAATATTTTAGGGATCCTTTGTTAGAAGTTATGTTATATACTATTATTAATACTACTACTAATAATAATTCAGTCAGACAATTCACATACTGAATAAAAACATTTTATAAAGAAAAATATAAACACAGATTTTATTATGGTGTCGAGGCTGGTATCAGTCCCTGCGAGGTGGCAGCCAAAGGAAGCCAAAAAGCGAGAGCAGAGAGAGATCAATTGCAACCCCCCATGAGGAACTGTGAAGAAACAGAGCTCAGATGGTGGTGGGGTGTGAGATGCATAGGTAGCAGCAGCAGCAGCAGCAGCAGCAGCAGCATGACGAGTAGCGGCAAAGAATGAGCAAGTGAGTTTGACAGCTTAAATAGACCATCCAATTGGTGATGGCAATACACAAACTCAGCTGACACATCAGTAATCAGTTTACCAACTGGTCTGTGATGCTTTACACTAAAGGATACCAAAGGGAAAAGAGAAACAAAAGATCTAACGTTGGTGAGTCCAGCTTTCTCTGGATGGAGCGCTCAGGCTCAGACAGTTTGTATTTCACTCTTTAGTTTTGATTTGTCTCTTCCTTCTCTTCCTGAAGTTCTAGAGAGAATGGGGCACTCTTTTCTGTTGCAGCCCCACTTCGTAATTTGAGCCGGTGAAAAAAATCTTGCCTCGTGTAGCTTCAAGATTGAATTGCCTACTAAATTTCTCCCTGCTCTTGTCCACACAAAGTGGAAATAGCAATAGCCAAATTACTGTTCAGATGCTTGTGTTTTTTTCCAGTGTCATGGAAATTAGGTTTTAGGAGTTTTCCACATTCTCCTACAGCAGATATCACTGAAACCACAGTGTAGAACTACCTGGAAACCCTCAAGGTAGGCAAGTGATTCCTTCAGGTTGAGCTCAGTGACTTGACCATGGTTCCTGGGTAATAGAACACAATAGAGCTAGAGAACTCGACATTGCATATCATGGTGTCAACTAAAACTAAGAGCTCAGTCTGTTGTAGATTTTGCATCTACTCCTTAAAATATGGATTTATATCAACCTTTGGGTCAACACACTCTATTACATGTCAATATCACTGTCCCAGGTTCAGCAGGAGAAAGCTGGCGAACTCCGAATGGAGCAGTACAGTACATAAATGAATAGTAATTACTTTGTACAGATGGCATTCAGAATATTGTGATCTCGAGGGACCGAAGGGAATGTCATTGGTCAGCAACTGCCATTATAATCGCATATTGCTGACAGAGGAGGAATGGGAGGGTTATGTAACTAAGTCCTTAGGTATGGTGATATTCATTGATTTCAAGGGGCAGAAATATGGTCATTCATTTGGGTTACAGTAACTGTCCTCCAGGGTAGGGGTCAGTTCACTCCAGTCAATCCACCAGGAAGTGGATTTTCTTCAAAATGCAAAAGGGACTAATTACAGGAATTCAACTCATTCTTCAAGTAGCTTGTCGGCTGAAAAAATTGACCAACGGTGAACTTTTGGCAGTCATTGACCATCAACAGCCAATCAGACTTCTGTGCCTACACTTCAGAAATTGATCACCACAATCCAGGTTTTTCTCGTGCTGTACACTTATTACTTATATAACTGTTACTTTTATAACTGTATCAAAAGTGGTCAACCCATCAGCTATGTTTTGATGGACAGCAAGTTTAAACCAACTGAGCTTTTTCTGGATGGATTCTTCATCGTCCATTTAGCCAATTACAGATGTTCCTACGTTTGTTTTGGAAAAAACAGCGGCAAACACAGAGACAACAGTACGACCAACACAAAGATAAAACAGAGGAAGCTTGGTATAACATTAGGATGACTGGAGGTTTTACAGGTCAGTTTCTTCATTAATTTATACTGTATAGTCTGCATACGTCTGCATCGCCCAACATGTTGACGTTCCAAAACAGCTCAATGGACAGATATCTATCCGTCAATAATTCAGTCTGTTTTCTGATAGATCAGTGTGGCTGCAAAGGTTGGCCTATCTATCCTATTAACAAATAATTGAGAATAAAAGCTTTATAATTAGTAAGTGAACTGCTTACATTTTGAATTGATTAACAGTATACTGACACCAACCCTACAACCTTCAGTGAGAAAGCTTCTTAAATCTCCGAAGTGTCAGACAATCCTTCAAATTCCCCATGACAGATGTTTTCCAACACTGTGCTTAGTGTTCCAGTAAAGTGACTAAAGCCCGGCCGCCACACTCTGCCTCATTTATCCATTAGATCAGGCCTTCTTTAGCTTAAGGCTGCCGTTCGCCTGTTACCAGGCAGACAAAATGGTTAACACTAATTGGGTCTGGAGCGAAGGGGCGCATGTTAATTATCTCCTATTGGAGGGACGGGGTTATGAAGTTCCTTCTCTGTTTCTCTTTACATCTCCCTCCCTTTCCCTCTCTTCTCCAAGGAAAACAGCCTCCTTCTTCTCTGCTGCCCCAAAGCACTCTCTTTTTCCTGCCTACCATCAGTTAAGAAACACATTCTTTTAATGTATGAGCGACTGTACAGAATATTAAAGACATGTTTTTTTTCTATTCAATTTCAAATCTTGTTTTTCAAGTCATTATTTCCTGCTCTTGATGCTTCAAGGGCATGTTTGCCTCTCAAGGATGGGAGACAGAACACTTTGTTAAGACCTTGCAAAGATCATAGAACTCACTCAACATGTACAGTGGCTGCGGAAATAGGCTTTATAATACCCAAGATAATACAAGCATAAAAAAAAACATGTTTGTTGAAGTAATCAGAGCCATTTCTGGACATCAGAGGACTGGAAATCTGCTTTATTCAGACCCACTCGCCAGACTCTACTGAAATGTCAACAACATTACCGCAACAAAGATGATTTTCACAATAAACACATTCTCCCACCCACGTGCTTTCAGCTGCAATAACAAAGAGATTAGCATGTGCTGTCGTTGGCGTAGGACAGCGTGAGCATTTACTACAGTGTAAACAACAACCATTCCCCCTGCTGCGATTGACGCTTTAGAGGTATGTATGTAGGTCTTTTGGCTTTATGTGTAGGTACAACTGGCACGGTGAAACCTGCACGTGCTGCTACTGGATCACTAAGTAGCTTTACTTCTCACCTGTATGCTGGTTTTAGAGTCCACACACACACACACACACACACACACACACACTCTTTCTTTCCCCTCGCCCCTCACACATTATGCCTTTTACTGCTGTCTCTAGTATACTATCTCCCTGCAGCAGGAGTTCATTTCAAAGGATTTTCTGTATGTATACAGTTACCTTGATGTTAGCTTTTTTGCTCTGGGGGCAGTTATCCCCTTCTTACATGAACCAAGCTGAATGAGTGTGTGAGTGTGTATGTGTGCAACACATTTGGAATGGCCAATGCATTGTATTTGTAAGGGTGGAAGTAACGAATTACATTTACTCTTGCTACTGTAATTAAATAGCTTTTTTGTGTACTTGTATTTTTTTAAGGCAGTATTTTAACTTTTACTTAAGTATGTTCAGAAGTATTGTACTTCACTACATTTTAAATCACTTCCATTACAGAGTACAAATTTTGTCTCCAAGCATTGCATTAGAAGATGGACAACGAGTAACTGCATCTGCATCAAACCTGTGCAAATATGATGAGGAAACGTTAACGTTAAACCAACGTTAAGCTAACTAACTGCAACATTAGATACTCAAATTTATCCATGATAGTAGCTTAGTTACCTTTAGCCAAAAAGCCATCCAACTAGCTACAGTGTGGCTGGTTTGTGTTAGCCTGGTTGTTGCCTAGCTAGTTCCCAAGCCTTGCAAGCTAGCTGAATAGCTAAAAGAAACACAAATGCAGCAACATTGTTTTTTTACATTAATTTCAGAATCTTATTTTTAGAATACTCAGAATAGTCAAAACGTCAAATATCACATACTGAATTCTGACCTTGTGCTTTTTGGCACTGTATGGAAAATTTAACAATGTTTTTGTAGTAACTCTGAGAACAATTTAAATTAGCTACTTTTTACTTTTATTTTAGTGGATTTTTACAGCAGTAATGTTCTACCTATTTTATATTTTCCACTCCTGACTATTTGTATTCAGGCATATTGGCTGCTTGTCTATGCGTATGTACAAGCCATACCAGCATGTAGTGCATGTTGATGTGAGGTAAGGATAAAAACAACAGCAGCTCCCTGCATACTTAACCCAGCTGAGTTAAATGGGTTGGGGCTTTGCCATATGACCCACTTCCCCTCCCAGGCATACACGCAGTGATACTGAGGAGGGATACCCACTCTGAGCTGCTCACTGCACAGAAAATCCCTATAAAAGTAGGACTTATCATTATATGAGCGATTCAAACAGGCTTTGTTGCCAGATAGTGGAGGATGATACGGAGTAGGGTTATGTTTTTCATATAAATAAATGAACTCTTGCTACCACCTATTGATATAATGCAATAATGAGTTGCCTATGTTTACATGCACACTAATAACTAACCAGATTAACGCGACTATTGAAATTCTCATGTAAACGCCTTTATCGGATTATGTTAATCGGGATAAGGTCATAATTGGAATAAGCATTAACCCAGTTAACACACCTTGATTTATGCTCAATCTTTCCATTTTTTGGAGCATCTAAACGCCTAAATCAGATTACTTTTGGCTTTTTCAAAGCTTTGCCAATCCTAGTAAGCCCAATAATGTTGCCAATGTGTTGACAATGTCAGAAGAAGAGATCACGATTGATCAACACATTTATTAAATCAAGGCATGGCACAGAAAGAAATTGCAACCACAATCAGTAACCTACTTAAATCCTGATCTTGAGAAATTGTTATCCAATGATAGTGAGATAATAAATTGTGACCACAAGAAAATAAAGTTTGATTGAGTCGTAATCTTGATATAATGGGATTAATTAATTAATTAATGCTGTAATTGAAATATTGCCTTAAACTAGTTACACCCGGCAATCAGGGTATGTGCATGCAAACGTGTGAGACCAGGTTTGAGACCAGGTGTGGCTTATTAGGGAGGAAGAAAAACCTGCACCGACACCGGCCCTTGAGGACTACAGTTTGACACTGCTGCTCTATAGCATACTCACTCCTGAGTCTGACGAGCCATCACTCTTGTCAGTGCATCTTTGGATCAATAAATATAGAGCAGTGGTTCCCAATCCTGGTCCTCAGGGGCCAGAGTCCTGCTGGTTTTCTACTCTAGCTGGTAGTTAATTACATTTACCTGGCGCCCCAGGTCTCATTTAGCCCCTGATTACACCAGGTGAATGTAATCAACTACCAGCTCTCTTGAGTCCGACAAGCTGTCACTCATGTAAATGCGACTTTGGGATCAACAGATACCTGATGATGATCTCATAACTCAATACAACTTCAGGATCAATACAGCCAATCAGGTAATGGGGAGGGACTTAAATGACATTACCAATCAACAGTAAACTGTCCCCTGAGTCTGACAAGCCATCACTCATGTCAAACATGTCAAGGCGAGGTCGGGATCAATAGATATAGATGATAAAAAACCAGTACAAAAGTAAAAACACCACAGCAATGACCATCAAAGATGGAAAAATAAAACAGGATCTTGCGTGTTACCACTATAAGGAAGGAAAAAAAATTATCAGACATTGTAAACATAGAATAAGTCAATCTCCTGATCTACCAGGCTAATGTTTGCATCAGCCTATGAGCCCAACAAAAAGCTTTCAGTGAGTTTTCTGAATATTACTGCTACTACTATGAACACTACTGTCTAAGTACAACATTCTTACTGTATAAGTACAGCAATCTAGTCAAGCATACTAGTTGTAGAGGCAGAGGTATTAGGCAGAGGGCTTTCTATCCATGGTCACTGAAGAGAAAAAAAGACAACTTACCCAGACCATTCTCACAGTCTATAAACTCCATGGAATGAACAGCTCGGTCTACTCCATATGGACCCATTAGTGTCCTGGTTAAAGATAGAGGGATGAAGGGAATGGGGATGAAAGAGAGATGGGGAGAAAGAGGAGAGAAGGAGAAAATGTGAGTGAAAAGTGAAAAGTGAATCACAAACTTCACACAACAACTTCATTTTCAGGATAGTCATAATGATCCTGCCTGTGTGGATGTCTCAGGTTTTTTTGTTTTAATCACAGAACTTGAATGGATAGAACGGTCATTCCCATTCAAATCAACCGTCCTGAACAGTCAGAGCGGTGGCCATTTTTATGTGAACCGTAGGGCTAGCTTCCATATAAACCGACTCAAGGCAAGTCACTGAGGTGAGAGGTTTATCAGCAAGAACCAAAGGACCTTCTCTGGACCTTCTAACATGCTAATGTTGACTGGAGGAGCTAGAGAGAGAATTAGGCTACAGTCTTTGATAATGTTACGTTAACCTCATCGCTAACGTCAGCTTTCAGTGGAGTTATGACAGTTTGCTAAGCACTCGTGCAACAGACACATCTGCACAAGCAAGTGTGACAGACTTTATGGTCTTAATGCCCAGACTTGTGTTGTCACCATAGCAACTAACCCTTAAAATTCCATAATTGCCATTTTATGCTGTACTAGCCAAATTACCATGACAAACAGTGGAAGGACCGTTCTATCCATTCAAGTTCTGTGGTTTTAATACTGTTCAAGGTGTCCGTATGTTTCCTCAAGGTAACTCGAAGACTTTTCAAGACTTTTAATGCCAGAATGAAATGAGACAATACATCTTAAAGACCTCTGAAACAGAACTGAGGTGGTAAAGGCTGGATTTAACAGTATTCAAGAACTTTTGAGGCTTTGAGTTTAGGCAATCAAATTCAGGATTTTCAGGACCTGCAGGCACCTGCTGTTATCCAAAAGCTCTGGCACAACACAACAGCCCATATGAATCACCAGCATCACCATAACAATAGTAACATACCGGTATCCACATCCATTCACAAAATTCCTAAAGCATCCAGAGTATCTGTCATCTGGCTCTACAGCAGCACAGTGGCAGCTGTTAAGCTGCAGCTTGCACCTTCATCTCTTTGGGTTTCCCTGTCTTAAGCACTTTTCAAAAATGGTGATGTTGCTCGACACTGTGATACCACCACTGGGGAAACAGTGAAGGTCAATATCCACTTAGCAACCAATAAAAGGTCAAGTGAAGGAGTGCCTTGGTGGTAGGGACCGTATGTATGTAGTTGATTTTAAACTGCATTTTAAACTTGTCAAATCTATGTATGTAGTAATAGATTTGGCTTGACCAGTGGTGCCAGGTGATATCACCCTCTATAGAGTACAACAGGTGGTGACATCACCTGGCACCAAAGACCAGCCAATAGCAGATGGCCAGTTCACTACCCTACTTTTCGCCATTAGGTGTCAGGCTTCACCAAAGATTTGGATTTCGGGTTTAGTTACTCTTTGAAGAAATACAATCGCCAGGAGGGTTTAAAAAGTTGCTAAATCTAGCAATAAAGTCACCAAGTTGGCAATGGTGTTGGTTAAACTTCAGGCTCTGTCTCAGATCTCGACCAGCTTCTTGTTTATTGACAACAGAACAACAAGGTAGACCTCTATAGTGCATTAATCTCTGCAGTCAAGTGCACCAAGTTTCATCATCTGGCATCATCGGCTTTCTGGTCTTGGGTAAAAGTTGAAAATAAATCTTTAAATCCCTGGACAAGTGGGTCTATCTATTGAGACTATTTTCTGTTTTTTGTTGTTGTAAAAGTCAATATATGCCTCTGGATCCAAGATTGTGGTTAGAAAGACTGATAGCCTGTGAATCCTGCATTTGTGTTGTCTACAAAAGAGCATTCCAACACATTGGGTTAAAAATAAACAAGCCTAGATTGGAAAATATATTCAGTCTGCAGGCATGTTAGATGGAAGTTCTGGTGTGTCTGTCTGCTGTTGCCATCTCAGACATCAACCCATCCAAGACTGAAGCATCTATCTGTAAAAATAGTCTTAAAAGCATGAGCACTGCCAGGTCCCTTTCTGACAGGTTTCCGCCCTCTATAAATTTGTTTAGCATGTCTAAAAATAGTTTTGCCTCCAAAAACTTTGGGCTACAGCTTCTGTGAACTTTAGGCACCTAACTAAGAATGAAAGCCCTGGCTTGTATAAAGTTATTTTGTACCCCATTTTTAATCCATATAACATTGGCTCAAGTAACAATTACCAAAAAGCATCCATTTGTACATACATTACAAAAAAAAAAAAATTTTTTTTAAATGAGAAAACTATTTTGGAGATTAACTAACTAAGCCAGTGTAATAGGAAAGTTTCTCTACTTGGAGTGAAAATTTATGGTACAAATTATCAGTTATATCTGTTGTTGATTATCTGGTAAATATGCTATCATTATCATTCCCTTCACTTTCTTGTGCAACAGGATTGCATGTTTCAGGATTGCATTTTTCTTTGTAAGTAGCATTAGTAGAGTAGCATTAATTGAAAGGTAAATACCCCAAATTTATACTAAGGTACAAAATCCAAATAACAAACATTTTTAATTTTTGAAAAGTATTCAGCCCCTTTGTTTCATATGGGCTAAATTGCTTCAGTGGCAAAAAAAAAAATGGTTCCAACGGTAAACATTTTGTATGACTCAAACTTCTAGTTAAGGATTTTGAATAAGGTTTCCCCTCAAACTTATTCCCCCTAAAGTTCAAACTCTAAAAGATTAAGTATGATTACATGAGAACAGAAAACCCCATAGATAGGTAAGAGTGGGAACTTACCAGGGTTTTTTTCGTGTTAAAAATAGTAGGAATTTGAAGCAATGTCTTTTCAGCGATGGAGCCTATAGCCTCTCTGATTGCCACCCTGAAGCAGGGAAGACTATCAATATTTCAGCTGGAGAGGCTTCAGATTGACACATCAGCATCAGCAACAACCTGACTCTCACACTCTTGTCAGTAAAACGAGGAGGCAGATTGAAGACATATTGAACTCCAAGTCAGCAAACCAAAACATCGACCTCAGGCAATCGGCAGCAGAACATACTATTCATTCTGTTTGAAGACGGGAGGAATCATGGATCATTATTCATATTATTGACTCATATGACACCATGATTTAAGAGGCTCTTTTGGGAGTGACACTCTTATGTCAATTCATGTGTATGTTCAATTTCGGCAGTCCCAGAGGGTAAATAAACTGACAACTGCATCTGACATGTCCCACATTAAGACAACTTAGCCAGTAACATGTATACACCATCATCTTTTGATTGTGTTTTAACACCGTTTTAACAAAGCTATGGGAAAATATTTTCATACCTTCTACTGTACTGAACATGAAATTTGTAGCTTTTCAGGTGATTTTTATAACTCTTTTAAAAGCAGAAACATGGACTGCCCTAATGAACCCCCCCTGTAAATTAGACAAAACCAATATTCCCTTGAGCCAAAGCAGAGGCTGTAGCCCCTCTCCCTCCTCCAGTGGCTCTAGTGTCTAGTCAGTGACTAGTCTTTTCTAAAGGGATCATCCACTACATTCACTCCGTTCAATCAGGACGGTCTGGCGCCAGCGCTGTAAACACAAAGAAGGGCCAAGATTTCCTCTTTAATTCTCTTAAAAATCTGGAGATGTTTTTTTTCTCTGGCTAAGCCTAAAAGCCTGATTTCCTTTTTAGTTTTGGTTCAAGTCATACTGGGTTAGCATTGCATAATCAGTGTCTGCCACTTCTTTGCTATACGTTGGGCAAGAATAATGTCATGGGCACACCATCCCAAATGCCTCCATTAGGGAACATACAGTATTTTACCATGATAAAGTAGAAAACCTGTGAGGCATGATAACAGAGACTGAATGTTAAATGAATACAAGTTTTTGGTAGATTGTCTTGTTGGTCAACATAGCATACACTATGTTGAGTGATAGTAGGCTCCATGCTAACACTTTAGCATACATCACAGAGTTTTATGAATCAATCAATCAATCAATCAATTTTATTTAAGTGCAGAATCACCATGAAACATGGTCCCAATACACTTTACAATTAAAAAAATACATAGGACAAAACATACAGCAAAAAAAAATAAAATAGTTAAAATAAAACAACCACATTGAAAACATCAATGTTAAAAGGATGTTTGAATATTAAAGTAAAACAACCACAGTAAAAACAACAACATTAAAAGGATGTTTAAAAAGGTGATAGACCTGACTGAAGTTGTAATTCTAGGGTAGGCTATAATGAAGCGAATAGAGGTAGGTTTTCAGTCTTGATTTAAATATTTCAACTGAGCTTGCTTCTTTAACATGTAATGGAAGTCCATTCCACAGATAAGGGGCGCGGTAGGCAAATGCTCTGAATGAGCCCCAGTTATGCTAAAGTATTAGCATGGAGTCAATCACTCAACATAGTGTATGCTAAAGTGTTAGCATGGAGCCTACTATCACTCAACATAGTGTATGCTAAAGTGTTAGCATGGAACACTGGAGCCAATGATCTACCAGAGACATGATTGTGGTGTCTATGTTCTCATCACTAAACGCCTAAGTTGACCAAAGGAACAATCTCTCTCTTTCTCTTGTGTGAATTTTTTATTGCGGCAGGAGGTACCAGGCTCTCTTTAAATGTGCTTCAGTCCTTTCCTTCACCAACAATATTTTATCCAAAAAATTCTTGAGTCAACTTGAGCCATTTTTCAGATATTGCCAATATCACGCAAAACCACTGGTTAGCTACTAAATATTCCAAAATATTCCAGGTAGCTGGCTTAAAGGATAAGGCTGGTGTTTTTCAATGCATTTCTTACCGTCAACAAATCCTGTGAAAATAACACAATCAACAATGCGTTTGCTCTACTCCCGTTACTTTCTGACTTCCCACGTACCGTTTTTAGCCGTCAACCCGGAAGTCATTGGCTCCAACTGTAAGTTAAAAACCTTTAAATACAGCTCACAAAGACATAGTTTCAATTTTAAAAATCGCTAACTGTTACCATGAAAAGTCAGTCAGTTATTACCAAATCAAATTCAAACAGGAACAAATTCTTCATTACGCCGGGGACTATTTTCGGTGCTACAGAACTACTTTCCTGAGATCGCAAATGTCTTTACAGCCGGCTTATTAAGCTGTTTGAGGAAAAAGTCGGCTGGCCCGGTGCATCGCGATGATGAAATATGCTGCCCAGAGCAGCAGCATGGCTCTTTGACGAGTTTTTAACCGTTTTTTTAATACAATGGAGTTCTATGGCTGCTGGGACATGGCTACATTGGGCACCGGCTACATGGACGAGACTTGTTGGCAATACAAAATCATTGTTGATTTTGTTATTTTCATAGGATTTGTTGACGGTAAGCAATGCATTAAAAAACACCAGCCTTATCCTTTAAGCAGTTATCACAAGATACATGAAGATAGGTGTGTTGTTTCTGCCATTCTACCACTGAATATAATTTAACTTTGGTGGATATCATGTACTTCTGTGTAGGCTATATGTCCGTTTAAATTTCCATTTGTGGAGACAGTATAGCCTATGAATAGACTGAAGTTAAGTTGAGACGAGCTGAACTGCTCACTAGAAAACATCTTGGACAATGCTCATATGAGAAATCTTTTATAGTTGGTTGTGGTAGAAATTATTAGACTGTAGTCTCATGTCATGGTAGGATTCAACAAATGGTTTTTGAAAGCTATACCAGTAGGCTACTGATATTTTTAGAAATAAATGGCAGATAGCTGATATTTTGTGCCAATATTCAATATTTTTAAATCTGATCATTTTCATGGCAAAAAAAATACAAGTATTCAGTGTTTCCCTCAGAATTTTTGTCTTCTTGTGGAAAAGCCTCTGAAGCAACAATTAGACCACCATGGTACACTAAAACTCTCCATTGAAACCCAGACTAATCAGATTATTTTAGGGTTAGCAGATAATGCAGGGTGACCCACCACACCTATTCAATGTTAGAGCAAACTCTGGGATACATTACTGCCTTTAAATGAAGATTGAATTAATATTTATGAGTACTGAACACTAAAATAAAATAATTTTTTTTTTACAAAAAAATCAAATTTCATTGCTGTTTTCCATACAGTTTTTCTGTAGCTGTGGTCAGGGAGGAACCTCCATCATATCAGAGGTGGACAGCACTGACTGGCTGATATCTGATATTTACCAAAAAGCCAATTGAGGTGATGTCAACAATACTGGAGGTGGAATTTACTGGTACAGCTTATCCATATTCATTTTAGACTGTGATGGATACAGTGGTTAGAAAAATAATTCATCCCTCTTAGAGTTTTTGGACGTTTTCCAGTACTACCAAAGGTTAAAAATTATATATATATATACATAGAGAGAGAGAGAGAGAGAGAGAGAGAGAGAGAGAGAGAGAGAGATAGAGAGATAGATATATATATATATTGGACATTTTCTGAAGTCTATGCAATGTAGTCATTTCAATCCAAAAGCATTTGTTATAAGGAAATGTAATTTAGAGGAGTTTCACCCCAATGATTTTTAAGAATAAATGGTAATTAGACTTCATCCTTACACTCTTAAAAATTGTTCTACCAAAATCATTTCTTGTTTTTTTTCCACTTGAAAACCCCTTTTTTCAAAAGGGGTTCTTCAGTAGACTTTAGTAGTTCCCTAAGGGTGCTTAATAGAACCATTCTTGATAAATAAGCTTTTTGTATTTTAGTATTAACCGCTGTAGTAGCATCACGGGCACGCCAGCTTTGGCCATTCTTTGGAAGCTTAGTGTTATATGGAAGTATGGTGCTACAATAATTCATTCGCTGAGTTTATCCATGTTAACGTTACTATAGTTACGGGTTTTGAATAGGCTATACGTTTTCGTCTTTGTTGAAAAACCTTATTCAAAACCAGAAACAGGCAGCATCCACCATTACGCACGGCGCATGAACGGGATGGTCGAAAGATGGATGGATGGATGAGCAGGTCTGCTCTGTACTGTGCCATGGATGCCACAATAACACGGTTTCACCAGAAATAAATAAATAAATAAAAATACTGTGGTAAAATCCAGCTAAAACATGTCACGAACGTGCAGATAAAGCTTCTGCACCACTGCATTTTTTTCAATTTCTTTTTCCACTTTATGAATTTCTACACCAATAAGGATTTTCTAACACAGGTAGAATAAAGTCATCCTCACGGTTGCTGTCTTTCATCACTGCCACATGTTTACTGGTTTACTGACTGACAAGGAATCACCGCTTAAGCCTACGGAGGCGCGTATTCAAAGGCGCACGGCTTCCACTCCAAACTACTGTTTTTTTCCCACATAACCACAATATTTCGCTTATTTCTCCCGCACCAGACGCTCCAATCACCACTCCAGCACCGCCTGTACAAGACACACTAAATAACTACTGGATAAAAACAGGCATACGGCATTATCACCCCGTATTTTACCGCAACAAACCACGTCTCCCGTTCGATTTTTACCTGCTAATGATGACGGCTCCTTTATACATGACAGAAAAGGTTGGCATTTTGACACGGAGTCCGTTTCCCCCGGTTAGGACGCGTCAGGTCGGAGCTCCCCCAAGCCTTCAGCCTTCAGACAGCCACATGATGGTCTGTCTACAGCCTCTCTAATTCCAGTTAACCAGACCGGCCGCTCCGAAACATCTCCACCTTCACCCACAGATTAAATCGCTTACATAACTCAAGAGAAGTCACCAACAAATTTTTTTTTAAAAAGCGCGCAGTGTGTAATGTAATGGGCCTTAAAAAAAAATCATCCGGGGGAGGTCTGACTCTCACAAGTTTTTCAGAGAGAGAGAGAGAGAGAGAGTAGACTACCAGTCGGCTTATTCTGTGGTTTATAGGAGTATTTTCAACCACAGCTGAAAATTGCACGTGCAAGGACATACCCTAAACCACTTTTAGTGCGGTATTTCAAATTCAAACATATGCAGGAGTTAAATTGCTCAGTTAAATGATGGGGAACTGTCGAACTTTGCCAGTTGGCGAGCTTGGGTTCTATGGGTGGATGCAGTTCTGAGATATTGAGTATCAAAAGCTGTTATTATTCTATCTTTTTAAATACATACTTTTGACACTACCAGTCAAAGGTTTGGGGACACCACATTTTTCTTTATTTTTACAATTTTTCACATTTTAGAATAATAGTAGTAAAGACATCAAAACTATGAAATAACACAAATGGAATTATGCAGTGACCAAAAAATCCAAACTATCTCATATTTTTTTAAGGTAGCAGCCGTTTGCCTTGATGGAAAGGCAAAGGCTTTGGAAAGAAATCCATACATAGGCATCAACTTCACTATTTATATTTGTCTAAGAAACACATTTCAAGCATTTAAGCAGAAGCCTTTAGATCAAAATGACTTTAAGAGAATGAAAAACATAGTAACACCAGCATAATGTTCAAAGATCATGAATTTGTGGATAACTCAATTATCATTTAAAAGAAGTCAGAACCTTATAATTCCAAGCTCACAAATGGTATCACAAGTTTCCAATAAATCCAAAAACAGTCTTAGAAAATGGGTTAAATAAAATGTTTCCCATCCCACCCTGCAAAAAGAAAAAAAAACAACAACAACAACAATGGATGCTTGTTCAGCCAAAGAGAATTAGGACAGAAATGACAGGTGGGGTTTATATGACTTTAAACACATCACAGCATTAAGTGCCCCACTCTCCATTTGGAAACAGCAATTTAATCTTATGTTGTCATCCATTAGATAGCGTTGTCATTTGTCATCCAAGCCACTGAGCATCTGTGTTTTTAGGTGTGTGTGTGTGTGTGTGTGTGTGTGTGTGTGCGCGCGTGTGTGGTTGCGTGCAGGCAACAAGGGATTTTGCCTATTGTTAGCCCCATGCAAAAACGTACTAACCCCGGGTCAAACCCTTACTAATGATAATAATAAATCCCTGTCCAGATTTATCGGGGCCCCACCAAACCAGCAGGGTTCCCAAAGCATTCCATACAACTAGAAATAGAAATAGACTAATATATGGGGTTGATATCGGTCAGCAGCCCATGATGGTCTAAATGCTGTTTCGGACAATAAAACGCTGAATACTTGTCATTTTTTGTTCTGAAAATAGAAAAATCTGTTTTGTTTATACACGTGTATCGTATGTGCTTGTTTCGGCAGAATGTTAATTAGATACAACCAGATCAATCAGACATTATTATCTCCTAGAATACAACATTATCAGCTCAACGTAGCAGCTTATCCTTGGCATCCAGGTCTAGGAAATATCTCTATGTAAATTCGGCCTATCTCTGTGTTTAAATAAGTTAAAAACCTACCTGGCAAAACCCAGAGGCACTTTGACCCTTTGGAACATATCTCTGTTTTTGTGTGAAAGCCTGGTTGCCTGGCGCTAGGATGTTAACATTGGTTCTGAACATTTCTAGTCATGCTGTACTGCGGCTGCCAAGCAGATATGAAGAGTGCCAGTTGATGAAGAGATGATAAGCTTATGAGAAAAGGATCATGCACAAATCCATATGGCACCATATGCTAAATATAGGCCTTTTAAAGAAGGCTAGTCAATTACTCTAAACAACAGGCGTAGATTTGGGGGGAGAAAGGTGGTCACGACGCTTCAATATTATAAGGATAAATTGCTAACCCCCCCCCCCAACACTGGTGAAATCTGTCTCCTGTCCAGTCCTCAGTATGACTGTTGTCCCGCCCTCAACTCTCTCCACCAATACTGACCTGTTCACAATACAGTTGCATAATCGGCAGATTATAAACAACACGCAGTGGTTTAGATGGGCTCCATCTGGATAAAACACAGTACAAATGTAATTAACTCAAAGGGACTGGCAGTCCATCAATGTATTACTAGTTCACACGAAAGACATGGCAAGAATTAGGGAGGAAAGGGACAGAGAGAGAGAGAGAGAGAGAGAGAGAGAGGTGGACAGGGAAAACTTTCTACTGTGCTTAGAGAGCATAAGATATTCTCATAGGCCTCTGTGTTGATATGAGCTCTCTCTGTCTTTCTTAGTGTAATTTCTATTAATTTCTATTGCCCTAGAGGGTGTTACCTGGTCAGTGTCACTGTAACTGGACTGAGGAACACTGTAACTGGACCGAGAAACATTGTGACTGGACTGAGCAACAGTGTAACTGGACCGAGCGGCACTATAACTGGACTGAGCGGCACTGTAACTGGACCGAGCAACACTGTGACTGGACCGAGAAACACCGTGACTGGACCGAGAAACACCGTGACTGGACCGAGAAACACCGTGACTGGACCGAGAAACACCGTGACTGGACCGAGAAACACCGTGACTGGACCGAGAAACACCGTGACTGGACCGAGCAACACTGTAACTGGTCTGAGAAACACTGTGACTGGACTGAGAAACACCGTGACTGGACCGAGCAACACTGTAACTGGTCTGAGAAACACTGTGACTGGACCGAGCAACACTGTAACTGGTCTGAGAAACACTGTGACTGGACCGAGCAACACTGTAACTGGTCTGAGAAACACTGTGACTGGACTAAGAAACACTGTGACTGGACCGAGAAACACTGTAACTGGTCTGAGAAACACTGTGACTGGACTGAGAAACACTGTGACTGGACCGAGAAACACTGTAACTGGTCTGAGAAACACTGTGACTGGACTAAGAAACACTGTGACTGGACCGAGAAACACTGTAACTGGTCTGAGAAACACTGTGACTGGACTGAGAAACACTGTAACTGGTCTGAGAAACACTGTGACTGGACTGAGAAACACTGTGACTGGACCGAGCAACACTGTGACTGGACTGAGAAACACTGTGACTGGACCGAGCAACACTGTAACTGGTCTGAGAAACACTGTGACTGGACTAAGAAACACTGTGACTGGACCGAGAAACACTGTAACTGGTCTGAGAAACACTGTGACTGGACTGAGAAACACTGTGACTGGACTGAGCAACACTGTAACTGGTCTGAGAAACACTGTGACTGGACCAAGAAACACTGTGACTGGACCGAGAAACACTGTAACTGGACTGAGAATCGCTGTGACTGGACCAAGAAACACTGTGACTGGACCGAGAAACACTGTAACTGGACTGAGAATCGCTGTGACTGGACTGAGTGGCACTGCCATTGTATGGCGAAACAGGTCTGGAAATCACACTTCTAGCACATAAACAAACGCGAACAAAGCAGATTCTGACAATATATAAAAAACTAGTCAGTCTGCAAATTGAATCGCTTTCTTTCAACATCACTTAAGTATTTGTGACTTGAGTATTATACTGTGTTCCATTTTAATTTGCATCCTTTACAAACTAGCCAGTCGTAATCTTGTTGAATGAAATGTTTTGCTTTATTTTGTTAATGCACTTTATATACATTTTTTTTAACTAAAAGAACCTAGTTCAAACTCTCATCTTATTTGAATTGCATGGGAAAGATCATACGTAACAGTATCTGATTTTTACTCTGAGCACATTTTAAATTAGCTACTTTTAACTTTTACTTGAGTTGATTTTTACACCAGTAGTTGACTTAGAGTACAGTAACAGTACTTCTACTGGAGGATATTTCAGTACTCTTTCCACCTGCGACTGTACTCCAACATTGTATCACTGACCTCCCACGATCCCTCCAAAGTTGAGCCAAACTTTCTGATGGTTATCCAGTCGACCAGCTCAGAAGACGCTGGAGCGTGCCCAACCTCTTACCTAACCCAGTGGTCTTGTACTGGCTCCAGAGACGGGCTTTTGGACCACAGATGTGAGCTTGGCTAACACTCCAGTGGTATGGTAGCCAACTTGTAGTCACCACCGTTATCTTGTTTGGTAACGCTGGCCTGTCGGGCCACAGACATCAGAAAGAATGTCCTGTACTAAATGTCAGCATCAAGATTTACTGTAGACCCAAATAATAAATAAGCACTAATTGTGTAAAAAACACCTTATTTAGGGAGAGGGAAACAAATTAACAGCTCGGAAAAGCCTGTGCAACTAAACATGATCAGGCAGATTTTTAAGCCCCTTTTCTCATTTGAAGTCAACACATGTCTAAGTGTGTATATTTTTAAATGTTATTAATATAGGTATATAGGCAATACAGGCATGTTGTCTTTCCATTTTCACATTCAAACATCCCTGCAGTGTTCCAGGGATCTCTAATTTTCTGTCCATTTGCTCCTTTTTTCCCTTCTTTACGCTGTGCTGCCTGACACATCATGTACTGTACACCACCCATGGGGATTAACGCTGGCAGTCCTTGAAGGCTCAGTGTAATTTAACATGATCAACTGTGCGCGCGTGTGTACAGTGGAGTGACAGATTTTACTGGCAAATTTCATCATTTTAGTGATGTAACACTTGCACACACCAATCCCTCTATGAAATTATGGCACAAGAAGAGAATAAAAGATGGAAGACAATCAACTCCCTTTATGATCATAAAAACACACTCCTAAACCCTCAAACATCTTAAATAACACTGGACAACAACACTACTGCTGGAGGAAATCACTCAATCCCTCTAGGGTTTGACTGATATGGGTCGATACTGATACTGATTTAAAAAGTCGATTTGAACAATCCTGGTGTGCGCTGGATTACTTTGATCTTGACTGATATTTTTGTATTGAAGCTGTCTTTAACATATGTCTTTAAATTTGACGATTTGATTGAATAAAAAGCCAACATCAGCCCCATATATCGGTTTAACCCGAACTCCTTCCCTCCATCCATTTGGAAAACAACATATTCACCCTGTTCAGTGTAATGATTAATGGTGGGAGGGTCGTATTTGTATGTATCTGTGTGCACACGTGACTAAATCACAGCATCAAGTGGTGTTACTGGGAATGAAGGAGGGATCCCAGTTGCACATGGGGCAATTTATCAATTTTTTCCTCCATCCATCATTACCAACGGCCCTCAAGTGGGATGTGACTCTCCTGCCTATCCGAGTCCTAAAGCCTTACGCTCCACAGTATCTTCCTTTACTTCCTATAGATGGTGAAATATTTTTTGTTTTGCTCAGCCATCCAAATTCTTTCAATGAGCGCCTTGATTTAGGTGACTTGTGTTTACTTTGATCAGCACTGGATTACGTAACATATGAAACCCCACTTTTTTTTTTCATCTAATACCTAGAGAGGCTTAACAGTTCTTCAAAGCATCTTGCAAAGAGCACAAAATCCTAACAAAAGCAGCAGAGTGCTGCAGGGTGTTGCCGCATATTCACCGACTTCACCACTGAGACCAAGCGACACATGTTGAGTGACAATAGGCTCCATGCTAACACTTTAGCATACACTACGTTGAGTGATAGTAGGCTCCATGCTAACACTTTAGCATACACTACGTTGAGTGATAGTAGGCTCCATGCTAACACCACCTTGACTTCCTATGGAAACAGGGAAAGCAGTCCCTGCTAGTTTAAAACAGTACCGTATTTTTCTAGCATATTTCATGTAAATGTTGTGTCAAAGTGTCGGCGTAGATATGCTGTAGGTCTTTGCGGTGCACCTGTCCAAAAATGTAACTACGCGTAGGGCGACGCACGACCACAAGAACTGTGATTAGCCCGCTTCGTATTTCCTCCTACGTGTATCCGGTTAACGTCCGCCGATAGTGAAGACAACATGGAGCAGATCGAAGAGAGACGAGCTGAGGAGGTTCGCAAATATGTTCATTTGTACGACACCTCATCTCAGAATTATAAAGATAACCAGATGTCACTGAATTCGTGGTGAGAAATATCCCAGAACATGAGCTTCAGAGAATGTAAACACTACTACTTCTGCTGTTATTACCTCCGTGTCAACAAAGCACCACACTGCCATCTAGTGTTTCGGTGGTCTACGCGCAGAATCACCAATGCAGAACTATAAATGCTCACACCGCCGTAGACACCTACAGCATAGCTATGGCGGCACTTCGACACAGAAGTATAACTTGGCTTTTAGGATTACTTACCATTTAGTTTTACTGCTCATTTTCTCACTTTTAAGATGTTTTTTTCTGTTTTTAATTGCATTTAATTGCATGGATTTAATTGCAGTTAATTGGAGCACTGGAGCCAATGATCTACTGGGGACACTTGGATGACTTTGGGGTCCATGTTCTCATCATTTAAAGGCTAAATTGACCAACAGGACAATCTACCAAAAGCTTGATGTATTCCTTTAATCCTAATTAGGAGCAACACAAACGTTAGGGCTAATTGGCACTGAATGAGAAACTATGGGAAAGAGGAAACATACAGTACAGAGTGTTTGCTACAGAAGAACAAAAATGCACACACACACACACACACTCTGTCTGTCTGTCTGTCTCTCTCTCTCTCTCTTCAAAGAATCCACTCAATGCCCACGTGTGGACTACTACCATCATTGTGTGTGTAATTGCACACACATACCACTGTATTACTCTGTGCACTAATATAATCTTTCTCTCTCACGCTCTCTCACAAGCACAGTCTAAACACACACACACACACACACACACCACCACCACCACACACACACACATTCTCCTCGCCCAGATTTATTCTCTTCTTCTATTTGGCAGCCATGGCAACGACCATTTGCATCAGAACTTTAATCACTAAATCTGCACAGTGGGTTGTTATCAGATTATGGGATTATCCAATCCACATTGAGAAATCAAACAGAGGCCTGGGCCCACTCTCTCTCTCACACACACACGCACACACACACATACACACCACTCTTGTTGATAAAAGTTCTAACCCTTTTGTGTGGGCATATGGGCAATCGCTCTGAACTGTTTCCAATTACAAGGCTGCCCTCTATAGCCGAGGAAGAGAAGGTGCGAGTACAACAAGCATCAAGACACATTCTAATTCCGTGGTTGTCAAGCTGCGGTCCGAGGACCCCCAGGGGTCTTTGACGAGGTTCCAGGGGGTCCCCAGCAAAATGAGGAATAGTTTAATATCACTGTAATTTAATTCACTATAAATTAATTTTGGGTTTCACCTACAACTGTTGGTGGACAAAAAGTTTGTTTCCAGCCCTGGAGGTGAGGGTTCAAGACATGTCACTTATTTAAGTTTTCAAAACTCAAGGTGAGTAATTTTCCTCCCAGATGAAGTTTGAAAGACTGAAAAGTTTAATAACGAAAATCGAAAAACGCCCCGGGCTCGATAGATACGAGTTGAAAAGAGACAACATGCATTAGAGATTGTTTCTGCTCTATTTAATATCCTGTGAGTACCTGGACATTTTGTTTTTAACCTGTCACATAAGAGGATCAGAGAGAGGGTAAAGGGGGATCTAGCAGGGCAGTGGGAGCAATGTGATGATCAGAGAAACATTGCTTGAAATCCAAAGACTCAACACAGTTGTTCAGACAAATTCTCACAAGATGGCCGTAAACTGCAAAATAACCAGATTTAATCTTAAAGGACAAAGTCCACCCCCAAATCCTCCTCCACTGTTATATATCAATTTGTAATGTGTAATGCATTCCAGGAGTTAATTTGTGATGACATGTTGTAATTTACTTTCTTGTTGTATCCACTTTCCCTCAACCTGCCTCGTCTTCTGGGAGAGAACAATAATGATAGTGATAGTGATAGCGATAGTAACAACAAGAGAGTGAGCGTTTCCAACTTGTTGCGTTCAATCAAAACTATATGGGCATTTACATAGCTTACTTATCCTACTCAAAATACAGCCTGTCTTGTGGCTGCATTGCATTCTGGTCTATTGAGGCTACTGTTGGTATAGAAATTGGTCTCTCTTCCTCTTCTATGATGGATTTCTCCCTGTATGATTGTTGAACGTCTCTTGGTGCAAAATGCCGGCTCTAGAAAGAAGCCCTCGCTCTTTGATTCTGAGGGACTGACACCAAAATCTGACGTTTAACGCTGATGTTTTAGATCGCTGAAAATGTTCTGCTATCAGACTACCCTAGAAATATCTTTACGTGACATCACAATCATCTACGTTTGGCCAGTTATCCACAGAAATAACAAAAACACACTGCAAACAACAAAATGAACCCAGAAATGTAAGGTACATCACCAATCATTGTTTTTTAACAGTGTTAACGTGGGTGGATTCCTTTAAGGAGCTGCTAACCCACCTAACAACAAAATGGGCCCAAAAATGCAAGGTACATAACACCACCAACTATTGTTTTGGTTTTTTTTGCGGGTGGATTTTGCTTTTAATAAGGCTCTTTAACACAGATGGGGTGGAAGTACAATCTGCCTCCTGCACAAATTCCAAACTACAACATCTTAGAGGAAAAAATGCAGAGGGTGAAACGCATGAGTGAAGGCCTTGTTAATTACTTAATTAGCCTTCAGTTGAATGAAAGGCGCTGGGCTCTTCTCAGCTAATTACAACTGCCATGGGCACACATCAACAGTCTATTTACATCTTCTCACTTCCAATGAAGAAACAGTGCGGGACAGCCAGTCAAACACCGTTGACGCTCCTAAATGGACACAAAGGTCCAGTCAGCTAAGTGAGGAAGTGTCAATAGGTTGAAAGGGAGAGAGAGAAAAAATCAGCAACAAGCGGACTTCCCTGGGGGCAAACCTAGTCAGCGTTTCGCTTCTGGATCTAGATCGCTGGTGGAGGGAAAATCAAAACCAATGAAGTCATTCCCGGCAAATCGATAGCCACCAACGGGGATAGGGACAAGAGTGGTCGATGAGGGGTGAATTGGAATCCCATTACCTCCAATTGATTTTGCCTGACAAGGAAAAATGGAGCTGATTCTCACAATGTCTGTTAGAGTATGCAAAGAGAACTGAGGATGGAGCAGGAGCTGATGATGCATGGGGTTTAGACAGATAGAGGAATGGGGCCAGGCCGATGTTCAGTAATCATCGTAAAACATTTCCAGCAAAATGAAAAAGAATCCAATGTGGATTTGATCCAGACTTGGGCGTGAATGTGTTTGTAATAATTTGAAATACGTGAGGCGTGTTTGATATAGCTTGTCGGACACAATTAACGCGGTGGAACAAGTGCACACTTGGCAATGTAGGGAGAGCAAAATTAAGCTTTCACCCTCAAAACGGAGCGTTCAGATGCTGCACAGTCAGCCCCCAGAGTGTTTCAACTTTTTCCAAGTAGCAACTACAAATAATGAACAAACTTGTTTGGTTAAGAATAACTAATTCTGGCTCGGGTTGTAAATGATGAATTGATGATCCATTAATTGCCGTTAAGCATTTGATCACTCATGCTTAAGCTAAACGATTGTCGTCTTGTCTTGAACTGCATCAGCAGGAGTTTTTAGTGAAATCTTTATTTAAATTCAACACAATTAACTAGCAAATATGTTCATTTGTACTACACCTCATTCCTCATGCTTAAGTGTTAGCATGGAGCTCCAGAGCCAACAATCCACCAGGGACACATGGATGATTTTGGTGTGTACGTTCTCATCACTTAATGGGTAAGCTGGCCAAGGGGACAATCTACCAAACACACAAAAATTCATGACCTCAAATCCCCACATTCCTCCAAAAACAGTGGCCTGGACTTCATCAGATCCCTGAATCAGATCTCTTCACGTAACCTCTTCACCTCAATGTCATGTCCTCTCAACAAGCAGTCCAAATCAGGGACAGGAACCAAAATGCCCTCCCAGCTAATCCATTCCAATCACAGCTGTAAATTCCCCTCCCAGCAGAGGTCAAATAAATATTGATGCTATAAATAACCGATAGATACTAGATACATAAATAAATGCCTGGGGGAAAAATGCAACGGTCCAGATGCTGTATGACAAGCTACTTTGAGTGCTAATTTATGAGGCTGTTACTATGCTGCGTATATCCTGACACTTGACATTTATGTAACCAAGGTACAGTATTTGACGATAAACCTTTACTGTTGTATTGGACTATGTGCAGACTGGTTCACTTCAATAGACCAGAAAGAAGAAAGAAGTGTGTGCTCTTTGATGGGAAGGACTGACACCAAAACCGTTTACTGTTGATGTTTTAGATAGATGAAACATTTTCTGCTATCAAACTCCAGCTGCACTGGAAATACCTCAACATGACGTCACATTGTCTACATTTGGCCAGTGGTGTATTTTTCTCCAATGAGAAAAATACACCTCAAACAAAAAATGGACCCAGAAATGTAAGGTACATCATCAAAAGCCTACCAGTGTTAAACTGTTTTAGGGTGCATTTTTCCTTTAACTTCAAGACAACTGAAATAACAGCTTCCTGAGGCACACCATGACCAAGGATCACATCAATATGCATTGGCCATGCATGAAGAAAAAGATTGAAAATGACATTCCGGATACAAACAAAAGACTCACTGAGAAACTGAGAAACAAAAGAGCCACTTTACCTTTTAGATTTTTTATAATACTGTTCAATATTTTTTTACTGTGCTAGTGAATCTTGAAGTGAAAATGATACTACTAGGATAATACAAAAATAGTAATAAAAATGTTCAGAAATAAAGAGTCAAAGGTGTGACAAAGTCAGTCTTAAGTCTTGAGGCACAAGCCTCAAGTCAAGTCCCAAGTCTAAATGTAGAACAGCAAGTCAAGTCAGAAAAAATCAAGAGTCCAGTATTAATTTAATATCTTAAAGAAAACTAAATATCAAGGACTTTTCAATGCAATATGGTTTTAATAGGATAAAAACTTGGTAAGAGCATCATGAGTTTGATTTCTATCAGTTTCAGCTTCAATACATTCATTCATTCCATACAAATTCAGAAAAAAAGTCACCAAAGTGCAAGTCAAAGTCATGTCCCAAGTCACCAGAACCCAAGTCAGTGTGCAGTAATGAGCCCGTATCAACAGGACAAGAATAAAAGACATATGTAAATTGTAACCATGCATCCCAGTGAAACAGATGAAGGACGCTAAGGCCAGGTGACGTAATGAGAGCATGTTGTTTTCCTCTGGAGCAGCAGAGCTAAAGTGATGTTTGCCACCACCAGACAGGCCTGAATCCACAGAACAGGAGTCAAGTAAATAACCTGTCACACCGCATCCAGTCACACCTGCCGTCCCCCCTGTCGCAGCTTTTGGTGAGTTTCACAATAGAAAATCTTCAAGTTCAAGGACACCAAGTCGGACAAACACAGTGGAGCATGGAGGGTTTGACCGATATTTTATATAGAAGCTACCAATAGTTGATATTCAGTATCTTTGAGTATTTCCACGCCAAAAAAATGTCTCTGAAGCCTCTGAAACAGCATTTAGACTATCATGGAATACGAAAAATTCGTCATTGAAAGCCAGACTAATGTAATTCTTTTAGGTGGGTTAGCAGCTCCTTAAAGGAAAAATCCACCCCAAAACACTGTTAAAACAGCTATTGGTGATGTACATTGCATTCTTGGGTCCATTTTGTTGTTTGGTGCTGTATTTTTCTTGATCCCAGGGATAAATGGCCAAATGTAGATGATGCGACGTGATGCTGAAATATTTCCAGCAGCTAAAATACAGTTTGATAGAGAAATTTTTTCATCAGTGGTAAACATCAGGTTTTGGTGTCAGTCCCTCAGAATCAAAGAGCGAAGGCTTCTTTCTAGAGCCGCCATTTTGCACCAAGAGATGTTCAACAATCATACAGGGAGAAATCCATCATAGAAGAGGAGAGAGACCAATTTCTCCACTGACAGGAGCCTCAATAGACCAGAATGCAATGCAGCCAAGACATGCTGTGTTTTGCATGCTCTTGCTCTTACTATGCTATGGCTATGGATAGCTGTGATCAGGGAGGAACCTCCATCGTATCAGAGGTGGACGACACTAAAAGAATGTCTGAATTTTAATAGAAGGCCAATATCGGCCCCCATATATCAGTCTAACCCTAGAATCAAGTGCCCAAAGCAAATGACCAAAATATGAAATCGAGGCGGAAGAGACAGAGATAGAAAAAGAAAAGGAAGTGAACAGTGTTTGCCCTCAGCAATTCACCATCTGTCTGTCTGTCTGATTTCTGTTGGCAGCAGCAACACGGCTCATAGTTCAGATATCATTGAGGCGGAAACTGTACAAGTGTTTCAGGATGTAGAATGAGTGAAACCTAAGGAGCAATTAAGGACAATTAAAATAGAATTTACATGCTTCATGCTATTTATGTATGTAGAATAATTACTATTTTGGTCATAGTTTCACTGTTATCTCTCTACCTACAATACAGATAGTCATGGAATTGTAAAGGACAAAATCATATCTAACAATAAAAATATTCTCAGATTTGGGTCCGAGAGACAATCCGTGGCCCTAATGTATACTAAATTATGGGTCCTTGATATGAAAAAGGTTGACAATCACTGCTCTATAGTGACGCTATGCGTCATTGAGTCATTATGGTTCCATATAGAACCACTACCTCGACCAAAGAACCCTTGAAGAACCCTTTTTTTCTTGGGTGCACAAAACTGAAAAAGGCCTTTCGCATTTCTTGAATATCTTAACTGATCTGAAACTGCAGGACAGCCATTAAATTTTTACTGACAAAAATCTAAATCAGCAGTGAAATCAGCCAGATTACTTGGGAAATTTGCATTCTTAATTCTGTAGAAGGACATAAACACCTCCCTTGAAGCCCAAAATTAAATTTTGTGTTTGCACTGGAAATAGCGCATATCTGGGTTCAAGTTGAATTTGATTTTACGTGTTTACAAGCAGAAGATTATAACATATTTGAGCATTCAGGATCTTGTTTTGGCATGTAAATGTATTGAGAGAGAAATGGTAGGCTGGTGTCTATGGCTTTATAGTGGCATCAGTTACTGCTAAGTCACGTCTCAGGGCTTCATGTGTGTCCAGCACATTTTCACCATCGTCATCATGCAGCCGCACAGTGACACAGTCCTGTCAAACTCATAGTTTTGTCCCAACCAGGGAGACAGTGGAGGGTAAGCTCACCTAAAGTCAGTTTGATTACCTTTCTATTTGCGGTATAGAATGCACCGCTTTTTCCGGTTGACATTTCTGGGATTAGAATATGTCATTGTATCTTGAAGATAGGATTCCCATACGACGATTACTGACTGGAGGTCAGAGTTTACCCACCTTTTTATTTACTGGGGCACAAACCGAAATAACTGCTTTCTGGTACTATACAGAACCATTTTTTACGAGTGTATAATGTTACAAAAATTGCCAAGTCCCAACCAGACATTGAACTTTTTTTTCCTTGAGCTACCTCAAAGTCACGTAAAAGTCATGCTGAAGTTTACATTGTGTTTATATTACGTCATGTTTCTACAACTCTAGCAGTCCCAAGCAGTGACCCGTGGATTGGCAGCAACCCAGAGAAACTGAACCCTCTCCTGTTACCGGACATCAATTTTCATTTTGGGGTAGCGGTGTCTCAGCTCTCCTGAACCAAAGCAAGAAGCACAGGCGCCTGAAAATTACGCAGCAACTTTTCACACCTATCAGAAAACCAATCTGTCCCTGTATGGCACCTACCTGGTCTTAATGGTGGGGTTCATCCTGAGAGGAAAGAGTCCCAGGTCTACAGGCTTGCTGTCAGGATTAAACTCTAGGGCTCCTGACACGTAAATCATAAAGTAGTCCCAGAGCTCGGGCAACTTCTGGGAGGAGAGAAACATGGAGGACACCTTAGGGTGGTGCTGCTGCGGGAGAGACAGTCAGTGGTTCCTCCTGGGGGAAAGATGGGTGTCGTCCAGAGAGGGGGGCACCCAACAGTGTTTGATCGCCTCCCCTCAGCTTCCCTTTAAGCACTCCCAGCTGACCCAGCCCCAACTGTCCACTCAGCACCTACATTTGGCTGACCGACTCCTCCCCACCCACCCCCGGACAGGGCACAAGCGCAAAATGAACGCCCTCTCTCCCTTCTGCTGCCTCACCAAACTGCCCTATTTTCCCAAGGGGATCATTGAAGTTTGATCTTTTGTTTTTATTTTATTTTATTTTTTTTAAGTGGGCGGGGGTAATTAGTGGTTACTGCTTTTTATTGAATCTATATTTCTTTTTATATTTTTTTCTTTCATTTTCATATTTCCCTTTCCTATTTTCTTCACTCTTTATTGTATCATTTGCTAATTTCTGTCTTTTTTTTTTTTTTTTAAATACCAATACATATATCCTATAGGCTATATAATATAGGATATATTTAATATATATACACAATATAATGCTAATATAGGCTATCCTTGAAAAAGGTTTTATCTTATTTGATCTCATTTAAAACTGCCTGCACACATTTGCTACAGTTGTTAGTGCATAGGATTAATTAGCTTGATTTGCAAGGGTTTTAGCCTGAGGTTATTGGAAATAGGTGAAAACGAATATGAATTGACCTTTCCTCTGATCCTAAAATATTTTAATGTAAGTGTGATAAGTGTGACAATCCTGTGTGATTTGATAGCAACCATTAAAGAAAATAAATCCCAGAGTGGGCCAAGAAATCTAGACCACATCCTAACACCAACTAGACTAGCAGGCTGGTGTTCCTCTACACAACCAGCCCAAAAATCCACTGAAGTTACTCACATTTCCAGAGACGCGCCAAGCACGTAACTGTCAACATGGATGTCAGTCGAACTGTCGTGCCATGGTAACCCGCCAGCATCACAATCCTCTTGTGTGGTGACAACACCGAACTTCGTTCAAAAACCTGGCAATTTGTAAACTTTGTCGGCAAATGTACACACCTCGTAAAGCAACAGTTAAGATATTTTACGAATCATGACGGACCACTGGTAAATTCGGCACACACACCCGACCCACCAAGCAGCACTTTATTTCAATAAAATATTAACTTTTAGAATTGGTTCTCACTGTTCGCTACCGCCCTCCACGGTGTATTTTAGAGGACGCAGGTTATGGGAAGAACAGGTAAACCAATTTTAAAGGTTGGAATTTTATCAAAATAACAGCTGTTTGATGGATTATATGTGTGCCGAATTTATCAGTGGAAGCTATTGATTAATGAAAGGTCTTAAGACCTGTTCTACCGAGAATGTACGTTAGCTAATTAACAAGGCAACATTAAACTACCGGATTTTTTTAATGGAGTTTGGCATGACCTTCTCTCCGTAAAAGAGCGAACGCCACGAACTTGTTCACCTCTCACGTACCAGTATATGAGCGACAGTCCATCGAAACGCTCAAGCTCTCTCCCCCGCTGTTTCAACAGAGACATAGTATCCAAACGAATGGGGTACGGTCCGGTTCTTCAGCCCCCACAGTGTCGGTTGCGAAGTTTCAGAGTACCAAACAGTCCCGGTCCTAGAAACGCATCACTCTGCCCGCTCTTCAACTGGCCTCGCGCTGCGCTGAGCCGCGTGCCTTCGCTGACTGTGAGAATGTGTCAGCACTCATTCCCCTTCAAATCAATGGGACAGACACTGCTAACGGTAACGGGGGCTCAGTCGGCCCGTTTCTAATCTGACCGACACGTGGATTTTTACTGCTGACTGACCCTAACCTTGTTTTTTTGTTTGTTTTTTTAATTCAATCTTTCTTCAGCCGTAGCACACAATAATCCCCACTTTCATTCTTATAGATACCCGGGTCCGTATGCTGGGGAGGCAGCGTCTCTTGGACTCCTAGACAGGAGTAATGCTGCGTTCAAGACCCGAGGGAAAACCGTCGGATCAAATTTCACGGGTAAAAGTACCGATATTCGGACTCATTTGAATCAGTAAATACGCCATTGATTGAAGTTTTCTGTAGACTCCAGTTGCTCCTGATCAACTCTTTTCACACTTAGCATACACTCACTTAGTGAGTCACTCACTAAGCAAATGTATTAATTCGGTGAGTGAATACATTTGCCTAGTGAGTGAACATTTGAATTAATATTTTTATACAGCAAACCAAACCAAAATCCAACAAGTTGTTGTGTCCTGGTCCTGCCATGGCATTTAACAGTTGTGATCACAAGAAGACTTGTGATTTAACTTCATTTTATTGGTTTTATTTGAAATAAACAAATCATCTCACTTGACTACAGTTTACTTGCTGGTGATGTTAGAATTCAGGAAGCTGAAGTGAACAATATTTTCTAGTAGTAGCCTTTTTACCATCTGAAACCTGAGGTGAACAGTATTTTCTAGTAATTACCATCTAAACGCTGAGATGGTATTTTGGTGGTATTTCGTATGGTATTTTCTAGTAGGTAGTTCATGTCAACCAGCTTTCACAGAAGACTTGAACGCAGCATTCCTGCCAGGCAGCACCCCTGGCGCTGCATTAGAGCTCCTCCAAATTAAGCATCACAGAGGTCAGGCTCAGATCTTTCGTGTTCACGTCATAGCAAGGCTGGCTTTCTTTTTGGTTGTCTTTTAAGAGTATATTGTGTTCACTGTGTGTAACCTTCAAGTTGTACGAGTGAAAGAAATGGCTGGAGATGGGAGTGCAGCAGTTTTATTTTCAGTATTTTTTCTATTGTTTATTTATTTTATGGAATACATGTATAATTGACAACACTGCAAAACCTTCCAAATTCATTCATTTTCTCTACCTGCTTTTGAGGGTGGTGGGTGAGCCTATCCCAGCATGCATTGGTTGGAAGGCAGGGAGACACCCTGGACAGGCAATTTAGTCTCCAGTCTTAATTGTGACACCTTGATATAATTACTGTAAACAAATGACACCAGAGTGGAGATAATTGGTTGCCTCTATCTCACATCAGTGGTATTGTTAGTGCTAGTGTTTCTCAAAACTAAGACTACATTTCCCATAAACCCTGTTGCTTCTTGTAACGATCTTTGTTTCTTCATTAAACGTTTTTCTCTTTTTACAGCGCCCTCCTCCTGTCTTGTGCTGTAAAGCAATTTCCCTTTGTGCCGTAAAGCAATCCAGCGGATTTCCCTCCAAATCTGATCTGGTGGCACACAATGTAAAATGCAGTGTAGAGGCTGGTAGAGACTGCCAGTCTTCTCAGCGATCGTCTTGTTTGTTTACAGAAATTATACTAATGTCTCGAGATGAATGTGGTAATGAATGATTTATTGATGGTAAAATGCTACACGTAGCACCTTTAAAGTACTGATAACTGTTCCCACGCATCTTAATGATCAGAGGAACTCGCGATGTGTTGTTGCCCTCGCTGGTGGCATCCATCTCCATCACCTGACTAGATGTAATTAGAGAAGCCATATGCCTCTCATCAGGGTGTCTGGACTCCAATCCTCCCATCACCTTAATCCCACCACGCAGCTCCAAGATTAACAAGCCTCTCGCCCAGCGGCATATCTCCTCTCTGACTTAATGGTTACAGATAGGATTGGGGACAGCGAGTTGTGATCTTAGATCTGCTATTAGAGGAACACTAGCCTGGGCTAATCCGGTCAAGTCCAAGGTTCCCCCCCACCACCACCCACACCCCCCACCACCACCACCACCACCACCACCACCCTCCCCTCCATCCCCCATCCTCTTCCTCTATGCCCTGGCAACTGCCTATAGCAGCCATTGCCACAGATGTAGGATCATTCTATCCAAATACCGATCATTACCTTTTGACCATTAACCACAAGGGATGGGCTAATATATCAAAACTCAATATATCGCGATACAAAAATGTGATGATACGTATCGTGGGGCAGAAAAATGAATGGTGATATTAGCTCCATTTTATTCTGCTGTAGTATCACAAATGAGACGGCTTGCCCATCACAATTCCACAAGCTCTCCATCCAAATTATATTATTGTCACTTTGTAATTAACATAATAATAAAATAACATTTTTAAATTGTTGTTTACATTCTAGCAAGACAGTGCCATTGCTAGAAAGATTTGTGGCTCAGAAAAAACAGAATTCTGCACAGTCAGACTTTGTTGTCGTTGAATTTTATTTATTACATCATATCATGGTTGTATTGAATAGTGAACCCTATAATCACATATCAAATCGTATCGTGAGATAAGCATATCGTCCCATCCCTAAGGTGAGGTGTTGTCATTGAAATATGTGATTGGTTGGAGTATCTAACAGGCATGGGAGAAAACATCTGAATCACAATATTCTGGTCAAGTACAATGAATGCACAAGATATGTGATTTTGTGAAATAGAGTCACATACTAACTGACAAGGTACAAGGTCATACAGGACCTCACATACAGTAAAGGCATGCATTTAGATGACAAGCTGAGAGCATCTAAACATTAAGGAGAGGCACCACAGGTGAAAATGGCTATTTTGGCTGGATTGGTCAATTTTGAGACATTATATTTTGCTGTAGTTTCATAAAATATACAAAAAATCTATCAAAAACAATTGGAAATATAATTTATAAGTTTCTATACCAGTTGCAGCAAGTACAGGAAATTAACTAAAAAAATGATAATAATAAAATAAAAAATAATTTAAAAAAAATAAAAAATGTAACAGCCATTTTCTCAAAATGATTTATTTCCTGTATGTTCCCTGTATGCTTAACTTGTAGATATGGACAGCAAATTTGACCTGCTGCTTCATAAAAACAAATAACAAATAATTTACTTTATTTTGCTTTTTTGATATCTTCTGCCATTTATTTTTTATGAGGTATTTTACATTAAAAAAAATGTAAATGAACAACTATTTAGTTATTCATCAGAATGAAATGGGAAAATGCACTCTGACTAATCCACAGAAGAAAAATGTTCTGATAAGCAAATTCATGCATTGTTATGAAATATTAGCTATTTTGAAAATGTCACTAACAACATAAATAAAAGTCATAATGCAAAGAGTGTTTGTATGCGTGTCCATATTAGACATGTAAACCTTCATTCTGACAGGATGACTTGCATTAAGTTAACAAATAGATATTCAATGTCAATATATTCAAAGTCAGAAGCAACATTTGCATAAATTATGACAGCAGCTGTCAGGGAAACTGTAGTGAGTGTCCAGTATAGTGCAGCAGTCCGGTGTCGCCTGGTCCTCATAAATATTCAGTAGGGTTAAATAGGATCAGCTTGAGAATGTATTAGAGAGCTGATTGTTGTACTGGAGCTGTAAGATATCAGATGAGCCTGTTAATTCCCCCCTTTCAAAATGACAGTTACTATTACGATGCCTTTAAAGTGTGAGAAAAATAATGATTTTAGCACTGTAAACAGCATTGGTTCATGATATCACATTAATTTCATTGAAAGATGCATATACCTTTTTATGAATGTCCTTAAAAATTCTGTCTTTTGGACACCATGATAATATGAATTCACTTTCATATCATAGTCAAAAATGAAGAATATAGAAAGACATTTCTAGCTTTGTAAAACAGAATAATTTTACTCCCATATCCCATAATCTAATGGTTCAGTTTGTGGCTCTATGGGTGTATATTAAGGCATATTGAGGTTTAGAACATCAACGTAAGACATAGCTCAGTGTCAGAATGTTCATGTGCTTGGCAACACAGAGTCTTTATAGGCAACAGGCACCTTGACATGTATCGCCCTCTCCTGGACAATCCTGCAACTCATTACAAGCTGCTCTTCTTCCACCTCTCTCATTCTCCACTGAGAGAACAGGATAACTTATTCAATTGAAATTACATTTATGTATATAGCACTTATCTAAAGCTTATAGAGATTTACAATATGATTCTGATTTAGTTAGTCCAGTTGCTCCAGCATGTTGTTCCACAATTCCATGAAGATAATAAATAGGCCAGATTTATTAATGCACTTTGACCATAATGTGATTATACTTACATTTGAATGAAAATACAAAGGTTTTATTCCATTAGTCAGCTTCCCTGTTAAGTGACAAGAACACAGACACCAAAATCATTCATGTGTCCCCGGTAGATCATTGGCTTCATTCATTCATACACTCATCATATTGCTGACTCATTATGCCTAAGTAATATTGTTTTGATAATGTTATGTAAATCATCATGATCTGGGCGACAGGTTATATAACATTTAGCAAGTTAGTTACCATAAAACTGAAAATACTAGAGGTATATTGCACTTGGCTATTATATGGGTGGACATTTATTTTGACCAAATCACCAGAAACAGTCTATGAATTTAAGCCACTAGAAACAATATATTCATTTTTCCCATTCACACAATGGAATGAAAGCTGGCATCAGCCATCAGGAATTGGATCTAGGTGAATCTTGATGCTGGATGCTCCCTGGTTGCTGCTATTGGACGCAGAGCAGCCTGTAGCAGGTCAACTGACTTTAAAGGGAGCGTTCGCTCCATGGCTGATGCCCGATGGCTCTAGTGTAGCTTGTATGTACACTTAAAAATCACCTGAAACAGTTCCAAAAATAAACCTGGCTGCATCAGCCATATTGAGTTAATGATATATTTTGCACGTGCACACGCACGCACACACACACACACACACATACAGTATATATATATATATATATGTATACAAACATACACACAATCTTATCTGTGGGAGAGCAGCCAAATTCAAAGGCTGGGATTAAAGCGAGGCACACAAATCCCTGAATAAGCAAATACACTGAGAGGGAGGGAGTGGGATTACAAGAAAGGAAAGATAAATGACAGAGAGACAGAGTGGGCGAGAGAGAGAGAGAGAGAGAGAGAGAGAAAGAGACATTCAACATTTTTGTGTTGAAGCTGCTGATAGCTGATATTTTGCCCTGATATTCAATATCTTCACATTTGACCATTTTCATTATTCAGAATTGTATTGTTATCAGGGTGGAAAAGTTTCTGAAACAGCAGTTTGATCATGATGGGACACTAAAACTAAAGGGAGTTTGATATATAACTAACTTTGTTGGCGTTTATTGTCAAATAGGAGTATATTATGGCATAGAAAATTAGCTAAATAGGTTAAAAAGTAATTTTTAATTTCATTGTGACTTTAAAGTGGTAATCTTCAAGTTCCTTGTTTGTTTTATTTTTATTTTACATCTTTGTTGCTAAGCGCTCATTGCCGTGGTGTTTTCTGCACTGCACTTCCCAGAGATCACCTGTCAATCAAACCGTGTGGGCGGGGCTTGGATTTTCTGTTGATGAAGTTTGAGTTTGTGTAGGTGGCGCTCTTTTCTTTGTCTGTTCAGCCATGGTGGCTATCACTGCTCATGGTAACTACCCAGTTCTTCTTCTGTTTGTTCCAAACAAACCGCAAAAGTAAAACGCATCACTTCCTGTGCACCAGAGGATTTTTCCAGAGAAAGAGCTACCAGCACCAGGCGTTTTGAACAGCAAATGCAAAAGCTTTCATGAACTGGCTGTTGAATTACTATTGAGTTCTGTCAATCAGTGGTAGAGAGTAGCAAAACAAACATTTATTTATATGAAAATGTTATGGATTATTGCTTTAATAAAAGGCCAATATATCGGTCCAATCCTAGTGCAAAGAGAAGCAAGAGAATAGGAATAGAGGAACTGGTAATGTGAGATAATAAAAGTGCAAGAGTGTTACAGTCACAGATTTTTTTTAAAAAGGGCAGAAGCAGAGGAAAAAACATAGGGGAGATCGGGGTAAGATGAGCCAGTTTCTACTCGAAATGTTATCTTGGCGGGGAAAAATGAGACAGAACTAAAACAAATGCTTCCACCCATATTTCAGGCCTGGTCACATGACACATCGTGTTTATCATTGCTAGGATACAGTGGGTGGCTCAACTTACCCATTGGTTCATCTTACCCCGCTCTCCCCTAAACGCACTTGCATTACACAATCTTAACTAGTGCTATTTTGAAAAGCCACTGTTTCCATTTGCTACAACTTATATCTCCCACCTCAGTCCTTCCCTCCTTCTGCTCTAGTCCTCTCTTTCAAAATGGCCTTTTCACCTCAGGAGCCACCCTGTTGTAAAGTGTACAGGTGTCATTGACCTGCAGTCAGTGAGGAGAGCATTTGACCTACACCTCTGATAAGAAGACTGCAGTGTGTTCTACTTGGTGGCTTTAGAGTTGAAAGGGGAGGAGAGGGGCTGAGGGAGAAAGTCTCCAACCCTCCCTGCTTCACAATGCAAACTGAGAGAGTAAATTATGTCTCGTAAAAGTTTAGATCTGGCCAAGCAGGTTCACACTTGCAGGTGTAAAGTGTGTGTGCGCGTGGACACACACACACACACACACACACACACCTCACATCTCATACCGGTATGAGGTGTGGCTCTTTCTAGCACAGACACTTGAAGGTCTCATGTGTGCAGACACAGATATGGGAAGTGAGGGAATGTGACATGGGACAGCATTTCTTACTGATGCAGCACACATCTGACACGTGAGCAGAAGATCGCCGGTTCGAATCCCCAGGCCAAGTGGGTTAATGTGCGTGGGGGAAGTGACCGGGCAACACTCTCCCCTCCTTCAACAACTACTGTCCAAGACACTGAAGCAATCTCCAACAGTTGAACCCAAAAAGCGAGTATAACGCATTTTCAACACAATAATACTCACACTTCAGTTCCACACCTGCTGTGATTGTACAGTTATCATAACATTTCAGTTATTATTCAGTCTATTTGATACTTTTTTAGTGTTGCTCACACATGTCCTTGTTTTCTTTGGCTGCCAGTTCTCTGCTGCGTTCAGGTTATATGGGAAGAAGTGGAAGAACGGGATTTCGTTGCTTGGGCTTGAAAGCGTTCTTGACGTGTTTTACTCGTTGGAACACCCACATCCAAAATCATTTGTATTCATGTCCTGCAGACTTTTGGTCCTCCCTGGTAGTTACAGTAATGAGACACATCTGGTTTGTGTCTACCTGGCGCTGGCCCTGGCCCTCTACAGTGAAGTAAGTAAACTGGGAAAATAAGGCCCGAGTTGAAAATAATAATTATCCTTTAAGATGTGTTGCTCTGGTCCTAGGAGACCTGCTGCCCAATGTAGGAAACAGTTCAATGACATTAGGTGGAGAGCCAAAGTTGATAATCATCTCCATCCAGGTGATAATGTGGGGTCGTATTATGCATCATGCACCGATTACATGCTATTCTCCTCAAGCTTTGGGTAGGCGGACAGACAGTAGGTTATCGAATTAAGATTCAAGATTCAAGATTCAGTAATTTTATTGCCATGTCAACATAGTTGATAGAAATTTGTCTTGGTTCGCTCTCCTACAACAACAATGCAACAGCAGCACACAATATACACACAGTAAAACAGTAAACAGTAATATACAACACACAGAATTTACATTTACAGCACGTTATCCCAGCACGTAGTAAAGTGCATACCGTGTTAAAGTGCTAGGTTAAGTGCATTTAGAGATAATCAGTGCAAGTTCAGATGCCTGATGGCTTTGAGGTAGGTGCTATCCCTGAAGCGAGATGTTCTACACTTAATGCTCCTGTATCTTCTACCTGATGGGAGGAGATTAAAGAGGTAATATGCCGGATGAGAGGGATCTGTGGTGATATTTTTAGCCTTCCTGATTATTCTGGTGGAATAAAAATGAGAAGGCTTTGTAGCCTGAATATTTGACCCACTGCATAGGGTCTAATCTATCAGCCTAGTTAACGAATCAGCAAGCCTTTTATGATGGAAAACATTTTATGGAAATATTGAAATTTCCTTCAATGTTGTTCTCTGTGCATCACAACGCATACTGTTAGATGACAGTCATTCACACTACAACACATATGTACTATATATAGTTTGAATGAATTATGCTTGAGGGATATATATCGAAGTCAGTGTGGCCAACATATCATCCACAAAAAGGGTTGGAAAGCTTTTCAATAGGATCTGACAACAGCTGCGGTTTTTCCTCATGCAACAGTTTATGTTATGTCGATATTTGGCAACGCTAGCTGTAGCTAGTTAGCATAGAATGCTAGCAACTGTAAACAGCACTTCACATTTCAAATGTATATGTTTAACAATTTACAACAGAGGTGTTTTGATAGATTTAAAGATGTGCAATGCTGAAAATTGAACTTGAAGTGTATTGTGAGGATTATACGCATGTTTAGTAATGCTGTGTAGTGTTTACAGTGTATGCCGCCATGTTGACTGTCAGATAACTACAACTGGGAAAGCTTGGGGTTGAGCTTCCTATATGTGGAAGTTTAGGTTAGGATATTTTCAAAATGGTCATCAACAAGAACCATGTTTGTTTGTTTTTTTTGTTTTTTTTCTCCATCTTTGGTGCTAAGCGCTCATTGTAGTGTTTCTGCACTGCACTTTCCAGACATCACCTGTCAATCAAACAGTGTGTCCAGTACTGTGACCAGGAAAGAGCTGCCAGACACCAGGTGTTTAGAACAACAAATGGAAAAGCTTTCATGAGCTGGATATAGGTTGAATCACTATTGTGTTATATCAATCACATAGAGAGTACTAAAACAGATTATTACATTAAAAATTGAGTCTGTCACCTTGGACCTAGCATCAGTCTTGTGGCCACACATTTTGGGCCCCGACCCACAGTTCAAGAAACAATGTGCAATGGCAAAGGACCAAGCTCTAGAAGTGAAAAATACAAGTCAACATTACAACAGTATAAAACAGATTAAAAACTGAACAAAGGGTAAAGCTAAGTCACATTTCTCTGGGTCTTTATAGGACTGCACAGTTGATGGTTACTGATGATAAGGGGAGTCGATGGTGCACATACTGTTTGTGTATATGTGAGTGTGTGTGTTTGGTGGGTTTGGCCACTGACTGCGACCAGGGAAGGCTCTGTATGGCTTAGCAGTCCGGACGGACAGGGCAGCACTTTCCCTGTCAGAGAGGCTTTGCTGGGGTTTTGGGGGCTTTGGCTTCAGCTGCTCCCAGGGCTTTCTCCTCCCAACACACACACACACACACACACACACACACACACACACACAAGCACACATGAAAGAAAACATGGATGTAGGGTTTGACCGATACTGATGTTTTTAAACTGAAGCTGCCAATAGCTGATATTTTCTGCCAAGTTTCAGTATCTTTACTGAAAATTGACCATTTTATGCCCAAAAATCCAAAATATTATAGGTTTTCAGTTTCCCCCATAATTTGATTCTTGTCAGGATTGAAAAGACCATGGAACACTAAAACTCTCTATTGAACCCCCAGAGAAATGCTAATACAAATACAAATACTTTATCACAGTGGTTCTCAACATGGGGTCCAGGGACCACCAGGGGTCCTTGAGAAGGTTCAGGGGGTCCCCAGCAAATGGATGAATTGTTAAACTTAAGTTAACACAATTAGAGAATGTAGAAGAATGACTGTTTTGATCATAGTTTCACTGTTATCTCTCTACCTGCAATAAAGATAGTCATGGCATACTGGACAAAATCATATCTAAAAATAAAAATATTCTCAGATTTGGAGGTCGATGACACTGACTAGCCGATATCTGATTTTTAATTAAAAAAACAATATAGGCTTGTAAACCAATACATCAGTCTAACCACACATAAGCACGCAACAATAACCTTGCTTATCATCAGCTGCCAAAGCCTTTAAAGAGCTAAACCCTAACCCTGTCCCAGAATTCCCTTATGCACTGTGCCAAACAGGATTTAACACAAGCTTCGGAAGTTGTTCATATGTTTCATATCATGCTTTGATTACTCTGCAATATCCAGTCTTCTAATTTCATGACATACATTTCAGCACTCACAGAAGAACAACACTACGTGTGTTTATCATATTTCTATGCTTCAACCAATAACTTTTGTGAGTCTTGAGTCACTCTTTAAATAAACTTGAAACTCTCCCTGATAGTGCAACCATTGAGGTCATTAGATAAGGCTCACATTCTAATCTACAATAGAAGCATTAAAGTAACAATGAGTGATAGTATAATGAGATGTGAGATGAGACGTGTCCTCACCTGAGCACAGATAATTAGGCTTTTTTTCCTGTTGGAATCTACCAGAGTGTTTACTGAATGGATTACATATTTGAGGGCAGGGTGGAGTCGGTAGCTTGCCAATAGAGCATTTTAATAATGCTAAGCAGAAAAGGGCTTGGCATAGTTTTGAAGTGGGTGTGTGTGTGTGAATATGTGCATTTGTCAGCGTGCTTTGTCAGTTTATGTTTGTATGAATGCCTGCCTACATTTGTGTGTTTATATGTGTGTTTCATGGCAGAACAATGTCTCAGTGTTTGTTTAACCTTGAGTGCGGGACACTCCTGTCATTGACATACTGTTGATACACACACCCTTTAATTGCTCCAACAGTCAGGCTAACCGGTCTCCTAGACATGGTGCTGGAATGGTGCTTTATAAACCACTAATTGAGCCATAAAGTTAAATTTGGCATTTAAACCTGCACTAGGCAACATCAAACGCTGCGGCCCTAAAGGCAGTGAGAGGTAACTGTTTGAATTTTAAGGACTTCAACACCCAGAAATCCTGTAAGGTGTTGTCAGTAAACTGCACACAGCACGCTCATGTTTACCAATCCAGCCAGTCTGTGATGCTTTATACCAAAGGAAACCAAAGAGACAAGAGAGACAGGAGATCTAACGTTGGAGAGTCCAACTTTCTCTGAAAAGAGTGCTGCTCACTGCTGTTTAGAAGACAATTTGGATTTCACTCTTAAATTTTGATTCTTCAATTCCTGTATGGAGAAGATTTCCCACCAGGGACCATCTGTTGCAGTCCTACCTTGTGATTTAGCCTGATAAGACGGCTGGAGTTTGATATAAAACTGCCTAGTGAAGCTTTAACCATCATGAGACAATTTACCAAATCAACATAGTTAATGTAGTGATATTTTAGAGTCAAAGTTTAGTTTTAACTGCATGGGAGGTATATTTAAATTTTAGGGGCCAAAACAAGGATGCCCCTTACTACCGTTTTAATTTGTTACTGTCTTTGTGTTAAAGTCCTTGTCGTTCGCACCTGAATACCAAATCAGGTCGTCCACTCTGGTCAGTATTTCAATCATTCAGCCCCTGAAGGTTTCATCAACATGCTCAGTCTATATTGCATTGTGTCTGTGTTTACCGTGGTAACTTGCTGTCCTAATATGGCAGCTCGGCCACAGCTGAGTTGTGATGTGATGTGAGACAGGAATGACACACCCATAAAAGTAGAAACCATGCCCTGTCTGTGTGTTTGCACATATGGGAACTGTCTTTGCTTTATTTAGTCAAGATTTAAATAGGTTTGACTCTGTGAACCTGCTGGCTTGGTATTGGACTAGTATACTTTGGAGCGCTGATATCGAATATTTAACTTTTTCTTTTCTATGTGATGGTGATTTTCCTCATTTTATGTTTTTGACTGTATTCTCACTTTGTACATTATTGTACGTTACTGGTCTGCAACTTTTCTGTTTGCTGTGATGCTGCTTTCTTGGCCAGGTCCCCCTCGAAAATGAGATTTTTAATCTCCGCAGGACTAACTAAAATAACCAAAAATGACCCATCCTGATAATCCATGGTACACAACAAATACACAACATCAGTATTTATCACAGATACAACTGTATGGCACCACCCCTGGCAAAAATGTGTCTAAAGCTTCATCTGTCATACTTGACATACCAGCACTGAACCCACGTCCTCCAGGTAATAAAACTCTTGGCAAACCTTAGTGACAGCCAGACACACCTTAAAGTCAGCAAGGCCAAACCTCCCTGGGGAATGTAGACTACAGGCCTAAGAAAGGCATGAATGGACTTTTTTGCATTTTTTTCCCAGTTCATACCTATACACACTCATCCACATAGTATGAATGCCACATAAACACTTGTCCACATTTTCATTGTGTCACTCACCTGGCTGAGTTGCCATGGGTGTACACACACACTCGTGTCTCTGGTTCAATCTGGTTCACTCTTCCACAACAGCACTTCTATGCTGTTGTGGAAGAGTGAACCAGATTTTTACCCTCTCAGATAATCGACAAGGCATGGGGGGTTTTGCTAATCCAGTCTGCATATGCTTTGTTGATACTAGGGCCCCTGGTACAAGCCATTCATCCTTATTCCTTCAAAGTGAGAGCTGTGTTTGCATTCTTGGCATTAAGTCAAGCTTGTTCAAGGTGGACATCGGACTCCGTCAAGGATGCTCCTTGTCCCCTCTCCAGTTTGTGATATTCGTGGACAGGATATCAAGGTGCAGCGAGGTCTGGAGAGTGTTCAGTTTGATGACATTAGGGTGGCATCTCTGCTGTTTGCAGATGATGTTGTTCTGTTTTCAATACGTCCCCCGGCACCTATTGCACGCTCAGCCGTCCTGGTGGGGGATCCCTCTTTGACTTGGCCCGCCCAAGGTTTCTTCCATTGTTTTTTCCTAACAAGGTTTTCTTGGAAGTTTTTCCTTGTATGCATTGAGGGTCTAAGGTGGTGGTGCCGAGTAGGTTAGGCTATGTAGAATAGCTAGGCTGTTATGTCTTGCTAAAATCTACTTTTGTGTGTCTTGTGCTTTTCCTGATGTTTGTCCTATATCATTCTGTTCTATGGTTGATTGTTGATCAGTTAGATCTAGCTAGGCTCATTCTCTGTAAAGTCCTTTGAGACATGCATGTGATAAAGGGCTATACAAATAAACAAACTTGAACTTGAACTTCTGGCTTCATCTGACTGCGTTGTAGCGGTTTGGATTGATGGTCAGCACCTCCAAGTCTGAGGCCTTGTTTCTCTCCCAGAAAAAGGTGGCCTGTCCCATCCAGATGAGGGGAGAGCAGCTGCCCCAAGCAGAGGAGTTCAGGTATCTCGGAGTCTTATTCACCAGTGAGGGTAAAAGAGATTGTGGAGATTGGCTGCCGGACAGTATGCTTGCCAAGATGGGAGCTTTAACTTGGGTTTTTTCAGTTGAAGAGCGGTCTCACTACTCACTATGCCAAGGTTTGTATTTCATCACTGTACTCATTAGTTCAGGCAGCTTATCAGCTTTCCCTGATGGCTGAATCATTCTTTTGCTCATGATCAGAATGCTGTTGTACCAGTCCAACAATCCAACCAGACATTCCTTTCATGGTACCTGGGTCTGCCTACAAGGCTACACCCCTCTGGAATGTTTTAGCTTATAGCACTACAGCAGACCACCCAGTTACAACAGTAGCATTGCCTGAAGAACTATG
This sequence comes from Centroberyx gerrardi, assembly GCF_048128805.1. NCBI lineage: Eukaryota > Metazoa > Chordata > Actinopteri > Beryciformes > Berycidae > Centroberyx > Centroberyx gerrardi. Next base: position 5,602,907 of record NC_136003.1, on the reverse strand, counting down.
GAACGGCTTCAAAGACACAGATAAACCCCAGTTCTTAGTTAATATATGAACTAAATGAAAGTTAATTAAATAACAAATATTACTTTTCAGTAAAACAAAGTTTTAAACAAAGTCTAGTCTAGGACGAGGGGAGATGTGCAGTTTTGAGAGACACGCATCTTTTGATTAAATGTATTATTCTAACTTATTATATCACCTTCTTGGGGATTTTGCTGTCAGCAAAAAGTGATAGGCAAGGCACAGGGCAAGGAACTCAGTTTGAGTTCAATCATGTATTACAGAGAACTCTTGGATCTCTCTGGATGATGATTTATTGCTCACATTTTATTAATCTTGTAAAGCACTCTAAGCTCTTTAAGGCAGGGTAACCCACCACACCTATTAAAAGGTAGAAGAAACTCTGGGATACATTACTGCCTTTCAATTAAGAATCTAAACACAAAAACATTATTTAACAATTAAAGAAAAAAAAAAGTCATGTTTCTGGTTTTCCAGCCTGTTTTCATGTAGCTGTGGTCAAGGAGGAACCTCCATCATATCAGAGGTGGATGACACTGACTGGATGATATCTGATATTTAATAAAAGGCAAATATCTCTCAACTTTAGGAAGTTAACTTTAAGGAAAGTTGGACCCATCAGCAAAAGCTTGGTTTCCGGATTTCCCAAAAAAATGTTAAACCTAATTTCATCTTTCTTCCACTGACATACTCCAAATTTAGTTTCAGGTTGCCGGAGCTGCAGGTTTGTTTGCAAGAGAGGGTTTGGTATGCTGTTAATGTTTAAGCAGAGAACGGACTGTACCCTCCACTGATTCTCACATCCATTGATTCTTACATCCCTATCAGTAGTGGAATGCAGTGGTGATGGGGTTAGCGAAGGGTTATACCACTACACAGCACTGTTTGGTTGTCATAAGAGTTTGATGATATGACATGAGATAAGTATGGCTTACTCAGATAGGTAGCCCTAAACTATGGAACTACCCATAATCCATTAAGATTTGATAATATGAACATGTGTAAATTGTTGTCCCTCTGATTGATTCCTACTGTTTCTTGCTGTTTGTGCCAGATAATAATCAGACACATTCGCTTTATGAGCTGCCTTAGAGACGTCTTTGTCCCTCATCCAACCCCAAATTACTGCACTACACCCTTATTACCAAATTACAAACATCCATGGATGAGGTAACGCATTTTTACCTGCACATGTAACTCATTCAGCAGATGTTATTGTCCATTAGGGCCTGCAGTTAGGGGGCTGGATATAAGCAGAAGCGCCGATCACATGGACCATCGCTAACAAGCTGATACTCCCATGCTATCTTTCATCTGCCTGACTTTGCCTGTCTTCCATTTCATTCGGTTTTTTTTTCCATTTTCATTCTAGGTGAGTGAGTCACCCATTCTCTCACCCATGCAAATCCATTGAAATTTTAATGCTCGCTCTCTGTGTTAGGAGTGTTTCTGAGAAATTCACACGGACCTGTGTTGAGGCACATGAGCCTCTGCGACAATTTGGACTCCTTTCAAACTTGAGCTTCCCCCAGGGTCAAAGGTGAAATATCATGAACTCTGGGATCGGCAGCTTTCTATAAGGAGAACAGCAAACAGCAAACCATGGCAGGAATGGGAAGGGTTGTTAAATATAGGAGTTGCTAACAACACAAAGCAAACGTAAAGTATACACACCGACACAAATAGAATCGGACGCACAAACTCACCCTCATGCTTTGAATAAGGTTTTCCCTTAAAGATTGGCCAAAGGATGAACAATTTGAATGCGTTTTAAACCTAAGCTGAGCTCTATTTTACTGAATCTCTTATAACAAACCAAACTTCAGGCTCAAACTGCGCAAACTACAAAACAAACACACACACACACACACACACCACTGTTTGTGATGGTTTCCATGGCCAGTTCCTGCTGCTCTTCCTTCCAGCTGATAATGGCCTTCCTGTGCATGGTTGTGAGAGTGCCTGACCATTAGCCTGGATGTGGAACAACACTACATCACTACAGACCAAAGGGATGAGACTCCGCTCTAGCCAAATCCTCAAATGACATAACTCTTAGTATTCACACAAGCCAGATTTCCAGTATTTTATGTGAATTCTAATTTATGATTTGGTATCGAATTGGAAAAACTGAAAGGAAATGGCAAAATTCACTTAAATTTCCTCAAAATATTGGAGGAGGAAATTTTGGAGCGGAAATGTTTTTTACGATAAATTATACAATAAATTGCGATGGAAATAGATTTGTCGGATAAATAATGACGTAGGCTTGACATGTCTGGTTAAATGCCATTGCATAACCATCACAGGTTGCTTTGAATGTTCTGAAATATTGTCTGTAAAATGTCTGTCCAAAACAACCTCCAGAAATGTCCTACCCACTGTCACTCCCATGCACAAGTGGTTATGTATCCAGTTGGTACATTACATTATTACCTAGTGTATTTCTTTGTTGTGTTGATTTGTTCTGTGTTTTATTGTGATTAAATGTCATGTATTTGTATTGTTTTTACTGTTGTCTTATTGTTTTTATTGGGTTTTTATGGCGTGTTTTTACTGCAAACCCTATCTGCAAACCAAATTTCCATTACGGGACAATTAAGAATCACACTGCATTGCATTGAATTAAATGGAGCTGTAATTTAAAGGGGTACCAAATGACAAAATATACAGATAACATATGACTACCATCATGGATCACTATCTTGCAATGCTGGTGCCACGATGACTAGCATCACGGAACACAATTTTGCTACTTTCTTGGGTTGTTCAATGAGCGACAGTAATGCAACTGTGAGTTATTATTATAACTATTCGAATATATTCAAGTAGGATTATGCTGTATGAAGCTAGTATTTAGCTAGTGGTCGATGCACAAATTTCGTATATTTCACGAGGAGAGACTGACAATAAACTGGCTTATTTTGTTGTTGGTAAGTAAAGTATTGCGTCTTATGCCAATGTTACCGTATCATGTTTGTGTGTGTGTGTGTGTGTGTGTATGAGAGAGAGAGCTAAACAGCTGCTACAAAATTGCTACACACAACCAAATTATCTCAACAATATCAATTACACATCAAAGCCATGTGCTACTGTGCAAATATCAAACTTGTTTTTAGTGGCTGATCTATGTTCTAGTTTGGAGGACTGAATCTCTAGTTTAGTCAATGGCCTAGTTCACCTGGAAATCCTCTGGAGATTAGTAGTATCACTGTCACACACCTTACACTGACTGGGACACACACACACACACACACCACACACACATAGTGAAGGCGAGGACACTGACAAGTCTGACTGGATCGGCCGGTGTACTCCTGAGCAGCCACACCTCCCAAGCTACAAAGCAACTCACTCACCCACACCCACACATACACACACACACACACACACACACACGCACACACACACACATACATACTACACACACACACACACACACACACACACACACTACGAAGGGAGTGTCCATGTTGTATAGATGTCATTGTTTCAGAAAGAGAAATCAAGAGTCATGCGTACCCCTATGTCATGCACTTCTATGCCCATGCTCCACTCTGACAATTATTGCATGTTTATCCACCTATAACACTGTTTCACTACAAAAACAATGCATTATACAAATAATAAGTCACTTTTACTGAGTAACTTTTTACTGAAAGCAGAGAAAGAAATGTTTTTCCAAAGTAGTTTTCAATAGACAATTTAGACAAGTCTTATCCTGTTTTAGATTGTTTTGCAGTTGTATTAATTTCTGTTCATGCCACTGAAATTGGTCTATAAATATATATGAAAATGCTATTACTAAATGATGTAGCCTACGTTCTACTTCAGTGACACCCATTATGTAGGAGTCATTTTTCTCATGTTTTTATCTGCTCACACAGGTTGCCAGTAATTCATCATGCTATGCAACGGTTACATTAATAGCGTACACGTGCATTAGGTAAACTGGGTGCACTTTGCAGTACAGTATGTTTGTGGCTGTGAATACCTGGGCGGTTACCTGAAGGACGGGGCCCGGCTGTGTGGCCCCGCCTATTGGCTGCTAGCTGACAGGTAGATAGACTGGGTGTACAGTGGAAGAATAGACAACCAAAGTTAATATTCCAGTTGGTAGCTCCAGTGCCACTGGTACCGTGTCTGTGGGAGGGGAAGCTCTGACAGTGTGAGGAGTGTGTGTGGACATATCTGACACAACACACACGCACACAGACCAGTGCAACCAGCAGAAGACGCGCACAGACAGCCGAGTTTAACCTGTCCCACTGGGATTGTTTTGTGGTCGGAAGCCGCTGACAGGTGACCGCGAAGCAGCGACCTGTCATCATGTTCAAGAAAAAGCCCTCCAAGACCAGCGTGGCTATAACGCAACCAAAAACATCGTAAGTAACGTTAGGCTATTTTGTTTTGCAGCTATGGCGTCTGCCAGAAACAATTTTGCTGTGTTTTGTAGCCTACAGTACTGTTCTGCTTCTAGTTCTAGCTCCAATACGTGCCGTTCTGGCGTATACGTCACTCCAAACTCTATTAAAAAAATCTGGCAGTTTAAAGTGGCCTCGCCTCTCGGCAAACTTACATAGCCAGTAAAATATAACTTAAACTGTAACTGAATCTTTAGCAGCCAAACTTGATTTCGGTATCCATAATCAACCAAGCAGCACTTTTAAAAAAATAAAATGTCAACTTTTAGAATGGCTTCGCCTGTTACTCCTAGTCTTCTTCCACCAAAAAACACTGAGGTGGGCAGTAGCGAGCAATGTGAGCTAATTATAAAAGTTGAGATTTAATTGAAATGAAATGCTGCTTGGTGGATTATATGAATGCCGAATTGAAAAGTAGGTCCTAACTATTCACAATGCGTCTTAAGTACTGTTTTATCAGTTGTGTACCCCAGCCCATAAGCAAGGCCACATTATTTAGCCCGTTTCTTAACGGGGTTTGCCATATGCTCTCCCCATGCAACAGAAAACTGGACTAACTTGCCTTACACAAAGTTGGCTCGGCTATAGGTTGAAAGTTTGCAGGCTACAACTGTCAATGGTCCCCTGCGTCGTTAGATGTAAGCTAGTTTTTCATTCATTTGATGTGAAGTGTGGGGATGTAATGTGAAGAAAGTGAACTTCAGTCTGGAAGAGCTGCGTTTTACACAAAATGTCTGAAATTGTGTTGTTAATTAGATTGCGTAAGTGTGTGCTTTAACTTAACCTGAGGGTGTGGCTGATACGCTGTGTAGTAAAGTGGTAGTAACTGGTTTGATAAGTTTGGCTGTCTTTAGAAAGACAATGTGTAAGGGATTGACATGGGTGCTTGTAGTCTCTCCCACAGTATCGCTGCACCACTCCCTAGTCCTTTATCATTCATTCTGTCCACTGGGTTTGTATGTAGTGAAGGTTAGGCTATCTGTTTATCAGTCAAATGCTCTGTCATGGCAAGTGAATAAATGTATTGAGGCTGAAGTGGGTTTCTGATCACCTATGCCAAAATCCTCTGAGACTGCTCATTTTCATCGCAACCAAATGAGCTGCCTTCACTCATCTCTGTGGATGGAGGCGTGCCTTTAAATACACAGCAGAGAGCATAATGTGCTGTCATTCAGCAGGTGCTGGGTGGGGGTCAGGGGCCTCAACAATAACACCCTTTGGCGTAGAATACCAAGAGATCCGCTAATCTGTTTCAAATGGTTATCCTCTAGTCTAAGGTGCCTCCCTCCCACTGTCACTCCTGCTTTCAATAGAGAAGGGAATGTTCTGCCTCTTAGGGACTCCTATTCCTAGCAATGTGGGAAAGAAACCAAAATCATATTCATCGCAGTTAGATTTACTGAAAGTGACTTAAAGATCATTTCAAAACAATGATTTATTTGCATTGGCTTGACATGTCATTGGCTTGTGCTCACCAGTCCACAGTGAGGATACCAGATGTCAGTGCAATTACAAATCTTATGTAATCGCTATCTAGCATGTCCCCTACCTAGCAGCTTGTCACCACCAAAGGGCTGGGCAGGAATCCTAATAATGCGGCTCCACCCTCTCCATTGTCTCCCTGTTGCTTTGCTTGTTCACATTTTGGTTGGTGCATCTAAGTAAAAAGAAATCAAACAGGTAGCCGGGTAGTTGTCTGTCTCTCTGAGCAAGGCTAATGACAGCTTCAAGTTGGAGCAGCCTGTCCAAACTAGCACTGGATGCAAAGATGACTGAATTACACAGGCCACGGAGCTGTGGATTAGTGCCTAGGTTTGCACCATTGCAAAAAACAAAAAGATTATATAATTTTTGTTTTGAAAAATAATGTGATAGGCTTGTTTGGGCCTGTTTGCATGGGTTTACACTTCAAATCCCTGTTTCTGGAATTGCAGAAAGTCTCGATAGGTGCAGAAGCAGTGACAGGCACGGCAGGCACTTCTTCTCCTGGGAGAACCTGCTTTGGAAATATTTCCTATTCTTATCTAGTCTGTCAATATAAGAATGGACACCAGGCTATTGAAATAGAGCAGGGCCAAGGCTGCTGTGAGGCTCACTGACAGCGGAGCTCCCACACCCCTCTATGGCTTAGCGCTGTAGCGTTCTGGTTTCAATTTGACCCTCTCCCTGTGGAAACATGGGAGTTGTTTCTCCAGCTGACGTTCCACTGCCAGTTTCTTCCCAGAACAAGCGCAACGAGGCTCAAAACAATGAATTTGTGCCAGCAAGCTCACTGGGAACCCAATTGACAACATGCTCAGAATAGGGCAGGGTAGCATATTCTGGCGTGTTTTTCAGCTGCTTGAATGATCCTCCAAAAAGCAACTTTTTAGGAAGATAAACAACTTGAGGTTCTGGTAATAATGCATTTGTAATACAAGTCAGTGCACTTTGAGCGGTCTCACTGGGACCTATAGGTTCAGCGAAACTTGTTTTAACACTAGAAAGTCCAAGTCATGGTCGGTTGTTGGCTGTTTTCAATTTTACAGCTGCAGTATCTCTGCTTTCAAAATGTCCCTCCATGCTACAACCACATTATGCACAAACCAAAAAGTTGTTTTCTGCAGGGTACTGGCAGGATACATGGTAGGATATGTGATGTTGGTGTCTACGTTTGAATGAAAAATGATGTGCTTGCCAAACTGCCTAACTGACAGTTTCAGTGAGTACAGTTTAGAAATGTTGTAAATGACTCCCATCATGTTTTTGTGATTTACAGAGAGAGGAAACCTCCCTCAGGGTGAGTTTCATTCGAATGAGCCCAGGCAGACAAATAGCGTCTTCTTCAAAGGTGTCTTATACCAGTCTAAACTTGTTCCAGCAATGTTTGTATCAAAACCCACAGCTCTGGAATTAAAGTCCAGCATACACTCATAGCATAATTGTAGCGTAATGAGTTTCAAATGGTGAATGTGTGTGTATGTGTGTGTGTGTGGGGGAGGAGTTGGGGTGGGGGCGTTGTGGGGAGGGGTGGGGGGGGCAATGCCTAAGCTGACCAACAGGACAATATCAAAAGAAGACTGTGGTTGTACTTGGCTGCTCCCAGGTCTGTATGGGTGTAACTACGTGAGCGTGAAGTACAGCGATGCTGAAAAGGAGCATTGTCAAATGTCCCTGGATAGAAAAGGTTTAAAAAGTCATGTTGTCAAAGTTATTGGTTATACACTAGGCGTGCCTGCTGCATGAGATGAGACAGGAACTTGTTGGACCAGTTCCCTGTCTGTACATTTTTGTGTTATGATGTATGAGATTTGAAATGAACTTTTTAGGAACCGTATCACCTTTTTGTAATAAAGTGACTCGTGACTGGTCAGTGCCCTTGGCCATCAATCTGTTGTTAATTTCATTTAGAAAGGTATGTATAATATTTGCATGTAGATTAGGTGGCTGGGAAATGGTGCTGCCTGCCTGATGTCCTCTATAGTCACCATATATGTTGGTTCTTCTGACATCTCAATTAGGCTTCTGTATGAATGCTCACCTTTAATTATGACACAAAGGATTTGCAGCATCAAGTCCTGTGCATTGGTAAATGCAATGGTAATTTCATGTGTATTTGTCATTGTTTCATAGTTGGCTTTTTGAATTCTGAATGACTTTCAATCAAATATCACTGATAAAACAAGACACATTTTTATCAAATATACTGTACACTTTTGCCCAGCTAATCAGATCCATCCTGGCTTCAGTGTGTGAGGATTCCCATGAAAGAGCTGAGCTGTGAGTCAGCCGCTTGGCACGATTCACTGTCAGTTTGCTGTGGGTTGTTTTGAGCAAATCCAAACCAGAGGTGCAGTGGGTTGGACTTTTTTTCTCCTGAAGTAGAGCTAATATAGATAGTAAGTGAAGGCTTCTGCACATGAAAGCCAATTTTGTTTTCTCCTATGCATTTTAGGGCAAACCTTTTCCTCAGTTTACCTCCAAGCTATAACAACTTTATGACATAAATGAACCACAAAGCCACACAAAACCAAGACATTTTGACTTACACCAAACACAGTGCAAGTACACCCTTAAGATTTACACAGATGAGGCAATCGAGAGCGACGCTGTGCTATCTGCAGGGCGGTGGCCCTGATAAACAGGCTCCTGCTGATATTGCCCCAGTGTTATTAGCCTATGGGGAAGGGGGATGCACTGAACTTGTTTCTCTTTGCAGGGTCAGATTAGCAAGCTCATTCCTAGAGTGACAGCAGTGTGATGTAGTCATTCCTCACATTCTCACACCCAAGGAGGATTTGATTTGGATTTGTCTTCTTTGCTCGTATTCTTTAGTCGTGTCTCTTGACGGCAGCCGTCTCGGATTTGCATCATAAAGGTGTTAGGTTAGCTTAGAGCTAGCATCTCTTTGATGTTGGTTGACTGGTATTCTCTATTGACTTTGACATTTTGAATGGTATGTTTGCATAGACTTCACAGAAATCAGTAAATGCATCTATCCTAGTCTGCCAGTTAGTGACCAAGCTGTCACTCTCTTGTATGTGGCATATACTTCAGTATTTGTAATATTTGAATTAATGGGGTTAAATAAGCCTGTGATATACAGTATGTCCATGTCATTTGAATAAGGTTTCATGATAACCATGGGGTGAGACAGTGACATCTTGTGGTTGCATTCATTCCTAATAGTACTGGATCTCCATTCATTTTCCTATTGACAAATACAAAATCATCTCTCATGAAATATTAACTGCATGATCTTAATCAAATCGGTTGTTTTAAATGAGGATGAGTATATAAACTATAATCTACAGTTCATTGCAAGAAAACATTGTAAACTCAGTTTTGTTTACATTGGTGTTGATCAAGAATCAAAGAACTTCTAAATTCTTTCATATAGGTTTGATGTATGGAGTTAAAGGAACAAGAAATGGAAATGTTACACTATTATACTTAGTCACATCGTTTGGTTTAATAAGAGATACAGCTGAGTATTGCCAACACAGCAGTAACTTACTGTATATGACAAAGGAAACAGTATTGGCCCAGGAACTGAGCCTTGAGGCACACCGTACACAATCAATGCAGTAGACATTTTGACATTTTTCCAGATGAACTAATGTTTTCTTTCTTTCTCTCTTTGTTTTCTTCTTGCTCATTCTGTCTTCCAGTGCTCCATCTACAGAGCTGACTGCTCTGATTGAGAAGCTGCAGAAGAATGCTGATAAAGTGGAGAAGAACATCTATGAGACAGAGCAGAACCTCAACAAGGTGCAAAGTAGATCTAGATTTTAGAATGACCAAGAGGGCTCTCCTTGCCTGATAATCTCAGCTGCACTCTCGCTCATAGGAAGTTAAAATATCTGACATGTAACCCATGCTGCAGTGTTAATTAAAACATACAAGTAAGAAACACTGCCACATACCATAGTGTATATAAGAATGTTAACTGAGCCCAGATCTAGTCCCTTGATTGTATTTTTCACATATAACTCCATATAAGTCACATATAAGAAATAAGTGAACTGTCCTTCTAACACCCAATTTGCCCCCCTTAACCCATTTTCCATGTTTTTGCTGCAGGACGTGAGTAAGATCAATGACCGCAAGCAGCCGCTGTACCAGGATGACACCAACAGGCGAATCCTCAACTCTCTGGAGCTGCTCACCGGCCTGGACGACGACGCCCACAACGCCAAGCGCCTCCAGCATCCGCAGGCCGAGATGATAGAGCAGGAGTGAGTTCATTCAGCCTCATTTCAATTGCTTTTATACACCATTTGTACAATAGTCTCAAACATTAAAGATGCACTTGGCAAATTTGTTTAAGCTGGGAGCTCCAAAGTTATGAATTAGCATTACAAAAGAAAAATCATATGCTGTAATATGTTGTGTGTGTGTGTCCAGCATGAGGCAGCTGCGTGAGAGAGTGATGAAGCTGAGAGAGGACCATGACCGGATCTACCACCTGACCCGCTCCGAGGGCATGCCCAGCATCAACTGGGGCACTATGATGGACGAGAAACTGGTAAGAAGCGTAACCATCAGCGCATATCACTGTATGCTTGTGTGCTGACAACCACACTCACAAGGGTTCCCACCACGGTCCTGATGTCAAATGTCAGGACTTTTTCCATGACTTTCCATGGTTTGTTAATGTTGTTTTTCAGTCTCCAGTTGGGCTGAAAACCATCTAATGCAATGGATGTGGGAAACATTAGAAAATACATTCTGGTATATTCCTGCAAAGTGACCCATTTGTAAAATTCCCCGATATTCCCTAATTTCCCCAGAGAGTTTATCCAATTCGCTGACTTTCTCTGTCTGGAATACACATATTCTCATACACATGCACAGGGCTGTAGTCAACACCACCTTAGTTGGGTCCCAGTCAATTCCAAGACCATGTCCAGTTGAGTTTGAGTCAAAACAAGGGCCAAAAGGGGGTAAAGACAAAATCAAGACAGAGACCAGAGCAAATTGAGTCCTTTTCATGACAAAGACCAAAACAGGAAATAAACAGTGCATGTCTTTCCAAATGTAAAAATACTGCTTAAGAAGTTTCTTAAGAATGGAAAGAGATGTAGATCTATTTGTAGGAACGTCCAACAAATCAATGCATAGGATTTTGACCAATCTATACATAGAATGATGAGGTCGATTATATACTCTAGAGGGCTTTCAGGTGATATAATGCACCCTCTGGCAGCCATATTGGAGGTCTTCAGCTTGAGGGGAAAAATAACTGAACAGCTGGTTGCGTTTCTAAATATACAACTTCTAATAGATATGGTTAATTTCTGTGCTGTTTTTGACTGGGAACTGATTTTGTGTTAATATCAGCTTGTTTGCCAGCTAACCATAGTATCTGTCGGGTAACCATCACTCTTGTTGTTAACACATCTGATTAGCACACTAGCTGTATCTAGTAGAAGCTAGCGTTAGTAGTGGCTAGTAGTTTTATGTTAACATTAACATTGGTTGCTTTGCTATGAGCCTGCTGGCTAGTTAGCTAGCTAACAGTTTGTTCAGGTTAACTGAGCTGACTCTTCTCAAGCTACAACTCAGTGTGTTGGAATAGAGACTAAGGTTAAAGACAAGACAGTTTACTGTGTCACAGTAACCTACATTTGGAAACAAAGCTACCTACCCTCACTGAATTGGCCTACGCCCACACCATAACAATGTTTTTTTCAGATATCTCTTTTTCTAGCCCGGTTGTTATATATTTAGACATTATTTGTCTGCAGCAAATTTTCCACTGGACCTCCATGTTGGCGCTAGACGTGGCAGATTTGTGATGCAATTAAGTGCAAAGCTACAGGTTTAATCCCTTAAATTGTTTGTAGTGCTGGGGAGAAAACAAATGAAGTTGGACCAGGTGGAGAAAAATGACAACTCACCATCAGCTTATAGAGCAGGACCAATCTTGTTGTTTTTTCTCCCTGCCCAGGACAACCTGAACAACAAGGGCTTCGGCCAGGACCTGCCCACTGTGGAGAACGAGGTGGAGGAGCACAACATCTTCCACAGCGAGGTGGAGGCGCTGGCTCCTCACATATCCGACATCGACGACAAGGTACAAACAGCAACAAACAACTCAAACTAGTTACTGTTAAAAAAAACAAAAACATTTTTTAAATTGCGCAACGTATATAAACATAATATTTAGCTGCATTGGGAATGCGCAATATGCAATGCTCCCAGTGGCTGAGATGACAGCTTCCACATGACTCTCATCCTATTGATCTATTTCTCACTCTACCTGTTCTCCCTCTCTCTCTTTCATCTCAAGGATTATATCAGTGGCCTCCAGGTCAAGTACAACAAGCTCATGGTAAGAAACACTCAAACACGCATGATCACACACGCTCTTTATGTAAGCCCAGGGGTGTGTATGTATATGTGTGTGTGTAATTGTAATTAACATAAACCTCACTGTAGGCCGGACATTTGTATAGACCTGGTAACTCTCTCATCAGTAGGTTGGCTTTCGGCCCTTTGGCTAGTTTCTGTGTCATTCATTTTGCCCGAGGGACTGGGTCTGTATTGGTATGCAGGCACGTACTTCAATTTATGTTTACTTTGTTATAATGAGTACACACATTATTTGTCTTTACCTGCCAGCATTTACTTAGCCTATCACCTGATCCTGATGAGAGACAGCAGCAGGGACAGGGGGTGTAGCAGTTTATGTCTGTACTGTGTCTGTGTGAGTGACAGTCAGTGTTTGTACATGTGTATGAGCTCATTCCTATATACTGTATATATAGGTGGGAGTCACAAAGTACATTTACTGTTTTTACAGTAATTGACAAACTTTTTTGTGTACTTTTTGAAGTCAGTAATTTTACTTTTACTTTTGTATTTTTACTTTTGTATTTTAATCACATCCATTACAGAGTAGGCTACAGATTTTGTAGGCTCTCCATAATTATAGAATCAGAAACTGGTGTAACAGTAAATTGCATCTAAATCAAATGCGCAGACATATGGAGGAAATGCTAAGTTAGCTAACTGTCACTTTAAAATCTCAAATTTATCCATGATAGTAGCTTAGTTAACATTAGCTAAGAAGTATGGCTGGTTTGTGTTAGCCTGGTTGTTGTTAAGCTAGTTCGCTAGGTTTGCTAGCTACTTGGATAGCTAACAGCAAAAGAAACATCAATGAAGTAATATTATTGAATGATGGGAATGGGCATTTTCACTTTTTTATCACTCTTATGTTTAGAACACTCAACATAGTCTATAAAAACATGAAATATCACATATTGAACTCTGTCCTCTTATCATTTTTGCATTGCATGGGAAAGATGTAACAATGTCTGTCTTTTACTTCGACTTAAGTAGATGTAAACACCAGTAACTCTTCTTTTACTTAAGTAAAACATCAACAAGCACTCTTCCCACCTCAAGATTTCCTTCCCTCTGCTAGGCAAGCTCCAGCGCTCGTCAGCGCCACCTGCTGAGCCTGCGGGACTACATGCAGCGCTGCACCAACGAGCTGTACTGGATGGACCAGCAGGCCGAGGAGAGGATCAACTACGACTGGAGCGACAACAACCTGGACTACCCTGCCCGCCAGAGGCAGTATGAGGTAGCCGGGGCGTCACACACACACACATAAAAACACATACAACACACACCCAAAAAGGTGCAGACTATCAGCAATGCTGAATTATAGAAAAAGCAAGTCGCACACTCCTCCTTACATTTGCTGTGACTTTTGTTTTAGACTAAATAAAAACTGAAAAGAGTTTCAGTTAGGATCAAATATGAGTCACAGTTTTTCCCCCATATCTATTGTCGCCCAACAGAACTTCATCAGTAAATGTCTGGAGTCCAAGGAGGCCACCATCACCAAGCTCAACGACGACGGCGAGAAGCTGATTGCCTCCGAGCATCCTGGGAAGAACATCATTGAGGTACAGCGTGGTCCATCTTTTCAATTCACATTAATGTTCATTTTAACAACAGCCTCATCCAGCACTACCAAATGGTTTTAACAAGTGGATTTGGAAATACCTGACTTAAATTATCAATATTCCCCTGGTCTAAAACATTGAAATAAAAGCCATTGAATAAATTAAACGGGGATGATTTGTTTTTTAAAGACTTGATAGTATTCAACAATTCAGATTAAGGTCTTCCCATAGACAACCAGTGTAGTATTGGCTATCAATTATACAATATATACTGTATGTAATCAATCAAACTGCAAAAAGGCCAATATTGGCCTGATATATCAGTCTAATCCTAGGACAGTGTTTGTTCCCTTTGTCCAAATTCATGAAGGATTTAGTTGCTGTTCAGATTCATTGCTGCATGTGTACCTGGGCTCCAGAAACATTCATCCTTACTGACCAAACACACACACATTGCTTGTCAGGCCCACATGGAGGCGGTGCACGCTGACTGGAAGGAGTACCTTAACCTGCTCATCTGTGAAGAGAACCACCTCAAACACATGGACGAGTACCACAAGGTTAGACACAGCTACACACTCACAGGGATTCACCAATGGATACTGAAACATACACACCCATCGACACAGGTAAAGATTCTCAGTGTGTGTGTGTGTGTGTGTCCAGTACCACAAGGAGGCACGTGATACTCAGGACCTGCTGAAGAGGCTGGATACAGAGGTCAACCAGAAGTACAACCCAGAGTTCAAAGACATGTACCAGATGGACGGTCTTATCAAGGACCTGGATGTGAGTATTTATTCTTTATCTAAATATGAATTCATCTCAAAGTGACAATATGATGTATTGGAGTTGCTCTACAAGAGTGGGAAATATTTTAAATTGAATAATTTGTGTGTGTGTGTGTGTGTGTGTGTGTGTGTGTGTGTGTGTATAGGACCAAGCAAAGGCCATGGACCACTTTGACGAGCGGGTCAAGGCGCTCCAGAAGCGCAGCCTGCAGGTTATGCCCCTGAAGTATCGCCGGGAAACCCCCCAGAAGCTGCTCCCCGTAGAGGCGCTGTGCGAGTTCGACACCGATGAGGTACTAGACGCCATATTCGTTAATGAAAGCCAGTTTGTTTGAAGTTGCCAATAGCCAATATAGGGTGCTGATGTTCATTATCTTTGAATTTGATGTTTTACATACTCAACAAAATCGCCCAAATTCCAAGTATTCGCTGTTTTTTATCCCAGAATTGTATTCTTATCAGGGCGGGAAAGCCTCTGAAACAATATTTAGAGCATCATGGAACACTGAAACTCTCCATTCAAAGCCAGCCATAAATTTAATATTAGGTTAGCAGCTCCTTAAGGGAGGGTGAGGCAGGTTTTACAGACTGCTGATTAAAGTCCTCCCACACCACACTGGAATGATTTCTCTGGTATCTGAGATAAAGAATAAAAATATATTGACTAGCTGTGGTCAGGGAGGAACCTCCATCATATCATACTGACTGGCTGATATTTGATATTTAATACAAGGCCAATATCAGCCCTATATATCAGTCTAACCATGCTAGACAGCAAAACAACGCCCTTTCTGTTTTTTATCCACTTTGGTGAAATATTAGTGATTGGATTAGTATTTATGCAATGTATGAACTCAATGATGAACTCAAATACAGGTTGGGCAAATGGAAAACATATGGAAACATGACTTTGGGATACTTAATCCCAACTTCTTAATTATCTGACGGAGTAAAATTAGAGATAGCGCCTTAGTTTTGCAGAATAGGATAACAGGCTTTGGGTCAGATATCACTTTGAGCAATAACTTGTGCTGGTGTGGCTTGACTAATCTCTTAATCTCTTAATACTTTTATTATTGTTGCCAATCATTTCTTTATTCTTTTCAAATAAAGTTTACTTAGTTAACAAGTTGCAACACAACCTTATTGTCTCATGTCAATCAAAGTTTGACATCTCTCGTAGAGACGTTTTTACTTCTTCGTGCGTCCCTTTCTCTTCTTCTCTTCTTCCCTCCTCCACCCATCTAATCCCCTTGCTTTTTGAGAATCCTCCTTCCCTCTCTCTCTCTCTTCCTCATCTTCATTTGTACTTTCTTCATACCTCAAACGACATTTCTCTTACTGCTTTGTCCGCTTTCTTTGTGTTCCTCTTGTGATTTCTTCCTCCAAAACTGTCCCATTCTCTTCATCTTTATTTATTATTTTATTGTCTTGCCATGCCGCGATGACTCAGTTTCCCCTTGGGGATCAACACAGCTCATCTTATCTTTATTTTAATTATGCCTTTTTTTTTTCTCTCTCTCTCTCTCTCCGCTGTCAGTCCTTCTCTAATCCCAGGACATTCGCTGCTATGAGAGCGCATGACTAAGCACTCTCGCTTTCTTCTGCTTTTTCTAAATTCCAGGGCTCTTACTTAGGGTTTTGTGGTGTAATGTATTCAAATCCGCTCGCAAGAAAACCCGGGCCGAGACTCAGTATCTTATTTAAAACCCCCGGGGATCACAACACAGTGGATTTGAAGTCTGTACTTTGCCTAAAGAGCCTATGGAACTCTTCAGCTTAGGTGTAGTGGATCAGTGAGCAAAACTCCTCATGCTTTGGTTGTCTCTTAGTAGTGGTTTGACCTCACTTATTAGAGGTCAGATGTTTTCATCATTGTTCATAATATTCACAATGTGTAAGGTCTTCTACTTTAGGTGGACCACTTTGTGTTCTTCTGTTTCTTCAATAGCAAACTGATAAATGACTCTGTTCATACTGGATTTGTTCAATTAACAAACTATATTTATGGTTTATTTATTTATCAGAAGCAAATGAAAGACTCCTCATAGTAGATCCTTGAGTCTAACTGTGTGTTTTGCAGGGCCAGATTCTGCGTGGGGAGAGGTACACTCTGCTCAGGAACAATGGGACCAAGTGGGACGTGAAGGACCCAGCTGGGCGTAAAATCACCGCGCCGGGCATCTGCTTCATGATCCCCCCCACCGACCCCGAGGCAGTGTCCGTCTCTGACAAGTGAGTGTGTGTTTGTACGGGCGCACGGACATGTACATGTGTGCATAAATGTATGGCCCTCTTATCGTATGCCTATTCATTTGATGACATAACTTCATCGTGTCAACCCTTTACGGTCTGTTGTGTTGTGTGCTTGCAGCCTGGCCAACCAGCAGAAAGGCGTCAAGCAGAAGATGGCAAGCAGCAAGGGAACTCTGCTGAAACGCTTTGATGAGCTGAAGAGAGACAGCGGTAGTGGCACAGGTACATATTATCCAATTCTACTTTTTTGCAGTTTTTAAAAAAGTTCACATTGCAAGCAACATGCTATTCCGACTGATTGTGGGCGGTGCGAGAGGCTCCGATTGAATATGTAGCGATCTCATGCAGTTGTTTCACCTAGAAAAATAAGCTATATATTTATAGAAATCATGTATTTTTTGCTACTTTGTTATTGCCTTTCATATCATTATTGTTAAAAAATTGTTTTGATGAGTTAATATAACGAGCTAGCAAGCGCTAATATGGTAGCATTAATAGAAGATGAACAGAAAAACCGACTGAAATGATTTCTGAGCTTACGATCGACCCCAACAATAAATGCAACCATTCTCCAAGCAGCAACAAAATCACATGGGTGGGGAAACAAGCAAGCACGGAAATCTGATTGGCTGTTGACGGCCAATGACCATTTCTGTTGACTTGTTGACCGTGCTGCCATGGTTGTCCGGAATAGTTGTCACTGTCTGGCATGGATCTCTAAGAGAAGAGACTAGGCCAAATAACTATGCTCATCACGTTGTGTGTGTGTGTGTGACCTCAGACAAGCAAGAGCAGCAGTGCCGCCAGCTGATGGCTGGTCTAGATAAGGTCGTCGGTGACCTGGACAAGCAGGAGAAGGCCATTTATACTCGAGTGCGCCCACCGCTGGAGCAGACCAGGCCACTTCAGGACAGTGCCGATCGCCTACAGGACATGAAGGTAGTAATAATGACTTTAAATTCATTCTTTGTTGAATTGAATCTAAACACTCTCTCACAGACACATACCTTCATGCACACGCAGTATTCCTATTAACCAAAACTTTTCCCGCCAGGACATCGCTGCTGCTGTAAGTAAAATCGAACCAGAGAAGTCCTCCAAGGTGCAAGAGGCAAAGAGCTTCTTGACCTCCAACCCTAAATGTGCCAGCGCTCCTCAGCTCCACGCCAAGGTGGACGAGGCCAACAAAAAATACGACAAGATTGACCAGCTTCTTAAGTGCTCAGAGGACAAGTATGTAACTTGATATGTATGTTCTATGTTCTATGGTAGTGGTGGTTGTTGTAGGGGCAATATTTGCTGCATTTGTTTCTTTGCTCCAAGACAATGCCCAGTGTCTTAGTTTCAAATTAGACATTTAATTCAAATTTGCAGGTCTGCTTACCTTAAATTTAACTGAACAACTTTGTTTTAGACTAAAGAATTCCAACCGCCTGGAGAACTCACTTCAAAACGGGAAAACTTTATTGTCCACCTATGAGAACAAGCTGGCAAGGGAGGAGGTTGCCCCATCTGACATCTCCTCACTGGAGAAAACACAGCGCGAGCTTGGAGTAAGATGTCTCTTCTTTGACCTAATGACACACATCATCACAGACAGTTAAACCAGTCACACTTAAATAAAGGCATAATGTTAAATCTTCAAATATTAACTAGAGATGTAACACTAACAAATCAGAAATATAGTCTTTTTTACATTCACATTTATGTATTATTCATTCCAGAAGAGCATAGTACTGTATATACTCAATTCGTCTTACTTCCTACCCTGGCAGGATATTGCATCAGACCTGAGGTCCAAGAGGTCAGTGGTTGCTGAAACAGAGCAGAACCTGCGGGCGGCCAAGAGCAGCTGTGACAGCATGGCCACCAAGCTGCAGGAGCACTGCCCCGACATTGAAAGGCAGGAAGCTGACGTCAAGAAGCTCAACAAGCGCTTTGACAACCTCAACAGGCAGATTGACACCAGGTGAGCGGGTCATGTCATGAATAGGAAGTTTACTTTGGAAGATCTGTCCATCCAAGAAATATTTGTTAAAAAATGTGTTAACACATACATACTATCATGTGTTTTGAATCTTGCCAAATAAACACTGCGTCAATGTAGTTTCTCCAATTAAATAACGATGACTTCACATATGATCTATATAATGATGTTCTCTGTCGCTGTATGTTGCAGGTCTCAAAGCTTGCAGAGAGCCAAGATGTCATACAACAATTACCGCAATGACTACGACAATCTGAACAGCTGGCTGTCTCGTGTTCCAAACTATGAGCCCCGTGAAACTGATGACGTGAGACAAGTGGAGACCAAGCTGAAGAATCAGAGGGTGAGAGTAATGAGTGACACTGGATACGTTTACATGTACGGAGGTTTCTGGTCTTAACCCAGTAACTCAAGTAACCAGATTTTGGGTCGACATGCGTAAACATCATAACTGTGTTAGAATAACCTGGCAAGATCATACTCCAATTATGACAAATTAGGTTAAGATATCTGGCTTACTCCCATATTACTGGGGCATTGAAACATTTGACTCCTTTCTCTTTTGATTTTCACCATCTGCACAAACTCAGACTCACACAGGGTTATAGGTACATTGTCATGGCAGCAAAAACGGTGGCGAACAGTACTTACTATTCGTATTACTTTTGGGATCATTATTTCTTTCCTCTGTATTAGAATTAACCTACTGCTCAGTCAAAGAGGGTAACAGGTGGCTGCAACTTTTTTGCTGGCAGACTTTTCGGGCCACTTCAGGTGGACAGGAATATTCTGTTAACTGGTTTATTCGTGGCAACAGGGAGACTCAGTCACAGGGTATCAAAGGTGCATGTAAACACCTTAACCTAAAGAAGACCTTAATCGGTATATGGCCAATAGCCGGGTGGATGTGGATGTCAATGTTGCCATTGTTGTGGAATGTTTTGAGAGAGATTGTGAAGTGATAATAGAAATAGACATACCTCTTACAACATCTGCGCTATAATCCACAGAACCTGCTCTCTGATATTGCAAGGAAGGAGTCTGACTTGAACAATGTCTCCAAAAATGCCCAACTTTACCAGCATGCTGTCAAAGTAAGATATTCAACATTTATATATTTCTGCATTTATCCATTCTGACACCAGCTTTAATTTGCAGAAATACAGAACAATGGAGGGCTTTGATCTAATGGTTTATTGTTTCTGTTTTTGTAGGACTATGAGAATGAAACTGAGAAGTTCAAATCTATCCTTGACCTTGAGGATGGGCTTGTCCCTCAGACATACAAGAGGAGCAGACTGGAGTCACCTGCACAGAGGGTCAAGGCA
The DNA here is from genome assembly GCF_048128805.1 of Centroberyx gerrardi. Classification (NCBI taxonomy): domain Eukaryota; kingdom Metazoa; phylum Chordata; class Actinopteri; order Beryciformes; family Berycidae; genus Centroberyx; species Centroberyx gerrardi. Next base: position 5,582,699 of record NC_136003.1, on the reverse strand, counting down.
GAGGTAAGGCACAGTAACCAAGCTTACATGACATGAAATGTGAAAACATTAAATATATTATCCCTTAATCCATATTTTGCTCAATTTTTCTATCATAATCAAATTGGATTTAGTTGATGGACGCAATAACCTAAAGGATTCATGTGCTCACCTCAACATGCTATTTCTCTGTTTACAGGAATCTGCTATTGAGGCTAAGTTTACCGAGGTGAATGCTGTGAACAAGCAAAGGCTGCAGAATCTGGAGTTTGCCCAAAGCCTTCTCAACCAGGTGACATATTTTCAGATTTTGTAAAAGAAAAAGGTCATTGTTTGCTATGTCTAGAGAAAATTAATTATTGTCTTCTGACATTAATTATATCATTTTTCTCTCTAAAGCAACCTGAGATCCCCATGATCCAGTCTACAAATGTCCAATCAGTTCATGCTGCAGCCCCAGGAGAAGAGCCTTGGAGAATCAGGAAGCAGCTGGATGATGAGGCACAGAGGAGGGAGCAGCTGGAGAAAGAAATTGAGAAAATCCAGACTGACATCTATGTCCTAGAAGGCCAGAAGCCCCAGGATACCATTGTCAAAAAGGAGCTGATCAAAAAGGTCCCTGACCCCCAGCTGGATGAGGAAGTCCATAAGGTCCAGCAGAAGCTCTCAGAGGAGCGCCGCACTACCCGAGTCCTGGAGAATGACCTTGAGGTATTGAAGGTGAAGCTGCGTGGCCTTGAGACAGAAGTCAAGGAGGGGGCACAGCAGTATACTGTGAAGGAGGTCCTACGTATAGAAAGAGACCGTGGCCAGGAGGAGGAGGTGCGCAAGCTTCGGGAGGACCTGGATGAGCTGAGGAGGCAGAAGTTAACAAAAGACAATGAGCTGATTCAGATACAAAAGCAGGTGACTCTCCTGGCTGAGGAGAAGAACAAGGAACAGGAGGTGATCACTGAGGAGGAGGTGATCAAGGTTCAGAATGACCCCCAACTAGAAAGCGAGTACCGGGTGCTCTTTGACAGGAAGCAGAAGGAAATGGATGGCAGGAAGCAGCTGGAGGATGAACTGAACTTCCTCCAAGAGAAGCTCCGAAGGCTGGAGAAGGAGAAAGCCATGGCAGAGGAAAAGATTTCCATCAAGGAGGTGCTGAAAGTGGAGAAGGATGTTGTCTTTGAGAGGGAGGTGGAAAACCTGAGGAGGCAGCATGAGGATGAGAAGGCCAAACGGAGGTCATCTCAGCGAGAAAAAACTGACCTCCAGAGGAAAATCTCCAGCCTAGAGGAGGAGAAGTCCAAGGTTATTCTTCAGGAGAAGGTACGTGAGATTGTCCGCCCTGACCCCAAGGCTGAGAATGAGGTGGCCAACCTCCGTCTTGACCTGGTAGAGCAGCAGAGGCGCTGCAAAGATGGAGAGATCCAGCTTAGATCCCTACAGGATGAGCTGACCATGCTGAGAAACAGGGGCCCTCAAGTGGAGGTCAAAGAGACCATCAAAGAGGTTATCAAGTACAAGACAGATCCACAGACTGAGAGAGAATTGGAGAAACTCCGCAACGAAATCGTGGATAAAACCCACCAGACTGAGAAATCTGAGATGGAAATCCGTCAGCTTCGTGTTGAAATTCAAAGATGGAAGGACACCAAGCCCCAAGTGCAGACTAAAGAGGTGGTCAATGAGGTGCTGCAGTATAGAGAAGATCCCAAGACTAAGGAAGAGATTGAGATGCTCAAGAGAAAACTGGGAGATGAACAGAAGAAACGCCTTGATCTTGAGAGAGAGCGGTCAGACCAAGAGGATAAGATCAGGCTGAGGAAGATTGATCTGTCTCAGATCCGAGAGAAGATTGTACAGCAGGAGGTGGTCAAGATGGAAGAGGATCCTATCCTGAAGTCAGAATGCAGCACGTTCACCCAAAACATCAACAATGAGCAGAAGCAGAAGGAGAGCCTGAAAACTGAGCTCTACCAACTGCAGAGACAGAAGGCCGACCTGGACCTTCAACTGGAAGAACTGGACCGTGAGCGGAGGGCAAGGCGTGATGCTGAATTGGAGATCCAGAGGCTTAGGGTCAGACTCAATGAGATGGAGATCCGGGATAAAGAGAACCGTGAGAAGGTGACGGTGAAACAGAAGGTAGTTCTGCAGCAGGATCCCCAACAGGAGAAGGAGCACTCCATCCTCAGACTACAGGTAGAGGAAGAGAGGCACAAGCGTACTCTGCTAGAGAAAGAGCTGAATGCCCTGATCCAGCAGCAGATCACCTTGGAGAAGGTGGATGTGAAGGAAAGAGTTGTACGCACTGAGAAGGTCCAAGTTGAGAAGGACCCAGAGGCTGAGCTAGAGATTGAGAACCTGAGGAGGACTCTGGAAGACGAGAAAAGGAGAAGGCGAGACCTAGACCAGGAGTTGTCCAGCCTTACTTCCAAGCTCTCTGATATGGAGTTCTCTAACACCAAGTCTTCTAAGGAGCTGGACTACATCCGCGATGAAAGTAGCCGCCTGCAGCAAGAAAACCAGAGGCTGCAGAACGAGATCCGCAAGCTTCGGTCCGAGATCCAGATCACCAGCAAAGAGACTCGGCTTATCACTGAGTCTGCGCCCAGGGAGAATGGCAAGAACATGGAATTGAGGCTTGATTCACTACAGAAGGAACTATCAGAGCTCAGGAGCATCACCAGCCAGAAGGATGAGGAGATCGAGAAGCTTCAAAAGAGTCTGTCGGCAATGAGAATCAAGAGGGAGCAGAGGGAGAGCCACCTCCGCAGGTCTATCGTGGTCATTGACCCAGACACAGGGAAAGAGATGCGACCAGAGGAGGCCTACAAGCTGGGGCTCATTGACTGGAAGATGTTTGTCAACCTGCAGAGCCAGGAGTGTGACTGGGAGGAGATCACGGTCAAGGGCCCCAAGGGAGAATCATCGGTTCTTCATGACAGAAAGTCTGGGAAGAAGTTCTCCATTGATGATGCCCTGCGTCTTGGGCACATCACAAATCGCCAGCTTCAGCAGTACCTAAACAAAGAGATCACCATCCAAGAGTTTGGTGTTATGGTGTCGGGCAAGAACAAGTGAATGCAAAAATTCTAAGAAAGCTCATCTATTTTTGGATCCTATGAGATTTAAATAAATTAATCTCTGTTCATCTAAAAGTTTCCTGGCTTTTTACTTCTATTCTGACTTTCATGTCACGGTGAATTGGCATTGTTTTGTACCTCTCCTTTCTTGATTCCTAAATGCACTATGTATTTATTTTCCCTATGCATATACAATTTTGTTCGCTAAACTGGTGGTACTGGAATGACATATGGGTTGACATGACTGTTGTTACAGCCAACTAGCTATTATTTGATGTAGGAAAAGTGTTTTTTGCAGAGATTATCTTAAATTTCTTACACTAGGTACTGGGGTAGAGGTAACATTCATTTTCTGATATGATATTGCTATTGAAGTATGAAACAAATACACAAGGATGCTAAATGATGTTTCATTTATTTGTGGGGTGTTTTTCCCAAGTTTCTCTGATGTGTGCTCTACAAGCCTAAATAAAACAGTAAAATCAAACTGGGAAATTTGCATGGTGTTTCTGAAGTGTGATTTCTTTGTGTGGAACATAAATGTTAGCATTCACATGGCATTATTGAATATATTTGAAAATATGTGGACTATCAATACAATAAAGTATGAGTATACTTACAAGTCACACTGATAGAAGGAAAGCAGCTCTGAAGACTGAGTGATACTCTTGTCATACCTATAGAGCTAGGCTACTACAATCACAGGAAAGGTGGTAACATCATCTCTATTCTCAAGAAATAGTAGTCCAAACTGAAATTAGCCTCGATAACAACATAAAGTTCCTCTATTCTCTTACCTGACAGAGTATAGCTCATTTAATAATAGCCCAGTTATTATATAATTATATAATGTTATGGATACTCCTCAAATAAGCTCCTGGCTGAAATTATCAAAGGGGGCTCATGTCTAATATGTTTAATAATTTATAGGTTTATTGATGTATCAGATGGTCTATTTGGACTGAAACATCAGGTTTTTATATGATTACCTATTAAAGCATGGACATTTTTTTCACTGAGTTATTGCTGCACATCATCATCCCTCTATATGTCAGATGATGGGCCCCAGGAGTGATGTCTTTCCATGTAGTCCTCCCACCAGTAGGTGGCTGCAGGTCCTGTTACAAAGGGGGCCTAGAAGAGACGTCTGGGTCTATTTTTACAGTTGGGATAGAACACAAACTCAGGGACGAGAGAATGCCACAATTGTAGCCTATAAAATAACAAGACTAGGCAAGCATAGTTTAGCTGGACCGCGAATGCAGCCTGTGGGCAACATTGTCTGAAACTTTTGACCCATTACTTTCTGTCAATAAATGGTACTGGACCCTCTTTTCATGTAGGTTCCAGAAGATACTTCCTCCCTAGAAAGTCAGTGAGACGTAGGGCAACATCTTCAGGCTCTTGGGCAATGCCCTGTGCCAACAGGTGCTGTGGTATCAAATGGATTGGAGTGCTCTGAATCTACACATAGGCTATAGTAGAGTCAGTGTAATCTATTTTGCATTTAAACTCGCATTTCAACAATGGGGAGTCATTCAGTTAGGGACATAGAGTATTCTTGGCCAATCATGGAGGCTACCATATTTAAATATGACTACAGAAATATCAACACTTTGATTTTTTCTGAAATGCCTGCAATTGTAATGATTGGTTGTGTTTTTTTGGGCATTTCTGTTTTATTTTGATAGTCACAGTAGAGAGAGGAAAGACAGGGCAGAGAGAGGGGATGACATGCAGCAAAAGGCACAGGCCAGATTCAAACCTGTGCCACTGCTATTAGGACTTAGCCCTAAGGCTATGTGCTCCACTGGTTGAGCCACAGGGGCTGGTTGGCAATGCTGGCTCTTGCTATTACAATCAAGGTTTTGTCTCTTCTGGGCAGATTTAATTGTCACAAGTCCAGGGTGGCTCAAACCTAATTATCAATTGTTTGTATTGACATCCCTAATTTAAAATGACTGTCAAATCTATTGATGGTTAAAATAACCATAACTTAACCTTTTTTAGAATATTTTTGAATTGAATTAGAATGTAGCCGATGTATTGAGCCTCTGCTTTATTTATATATTATGTAAACTAATTGTGATATGATGTAAGTTGTTAGTAAGGCTACAAGGAATGCGAACAGTAGCCTACCTCAACATAATCAATTATCAAAGACGGAAAAAGCTATGCAAACTGCGGAAATAGGCAAACTTCCTTTCATCTTCATATAGGCTAATTCATCTCATAGGTTTATTTGTTTGTGGTGTGGGAACATAGGCCTATCTGTTTTGTTTTGTTTTTTCCTTTCTGCGTTGGTGTTCAGTTTTGACACGTTGATTATTTTGCATACATAATGGATATGTATACTTGTTGTAAATGTTGCTGTTTTGTTGTTGTTGTTGTTGTTGTTGCATTATTTACGATAATAATAAAATCCATGAGTAGCGGATGTTACATGGGGAGGAAGGGCTTGTCGTCGCACGTGATTACAGTGGGTGTGTGTCGTCTTCTCCCTTCATTCAGTGCGACGTTTTACTAAAGTTGTAAGATGGCGACGGTGCATCTGAGAATCGGGGACCTAGTGTGGTGAGATAACCTATTTAACATTGTTAATTACTTCTGTTTCTATCAAATCTTTTCACATTACGTAAAGCAGTGTTATGTCCGTTAGTTTGGGATTTACTGTTGGTATTAAACCGACTGTATACAGGGAAATGTTCGCGTACTAGTTGATGGTCAAACCCAAACAAATTGCTAGCCAAGCTGACTCAGCCAACAGTCGTCGTTAGCTTCTAGCTAGCGGACAAGCTAGAGTAAATACTTGGGTAGAAACCGGGCAGAGTTCGATTTTTCTGCACACAAACCTGTCTTTTACAGTTATAACCTTTGTGCCGACTTGTTTGCTAATGTAGCTACTTCGCGTACGTTGGTTTTGTGATGTTGGAGAAATTGTACTCCATAATGAGATTTAGCTTTGTAGCTTGTTCCTATTTGCCAAGCAGATATCTAACTAGCTTTCAATCTGATCAGCTTCCGTATTAACAGTAGGAGCCTATGTCTTCTGCAGCCACCATTAGTTTGTCTTCATTGAGTTGCCATGTCCCATTAAAGGCTTAATGTAAGTTGAACCCGATATGTGACGTACTCTTGCATGGAGAGAACGATAAGCCAAACTCCGTTAAAAATCTTCCAGTTTAACGTTTCTTTGCTTATCTGCAAAGGCACACACATGGTAGAACATGACTTCAGACCTTTACGAGGTTATGACCCCACTTTTCAATTCGGCATGCATGTAATATACCCATCACCACTTATTTTAGTATATTTGGACTTTTACAGTGATTCACCTGTTATTCAGTCTTCTCGCACCCAAATACACCGTGGAGAGCGGTAGCACGCAGTTCGTACCACATTTAGGAGTTGAGATTTTATTGAAATAAAGTTTGCTTAGTAAAATAAAATGCTAACGAATTTACCAGAAGAACGCAACGATTTGTAAAACGTCTTAAAGTGTGTTGTAACGTGTATTTTCCTTTGCCGACAAGCAAGGCAACATTAAATTGTCTGATTTTTGAATGCAGTGTGGCGTGTCGTTCTGGGAATATAAGTGTAAATGTAAGTGTCACTCTATTTCAGGGGGAAACTTGGTCGCTACCCACCATGGCCAGGAAAGGTAAGAAATGAAGACTTGCTCAACACATAGGCTACTATGGTTTGGTTCAGAGGGAAATAAACACTTGCATTTGTTTGTGCTTGTAAACTTGGACATGAGCTACAAACTGACGTTTATACATATTTCAGGTAGTAAGCCCTCCCAAGGACCTGAAAAAACCAAGAGGCAAAAAATGCCACTTTGTGAAATTTTTTGGCACTGAAGACCAGTAAGTATGGACAGTAGGCAGCTACTCTCAATTCCACTTAGCAAACATGCACTCTCAATTCCCTGCCTAGCAATTTCCAACAGTGCTGTGTTTTTGTGTTCCCGTTCAGTGCGTGGATCAAAGTGGAACAGCTGAAGCCCTACCACCCCCACAAAGAGGAGATGATCAAGATAAACAAAGGCAAACGCTTCCAGCAGGCAGTAGATGCGGTGGAGGACTTCCTAAAGAAAGCAAAGGGGAAAGAACAGGTGAGGGGTGTCCTCTAAACGCTTCACGTCTCATGCTGGGGAAGGAAAATTGGAGAAAAAGGGTGCGCTGTTAAAAATGGCTGTTGGCGATGTAACTTGGATTTCTGGGTCTATTTTGTTGTGTGGTAGAGTGTTTTTCGCGTTTGTCACGTCAGGATATTTTCAGGGCAGCTACAATGTAGTTTGATAGCATAAAAAATTTCAGCGATCTAAAACATTAACGGTAAATGTCAGGTTTTGGTGTCAGTCCCTCAGAATCAAAGAGCGAGGGCTTCTTTCTAGAGCCGCCATTTTGCACCAAGAGACGTTCAACAATACAGGGAGAAATCCATGACAGAAGAGTCAGAAAGACCAATTTCTCCACCCACAGCAGCCTCAATAGACCAGAATGCAATGCAGCCACAAGACATTTTGTGTTTTGATTAAGGGGCGCGAGTCTCACTTTTTCTCAACTGGAAAAACTTGCTCTCTTAGTATTGCTATCGCTCCCTGAATGCAACAAGTTCTCTGGGGGTTGCCAAAAGGCATTCTGGGAAATGTAGGAAATCACTAACTGAAGTAGATGAGGCAGGTTGAGGGAAAGTGGGTACACCAAAAAAGTTCATTACAACGCTTCATAACAAAGTAACGCCTGGAATTTATTGAGCATCACAGATTGATGATATCTAGCAGTGTAAGTATATACAAAGTATGTATCTGAGGGGGGATTTTTCCTCTAACAGAACGTTTGGGCATCACACACAGAGCAGCTGGCATTTAGATATTTTTTTCGCCTTGCCGTCGTAGAGGAGAAACACGCTTGGTATCCAGCTGGATTTGGGGAACACACACTACCCAAGCTCTAATGCCACACAATCCCCAAATCTTGTGAAAACATGAGCTCTACAACACACAACCAAAACAAACATGGAGGTAGAGCATTTTTCTTTCCACCCCTGATGAATGAATCCTGTTTGAAATAATTTAAAGTCTTTAACCCCCATATACTACAAGATAATCTGTGCTGATTGTCCAGTACTACGGCCTCAAACTAGCACTGACTCAATACGATCTTGAACATCAGTCGTGATGTACATGTCACGGTTGTAATCAGGATAAAAGTCATGTAGTTTGTCCTCAGAATTGGCAGAGAACAGGTGCCACGTTTAGCCTCAGCAAATGTTCCTGCTACTATTGAACCCCAGGCCTCCAAACTGCTGGCACTGCTGTAAACCTGTTTTCCTTTGCTTGGGGTACATGCTAACCTGTTTGTGCCATGCAAGGACTGCACTACAAGATGCTAATCTGTCTTTAACAGAACTCTGACGGCAAAGGAGACTCCAAAGGAAAGAAAACTCCCAGCAAGCCACTGAAAATACTGGAGGAGGATGACGAGGACCTCAGTGCCCTGAAGGACCCCTCTGAGAAGGTCAGTAAAAACATTAGATTCCTTCAGGGAAGTCGGAACGGCAGGATTCCCTAATCACCGTGGTGGTTACTTAACTTACGTAGGGTATTTCCCAAATGGTGCACTGTTTGTGTCGAGAGGGGCATAGCCTTTTAAAGCAATATTCCACTTCGTTTTAACATGGGGGTTATTCGGTACTTGAACGCCACGAAAACCAGAATATAAACTACTCACCAAGATCAGATGCAGCTGGGACGAGTAACTGCTTTAAAGGGTAACTTTGGTATTTTTCAACCTGGACCCTATTTTCCCATCTTTTTGTGTCTAAGTGACTAAAGGGGACAACAATTTTTGAAACTGGTCCAGTATTGAGCGAGATCGCTTCAGCCGGCAGCCGCAAAACGGGCTGCAATGTAATCCGACGGGGCAAATCGCACCGTCAATGTACGTCCACTAAAAGTGCTTGTTTTTGCCACTGACAGGCTCAGATTGTTATTATAAGTGTCTGACAACATTATGGAAAGGACCCTACAGAGAAATGAAACGTTTTTCTTTACCTTTCGCTTGATCGGTCTGTGTGTAACCAAGTCTCGCTCAAGTTTCGCGAGAGTTGAGTTGTTGCAGGAAGTTACACACAGACCAGACATTTAGACACTTATAATAACAATCTGAGCCTGTCAGTGGCAAAAACAAGCACTTGTAGTGGACGTACGTTGACGGTACGATTTGCCCCGTCAGATTACGTTGCAGCCTGTTTCGCGGCTGCCGGCTGAAACGATCTCGCTCAATACTGGACCAATTTCAAAAATTGTTGTCCCCTTTAGTCACGTAGACACAGAAAGATGGGAAAATAGGGTCCAGGTTGAAAAATACCGAAGTTACCCTTTAAGCTTTTAAATGATGTACATAACCATATGGTGGTACAATTAGATGATAAAGGCCAAAAATGACACAAAAATATGCCTATGAGACATTTGCACTCAAAATAGCCCCTAAAAAAATAAAAATTCTGTACTTTTCCTATAAACACTCAGTGAAGATTAGCTTGCTTAACTGGCACTTGGGGAAGCAGCATTTTAACAGACATCCCATACCAAGGTAAAGGTGCTGTGCTGAGGGCTTGTTTACCAGGTGCTATGCATACAAAGTCCTGTCAGTTCAGCATGCTAGCAATTTAAAAAATCCCCATTTCAAAGATCCCAGTAAGTTACAGCCAGTATAGGGATAAAATCAGTTTGCCAACAATCATTGTCATCACTGCTTTTTTTTGCCACCTCCTCAAATACTTTGCATGTAATGGACTGAGCTCTGATATCCATTTCATGGCATCTTTAAGCAGGACCTAGAGTCCAGCAGCAAAGTTAGAGGTGAAATATTGTAGCTCATGCAGACAGGAGATTAGAAAAGGGAAAAGGGAACAGTAGCATATTTTGCCCTCTGCATAAGCTCTGATGTACTACCCAGTGTTCTTCACAGTTCATTAGTGGAGCTGAATGATGTTTGAAGCCATAGTAACCGAGTGTTCACACAGCGAGCAACTTGGTTGACGTGTCGCTCTATTCTGATCGATTGTGGGAGGTGCGAAAAGCTCAGATTGCATCTATGTAGCGGTCTGCAGCTACAAAGTTTTGAACATGCAAACAACGTTACATTGTTTTGATGACTTGGCAAGCACTAATAGCAGGGAGGTAGGTAGCAGTAATTGAAAACAAACAGAAAAAAATCATTAAAATAACTTCATAGCTAATCATCGGCCACATTGATGGATGCAACCAAGCATAGTTGTTGAGACATTTATTCCTGTCGTCTTACAAATAGAAGTTATAGAGAACTATGAATCAACTTGTCATCCATTTTCCACTTGCCAGGAGAAACTATTGTTCATACAGTGAAATCACATCAGAAGGGAAACAGAAGCATGTAAATCTGATAGGCTGTTTACGGCCGATGACCATGAAAAGTTCAGCCATAGCCAACTTTTCTTGGCTATCAAGCTTGTTGACCGTTCACATATCGGCCAACTTTCCCTGGTCACTCAGCTGTATAGGAAATTAATGGACTTTTGGTGACTTGTTGATCATGTTGCTCGCAGTGTGAACACATGGTAAGGTTAACCTCTGTAGGCTTTCCCAAAATACGTTGGCAGTGTGTTTCACTGACATCTTCTGGAATTACAATGCCTCCATTCAATTTTTTTTAGTTTAAAGTGTTTTAGAAAACCAAGCCCTGGTCAGTAGGACTCTAGACAAGACCATGTATCTAACACCTGCTGTGGTGTTAGATTTCACTCCTTGCTCAATTCAGTCTTTGTTAGACTGGATGTTGTCCAGCATCCTCTTCTCGGCTGTATCTGTACATACAGATCAACTCAGACTACAGGCAACCTTTGATAGAGGGGGATACAAAAGCAGGACTCATTCTTCAGAATAATTGTTGTTTTTATGGGCTACATGGGTTTATAAAAAGTCACTCAAAGTCACTCCTCCATACTCGACAGAGAAACCTCCCCCCGCTATAGCAGACATGTCGGTCTGCAAATTCGCCCTATGAACTGCAAGGTGAATGTGTGTCTCTCTCCCCCCCTTAAAGGACTTAACTGACTCTGACCCCGAGCCGTCCACTCTTGAGAGGCTGGGGGCTGGACCTGGCTCAGGATTCAAATGGGAAAGCAGTGTAGGTGAACCCCCTTCCCACCAAGCCTGCTTTGCCTTGCTGTTCTTCTACCTTACCTTAACCTTTGGCTTTATTGGCACGCCACCAAGAACTGCAGACCTTTTCCTTTCTGACCTGTTTGGTGTTCACTCAGGACTACAGAAGCTGTCGGTTAGGGGAATGCCAGCGAGGTGGTCACCAACTCTGTATGTCAAGGCTCACAAGGGGGGCTGGGATTTTGTTCCAGTTTGGCCCAGAAAAAGTGGGATTAAGCTGATTTTCTGGTTAGTTGCCTGGTTTCTGTGAGTGTGTTTATAGTAGAATGTACCCAACCTGCTCCCCAGGCCCAGGGTTGATGACCACTCTGCACAAGATGCTCTTAAAATGCAGATTGATGACTAGGTGATTGTAAAGGAACCGTTCACTTTAAAATTAAAATACTGTCATTATCTACTCATCCCTTTGTCAGTAGAAACTCCATTGAAGTTCATATGAGTACCAAACACCCAACGACTTAACTACTGCAGTTCCATCTCAGCTTTCTAACAAACAATTGAGTGGGGTGTGGTTGTTTAGAGTTCCAAAAAGAGCATAAAATGACCATCGAATTTCTCTAAACATCTTGTGCAACATAATGTTTTATAATCAAACCATTGCACTGTGAGTCCAAAAGGCCTAAATTTACCTCATTACGCAGTGTTATTATAGGTAGAGGAAACTGTAACTGTGGCAACTGAAACAAGGAAATGGGCTGTTTCTCTTCCAGCTTGCCAGCGATTAGAGATCTCGCTGTGCTACCTGGCACCACCCCCAACCTCGTCTATTGGCTTGGCAGTAGTAAACAGAGTCAGTCCATTTACTTGTTTTGGTTCCCATACTACACAAGAAGTTAGTTTCCTCTACCTAGAATAATGGTACACAATAAGGTAAATGTAGGCCTTTGGGACTCGGGAGTGTTATTATTGACTACAAAACCCTTGGATGATACCGCACAAGTTGTTTAGAGAAATTTGCTGGTCATTGGTGCTCTTTTTGGAAATCCTAACCAAACCCTGTTCAGTTAAATGGCTTGTTAGAAGGCTGAGATGGAACTGGGGAAGCATAACTTGTGTTTGGTGGTCATACAAACTTACATGAGTATCCACTGACACTGGGGAGAGTAGATGATGACAGGCTTTTCATTTTGGGTTGAAATGATTGTTTTAATAGAGGTGCACCAATAGTATCTGTAGCAAGCTGTCCTGATACCGATACTTTACAATTGTGTTTTCATTCACCACAGATTCCCCCGAAAATATATTCTTATTTTCACTTTGGTACTTTGTATTACTCAAAAAAAAAAAAAAACCTTACCACACATTTGTCAGTAAGGATGTTATTTTGAAAGGTTTGACAGACTGTCCTATTTTTTTTTTTTTATTATTGTGAAAAAGAACTTGCCGCTCACATTCAAGAAGCTATATCCTTTAGCCTGTTTTATGTAGCCTATTTTATAGTTCATTATTTTTTTATCATTATTTTGGATGGTTACGCAATGGTTAGTGCAGAACGTGACCAAAACAATAAATGAATGAATACATTAACAGAATTGATGGACTTGTTCCTGTAATTGTCATATAATAGGCCAATACTAGGTGGCATGAATGACTGTAAATTGAGTAGTACTTGGATCGGTGCTTGTGTCGTCCCATCTACTTTACAAAGCACTCAGTACTGGCATCGGCTGTGAAACTTTGCTATTGGTGCACCTCTAGTTCTTAGGTGAAAAGGAGACTGTACTGCTTTGAAGTAATGCTTTTCTTCTCAGACAGTTAATGTGTTGGTTTGAGTATTCTAAAGGGTCAGCCAATGCTGCTACTGTATGCTGTCGTTATTGCTATTCAACTAAACCTATCTTACAGCTGACTGACTTGTGAATTCATTTAAGATATACAGGGTTCCCACTGGTCATGGAATTTCTGGAATATCATGGAATTTTCAGAGGTGTATTCCCGACACCAGAATTTGGTAAATTCTCTGGGCAAGCTAAGGAACATCAAGGAATTTTACTCACTGTCCCCAATAAACAATACAAACTAGGAGGGAAGCGCTCCCACTTTGTTATGAAAAGTCATGGAATTTCACAGAAAGGCCACAATGGGAACCCTGGTGTATCCGCACTGCTCGGTATAGACTCAAGGATTTCTGCACACTAGATTGTCTCTACTAAGTCAATGCATGTCCTCCGAGAATACTTTCCAACTGAACTCTTCTTCCATTGTAGCCCGTGAAGGATGACCCACATTTCCACCACTTCCTACTCAGCCAGTCTGAGAAGGTAAGAGAGAACGTGCCGCTCAACATTTTGCTCTTGGGTTTGACATCTGCACCCTGTCATCCTTGTTTTAGAGAGAGATTTTAGTTAGATTTTGCTTTTAGCATGGTGTAATCTCACTTTCCCCTCCTACTCTTGTCTTCAGTTTGATAGGCTAATCTTAGACATTGCAACCTGGTGCTGTTTTTCTCTGTATGCGTCAGCATGGCTCTGAGTTGATCAGTAGAGATAGTTTGTTGTAGCACCTTGTTCTGTGTTATCTTCCTTTACCCCTTGCTAGACGCAGCAAAGCTGATATTCCCTGAGGCAACTGCATTACCCTTGGCAGTATTACTCACTGTCTTAATATAGGCATTAGCCTTGCATCTACATACCACTGTGCACAAAATTACACACGCCACCCCCCATATCTAACAGTTAAACTGTAACAGCCTGTGGCTAGACTGATAAATACTTTTTCATTTCCTTCCCTTGACTCACTTTATCACTTCCATCAGTCTACTTGACTTGACTTGCACAATGAAGTTTCTGTAGACTGTATGAATTAGGAGTATGGGGAAAAAGAGTGTGTTACAGCATTATTAGCATGTGCAAAATAACAGCAGTAGGACTTATTGTGGAAGCAGAATATGTGCGATATGAAAATATACCAGAGGTTTATGTTACACATGATAAGAATATGCCAAAAATGAAATGTATACAGCATGAAATGGGTTGAACCAGTCTAAAAATACCTATGTGTGCAGGAGGTGCCTATGAGAAGGATATGAAGGAAGCAGATTTTACAGCAGATATACAGTACATGATGTGGCTAAATGTGTGTCGTGTTCACATTAACAAGCCTACTCATTTGTAACAGTTTCTTTTCTGCTATAAGCCCACTTAATGAATTTCAGTTTGACTCAGATTTTCATAGTGGCCGCCAGTATGCACTGAAGTAGTCAAAGAACACGATGGTATCTCATTGCTACAACTTGGAAGTGTTCACATTTTAACTAGTTAGAACACCCACATCCAAATTTTTATTTTTTTATTTTAATTTTGGTTGATTTGATGCCATCTTTGCCATATGTTGACACACTTCCACAATTTGCGATGCCAAGTGGGAGATATCAGCGCAGACAAAAAATTGCTCCATCCTACTTGGAAATACCACTAGGAGGATGACATGAATGTGACATTATGGTCTGGTCTCTGTGCTGTGTGTGTTGGTCACCTCTTTTTTTATTTTTATTTTTGTTGTACTAACCCTTCTCTGCCCACAGCCTGCCTCATCAATGGAACCCATTAGCAAGCGCCTGAAGATCATTGAAGAGGTATAGTAACTAGTCAATATGATGTCCCCCACAAATGATGCACTCACCCTTTGGGCCAATCAGTAACAAGTTATGCAAATGTGTAAAAGGTCAAAATTTCAAATCTGTTCTCAAGAAATGCATTGCCTGCTAGTCTTTTCTTTTTGGTATTGGTTGATGTACAAATGATGCAGTCACTCCCAGGCCAGTCTGTAAATAAATGAAATGGCCATAAAGCTGCACTAGGCAAGAATTTTCTGAAAAAATAAACCCGTCTTATCAGCCTAAATCACAAAGTGGGAAGAATAGCGCCCCACCCCCACTGATTGAGACGCAGTAGATTCACTCTATTTGCCCAAATTAAATTCTGGTGTCTGATGTTGACCCTGGCAGGAAATCTTCTTGGCCCACAGGAAGCAATGAATCAAAACTTAAGAGGGAAATCCAGAACTGTCTCTTTAAAGAGCAGTGAGCAGGGCTCCGTCCAGAGAAAGCTGGACCCACCAACGTTAGATCTTTCCCCCTCTCATCCCTTTGCTTTCTATTGGTATAAACCACAGACCGGCTGGGTTGGTAAACATGAGCGGGCTCTGTGAAGTTTACTGACATTATTATTGTACAGGAATACCGCATGTGACAGATAAACAAATGAACAGAGAGAGATTGCTCCATACCCCCACCCACCACCATCACCACCATTTGTTGTTGACCATTTGCTGTCATTGTGGGGTACAACAAATGGTCTTCTCTGTCATCCCCCTTTTTGAGCCTGATTCTTTGTTTCTTCACTGCACCTATAGTCCAACCACTGTTGAAGAGATTTTGTAACATATCTTGCATTCCTGTACATTTTGCATTTTAGTTGCCATGTTTTCACTTTGACAGAATTTTTCCTCATGATTAGCTTAAATTTTGGTAACAATTTTTGTTGAATAGCTACATATGCTAGGCATGTGCTTTCAGTGCATGAAACTGACAGTGGTGTTGCTTGTTTGTGTGCAGGACACAGGGTCAACATCTATCCAAGCAGCAGACAGCACAGCCATCAATGGCAGCATCACACCCACAGATAAAAGGTATTACAAATCCTTACTATAGCATTATAAAGTTCTACAAAAAGGCCATTATGAAAATTACTTACTAATAGTAAATGGAAAAGAGAAGCTTCGCTAAAGGTCAGCATCTCCTGTTTTTAATCGTATTATTTTAATTTCTTTTGTAGTCTAAGTTGCTTGGAATCCATTTATAACCCACAAAGAAAATGTCTACTTCTTAAACTGCACTGATTTAAGTGGTTCCTCCATTTTTCCTAATTTGTAGATTGAACCACACAAACAAGTTAATAATAATTGTTCTCTTTTCCTTTTTTTGTGTCTGTTTCTCCTCTCCAGAATAGGGTTCTTGGGTCTGGGGCTGATGGGCAGCGGTATAGTCTCCAACCTGTTAAAGATGGGCCATGTGGTCACAGTGTGGAACCGCACAGCAGAAAAGGTACCGTAAGTCAACACACAATCACTGTCATTTAGGCTATCGCATTGTCTAATTAAAAACAATTACACATTCTGTAGAGTCACACAGGGCTCGACCAATATTCATATTTTTGATTTTCTGGTAGCCTACGTTATATGAAGAGGATTATGGGAGTTGTGTGAAAATCCTCAGCAGACGTGTTAAAATTTAAGATCATGTTTTGAGCATTTTTGCCTTTTATTAGATAGCTGAAGGTAGAGAGAGACAGGAAAGAATGGGAGAGAGAAGGGGAGAACATGAAACGAAGGGGAAATCCCTCTCCTTCCCCTTTATCAGTGATAAGAGATTTTTGGAGGGTACAAGTTGGTGTATATATGAAACTCACACAAGCAACCGTTCCCTTATCCTGTTTGTAATTCTCTCCCTCTTCCTGCACTAATAATTTAGAAACCCTTACGTAACATCATCAAATCCTTCATTAATCAATAACAGATCTCAAACCCATTTACCCCTTGCAAGCTTAACACATGCAGATCGAGCAGATACTGGCCGCTACTTAATCTGTCCTTTCTGTAAGCTCTGTGCTTACAGTGAAGTGAAACACACACACACACACTAGCCTTTGTTCTTTTATTTAATTTGTGTTCAATAGACCGTGCATGACCTCATGGAGAGTCCTGCCTGTTTACTATAGTGTCTTTTAAAGTGTTTGGGACAAATTCCATCCTTAGTGTGTATAAGTTTTCTACAATACGTTTTCTGTAATGTATAGCCTAAATTAGCGTTCGAAAGACATGGGTTTTTGAAGACTAAGATATCTTTTCGTGATGGGACGATATATCGAAATTCAATATATCGCAATACAAAAATGTGACAATGCGTATCGTGGGGCAGAAATATGAATCGTGATATTAGCTCCATTTTATTCTGCTGTAGTAATCACAAATGAGACGGCTTGACCATCAAAATTTCACAAGCTCTCCATTCAAATTATATTATTGTCACTTTGTCATGACATTTTTAAATTGTTGTTTACATTCTAGCAAGACAATGCCATCGCTAGAAAGATTTGTGGCTCAGAAATAAACGTAATTCTGCACAGTCAGACTTTGTTGTCATTGAACTTGTATTTATTACATGGTATCGTGGTTGTATCCCAGTGTGACCTGTTCATCCAGGAGGGCGCCAGGTTAGGCCGGACTCCCGCAGAGGTGGTCTCCATGTGCGACATCACCTTCTCCTGCGTCTCTGACCCAAAGGCGGCCAGGGATGTGAGTACTGACTCAGCCTATCGACTTCCTGCAGAGGTGTGTACTGGTGGCATACGTGGTGGGGAAACTCTTTTTGTGTTAAAACTACTTTTCTCTCTGTTTCTTGCTCTCCAGTTGGTGTTGGGCCCCAGCGGAGTGCTGCAGGGGATCAGGCCAGGGAAATGCTACGTAGAGATGTCCACCGTCGACCCAGAGACTATCACAGAGCTCTCACAGGTATACACATGTCGCGCACACATACCAGAGTATCTGTGGGTCCTTAAAAAGTCTAATCTCAACGCCTTGTAAAGTACTAAAATGTCTCAAATCCAGTTATTCGAGGTCTTATCTTTTTTCGCCATGTAGGTTTCTTTGTGCTGCATGTCCACTCTTAGATCAATCCAGAACAGGGTTAGTAGTACAATCTGTATCCTATCTGCTTTACTAAACAGTTGGACTTCATGTCCCTCAACAATTAATTCCCTGATGTCCTTTTTCTTCTCCTACATACTTTCATTAGCTGTGTTCAACCAAAAATAGGCTCCATTACGAGAAAATGGATTTTCCGGTGTATCTGCTGAACTGACCATGAAAGGATTGAAGATGTCTACATCTGCAGTATTCCCTTGATAGCCAAAGAATGCAGAACCTCTATGGAAGACATCAGTGTCACTGTCTATACCGTCATGTAATGGAGAATTCAATTATATTGCATTAGAAATAGTTACTCTGCAGTTGTAAGAGACTGAGAACATTGCCATTTTACAATCTATGACAATGACAGAAATCCAAGAAATGTAGTTTCCCTTGACGAAGTAAGAACTTGTTGTTCAGTAGAAAAGGACGTGACATACAAATCTGACACAGGAAGTGATCTACTCGGGTGTGAAAAATGACGTGCTTTCATTTAACATCAGGCAGTCACGGAAAAACATATTTCTTAACTGTTATTGTGAACAATAGAAACTATTACTGTTAATTAACATTTCCATACTAATTAGGGTTAGATTTGGCCAATATTGGCCTTTTATTAAAAGAAAGTTTGCCAGTGTCATCTACCTCTGATATTATGGATGTGATGCTGTTTTTTTGATAACATATTTATTATTTACCAATCATACACTGGTTGTCTATGGGAAGCCCTTAACCTGAACTGATTCTAATGAGACATTTTGATCAGATTCCACACAAATATGTATTATTATTATTACATTGCATTTCAATGGAGAGTTGTATTGTCCCATGGTGTTTTATACTCTTTTCTACTGAAACGCTTTTCCACCCAAAATGCTAAATACTTGGTATTTTTTGGTACGAAAATATATTCAAAGCTCTCTATTGTCATATAATCCGTCCTTGCCTTCTTCTGCCATCACGTCATGTCTCAGTATGTGATTCCTCTTCTCCCCACCAGGTGATCACATCGCGGGGCGGCCGTTTCCTCGAGGCTCCGGTGGCGGGCAGCCAGCAGCTCTCCAACGACGGCATGCTGGTCATCCTGGCAGCCGGTGACCGAACGGTCTACGAGGACTGCAGCAGCTGCTTCCAGGCCATGGGCAAGACCTCCTTCTTCCTGGGTAGGTGCTCACACTGCGTTCACATCCTAGGGGAAAGACGGTAGATACGAGCGTCCTGCTAGAAAATACTGTTCAGCTTTCAGATGGTAAATACTACTAGAAAATACTGGGTTTTTTTTTATTAGTTTCATATTGCAGCTTTAAGTGTGTGTGTGTGTGTGTGTGTGTGTGTTTTCAGGCGAGGCAGGGAACGCAGCGAGAATGATGCTGATCCTCAACATGGTGCAGGGCAGCTTCATGGCGACCATCGCAGAGGGGCTGACCCTGGCCCAGGCCACCGGCCAATCACAACAGACCTTCCTGGACATCCTGTGCCAGGGCCAAATGGCCAGCACCTTCGTGGACCAGAAATGCCAAAGTGAGTCAGCACAAGTGGATGTTTTTTTTGTGTGTGTTTGTTTTTTTGAGAGCCCTAATGAGTCTTTCTGATGCTTTGATGGTAACGGGGCAAATACAGTGTTCCATGTGCACATTAAATGCTCCGTTATTAGCTACTGAGGAAACATGGACAGTACCTTCCTTACATCAAAGGTAAAAGTCTAACAAAATGTAATCAGTATTATTTATAATGACCATTTCCCTGGCCTCTTCCAGATATCTTACAGGGCAACTTCAAGCCAGACTACTATTTGAAACATATTCAGAAGGACCTGAGGCTGGCCATCTCCATGGGCGACATGGCCAACCATCCAACCCCAATGGCCGCAGCTGCCAATGAGGTACCATCTGTCTTATCTTTTATTCCTGTAGTTGCTTGTTCATTTTATGCCATTTCTGCCAGCCTTTGTAACTTTGCTTTACTTGTAAGCAAAAGAAGTAAAGCAGCTGTTGTTTACCATGTTCACTGCAATTGTAACCCCTGTCTTTACTGTTGGTGTGCAGGTTTACAAGAGGGCTAAGGCACTGGACCAGTCGGACAACGACATGTCTGCAGTCTACAGAGCCTACATTCACTAAAGATGTGACCTACCCTCCGGACCACGCAATCTTTAATCTCCTTTTATTTCTCCCATGTTCATCTAATGAGGTTTTTTTTTTTTTTTTTTTTTTTAAGTTCTTTTATTTTGCCCAGCACCAGTTATGTTTCCTGCCCACAAGCGATGGGATGGGAGGGCGGGGGGGGGACTCTGTTGTTGGAGGCGACCTTGAGCATTGCACTGACTTTATCGCTAAATCCACGCTATAAGAATGCTCTGCAGAAGGTTGTACTACTGCGCCTGCCGGTTTCTTGTGGGGGCGGTTCGTCCGGTTTCCCAAATCAAATGGTAAAAAGTAATGCAGGCTGTATGGCGAGGATGTGGAACAATGCAATTCATGCCTGATAAATGGCAGCGCTGTCAGGCTTCGTGGGTGCACAAAATCCTAAAGATGAATTTATCACTCGCTTATGTGCATATGATTAGGTTATTTAATTGTGTGATCTTTTTATTTCTTTTTTTTTAAATGTCTAGAATTCCATGAGAAAAAAAAACACCAAGAACATGCCACTGCATTGCCTTAATATTGTAATCCTTGAGTCTCTCAATAATAGATGTATTTATTTATTTCTGTTTCTCTATAGGTCTTCTTGGTGCAGTTTGGTCATGGCTTGTTTCTGTATTTGACGAGATGATATTTGCTAATTTTTTTTTTTTTCCTGGTGTTGATCTTTCTTGAACAGGTTAAGGACAGAGCAACAGATATGTTGAGGCCTTAAAATGCAGTAATAATTAATATTTCTCATCAAGACTTGAGCTTTCCATGTTTGAAACCTTTAAACCTTGTCTTCAGAAGAGTTCTCATTTCCGATGGGTTTTTTTTTTGTGTGTTTTTTAATTCTGGAACTAGATAATTCCACTTTTGAGTTGCATTTTAACTAAAGTCAATAATTCTACCCCAAAATCAAAAGTGCACCAGAGTTGTCAGTCATTGTTTTTCAGTAGGGAGGGGTAAATATATTTATTGCAGAAACTGCAGTCGGTTAAGCTACAAGGGTTTGACCGATAAGGGGTTTTGAAGGCAGATATCTATCTTTGGATTGAAGCAGTTGATAGATTATATTTTATGACGATATTCTGTATATATAATTTGGACCCCTTTCATGCCCAAAAATTCCAAAACATTACAAGCATTTAATGTTTCACTCCCAGAATTTTATTCTTGTCAGGGTGGAAAAGCCTTTGAAACAACATTTAGACCATCATGGAACACTAAAACGCTCCATTGAAACGCAGACTAATGAAATTTTTTTAGGTAGGTTTACAGCTCCTTAAGTGGCTTCACTGGCCGATATCTGATATTGAAAAGCCAATATCTGCAAACTGATACCAGTCTAACCCTAATAAACAACTGAATGAACATTGGTTGTTAGGTTTCCATATTCACCAAGTCAGGGCCCAAAAAAACAAAACAACACATGATATGCATTCTTTTATTTGCGTTGGCCTCAGGAAGGGACAGCCAGTGGTCACATGACAGGCAATGGCTAGGTGAAATGAATGCTGCGTTCAGGTCGTATCGGATTTATGGGAAATGTGCGGTGCAGACTGGGGAAAAACATTCATGTCGGTGTCTCTCCCGCAGAAGCATGTCAACACTTGACCCTACGATTGTTATCTTTGATGCGGGCGTTCCAAGTGAAACGTGAACGCTTCCAAGTCGTAGCAACAACATGCAATCTCGTTCTTCCACTTCTTCTGATAAGACATGAACGCAGCATTAGTAACATACTGCATTACTTTCAAAGGAGGGAGTAAGCACCATCAGAAGACCCCAAACTGTAGTTACTACCTGGCAAAAGAAAATCTATATTGTGTTTTTGATGTTTTATTTTGATTGTTCTTTTTAAGGCCCACTGTTTTATTCTGAGTTTGAAATAGTAAGTCTACTTGTATTTGTTTCTGATAAAAGCTGAATAATTTAATTGCATGTTAAGAGGTTACCTTCCCATTCTGAAAGATTTTTCCGTTCCAAACGAATGACATTTAAGGTTTTTAGTTTAGGTTCTTATTACACAGCATAGTGTAAAGAAATGTTTTTAGAAGACAGACATGTAAATAGCACATTAGGCTGAGTGGGGTTTCTTTTATATATACAATAGAGGGGGGGGGGGGGGGGGGGGGATAATGAAAAGAACTACTTTTTGGTTTGGACTCTACAGACCGACTGTCTAACATCATTGTGTCTTAATACTGTAGATCGTTCAGTTCAAGTGTAAATGGTTTATTAATATGTGGCTTATATAACCTGGCTTATAATCACATTGAAATGACAATGACTTGGATCCCGTTTAAGGAAGGAGGGTGAAACTATGGTTTTGGGGATATTTATGATTTTGTGTACATGTGGAAATATCAAGACTTTTTGTGCTGTTTATTAAATCCTCTCCTGATTAAGGGCATGTATGCATGTTTTCATTTTAATGTAGTTACTTACTGATTATTATTTTAGATTACATAGTTCAAGTAGTTCAAGTACATCTTGCAGTTCCAATATTAGTTAGCGTGACATCTGTAAAGGAAATCAGACATTGCAACTATATGAAACTACATGAAGTCAGCACACACTGATAGTTAGAGGTTACAGATTCATGTTTTAGCACAGAGCTCTATTGTATGATTTAAGACCAAACATTGAACTGCTACATGAATTATGTGTACCTGATCTAGTATGCTGCGTTCATTTTCTATGGGAAGAATCTGTGATCACAAAATGACTTATTTATACAAATCGTACATTGTTGTCGAGTTCCTAAGTAGTATTTACTGGCTGACAACGTGAGGTGAACGGTATTTTCATGTAGAAAACTCGTATCTACCACGTTTGTTAGATACGAACGCGGCGTAGTAACAAACGTCTTTGTGGGTGGGGCCAGGATTAATGGCGAGCGTGTGACTGTCGGAACAATGCTGCATTCAAGTGCTCCTGTAAGCTCCTACTTGTGAAGTCGCTAATCGCAAATACGGCTTGTCCCTATACTCCTATATTCGCGCACTCAGTTGTGTTTTTGGTAGGAAATATTACCAAAATGGACCCAGCAACAGAAGTGGTTGTTGATGGCTGTCGTTTTATTTTTACAAAACAAGCAGCACATAGCTACTTTGTGCTGCAGTGGCAGAATGAAGAGGAGAAATTGTGCCTCAGGCATGTAAGTGACGTTGACATTAATTACTTGCCTAACAGTTGTTGAATGCATCCGTTGTTGGCACGGCTTCCACGCCTTCCGCCCCCTAAACGTTACATCTCAGCAACTCGGGGGGGTAATAGTATAAAATCCCGACTTTCCCAGTGTATTTGTTGGGTCGTTCATGTGCGTTCAAATCGTAACTGGATATTCCCGAAAGCGCTTGAAGGCATCGTAAACCATCCGATAAGCTAGCGTGTACTACACACATTCGTACCGAGAAAAGTGCTCGAAAAGAAGAGTGTTTGAAAGCTGTTTATCACGGTTTGCTCCTGTCTGCTACTGAAAATGCTGAATCCGCAGAGATCCCTGTCGGAACTGCCCAAGATGTCGGCTGCCAGTCAAGTGGAGAGAGCTGTGTTGGTAAGCTCTGCTGCTGCACGGGAGCACCGCGAGCAACCTGAGCCGCTTGGCTGTCTGTCTGGCTAGCTAAACTAACCCATTTATTTACATAACATGGCTTGTCAGTTGTATTGCTTGACATTTTTGAAGAACTTAGATATGACTAACCTGGCTTCTTGTCAACGGCCGCTGCGCTACCAGCCAGGGAAAGGCAGCAGCATCAGTGCACTCTGCAGCACTGTAGCCAATTCTGGGCCAGTCACTACTGTGTGATGGAGACAGTGGGCCTGGGTACATGGGAAGAGTTGGCTGCAAGCGATGTTGAATCAACTCCTCATCGTTTGGAACCATAAGAATTATCATGCAATTTACGAGTCGTCATACAACTCACCTTGAGGGAGCTGTCGTTGACTGACATGAAACCACACTTAACTGTACACATCCTTATATCCCCCATAGCCAAGGTGTATGAAATGCATCCTGCTGCTTTGCTCTCACGGGATGGCTGTTGAACAAAATGCCCATGGGCTCCATATACAGACCAAACAGCAGTGTTGGATACAGGCCTAGTGCCGTTCTCTCTTGCATGGAGAGAACGTCACGCCAAACCCCATTAATAATGTGGCAATTTAACATGGCTTTGCTTATCGGCTAAGATACATACCTTGTATAACATGACTCAAGATGTTTACTAAATCCTTAGGAGCCACTCTTCGTTTCGACATGCATGCAATCGACCAAGATGAACTTAATTTCATTACAATTTCAACTTTTTTTTTCTCAACAATTTGTTCACATTACTCGTTACCGCCCACCGCGGTGTGTTTTGGTAGAAGGGGATTATAAACAGGCAAACCAGGTATACTAGTTGAAATTTTATCGATTCAGAAAAGGTATTGATTCATATTTTATGGGGTTTACCTTTTGCCAATAAGCAAGGAGAAATTAAACTGCCAGATTTGTCAATGGAGTCTGAGTAACGTTCTCTCAATAGAACAGAACGGGTCGTGTTGGATGGAGGTTACGTGTCGTTCCCTGAAGAGAAAGCTGCGCCGAACTCCATTGCGAAATCCGTCAGTTTACTGTTACCTAATAATATACAGACCTCACAGAACATGACTTAACACCTTCTGAGCATAGGTTGGGTCCTATGGGAACCTGATGAATGCCCAAACACTGGCAGGTACCTGGTCCTCTATGGGTAGAGTATGGCACTAACACTGTCAGAGTTAGGGATTCATTTCCCACTGACTGGGGCCATCCATACCAAACATCTAGGCACTCCTGGTATTGTAAGCTGCTGTGGATAAAAGCATTGACTATGTGGAATGTGTACTTTGCAGCAGCGATGGCCTGATAGTAGAGACTGGCCCATAACTGGAAGGTCACAGGTTCAATCCCCAACAACAGCCAGACCTCTTCCCGCTCACTCAGTCTAAATTACTCTGGGTAAGAACAAGCAAAGTCACATTAAAGGGGCATTATTAAGTAATCTATGATCTTTATGGACCCCCTACTGGCAACCAGTGGGAATTGCAACAACATGGGCAGAGCTCATCTCCTCCTACACAAGTCTCTGGCACAGCCCACCCCCCCCCCCCACCCATCCTGCCCCCTTGATTCACAGTGGCCTGCGATTGACACAAAAATAAAATCACATTTTCCCAACAGAGAGGAGTAAAAGCCGTTTCACACCAAGTGCGAATTTCCGTGCGGATTATTCGCACGGAAATTTATAAAAGATGATTTCGTGGGTTATGATGGAAGCTTGCACACCAGGGCGGAACCTTCGTGCGGCAAGAAAAAAATTCGGAACCACTTTGTCTTCTGCGGCATTCCGTCTGCGAAAATATACACTTGACCAATGAAATCTTTTGCCTTCTATGATGTCACATTTTCAAACGTTGTCCCAGGCTGAAATAAATGTGTGGCTTTCGATCGCTAAAAGGCTTGGGTACGGGGATGATGGTTAGGCCGTGCACCTTTACGCAAAGGTAGGGCAGAGGCACACTCTGATCCACGTTCACTCATACAGTGGACTAGGAAGGCTAATATAGATATATAGGCACAAATTAAATTATCGCCAGCCAAACTGAGAGTATGGTAGCGCTTCACAGACAACATATGTAAACTATGATCTATTTTCTCCACAGCTGTAGCCAGAACAGCAACTGGTTTCACTTCAAACACACTGCAAGTCGTTGCTCAGGGTCGAGTGGCACCGCGTCATGTAAAATCCACTGCATAGGCTTTTTAATCATTGTAATATCAGTATTTTGGTGTATTTTTTTTCTATTAACACTAGAAAGGCCATGGGCTGGCGTTAAGATTTTAAATTTAAATTTCTGAAACACTGGAAATACTATGGTCTTGCTTTAAAGGCCTTTTCAGAATTCTAAAAAACGAGTATATAATTTTTTTTCAATTTTCTCCCTGCAACATATTACATATAACAAATTA
The DNA here is from genome assembly GCF_048128805.1 of Centroberyx gerrardi. Classification (NCBI taxonomy): domain Eukaryota; kingdom Metazoa; phylum Chordata; class Actinopteri; order Beryciformes; family Berycidae; genus Centroberyx; species Centroberyx gerrardi. The sequence continues at coordinate 5,556,620 of NC_136003.1, read as the reverse complement.
CACCAGTATGACAGGCTACAGGGCGTTGGTAGACAGATGTGAAGTCTCTCCCTCTCCTCCTCCTTACTTCCACTGACCAACTCAGCGCCATCAAAACTCCATGTATTTCACACATTGCATACCTTTAGAACAACAGTGTGATGAGACAGAGCTCCTGGACATGAAACGTGAGATATTCTCTCTGTGGATAAACTGAAAGATTAATTGCGCAATATTGTGCTTCTGTATTTCCATGGGACATCCGTGCGTAAAACACGTCCCCAAAAGGATTTAATGGACAGAGCTCATTATATATCTACAAATATTTCACATTTAGCAAATGTTATCCATACTGGTTATTTCCTATGATTTAACACTATATAACACTGTAAGGTAGGCTGTAGGAAACGTGAGCTGAGCGCTGCGTAATGGCACATTCCAAGGATTCCATGCAGTAAATTCACAATGATTGAAAGAGCCTGTCATGTTTTTTTAAATACCTTATAGTTCGTTATTGTTTTATCATTTAATTGCTCAGTTCTTTGTGCCGTTTTGTTGCTCAAGCACGTTTGGCAATGTGCCTGTAATATTTAATATATTGAAGTAATGGCTACGCCTCCGTTTACCCGTATATATTGTATTTTAGAAATTCATACACAGATGCTGATTTCGTTGCAATGTTTTTTTTTCCAAAGATGAAGTTTTGAGGTAGGCTGTGGTGTTTTTCCCTATAGGCAACATTAGGTTACTGATGCGGTCTGTTGGTCTTTGCTTGGCTGGAGAAGCCTGTAGTCCAGACAAAAGCTGAGTGATCCATCTCTCCATGGTCAACTTCTTTCTTTTCTATATTCGTTTGGTTTCAATTATAAATATTCATCATGGACTAATGAGTAGTCCTAAACACCCCAATGATATTATACCATTTTAAACTTTTATTTAGGCTACAAGAGCCATAACTATAAAAAATACATACCGATTCCATAAGTAAAATAAATAATCACGTATAGGCTTTATGTGTGAGCACTGTTGTTGCTGAATCGTGGAGAAAGTTTGATTATTGAATGACTTTTGTGTTACGCCACATACTTCAGTATGATAGTTACTGGCATGATCCTGGATGAGCCTATAAACTCTCTGTGTTCCGTCCGCCTTGAATGAAGATAATGTTGTTGTGACTGCTACTTTCTATGTCCATTTTCTCTCAGATAATAAACAGGATTTTTTTTTCCTGTTGGTGCGAAATTGGAACACTAGAATGCGAAAATGTCGCACCGGACCTGGTGTGTAAGCTGCACATGCGGAAAATTCCCGCACGAATATTCCGCAAATCCGTCCCGCATTTTCGTGTCACACCGGTGTGAAACAGCTTTAAGCTAGCTGATTAGAGCAGAGATCCAACAGATCCAACAGAACCAACCTGAACTCAACACCAGAATTGGCAATGAAGTTTTGCATACCATACTCTCAAAGAGTAACAGATATTGGCACAATAGCTGAGCCCTGTGTCACTCTCCTGGCCTTATCATCAGTGTGGAAAGGATGTCCATGTCGCTTTGTGTTCTCCATCCTAGATTCCTATATGTGTTTTTGAAAACAACAAGACAGTTAAGGCAACTTGATCTCTCCAGTCAGAACAATGTCTCCATGTCTTCTGCAGGAGGAGGAATTCAACTGGCTGCTTAAAGAAGAAGTGCATGCTGTCCTAAAGCAGCTCCAGGATATCCTCAAGGTAAATATGCTCTAGGTGGCATTTACACAGCCAGCAGCGGATTTTCACTAGGTGTCAAATAGGTGCAACGGCACGTCCTTGTGCTCGCTAGAGATGTAACAATTGATATATGTAAGAGAAAGAGCGAGAGAAAATGTATTCATTCTCGTAAACGGGGGAACTATGATAGCCATCTCGCACACAAAAACAACAACAAATACTGGGGATGTAACATTACCAAGGGAACATTGCATACTCCCTTCCTTCTTCACCTGTCAATCAAACAATGTGGGTGGAGCTTGGATTTTCTGTTGATGCAGTTTGAGTTTCTCTTTGCTGTCTGTTCAGCCATGGTGGCTATCACTGCTCATGCTAACTACCCAGTTCTTCTTCTGTTTATTCCAAACAAACTGTAAACATAAAACGCATCACTTCCTATGTGGCAGAGGATTTTTCACAGGAAAGAGCTACCAGACACCGGCTGTTTAGAACAACAAATGGAAAAACTTTCATGAACTGGCTGTAGGTTGAATCACTATTGTGTTATAGCAATTAGTGATAGAGAGTAGCAAAACATTTATTAATATGAAAATGTCCCGGATTATAATTTAAAAGAATACTGTTAAAAGTGTTCCTGAAGTCATTAAGGTACCATGCACGGTGTGACAGTGTAGTCTGACAGTATCACTAAGGTCATGAACAGTTTAGAGATTAACCATCATATTGCAGTATAGTCTGAACCTTCGTCCTAGTCTCCTGCTCTGTGATGACCTCCAGGCATTCTGGGGTTAGGCCAATACTGAACAGATTGGTGAATTTGAATGGAGCACAAACCTGTTTCTATTTCCCTAAACTCTCATTGTTGCACCCATGTCTCTGTTTATCTACCTTCTACCCCCATGATTTACATTCAGGGATATTTAGTCGAGGTAGTGTTGGAAGGTAAGACAAACAAGATAAGACAATTGCCATGAATTGTGTCGTTACACCAACATATGTGAATGGTACCAGCAGCAGTGTTAGTTTGATTTTGTTATGTTGTATTACATTACTGCACTTCCAGCTGGTCACAGTAAGTTTGACTTGCATAGCTTTTTGTTCCTTTATTTTTGTGGTTAAATTGGTCTTAAATCTAATTCCAAGTAACCTTAAAAAAGTCTTAAATTTTTAAAAAAGTTTTCTGAAACCTGCAGATAGCCTGTAGACAGTTCTTCGTTTTTAAAACATGCAGCAGTAACATTCAGTAGGAAGTCTTCATAGAAATCTTAATATACAATTGGGGTCAATGTGTCTACAGTGCCAAATAAAAGTCCATGACCGTACAACCGTTTAAGTGTTGATTTTGAGTTACATTTTCTTCTGCTCGTCAACAGGAGGCATCTAGACGCTTTTCAATGCCGACGCCAGGCCTGGAGAGTCAACTCAAACAGGAAAACTTCATCCTCGGTAGCTCAACGTAAGACTCTGCCGCTCATTCCTTACTGTGTACAGCTACTGTGACCCTTATGCGTAGAGGCCCTTGTGACATTACAACACACAGCTCATGTCTCATGCAGTGAAATAGTTGAGATCTGTCGAGTCCAGAACATCACTTTGCTGTTGTGGAGGTGGCTTCCAGATGCTCTATGAATCATCAGTCAGATCATTTGAAACGTCAAGCTGAAACACGAGTGTCAGTTGGTCACTTCCTTCATGTTGTAATCTTTCATGTGAACGCCTTCCTTGACCCATTATTAACCCTTTCTTTGTCTTAACCTCTCTACACTACGTTCTCCTTAAATGAACCTTACGTTAAATGAAAATGCTTTTCCCAACTGGCGATGTGTTGTTTTCCAGCATGGACCAAGTGAAAGGGGTGCTGACTCTGCAGGGAGAGGCTCTGACTCAAGCTGTGAGTTTCTCCAGGCTGTGCTCTTGGGACTACATTTCCCTACACTGTCAGAATGGTTTGTTCTTGTTTCAGTTAAAATGACAAAGCCAAAAGCTAAATGTTTCCCTTGTTTGTTTTGAACAGGACATAAACCTGAAAGTTGCCAAAAGTAGCCAAGTGCTGCATTTTCAATTCAGGGATGACAAGCAGTGGAAATTGCAGCAGGTAAGTTTGGCTGTAGCTGGTAAGATACACTGGTAAGACACTTTAGTGGTTAACCAACAGTTGCCTGGAGTTTCTTCTATTCTAAAAACAAGTGAAAAGTAGCTTGGCGCTAGTTCCATGCTTGCTATCTGTAGTGTCTTGGCTAACAAGCCGTCCAGATGACTACAAAACCAAGACAGCCAACAATGACTAGCTACAGCTGATGGTAACCAAGCTGAACACTTACAAACAGAAGACCACTAAACAACAGTCACCACATTTTCAGGTTTTGAAAAGCAACCTGAAAATACAACAATGAAAAAGGAAATGAAATCAATAATAGCTCAGTACAACTTGCATTACTGCTAACACTTTGCAAGGCCTAACATCACATCCTCAACAAAAGATTAAGGCCACTTTCAACCAAGTCCAACAAACAATACGCAAAACCTAAATCAAACAATCTAATGTTGTAAAATGACAAGACTTAATCAGGAAACCAGGGAACTTGAAATGAATCTTGCACTTTCACTATCAATTTTAGTAGAGAAATGTGAAATGGAAAAATCAATCTTCCAATGCAACAGCAGTGAAAACTAGCAGCAACAGGAGCAGTAACTTACCAACCATCAGCTGAACTATAAAGGTTACTACCACAGGTATTTCAGACATGGCAGTTCAACAAGGACCTAATGAAAATACTACAGTCTCACAGCCACATTGGCACAATGTCAATAAATATTGGTGGTAAAGTAGGGAATGTGGCAGGGAATTTATCAAACACTGTGGCTGGTGGACAAAAATGTGCTGTAATAATAAAAAATGCTGCTTTGTGCAAGCATATTACGTTAATTATCAAATCCTGCCTTACACATCCCTCTCACCATTTCATCTCCCTCTCTCCACCCTCCATCCATCCATCCCTCATTAGATCCAGGATGCCAGGAACCATGTGAACCAGGCTCTACAGCTGCTGAGCAGCCGGGATGAGAGTTACCACTTCAAGACGGGTGCTGAGGTTAATAAGGTCTGTCCATTCAGATCCATTCCATATATGATTAATGTCATACTCTGGGTGGGAAACACTAGCCAAGGGAGTGAGGCAGATGAAAACAGAGGCAAACTGGTTTTTGGACAAGAAAATTAAAATGTACACCAAAATTGTCCTTTGATATCATCGAAAGATGAGCAGAGCTAGAGGCCTTGTTACCCAAGAAAGTCTAAATGAAACGTTACAGCAACAGGACTGAAGGGAATAATGTTAGCTAGTGTTAGCCGTCAGCTACTTCATGCTGTTGACATTATACAATATTTATCTTCAAACCAGTCAGGTCAAATTGTGTAATTTGTTGGCAACAACTAGTATTAATAGTAGTAGTTTTGACCAGCTAAAGTCGCCTAACACTAGTGTAAGCTAGCAAACACAGCTAACATAAGCAATTTGATCATCAAAGAATGATCGTCAAAGAATGGACACTATGGGTAGAATATGAAGCATAAAGCTAGCATATTTCTAATACTTGAGATAAAGGCTGTTCATGCTGACAGTTATTAAGAATTACTCCTAATTGGTTTGGAGATAAATATCTTGATAACAACAAGAAGTAGCGGACTGCTAATGCTAGCAAACATTATTGATCAACATCATGTTCCCGTCAATCCAGTTGAGTTTTTCTCCAGCTTTGCTCATCTCTCAACGATGTTGAAGGATAATTGTATGATATATACTTAATTTTTATTTTTGTCCAAAGATGAGTTTGCCCTTGTTTCCATGTGCTTTTCTGTTCTCTGAGTAGGGTTTCCCACCCCAATTACTATGTAAATCAAATATGGCCACTGCGTAAATAAAGTGACTTGAGGACATTTGTCCAGTAGTAGGCTATGTGGCTGTATTGTATTTCCAAAGATTTTAAAGATGTTGGGTATGGACATCAGTTTAGCATAGTCACATGTACAGACAGTAAAAAAGTAATGAAAAAGAAGCAGTTCCAGGGTATTCTTCAGGTGAGAAATTTGAAAAGCCTTCATTGCATGGCTAGTTCAAAAGAACATATTAAAACCAGTTCCAATGCGTTTTGCTCATGCTGTGGGCTTCATCGAGGAGTAGCACACCAAAGTGCATGAAGAACAAGATCCAACATGTTTTTAATATGTTGTTTTGAACTAACCATGCAATAAAGGCTTTTAAATGTTTTGTTTGAGGAGAGGCTGGAGCTCGCTTCTTTTTCATTTAAGCAACAACCCAAAACCAAAGGGCACCTTCAACAAATGCTTTCACACACAGAAACCCAATGGAAGCACTCTCTATCCTTTCATCTTTGAATAAAAAAGTAATATTGAATGTTAATAGTGAAGATGAATCCTAGTAGAGATTTATATGGCTGGAGATGAAGGGTCTGAGACGCGGTGATGTTAATGTCATGGTCTTTGTTGTTGCCGTAGCTGATGGACGCAGTGATGCTCCAGCTGACACGAGCGCGAAACCGCCTGACCACCCCGGCCACCATGACCCTGCCCGAGCTGGCCACCAGTGGCCTGATGGTAAAGGCCAACATACAGATTACAAACAGATTCCATAAAGATATTGAGGACACACTGGCTACGTTTACGTACTCCAGAGAATTCCCTTTTTATGAGAAACCTGGTTAAGATGTCTGGCTTACTCCCGTATCAAACTGGTTACTGTGGCATGGAAACATCTCACTGCTTTCACTTTGGGTTTTCACCGTCTGTCAAACTAACACAGCATTATGGGTACATGCCAATGTAAAAAAAAACATTAGGAAAAAACATGGCAGGCAGCAGTGCTTACTGTAAGTATTACCATTGGGATAATCATGTCTTTCCCCTGTATTAGCAGTAAGCTACTACTACAACAGGGAGACTCAATCACAGGGAATCAAAGGTTCATGGAAACAGATTAACCTGAATTAGACCTTAATCAGAGTATGAACAATAGCCGGGTTACTCCATGCATGTAAACGTAGCCACATATAACTCCAACATTGCCCGCGTGAAGATAAAGTCGACTATTTAGCATTTAGCCTTCTCCTGTTCCATATTCCTCTTCACATTGCTAACCCCTTTTTTCTGTTCTTCATCACCAGAAAATGTTCACTCCTCCGATGCCCGGGGATGTGATGGTGAATTTTTACATCAACTTGAGCAAGCTGTGCCTGACCGTCTACCAGCTCCATGTGCTCCAGCCCAACACTACTAAGGCAAGGCCCTCTAGTTAACTCTGCTACATCATCGAGAGACACACTCAACACACTGTCAACACTTTTATTACTGACATAGAACAGATTAAAATAGCTCAGTACTTTAAGATTAGATGAAACTCGTGGGGAAATTGGGTCGTTGCAGCAGCAAGTGGTAATAGGATACAGCAGAGAGGAATAGGATATAAATAAGAATAGAGCAAATGGGGGTTATATAAACATACTCAACTGACAATTCCATATTAAGTAGAAATGTATGATGAAAATGTGCAAAGTATGCATGGATTCCATCCTATTAATGCTGGAATCCATACCTACTTTGCACAATTTCATTCATACATTTCTACTTTACTAAAGAATCTAAACTCGTGATCTGGATTAAGCTGTAGACTAATAAAAGCACTATCTCCCCTCTGGTGAAAGCCCAGACGTTTTGAATACTTTATTTTGAGGTTAAACACCGAAGCACAAAGGCGTAGGCTCACTTATGGTTTATGTTTTACCATTTTCTTCCTCATCTTGACAGAACTTCAAGCCAGCTGGAAGCTCAGTGTTGCACAACCCCGGGGCAATGTTGTAAGTTCTGCTTTGTTTGCTTTCAAATCATTTGCCCTTTGGGGAGCTGTATGCTGTGCATACAGACTCTCCTTTATTTTCTTTATGGTTGACTCTCCTGCTCCTAAAACCTCAATGTTTTGCATTGTGCTCTCTCTCTCTCTCTCTCTTTGGTAATAGTAGTGACATTAATAATATAAAGCCCACACCCTTTTTTTTTTTTACTTGCATGGAAATTAAGCCAATGTCAGACTTGCCCAAGGCAAGCAGAAAAAACCTATTTGTGATTTTGTTTATTTATTGATTTATTTTTAAATCCAACATTCCTAGCAGTAATTACAAAAATATATCGGAAATGATACATTAGGCTTATGACGCAGTGTAAATACTATGACTTTATGGCTCTCTAATGTAAAACAAAAGACAGTAATGTACGGTTTGTCACATATTATACTTAATAATTTATTGTTACACCATAGAAACTCACAGCAACTACATTTAGCCGAAAGCTAAACACTGTGTCTGTCACACTCTGACCTGGCTACAGCTTCAGGCATCGTCCCCTGACTCCCATGCGGTTCGGCATACAGTGGTAGTCCTTAGTAAAACATATACTAACAAGTATACAACTTTCATAACCTTAAAAGTTGAATGGAAAAACATTTTCTGCTCCACTTTCTGACTGTCACCCCCACTCGCCATGTGAATAAGGTCAATATGACCTTATTCACACGGCAGCCATTTTGGAAAACTCTGGAAGAGCGAGTCCCGCCCAGCCAGTCTTACTGTTGTGTACCAAAATGCACATCATACAAACATTATCATTTCACAGATTCCCCACTGAAAAACATATTAGAAACAAATGGATCTCAAGAATACAGACAGATATAGGTTCACATTTTAATATATTTGACTAGCTACTATTGCTAGCTACCAGAGTCTTAGCTTAGCTAGCTAGTAGCTTACTTACTAGTAAGCTAGTTAACTAACTTTTCTCTAACTTTTTTCTTTTCTGCTAAATTCAAGCAGTCGTTGTTGGTTGTTCCCGAGATTGCTAAGCAGATAATTTGATAACTGTTCGGTCTAGCTGAACTCCTTGCTTATTTGTTGAAGCAATGCTAGCTTTATATATACTGTATATACTATTGCCAATCTTGGAGTAGAGTTTCCCACACCAAGAGTTCAAAATGGCCACTGTGTGAATAAGGTCAATTCCTTGCTACTCATTCATTGTGGAGATAAGTTGTTGCAATTCCTACTGGTCGCCAATAGAGGTCATAGTTACTGAATGCCCCTTTAAATTTCTCACCTTTTTTTTTTTTGCTGGAAACCTCTTGACTCCCCAGTGAGCTCAACAACAACCGGTTCGAGGTGAGCCACGTCCACAAGGTGGAGTGTGTGGTGCCTTGGCTGAACGACACGCTGGTCTTCTTCACCATCTCCCTGCAACTCTGTCAGCAGCTCAAAGACAAAGTGGGTACCTTCCCCGGCAGATGACTCCAAACAGCAGCTGAATACATGTTAGACCTATTTGGAAAAATGAGGATCACTTGTCCAATCTTCAAAGTGACATAACTTGTTTAAGTGTCTAGTGAAATGAAGTGCTAACATTTGAGGTAATCAGCTACAATGAATTATGAGTTATGATGAAGCAGTAATACTCGAAAAGCTGTTATTCACTGTGATTAGTACGTGACTGGTTTATTCTAGGGTGGGACCGATATGAGTTTTTGAAGACCAATAGCGATATTTTTTTGGAAAGTAGCTGCCGATAGACGATATTTTGTGCAGATATTCAATTAAATATTTCATGCCACAAAATGTATTCAGCGTTTCCCCCAGAATAATATTCTTGTCAGGGAAAAGCCTCTGAAACAACATCATGGGACACTAAAACTCTCCACTGAAACCCAGGATAACAGTAATAATAATTAGAATAATAATAATGAAACATTTATAAATACTTGTGTGTGGAATCTGATCAAAATGTCTCATTAGAGTCAGTTGAGGTTAAGGCCTTCCCATAGACAACCAGTGTAGTATTGATCAATTCTACAATAAATATGTAATCAAACAAACTGCATCATATTCATCATATCAGAGTTGGACCACACTGACTGGACCAGATCCCATTTTTAATAAAAGGACAATATCGGCCCCATATATCGGTCCAACCCTAGTTTACTTCTTTCAATTCCGGTTGAGTCAGCTGGTAAATAATTAACCACGGTTGTGTATCTGTGCCTGTAACTTCAGTAATGCCAAACTAAACTACATTCTCCTCTTTCACCTCCAGATATCTGTGTTTTCCAGTTTCTGGAACTACAGACCTTTCTAATCAAGCGCCAGCACAGCCTAAAGACCAGTCAAATCCAAACACACCGCAAATGCGAAAGGGATATCTTGAGAATATTTAATTTTTTAAAAACATATTTATCATCCAGCTGTTCGGTTTGAAGTGTTGTATGATTTGCAGAAATAACGGTATCAAAACCCAACGGCCATCAGTGTTTCCCATTCCCAGTTGTGATTACTCCGCCTGTGTGAGATTTCATTTCACAGCACTAACTTGAACTAAATGAATGAAGCAGCTTTTTGCGTTATTTCTAATTGTATGTTGTTTGATTTTATATATTTTTCTTTTGGTTCAAGCAACTGAGTACTTATCACAATGACACCCTAAATTTGTGAAATCATTTGAATTGTTTTATGTGCAGAAACACTAATTTGTGTACTCAGGGGAGGTATACAAACAGGTTTGTGACAAAGAATGTGTTTCCTCATGCACTGACAGTACAGTGTTGTCTGTCAAGAAGTTGATTTTCTTTGTAATTGATACTGTTTAAAGCGCCATTTGGTGGACATTAAAGGAGGACTCGCATTCCCTGCTTGTTACTACATGGATATGCCTAAATGATAAGCTAATAGTTGTCTCTCGTAGTTATTGTAATCACTCTATTCCAGTGTTTGCTATATTTTCATATTTATTTACCTTTTTTTTTGCACTTATATTGTCTCGATTCCCTGTGAACCAAATATTCATTCCAATCTTGAACAAATAACTTTATTCCAGTAAGTGTTAATCTATTTTGAGAAGCTATATGTCATGTAAAATGTGGAAATTATTTATCTGTTGTCCGTGCAATAAAAATGATGTAAACAACAGCCAGTTCAATGAGTTTCTCTCCACTCTGTTGATGGATTTACCCCCATTGAACTTTGAAAAGTCCCTGGAAAAACTCCCTCCACCTGCAACACTGGCAAAGAAATCCCATCACTATCATGTATCACACACCTGGTAAAAGGCCTACTAAAGGCTACAGTAACACCACATTAAATTAACAGTACTGGCTCACAGCAACAGGAAATACAGTGACATGGCTATTCGTGGTAGCATTTGACTGATACAGGTTTTTGAAGACCAATATTTTTGGATTGCACCTTTTAAATCTTTAAATGTGATCATTTTCATGCCAAAAAAGCCTCTGAAACATTTAGACCATGGGACACTAAAACTCTCCACTGAAACCCATAATAATGACTGCGGTGAAGTAAACAAAGAGATATGCTAGGTTGTAGGCAATATATGGGTCTTTAGTCGTTGGATTTAAGTACTGAGATGTGCGTGATTTCCTGACAAGGGCCATGTAATGCCTCGTAGGTTACAAGTGAGACTTACTAATCAATATGTGCCTTTATGAGGAGCCAGTGAAAAAAGACTACTTTCTTCAGAAACTAATAAACTGATATGTTTGTGACTCTGGTTTTAGAGAGGTTTTAGACAGAATTCTATGGTGTGATTCTACAGCCAGTGAAATGACGAGACGTGTGATAAGGTGGTGTTGGCTGAGTTATGTTGAAAACCCCCATTTGTTCTGTTCTTATTCTGGGAGAAACACCAACTATTTGGAATTTTGATGAAAATTGTGAAATTAGAAAATATTGCACACCAGCTATCAGCAGCTGCATTCCAAAAATCTTTATCGGCCTTCAAAAACCCCCATCAGTTAAACCCTAATGCTGTCCTTTCCACTCACACACACATACACTAATGGACCTATATACCGCTTTGGACCTATTTCTTGGAGTTTGTGATCCACCTGTTCCATCTCCTGCTTTTATTATTTTTGTTTTTTTTATCTGTTTTTGTGTCCTTTTCTCTCTGTAAATGACTTTGTGACAAACCTGTTTCATAAGAAAAGCGCTCTATAAGTACATTTTACATAAGTGAATACATGAGTGCGTGTACATTGGCAAAGTTTATCTTTTTATTAAAGAGTAAGCAAAAAAATTACATGTTAAGAACTTTTCACCGAGAAAGAGAAAGAAGTGATATTACTCAAATCTACAGAGAAATAAAAACACGAGAGGTTTAAAAGGTTCCAATCAGCCATCTTAACTGACTGTTTAGTTTTCAAGCTAAACAAGATCACATGTCTCCGATTTCCACCATTAGGTGGCAAAAGTAGGTCGGGGGAAAAAAAACTTCATTCTACCCCGGAGTGAAAGGTTGGATGCTTTAGATACAGGTGATGGTACAAGCGAAGCACTCGCTTTGGCACGTGGATAAAGAGTTGCTTCTAGGATAAATCAACTTTGTCAGTCATTTTGTAGAAATCAAACTACTTTCAGTGCAGCGAGTCGGTTGTCAGGGCTCCAGAGCCATGTTCTCTATTCCCACTTTCTGTCTTCGGGGCTGCAGAGGAGACAGAGGGTAGAAGGCATTTATTTTCCACAACAGCACTCTTTCAGTCGAGAGACACTGCCGTTACTATCACCATACAGAACCATACACAACCCTAAAGGGCCTGTGGTCTCTGCCTTTGTGTGTGTGTGTGTATGTGTGTGTGCGTTTACCTTCTCATCACAACAGCAGCAGCAGCAGCAGCGGATGAGAACCAGGATGACCAGCAGCAGAACCATACCTGATACAACATGGAGCATACAGAACACACATAAGAATGTGTTTGAGTAATTGAATACACTGATATATTCAGTGGGATTATGTGTGTGTGCACAAGGGTTGCACGTGTATTCAGTGTTTCTCTCCAGAATTGTATTCTTGTCAGGGTGGAAAAGCCTCTGAAACAGCATTTAGACCATCATGGGACACTAAAACTCTCCACTAAAAGCCATACTAATGAAATTCTTTTAGGCAGGTTAGCAGCTCCTAATGGTCTACACCGACTTTGGCCCAGTGGTCACTTTATCCAATATCTGATCGCAAGCTAACGCTTTAACATTCAGTATATTAAGTAACTGCAATTAGAATTATCCTTAAAGTCAGAAAATGAGAACAGGCTTGTTCAGGGGATTGGTAAAATACACATAATTCGACAAAAAGAACACACTTTCCATGGCAGAAGATCTCTCTACCTGCGAGACTTCAAGCGTAACTTGTTTGGTTTACACAAAAAGTTAGCAAAGCTAGCCAGACAGCTAAAGTTTTTTGCGCTTCGTAATGGACACTAATGATGAAGAGTGAGATTTTGTTTTCAGAAGTTATGAATCTACAGGCCATAGAATTAAAACCAATACCAACTTTGGATTACTAAAAGGTTTATCTTCATTCTTAATATTTTACGTTACTTAATATAGGCTACTGTATGCTAAAGTGTTAGCCTGCAGACACAGAGATGATTTCGGTACCAATCCTCTCATCAGATATTGGGTAAACTCCCAAAAAGTCAGTATAGTCCTTTCAAAGGGAGCATCAGCCACGTAAACTATGATTACTGGAAAACCAAATAACCAATACCTTTATTAATAAATAATAGGTATGGTATTGCTTTCCTGTTTATTGTTCACATAAAAGAGATTCAGATTGTGACAGAAACATTCATTTAAACAGAGAATTTCATTGTCGTTCTATACTTCCATCCTTTCTCCCATTGGAAGGCTATGACTTTATACTATGATGGTGCTGCCACCTAGTGGTTCTGCTGAACTTTATGAATAATATTAAAGTTTTTAAAGAGGCTGGTGTTCCTCTTTAAGCCAGGGTGACCCAAACCAGCTATTCAATGGGGAAACTCACTGCGTTTAAATGAAGACTTAATTTATTAATCAATTTACAAAAATACTGAAGAATTAAATGAATAAATAAAATGTGCACAGAAAACAAAATTTCACTGCAGGTTTTCTAGACTGTTGTTCTGTAGCTGTGGTCAGGGAGGAACCTCCATCATATCAGAGGTGGACGACACTGACTGGCCTCTATGAGCTCGTGTTATCCACCTCCATCCACCTTCACTTACCGATGAAGATGAAGAAGACGGCGAAAGAGGCGATGTCCCAGTCGGACTGGAAGAGCTGCTTGGACTGCAGTCTGGAAACCACATCGTTGAACTGATCCTGAAACTCCTCTCCAAGGTTTCTCTGCTCCATCGCTGCACCCCTGGTATATATAAGGTCTATGGGAACAGACACAGTGAGTACGTGGAGCAGTCTCAAGTCTTGAAGCACACGTCTCAAGTCAAGTCCCAAGTCGAAATGTCAAGTCCATGTCATTAATGTCAAGTCTCAAGTCGAAATGTAGAACAGCAAGTCAAGTCAGAACAAATCAAGAGTCCAGTATCAATTTAATATCTTAAAGAAAACTAAATATCTAGGACTTTTCAATGCAATATGGTTTTAATAGGATAAAAACTTGGTAAGAGCATCATGAGTTTGATTTCTATAATCAGTTTCAACTTCAATAAATTCAATCATTCCATACAAATTCAGAAAACAGAATTTCAATTCAGTCGTCTGCTGGAACAAATCTCATCACTTTCAATCTAAGTCATTTACACAAACACAAGATCTCAAGTCAAGACTTTAGAAACCTTTTCAAGTCATCAAAGTACAAGTCAAAGTCAAGGCCCAAGTCACCTGCAGACACAGAGATGATTTCGGTACCAATCCTCTCATCAGATATTGGGTAAACTCCCAAAAAGTCAGTATAGTCCTTTCAAAGGGAGCATCAGCCACGTAAACTATGATTACTGGAAAACCAAATAACCAATACCTTTATTAATAAATAATAGGTATGGTATTGCTTTCCTGTTTATTGTTCACATAAAAGAGATTCAGATTGTGACAGAAACATTCATTTAAACAGAGAATCACCAGAAGTCACCAGAACCCAAGTCAAGTCAAGTCCCAAGTCTTCTCTTCATGCATCAAGTCAAGTCTCAAGCAATTAAACTGTGACTCCAGTCCAAGTCATGTGACTTGAGTCCCCACTTAAAGTGTGTAAAAGTAAAGTGTCATGTGCTTTGTTAAGGAAGACTTTCCTCTGTGTTGTTAAAAGCAAATCATGGACATCTCACATTTAAAACAGATTCAAAAAATTATGAACATAATGATCAGGTCTATATGTTTAACATCAGCTGATCTCATGTATATCCTTTGGCCTTTTGATTGTGTTTTTAGTATTTTGGGTTGTATGTCAAGTTATTAGCCTAGGCTACTTGCTCTTCCATGGTCGGTTTGAACTAACCTTTCTTGTGCTATCCTGGGATCAAATAGGCTATAGCTTACATCAGTTGTGCTTTTTTCTAGGTTTCTATTCCCCAAATCAATCAAAATCAAATCAAATCATTTTGTGTCATGGTGACTAAGCTGTATCAATCATTGTACGAGATAAATAGCAGCCTTCATTTTCTCACAGATTTATAAAGACGCCAATTTGACCAAAACGAGAACCATTGTATGTAAATCAAACCACAAGCAATTCGTATTAATAGGCTATGTTAGGCTATAATATCTTTTTCACAACAGCAGGTTGCCTACCTGTAAATGGAGTCGGCGGTTTTGATGTTTGTTTTTTTTTCCTTCCGGGTATTCAGCCCTACCCTGGACTCACCTGTTTACACAGACGCACTGATTTGCATTGGACCATATAAACCTCATTTCCTCTGTGTCAGAAACTCTATTCCAACTGTGAATATTGGTTGGGACGTGCGTGTTGAGGCCTTTATCCTCAATAATCATAAACTGTTTTTACTTTACGACTAATTTCTTTTACATGGCGTAGAAGAGTTAGGTCAACTAGAGTGAAGTAGCGCCGATACGTTCCTTTCTCTGGCGTAGGAAGAGAATTCTACGCCAAACTCCATTCAAAAATGTAGAAAAACGTTTATCGGCAAGCGTACATGTCTCGTAAAACACGATTTCTGAATCGTAAGGCTCTTCTGATAACTTCGGCATACAACAGATCCACTAAACAGAGCTTAATGTAATACAATTTCAACTTTATGAAGTGATTCACACTGCTCGCTATCGCCATCCACGGTGTATTATATTAGTTACAGTAGATTATGGGAATGACCATAGACTGTAATGGAATAACAGACGAAACAATAATAAAGGTTGGAATTGTATTTAAATGAGGGATTCTTGATGAATCATATGTATGGCGAATTTACTAGTAGAGCCCGGGGATTCAATATAATTCTCAAGTTATGTTTTGTGAGTTATGTAGGCCCATAGGTGTCATTTACACTGGGGACGCTGGGGACATGTCCCCACCACTTTTTGAAATGGCCGATTTTGTCCCCATCACTTTTTAAAAGCATAATTTGTTAAAAATGTTCTGAAAAATAGCTTGCACCAAGAAATGTTAACTTACAAATGAGAACGCTTTGAGAAAGGTTTATTTGCACAATAAGAAAACATACAATGCAATGTAAATACAGAACAAACAAATGCGCATTGTCCAAAAAAAGTAACTTAAGCTAAAAAAAAAAAATAAAAAAAAAATCCATGTAGTTTGTTCTATATTTCACATTATTTGCGCACAGCCAGTTCTCGAATGGACCTCCATGGCACCTGCTGTGGCTGCAATTGCAAAGTCTCTATTAAACATACCAGCATTTCATTCCGCTCACGTGTGGTGGACACTTTACTTAGAGATGAAATTATTTGTTGAGGTGAACAGTTTTTACAGGGAAGAGGAAGAGGGAGAGAGCTACTGGAGGAAAAAAGGAGACTGAAGAGCAGGAGAGGGCATAGGTGTCATTTACACTGGGGACGCTGGGGACACTGATTCTAAAATGACCCAAAAACGTGCATGCGCCGATCAGTAACTTTAACAAATTCTTGACAGTTTTTTCTTTCCAAGTTTTCCGTTCTCTCTCTGTGAACATGACAAACAGCCATGCTGTTGAGTCGGGTTTGTGACATTGAAGAGGAAGCCAGGTCTTCATGCACTGGTGCTTTCTACAGTAGATGTGATATTGGCATTGTTCGATTGACATGGTGTTGCAGCTGTGGATGTGATGCATATGGATGACTGTACTTGTGCGATCGACGTTGTTGTGCGTTTTATGCTGAGTATTTTCGTATTGTCGACTCTGTAGTAGCCTGCCCCTTTGATGCGCCTTTATGCAATTTTTTTCTCGCCGTAATTATCTACTCTGACCTCATACTGATCCCCCCCATTACATTGCCTAAAATCGCATATGTTGAAGACCGTTTAAAAAATGTTTTTTCATCTGAGCCCTTATGTCCCCAGCCCACTTTGAACTAGAAAAGGTTATATTTTCTGAAGAAAATGTGTGTGCTTGCTTCAGTTTGAAAAGGTAGAAAGTTGAATTCATTAGAAACGAGTAAAAATATCTTCACATTTTGATTATTTGGAGCTTAAGCAATATATTTGTCAATGTCTTGTAATAATACATTGAAGAGTAGGTTATAATGTGTTCAAAAGTAGTAGTAGCCTAGTATGAGCCGTGGTCAAAGTAGTAGCAGTAATAGTAGTAGTAGCAGTAAGAGTGGTAGGAGTTTAAATTTCTTAAAAGTTTGATTTGTTGGAAAATTTAGAAAGAATTCATTAGAAATTAGAAGAAAAAAAAAGTTTGATTTGTTGGAAAATTTTGAAAGAATTCATTAGAAATTAGAAAAAACTTGGAGCTAAAGCAATGGCTTGGCTAGGAGTCCTTTAGTTGTCAATACATTGAAGAATTGCTAATAATATTTTCAAAGTAGTTGTAGCAGTAGGCTAATAGTTTCAGTAGTAGTAGGCTACCAGTAGTAGTAGTAGTAGTAACATTACTCATAATATTAGTATTAGTTTTAGTTTAGCCAGACCATCAAGGGACAGGGACACACACACACACACACACACACACACACACACTTGTCACACTTACACTAGCTAAATGAAAGCAGACACATGTATATTTATTCAAAAAATAAATGTAAACAAAACATATATAAATAAATAAGTCAAACAAACTGTAAATTATAAACTGTGTAATGCAAAAACTGTGTAATGCAAAATTACTACCTAACCCAACCACAACATACACCCCAACCACAACACACACCCCACCACCACTATATGCATATGTGTTACCACTAACAAAACAATACACAATATTTCTGTTGGAGTCTTATTTGTCAGAGAATACATTTAAACAGCACCAGACCTTTAAAATCCTCTCATTTTACATCACAATAGATGATTTCTCTCATGACAAAATGACTTCTAAGCACTTTGAACTACAAAACATCTGATTGAGTCTGAAAAAGGTAGGCTACCTCAAATTGACTGAAGGAGATTGACTGGACTTGGTATCCAAAGGTTGTCAGGGTTCCTGGTCTGCCCCACGGTGACAGATACAGTACAGCTTTTCTCCAGAGGGATACTAAAAAGTAGCAATCATCAAGAATAAGAATTCTATTAAAGGGGTCTATAAGATGTTTTGTGCTGAAATGTGTTGATGTTTGATTACCCTTTCACAGTAAGAGCAGAAAAGCAAAACTCACAGAATTCCAAGTTCTGCTATGATTTATGAAATTAACTTCATAGACTACAGAAAGAAAAATGCACTAATGTGAGAAAAGAAATGCTGGATTTCCCCCAGTTGTATTACTTAATTTCATACAGAAATTGTAAATACATGGGACATAATACATTTGAATTACAAAACTAGGTTGACTTGGATAGGATTCCACTTCAGACAATATAAAATGCATCCAGACCTGTTCCACTGGAACTGTCTCCTTGCCACTGGTGACTTTTCTTACCGCTGCCATCTGTATTAAATAATCAGTAATCAGTATATGTAAATAAATTAAAAGGTCCATTAAGATCATTTTTTCTATTGACACAATTACTTCAGTAAGCTGTAACAGTCATGAATATATGTTTGAAAATTAGGGGAAAATAAAATGTTTTGTTAAGAGGTGCAAGTCAATCATCTTTCATATATGATAAATACACATAGGTTTGCAGAGAGAAACGTAATTTGGGCATCTAAACTTTATAACCCTACATTAAAGGAATAGTTCACCCAAAAATTTTAATTCGGTCTTTATCTATTCATCCTCATGCCAGTAGAAACTCAGATGAGTGCTTTTTTTTTCTTTCATACAACTTACCAGGAGTTCTCCAGGCTCATTGCTGGAGAAGCTTTCTTCCGAACAACTGCAGTAAATGGAGTCCAGTCCTTAAGGCTTTAAAAAGGGCAAAAGAGTCCATGAATGTCCTCCATACAAATCTGCAGCATAATCCTAGGGGCTACAAGTGGCGGGAGCAATGATAAAGTAGTAGTTAAAGCACTTCATAGACCTACAATGTTTTTCTTTTGCTCAATTAGTAGCTTTGAATTAGAGCTTTGAGCTTTGATCGACTATTGAAAAGTCCCACTAGCACAAGGGCCTATAAATTGTCCAGCATAAAGATTAGCAGTCAGCTTTATTTTTCTGAAGCAATTATACAGTAGGGGAGAGCGGGGTAAGATGAGCCAGTGGGTAAGTTGAGCCACCCCCTATATCCTAGCAATGGTAAGTACTGTGTTTCATGTGACCAGGCATTTAGGAAGAGACTTCAATTTCAACATGACTGCGATGGAACCAGCCACATAGGACTAAGTACATTTATGCTCATAAAACAAAGAGTACATTTTTTACATTCATTGTTTAATGGCTGTTGTCTCAATACCAATTTATCTACATTCAAATATATATACAATACATGTTGGTCTTCTACCAAGGACTAAAACCACATGAATTTACTTAGCAAAAGTTTAGCAGTGAACTAGTGTGTAGACCAACTTTTTTCAAAAAGGTGGCTGTGGGGCAAGTTGAGCCAAAAGCCAAGGGGTAAATTGAGCCAGTTGTTCAACTTACTACCTTGTTGATTTCTGATATTAACAATATTATTTTAATAAATAACTCTGCCCGTTGTTGATTTCTGATATGAACAATAGTATTTTAATGAATAACTGTGCAATTTATTTATTTGTTTTGTATCTCGAATAATATATAGCAGTGTTTCTGAACCCAGACCTCAAGGACGCCCTGTCCTGCAACTTTAGCTCCAACTCTACTCTTGCACACCTGATTCAATTAAGGTGTCATGAGAATATGTGGCCCTTGATTAAATCAGGTGTGAAATAGTAGAGTTGTATTTTGTATTTCCCTGCAGCCTGGATAGATGGAATATTGAGCAGGTGTGGCTTCACAGCCAGGGGTTGTGCAAGAATTAAGTAGACAGACAAGGTTGTAAACATTCCATCACAGTCCCTGTTATATTTTGTTTCCATGTTCATACGTCTAGTTTGTGTTGCTTATGTATGATTTTAACATGTTTAATTCCAAAAAGTAGCCACTATAGCCTTTATTAGGGCTCTGTTCAATAAAAAAATGTTGAGTCATGGAATATTGAGTTGTTGGGGAATATTAAAATGGCTGTTTGATAGCTTAGAGTGTAAACAAAGCCTATTTGTTCCTGTTGGGTTGCAGTTTGTATACGAAACACATTTGCATTTAGTTTGCAGCAATGTCCTTTTTTTATTATTTGGCTTTGAATCTTTTATTTTCAAGACTTTTCAAGTAATGTTACTTATAATGTCAAGTAATGTCACATTTAACTCAGGTTGGTTTGCAAAATGACATGCAAGAACAGTTTACTACTGTAATACTAGTAGTACTATTAATGTTATGAGAACAACTATTGAAAAAATAAGCCATAGAATAGTTTTCATAAAAATATTTTAAAGTGACAACATTGTCTTCAATCTCATTTGACATAGAAATTGTTTATTTGTATTTTATCCAGACTCGCTTAGGGGCTCAGTTTGCCCCCAAGAGACTCAATTTACCCTCTTGCTAGGATCAACTTACGCCCACCCTGGGACAAATTGAGCCAAGGAACCACTTTAAAAAAAAATAAAATAAAAAAAGTTGTATTTTCATTCTTTTTTCGTTTAGCTGCATGTTTACCACTTCATTTGAAAGTCAACATCCTGAAATATGTGTGGAAGCATTTGTTTTAGTTCTGTCTCATTTTTCCTTGCCAAGATAACATTTTGAGTAAAAACTGGCACATCTTACCCCGCTCTCCCCTATATGTTTATATTGTTTTGGTGTATGTAACATTGCAGCAATGGATTATTAATAAACATCATGGCCTGTAAATGTTATTTTGAGTTGACCATTAAAATGAGCCATTTGAGTGTAGCCTACTGAAGGAGTTTTCAGCTGAAACAGAAAACTTCTCACCCCCAGAGGGTGAGCAGAATGTTCAGAATACTCAAAAGACTAAAAGAAGTCAAATGTCCACACTGAGAATCTTAGTTCAAAACTTTAGTGATTCTTTCAGCAAGCAAAAAGCAGTTACAGAATTCTGGATCAAATGTGCCTCGCCCTGACCAATAACAGCATCAGAGCCAGTCCACAGTCTGACAACCTAACTTCTCCTGATCCAGTATATTTATGCTATTACAGACAAAGAAATGTGCAAGTTGGGTGCTGTCCTCTTCTCATTGGTTCGGGCCTTCTCCTCTTCCTCATCCGACTCCATCCTTGGGTGGACCTAAACTTTAGGGATGATAAGACACACACACAATCCTGCACAACCTTGGTTATACCTTGAGTGATTTCTCCTGTGCCTTGGGTGTGTGTCTGACAGGTGGTTTCCTGTGTTCTATATCATATCTTAATAAGGAGTTGTTTTCGAGAAGCTGCGTGCCTATCTTGCATTTGACTGACCTTGAGCTCCTTACACAAAGTTACCATCACACACGCACCCACATTCCTTATTACTAACAGCTTACAAGTATAAAACACAATCCTATTACTTTAAAAGGCTATAATGTTCAAAACAGTTTCATAGCACCCGTGAAGATATTTTATTTACAACACTACATGTTTTCTCTCTCCCCAATAACTGGATTGTGTTGATTTAAGCCTGTCTACTCTATCATATTACATCTATCGCATTGAATGGTATCGCGTTAAAACAGGGCTGAATTGAATCGTGTTGAATTGCTTAAAATGTATCTTTCATGCATCAGATCGTTGATCATATATTCAGACATGTATCAAATCTTCTCAGAAGGAGAGATACACACCCCTACTTACTTTCATTTGATGAAAGTGGCAACATTACATTTTAATAATGGGACTGGTCATCTTTGCAGTGTTAGTTTCAACTGTACATTGTGAGTAAAAAGTGTTTTTTAAGTTTAGCTATTCCATTTTTATTTGTCATAATCTTCACTTGATATTGTAAACAAGTGCTAAACACACACTGCCTCTTTAAAACCGCTCCTCTTCCTGGAATAAAGCAAAGCCTGATTACCCCTCCCTCTTCTTCCTCCTCTCAAATACAGCCAGTTCCATTCTGTCCACATATTCCCTTGTTCCATCACAGATCTGCTGGTTTAAAGATGGGTGTAAACAACATGCTGTGAAGTGCAAAAGCTGACGAGCCCATTCACTACAGATCAGCAAATGAACGTGAGAGAAAGGAAGAGATTTTTGGATTGGAGCACAACTTTTATCTGTTGTGAGCAAGTTAAACTTATGAAATGGCACAGCAAGGAATTCAGCTAGACGGAGCAAAATTCTGCTGTTCGATCTGTCTGGATCTACTGAAGGATCCGGTGGCTATTCCCTGTGGGCACAGCTACTGCATGAGCTGTATTAAAAGCTGCTGGGATGAAGAGGATCGGAAGAAAATCCACAGCTGCCCCCAGTGCAGACAGACCTTCACACCAAGGCCTGTCCTGGTGAAAAACACCATGTTAGCAGAGTTGGTGGAGGAATTGAGGAAGACAGGACTCCAAGCTGCTCCTCCTGATCGCTGCTATGCCGGACCTGGAGACGTGGCTTGTGATTTCTGTAGTCGGAGAAAGCTGAAAGCCCTCAAGTCCTGTCTGGTGTGTCTGGCCTCTTACTGTGTGCAGCACCTCCAGCCTCACTATGAATCTCCTACCTTTGAAAAACACAAGCTGGTCGACCCCTCCAAGAAGCTTCGGGAGAACATCTGCTCTCGTCATGACGAGGTGATGAAGATGTTCTGCCGTACCGATCAGCAGTGTATCTGCTATCTCTGCTCCGTGGATGAACATAAAGGCCACGACACAGTCTCAGCTGCAGCGGAATGGGCCGAGAAGCAGGAGGAGCTCGGGGTGAGTCGGCAAAAAATCCAGCAAAGAATCCGGGACAGAGAGAAAGACGTGAAGGTGCTTCAACAGGAGGCGGAGGCTATCAGTCGCTCTGCCGATGAAGCAGTGGAGGACAGCGAGAAGATCTTCACGGAGCTGGTCCATTTCATTGAGAAAAGAAGGTCTGAGGTGAAGGAGCGGATCAGATCCCGGCAGAAAGTGGAAGCAAGTCGGGCCGAAGAACTTCAGGAGAAGCTGAAGCAGGAGATCGCTGAGCTGAGGAGGAAAGACGCTGAGCTGGAGCAGCTCTCACACACAGAGGATCACATCCCTTTTCTACACAATTACCCCTCGCTGTCACGTCTCAGTGAATCTACAGACTTACCCAGCGCTAATATCAGTCCTCTGCACAACATTAAGGGTATGACTGCGGCTGTGTCAGAGGCCAGAGATAAACTCCAGGGCATTCTTACAGAGGAATGGCCTAAGATCTCATTGACAGTGACTGAAGTAGATGTTTTACTACCACAACCAGAGCCCAAGACCAGAGCTGAATTCTTACAATATTCACGGCAAATCACACTGGATCCAAACACAGCAAACACATATGTGAGTTTCTCTCCTGAGGGGAATGGAAAAACAACAAGTATGGGAAAATATTCTAGTGTCCTAGACAAAATGATAAAATGGCGTCAGGTCTTGAGTAGAGAGGGTCTGACTGGGCGCTGTTACTGGGAGGTGGAGTGGTGCAAGTGGGGAGTTTCAGTAGCAGTCTCATATAAAAATATTAGCAGTGCAGGAACCATTGAAAAATGTCTCTTTGGATGGAATGACAAGTCTTGGGCATTAGATTGTCGCAACAATAGTTATGAATTCAGACATAACAATATCAAAACTCCCATCCCAGCTCCTCTGCACTCCACAATAGGAGTGTACCTGGATCACAGGGCAGGTATTCTGTCCTTCTACAGTGTCTCTGAACCCATGACTCTCCTCCACAGAGTCCAGACCACATTCACTCAGCCCCTCTATCCTGGATTTACGTTTCGTGATGGAGACACTGTTTAAGCACTTGTAGACATTTTGTGCATAGGCAAGCTGCCCCAGCATCGTTATGTCTTTGAATCAATTTGACCCAGTTAAGTGTATGGAGACTAAATAGAAGTAAAAGGGGCAAAATTAGGCCAAAACTTCTTTCTTTTTCTTTGTCTTTGCAAATGTTAGAGATAAAGTTGATTGCCCACTTCCTCCCTCAGTATTTCTTCAACTAAATCTGTCACCACACACACACGCACACACACACACACCCTACCCACCACCTCCCACCCCTCCATTATGTAATTGCTATCGTCAGTGATTGCGAATGTTTTAATCTCTGTATTGAAAGATCAGCTTCTTTACCATCAGACACGTGTGTTTCCATAATGCCTGCTACAGTACAGTAAATTGCAGTCCTTTACCGAGCTAAGGCTGTTATGGACACAACCGATCCATTACTCTTGCACTGTAAATTCTCTGATCGATTGAATGAGTGGAACCATGTGGACCCAGCTGTTTTGAAATCTGAGTGCTACAAATGAACCTTGATGATGTCGGGATTACCTTGTGACGAGCCAGCTCTATAGCAGAGGATTCTTGCTTGTAGTCCATTCCGGGATTTGTAGTTCATTATCTATATATTTGTCTATCAATATATATGCTTTATTTCCATTGGCCTACATGTGCTATTTTGACATAACTGAAGAAAAATCAAAATCATGGAAAGTCAAAACAAAAACCAAAAAAAACTATTGTTTCATACTTGTCCTTCATAGCCAATTATCAGTCTTCATCATAGTGAATAATAATAATAGTAATAATTTTGGAATTAATTTTTTTTTTTTTTTTTTTTTTTTTTTACAGAAAATAAGTGGCATATTTAAAGCAAAAGTCTCTCAGTGAAAAAACAGCCACATTTAGAATAAATATTGATTATATTGTTAGTAATAGAGGTAAAGAAAATGTATAACATATATTTACTAATTCCATTACACTGTCACTGCTTTAGGCTCCAGGTTACCCATAACTGCATAAATAAAGGTGTGTTTGAAATGTGCAAAGACACTGTAACAGTAGTGTGCAAATAAATGTATTCAAATGATATGATTCAGTTGTTCATTTCTGTAAAGTGGATAGGAAGATGACAGGAGTTCAGAAGTGGACTGCAGATTTCTTGTAGCCAAGAAAAGAAGCCACGCTTCTTCTTCTTTGGTTTTGTTGGCAGGCTGTCTTTGGCACTGGAACTCTGAGGTCCTGTAGGTTCGACCAGCTGGATGGGTGGAAGTGTCTTTTCCAGGGTCAGAAAGGACAGATCCTTGGTGTCCTTGGTCTCATGCAACAAACTGCTAGACACCTTGATGTGAACAACAGCCTCACACACATGGAGAAGAGAGGATGAATGTGAAGCTTCAGCCTCCTGCATGGGTGGAGGGAGGTCAGCCCGGTTGTTCTTGGCCTCATGGACTGCGCTTGATACACTGATATCCTGCTGGTTCAGGATGGCTGCTGCCTTGTTGTCTGCTGCCTTCATGGTTTCAACCTCCTGGATCAAGCATGGTGGAGCCTTGACCTGAACCTGGATGGCTGGAGCCTCTGACTCCTGAAGCAGGTTGGTTGATCCTTCCTTAAGCAGGTGAATCAGGGTGTATTCAGCAGGAGAGACGGGGAGAACCTCCTCTGAGGTGGAGTTATTGTCAGGTCCAGCAGAGAGCACAGTGACTTCTGTTCCATCACAACATTCAGGTTGATGCAGGATGGTGACAGAGCTTTCAGCAGCGGCCTCAATCTGTGCACAAGGCCTGAATGTTTCCGTATTGATGATGAAAGGACATTCGTCTTTCTCCTTCTCCAAGTCCTGGAGGAACAGCATCAGTTCAGAATCAGCTCTGACAATTGGCTCCCATTCATCAAGATGATCTTGAGCAGGGGCATGGTGTGCAGCGCAGGCAGCCATAAATGTAGAACTCACTGATGAGGAATCATTCATGTGCTTTTCACCAAGTTCCTCCTCCTCCAGGAGGACTGAGAGGAACTGCATCAGGTGAGAATCAGTGCTGACAACAGGTTCCCACTTGTCAAGATGGTCCAGAGTCGACCCATGCTGTGAGGAGCGGTCAAGCACAAATCTAGAGAGATGTGATGAAGCGTAGAGGAGCTCCTCACCAAATCCCTCCTTCTCCAAGTCAAAGTGGGATTTGACCAGTGGCTCCCACTCATCCAGGCAGCCCAGAGTGGATCCACAGGGTGAGCAGCAGTCAGCCACAAATCCAGATGTGTCACATGGGGGAGCGTAGAGGTATCTCTTTCCAACTGCCTCCAGGTGGTAGTCATCGTCAAAACCATTGGGGGAGTGCTGAAGCTGACTCAATCTCTCAATGAGTTTGAAGTCATCAGTCACTGGAGCCTCAACAAGGCGGAGCAGGTTAGACTGAGCTTCAACATGCTGAGCTGGGTGGATGGATGCTCCAGCATTACCTAACGCTGACTCTTCAGTCATGAGAGGAAACTCTTTCTCTGTGGGAGGAAGGTCTCCTTTGTCCATATCCAAGAGAAGTTTGCATGCTGATGAAGCTGTGCTGACTATTGGCTCCCATATATTAGGTGACAGGTCAGAGTCGAGCTCAGTAGGAACTCCAGAGAAACTAGAGGCTTCAGCATAAAGGTACCGCTCCTTCTTCAGGACTTTCGCAAACATGTAGTTGATGTTGTCATGGCGATCGTCATTAAGGGCATTGAGTCGAGTGACCATTTGCATTGATGCTGAAAGAAATGCAATGGCAACATCTTAATGAAACAAATAACCATGAGGCCACATGATGTAGCTTCATTCAAGGTCAACATGCTTCATCATAGCTTCATCTTATGCCTTTCATCATAGTTTTGTTTCAACAACAAATCCAACTGTCAATTTACAATGTAAATCAAAGTAAGTAAAGGGAGTAAAGGAAGTACTAGACACAAATGTAAATCTTTCAACACAAATAGTCTATCCTGAATGTCTGTCTCTTGTTTGTCTGTTCAGCAAAATCCTCTGTACTAATCTTTTTATGTTAAATAATAAAATTAAAAACACATGTGGCTTACCAGGATGGAAATCACTCTCCATATTTGCCTTTCTGAACAGCGGATATTGTTGTTGATGTTTCTCCAAATGAATGCAACGTGAGTTTTCTGTCTCAGTGTGCAGGTGAACACCGATCAGAGATGAAACTGAGAGTCTGAGTCTGTGTTCAGGTCAGTCTTTATGACACTGACATTCTAAATTCTATGAACTCTGCTGCATTCTGTTTACATATGGTTTGTATATGGTTTATAACCTAGACAAGATTAAAAAACACATAATTGATTTTTTAAATTTGTATTTAGATACCCTTTTTTATGCAGGAAACATCTTTGACTATTTAATTGCTAATTTCTATTGCATTTCACTGTTTTAAGCCACAAGTTAGCTCACTCTAATCTTACCTGCTATCATATCTGAGGGGATACTTTAGGAAAATAATTTGATTTTGCTGAAGTTATTCATCTTCAAGTCAGCTCTTCAGGCTTGGAATTTCTCTTTTCCAGAACAACCTGTGCATCAATGCATTGCCATGCAGTTAATAGAAACCTGGGTGGTATTGTAAGCACACAATATTACTGTGTAGGTACCTGATGAAAACCTCCCTGATACATAATGTACTTACAACAGTGTAACAACACAGTGTAACTTCAAAGTGTACAAACATAATATACTAAACTAAATACTTACAAAAGAGTTCAGCACCTGACACAAGTAGTGCCGAGTTATGTGACATTTCCCACTCTTTTCTTTACTGAATTAATGTTATGTTGTGCCTCACTGAGCACTAACGTGATAGGTTATAATATATGACGTGACATTTGACTATTTGCCAACAGAAAATTAAGTAAATTGGACCCAGTGCTTCAATTCAATTTTGTTTCCCAAATTCTTCTGGTATGTTCAAGTTGTGATCAAATTTTTGGCAGGAGCCAACTGGTTGCCAAAAGCTATTAATGGTTACATCACCAGATATCTGTTTTGAAAGGAAGGTGATTCTTCAGTTTGAGTTTTGTTTTCTTTGGATAATTAAAAAATAAGAATGATCCTGATGGGGTTTTGTGCTCCTAGCTCACTGCAGAAGGCTGTCTCATTCACACAGGACGACTGCTACATGTAGACAGTAAATATTGAAATCCAGACCCTGTGTTTTGTGGGTTATTATTTAGAAGGTGATTTGAACGTGTCATTAACACTAACATTAATGTCTACCATAAAACAATATATGTGGACGATAAATTGTTCCACAATGAGGCATCCACCATTTGAAAAAGTGACACCTATTCTTACAAAATGATTGATTGCACAAAATAAAAATAAAATTGGTACTTTATAAGGATGGAAGGTAACTTCAGTGCACTGTTGACAAAATGATTCCACTCTTACAGGCTGCACCCAAGTCACATTGGAGGCTATTACCTTGTTAAGAATCATTTACTTTGCAGTTTATTTTGATGGCATTTCTATTCTATTGTATGTTTCTTTAAACATTGTTTATATATCAGTAACTTATTTTGTCTGCTGTGCCTTTTCATTTTATTGTGTATTGTGAAATATTTTATAGTGATTTTTTTATTTATTGGTCCTATATTTTCATAGTTTAAATTTGTTACCATGCTGACCATTCTAGGGGGTTTCGAGTCTGATGTCCGTAATACAAATATTGGCCATGGATGTTTTTTTTTATTGTTACAACTATGTTCGAGCATACTTGGTCCATTATGAATTTTAATAACCATTTTAAGGATTCTCTTGCTTACCTACTCTACTCCTAAAAGGCTTTAAACCGCCACTGGCGTTTTGGAACTATTTGATTGGCTGCAGTCCGCAACCTGGGCGGAAGTGCTGCCTGACAGACAGATGTCAGGACCAATAGGTACCTCATACTCCCATGTCGTCACACTTTTGCTTACGTGGAAGCAGGAAGCGTAATTCCCCGGTCTTCCGGGTTGTAGTTCTCCTGTAGCAGCTCACTTGTTTTGGAGGTGCGATGGCCGTGGATCCGGCGCAGTCTCTCCGGGTTTCGGAGATCAAGGACCCGGCGGTCCTCTTCGAGCGCTACAACACCGAGGAGATCCGCCGAATCGAGCGCAAAGTCCGCGGAGAGATCGAGCAGAAGAAGGAGGAGCTGAGGCAGATGGTGGGGGAGCGGTACCGGGATCTGATCGACGCCGCCGACACCATCGGAGAGATGAGGCAGTGCTCGGAGAGCGTGGTCCAGTCCATCCAGGACATGCACCAGTACTGCCACAAGTTGAAACAAGGCAAAACAAGTGCCGCCAGCAGCAAGCAAGAGGTAAACGGATAGCCTAACTAGCTATGTTGTAGCGTTAAAACCCCACCAAACCCCAATGCGTTCCGTCTCCTCTCCTCCAAAACTGCCATTTAAAAATCTGCCAATTCAATGTTGCTTTGCGTATCGGCTAATGTACACACAGGGTATGACATGACTTAAGACGTGTTACGAGTCAATAGGTTCCACTCTTCCATTCGGCATGCAAACAATACACCAAGCAGCACATATTTCAATAAAATCTCAACTTTTAGAATTGGTTCGCCTGCTGTTTCCACAATCATCTTCCACCAAAACATACCGTGGAGATCCGTCGCGAGCAGGACGAACCAGTTCTTAAATTTGAGATTATATTGAAATTAAGTGCTGCTTGATGGATCACTGGCATGCCGAATTTACCAGAAGACACTAATGATTCATGAACTGTCTGAACTCATGTTCTGCCAGGTATATACGTTTGCTGATAAGCTAGAAAACACTAAATTGTCATATATTAGAATGTAGTTTGGCATGAATCGGGGCTGAGCCACTATCCACCTGCTAAGCTCTGCACTCTCACTTATATGGCCTCAAACTGATTTGAAAGTGCACTAAGTTGTCAGCAGTGTGTGCTTGTGTGTTTGTGTGTTACATTTTTCTTGTGAGTGATGGTACTATGCACCTATGTACACTCTTCTAATAATTTAGCTTTAGAAACATCCAGTCATTTGATGTAAGTTTCAATAATGCATCACTTTGCATCTGTACATTTTAATGTCTTTATATCCCTGTTTGCCTTTCTCTCTTTAAATAACCCCAACACACACATACACACACTGTCTCAAATCTCAACGTAGGCTACTATGTGTAAAGATGCCATGTGTCATCCTGCTGCAGAGCCAATGGCAGTGGCAGGAGAAGTTCTACACCATGGCCTCTCAGATCAAGCTGCTCCTGGAGATCCCCGAGCGTATCTGGAGTGCCATGGAGGCGTCCCAGTACCTCCAGGCCACCCAGCTCTACCTGCTGTGCTGCCACCTGCACAGTCTGCTGCAGCTGGAGGCCGCCACCGGGGGGCACTACAGCCCCGTCCTGGCCCGCTTCCCCATCCTGGTCCGGCAGGTGGCCACCACCGGACACTTCAGGTACAGGAGATAAATTGAATTAAACGAAATGATTACTGTCTATGGCACAAAATGGCTACAGATAGGCGCTATGGTACTGTATGTCTTGTGCTTTTTTTCTTTGCACTGAATGTGAGGCCCTGTACCATGTGTCTGTATGTAGGCTACTTGTGTTGCTACATGTCTCTGCACCACTATCACCAAGCCAAATTGCCCTACACATGTTGTGCTTTGCGGTTAGTGATTCTGATGAAGAAATCCAGGGCACAGAATTGGGGGGATGAGTGATTAACTGGGCTCTTCAGTGTGTGCGTGTGTGTGTGTGTGTGGTCCCCTTTACCTCTGGCATTATCATGCATCTCATATCTGGATTGTGTCTAGATCTGATTTAGCTGGATTACATTACACCTAGCATTAAAATGCAATTACAGTATACACTTCCATGAGTGATTTGGATGATTAGATCTTTAATGCCTCTTGGGTGAATTTACATCTGAATGTAATGTGTTTTTGCGCCATCCAATTATAATCCAGTTACCCAGGTGGAAATGGGGTCATGTGATTTTGAGGCTCAATAATGTCAGAATAACCTACCTGTTCTGTCTTTAGGGGCAAGAAACTGCATCTACTTTGTTTTCATTCAATAATCCACTTGGCCAGTCTGCCAAAATATGAGTCAGCACTTCACACTACCTATTTGGTGTTAGTTGATGTGGTATAGATTTTCAGTCTAGGGCTGTGGTTCTCAATTGTGTGCCATCGTGACCCAAGGGTCTACAGGTTTTCATTCCAACCAAACACTACAGCAGCTGATGAGCACCTTCAACCAGAGTCGAGGAACTAATCAGTCAAATCAGCTGCTGTAATGTTTGGTTGGAATGAAAACCTGAAAACCATGTGGGTCAAAGTGTCAATAGAAGTCAGTTAGTCAGTCCTCCTATCCTCTTTCCAGGTCAACCATTCTCCTGGACAGCAGGTCTCTGCTGCGGGGGCGGGCAGTGTCAGACCAGGCTATCGCAGAGGCCTTAGTGTCCACCATGCTGCTGGAGGACAGCTCACCACGTCAGGCCCTGGCTGACTTCCTATTGGCCAGGAAGGCATCCATCCATCAGCTGCTCAACCAGCCACAGCACGGTACTCTATGATCTACACAAAAGTTGTTTAACGGTTGATAAATTAATGCTTTCTTAAACATTTGGGTTCGAATTTGGCCTGGGAGGCTTATTGCATATCAAACAAAGCAAAATGCCCCAAGATAATCTTTAGAAATGTGTAATGATCTAGAAATATCTTTCCCCTGTCCCAGGCGCTGGGATCAAGGCCCAGGTATGCAGCCTGGTGGAGCTGCTGGTGACGACCCTGTTCCAGGCCTATGCCGTCTTCTACATGCCCCCAGAGGGAAGCCCCAGGCTGGGAGAGGGGGCCCTGAGCTGTGGCATGCTCTTCTCCACTCTGGAGAATGTCACCTCCAGCACACCCACAGGTAAACAGCTGTGACGTCCTGGAAGTCAGACTGCTGGAGGTATCGATGTGTAGGACTAGACCATGGTATGGAGTTGTAGGACTGGACCATGGCCTGGAGGTATGGAGGTGTAGGATTGGACCATGGTCTCGCGGTATGAAGGTCTAGGACTGGACCATGGTCCGAAGGTGTGGAGGTGTAGGACTTTCAGAAAAAAGAAGCCCCAGTGGGTTCGAATTTGAACTCTGACAGATTTGCGCCACTGGATCGCAGGTTTACTAGATTAGGAAATTGAGGAATTGTTTCTAATGCACTGACATAATCTTTCCTCTCACGATAATGTCTCCTCAGGTAAAGGCAGGAGGGTGCTGCAGGAAGAGATGAGTACAGGAAGCTGGTTCAAGTACCTGCCTTCCTCCATCTCTGAGTTCCAGCCCGCCCTTCGCACCCTGGCTCAGCCAATCCAAAGAGAGCAGCTACGGGACACACTGCAGCAGTGGATTGATACGTAAGTTCCAGCCAAAAATGACACGTGAATCTCGAGTAAAAAAAAAAAAAAAAGAAGACAGGAGTACAAAAACAAACCGATAGACCGGCATCAGTAATGACAAATGACGAGGAACAGACAATTAAAAGTGCTCCCTAGATGCATTCCTCCCCTTGCACCGCTCCGTTAGCTCTTGTTTGTGCTAAAGAATACCTGTGAAGCGAGGCTGGGATTGCCTATAGAGGCAAACGGGTAACGACAAGAAAACGTCCCACATGTAGGTGATGAGATTCAGTGTCACCTCAGTTGAAAAGGGCAGAAATAGTTTGTCTTTTCAGCCATGGATATGTCAGCAAACAATCTGAGGAGATTGAGATATGCTGCACAAAAAACACCTAGTCTCCAATCTCCAATCCAACAAAGGCACGGGATACAGTCAGGTGTTGAATTTATCCAGACCAAGAGAAAGTTAACGGTGACATGACTTTTTCCACGTACGTTTAAAGCTACACTAGGCAACTTTGTACGTTGGTGGCCCCAAATGGCAACGAGAAGGTACTGTTTGAATTTTGACTAACAAAGTCAATACCTAGAAATAGGGTGAATCTACAGTGTCTCAATTAGTAGGGGTGATACAGTCCCACTTTGTGATTTGGCTAATAAGACAGCTGGATTTCTACATAAAAACCTTGCCTAGTGCAGCTTTAATCCATTGGATGTTGTTTGATGTTTCCCCCATGGCTTATAACTGTTACTCCTCCAATTTCATATATTCCAACACTACTGTAGTTTCTGTCAAACTGCTCCGTTAGCAAACTCTCCCTTCCCCTTCTGCTGCCAGCTGTAAGGAGGACATCTGCCGTGGCGTTGGCAGCCTGCTGGTCTATGTGAAGAGCCTGAAGGGGCTGGCAGCCATCAGAGATGCCGTCTGGGACCTGCTGTCCACCGAGTCCATCAGTCAACACTGGAGCACTGTCTGCCAACGCCTGCTAGAGCGCCCCCTGGCCGTCTGGGATGACTTCCTGCAGCAGCTCTTCCTTAAGCGCCTGCAGGTAACTCGATTTCTCTCAAGACAGATGAGACCATGGAGGAGACGATTGGCAGCATCTATCTCCCACCGGTGGTATTGTTAGCGCTAGTATTTCTCAAAATTAAGACCGTGTTTCCCATAAACCCTGTTTGTTCCTTTTCCTTGTTAGGTGACGCTGTGGTCCCTTCCCCGTTTTCATTATTTCATTGACATTTCCCATCTCTCCTCCTTCTCGTTGCCCCAGGCCATTACCCAGGAAGAAACGGGGGCTATCTCGGCGAGCTCCACCCAGCTCCTCACTTCGGCCCTGAGGGATCTGGAGGCCCAGACCGTCCACCCGTCCCCGCCGCCCTCGTCCAGTGCCAAGCCCGGCCCCGGCACGAGCCGCGGGGCCCAGTACGAGGTGGACGTGGCCTCCTTCCTTTGGTCGGAGGCTCCAGGGGACCTGCTGAGTGATGCGGGCTGGGTAAGCGTGACCCAGCGGGGGCAGCAGCAGCAGCGGAGCGGCCTGGCCATGAAGACCCAGGCCCTGACTCCCTGCGTTCAGAACTTCTGCTCCTCCATGGATGCCAAGCTGAAGGCCAGGCTGGATGACCTGCAGCACTACCTTCCCTCCCAGGACAAAGGTAGGGACGGTTCAGTCATAAAATACTTGGCGCACTAGTCACTTGTCATTAAAGACTGTTCCAATGTGTATTATCTGTCTTTTAGTGATCAGAAATGCCCACCTTTGTCCTTTGTCCATCTCATCTTGGTAGGGTCTGACTCCACGCCAGTCCCAGTCTCAACCTCTGGACCCACCGAGGGCTCCTCAACATCCTCGTTCGACCGCTTCACGGACTCTGCGGCGGTGGAAGAGGCCTTACGGGAAGGCTGCCTCGCCTGCGTTCGTCACATCCTGTCCTCCGTCCGTTCCGAACTGGCCATGGCCTCGCCCGACCCCAGCCACGCCCGCCTCAGCTCGGTCCTTTTCATGGCCAGGCTGTGCCAGTCCATGGGCGAGCTCTGCCCCAGCCTAAAGCATTGTATCCTGGGGAAACAGAGCAGGGCAGAGGTCATCACCAAAGGGACTCCCAGGCAGGGCAGGAAACTGGGCAAAGCCAGGGCAGCCGTGGAGGTCAGCCCCGCCCAGGCCAAGTGGGCGGGTCTGAAGGACGAGCTCCTCGCCTGTAGCATGGAGGCCTACCGCATCTGGAGCTCCGCCCTCTCTAAAGTCAGAGACTGCACATGTGATTTTTTGCTTATTTTATTTGCTGCATGTAGTATGGAGTTTATTTTGAACAGTCTAGAATCTTGTTTGGCAGAGACAAAGACAGTAAAAGGATTGCAGGGTAATAATATCTTTGTCGTGCTCACAGAACTTGAATGGATAAAACAGTCCTTCCACTGTTTGTTATGGTAGTTTAGCTAGTACAGCATAAAATGGCGATTAGGGAATTTTAAGGGTTAGTTGCTATGGTGACATTAAAGTCCGGGCATTAAGGCCGTAAAGTCTGTCACATTTGCTTGAGAACTGTGCAGATGTGTCTGTTGCACAAGTGCTTAGCAAACTGTCAAAACTCAACTGAAAGCTGATGTTAGCGACAAGTTTAACATAACATTATCAAAGATTGTACTTCTCTCGCTAGCTCTTCTAGTCAACATTAGCATATAAGCAATCCATGGACTTGCTGTAAGTTGGAAGTTAGCCCAACAGTACACATAAAAATGGCTGATGCTCCAGCCATTCAGGAACGTTGATTTGAATGGGAATGACCGTTTTACCCATTCCAGATCTGTGGTTCTGCTCCTTGCTCCAGACGGTTTTTAGCTAATATCAAATTAGAGACGCAGGTGATTAGTATGGTAAGCACAATGAATGAGCAATGCACTCTAAACAGATAGAGATAGAGATTATATCCAGAGTTGATTTACAATATGCGTTTTTCTGTTAATCAATTTCTTGAAAGATTTGGGTTGGTGTTTTGTTTTAAATTTGCAGAGAGAAGATAATAGTAAATCACCGAGTGAGTCGTCCCTTAAACTGAGGGGAATCCAAATATTTAACAAACATCACTTCTTAAATTAAGAGGAGTGTGTGCTAACAACAAGCTAGCAGGCTAGTAGAAGAGTATAGAATGAGAGTCTATGGAGCCAAGGCATGAAGAGGCAGAGGTGCGTTCAGTTTAGTTGGCTGTAAAAAAATAAAATAGACGGACTGCTGTATTTGACACGCAGGTCAGGACTCAAATTCATTATTATTTTTGGACATTTGCCTGAAATTTGAATATTGAAACTTGTTCTGACAGTCTTAAAGGATAACGCTGGTGTTTTTTAATGCATTTCTCACCGTCAACAAATCCTATGAAAATAACAAAATCAGCAATGATTTTGTTTTGCCAACAAGTCTCGTCCATGTAGCCGGTGTTCAATGCAGCCATGTCCCAGCTGCCATAGAACTCCATTGTATTAAAAAAACGATGAAAAACACGTCACAGAGCCATGCCGTTGCTCTGGGCAGCATATTTCATCATCGCGATGCACCGGGCCGGCCGACTTTTCCTCAAACAACTTAATAAGCTGACCATAAACACATTTGCGATCTCAGGAAAGTAGTTCTGTAGCACCGAAAATAGTCCCCAGCGTAATGAAGAATTTGTTCCCATTTGAATTTGATTTGACAATGACTACAGTAGCCTGACTTTTCATGGTAACAGTTAGTGATTTTTAAAATTGAAACTATGTCTTTGTGAGCTGTATTTAAAGGTTTTTAGCTTGAAATGCATTAAAAAACACCAGCGTTATCCTTTAAAGTCGAGATGAAACGGCATTTCGAGAGTATCTAACTTCCGTATCGTGACGTATTTCCGAGTGAAACAGGAAAGACAGGCGGGACATAACGTTGGGAGGAATTTGATTTGAACGTTGAAAAGTGGGTGTGTCATAACACCCGAAGACACACCGAAGTACCATGCTGTTGCTAGCTAGCTAACTAATGAATCTTAGCCTCTTAGCTCTGTGCGCTAAAAGTTGAAGATTGATTGATGGGTGGATGTCATGATATTATTGGTTGAAATTAGTTACGGGCATGCTTACGTAAGCACACGGCATATTTTGTTTTACAGGAAGAAAACATGATTGAATTTTGATATAAGAATACAATGAAATTGATTTTTGGTATTTTTTTTGGCATATATTGTTAAATAGGTGCACAGTATGACCGGGGATGTGATCTAAAAGGGTTAAAAAGGCATTTTTCATTTCATCTCGTCTTTAACAACAGCTGGGTAAAATGTGTTCAGTCTCGGAACTTGGCTAGAAATCCTATTTACTGGTTGTGTTTTGACAGGTGTTGCTGGATAAGTTCGCCACAGCGCTTCTTGCTGAGTCTGCCGGTGCCATCCTAACAACAGCCACGAACTGGGAGGATCTAGAGATCCAAGAAGAGGCCGAGTCGGGCAGCAGCGTCACCTCCAAAATCAGACTTCCTGTCCAGGTCAGCGACTTGACATGTTCTCTCTGTTGGTAGATGTTCAAACCAGAGGTGGGACCAAGTCAACTTTGCTCGAGTCCCAAGTCAGTCTCCAGTCTTGAGGCACAAGTCTCAAGTCTAAATGTAGATTACCAAATCAAGTCCAAGTCATTAATGTCAAGTCTCAAGTCTAAATGTAGAACAGCAAGTCAGAACAAATCAAGAGTCCAGTATCAATTGAATATCTTAAAGAAAACTAAATATCTAGGACTTTTCAATGCAATATGGTTTTAATAGGATAAAAAATTGGTAAGAGCATCATGAGTTTGATTTCTATAATCAGTTTCAACTTCAATAAATTCAATCATTCCATACAAATTCAGAAAACAGAATTTCAATTCAGTTGTCGAAGCGTTGAAGCGTCTGATCCTGAAACCCGTGTGTCTCCTCCAGCCGTCTTGGTTCGTCCAGTCGCTGTTGTTCCAGTTGTGTCTGGAGGTGAACAGGGTGGGGGGCCACGCTCTGCCCCGGCCCACCCTGCAGGAGCTGCTGCAGGCCTGTCTGGACCAGGCCCTGCACCACTACCACAGCCTCACACAGCAGACCCAGAGCAAGGTAACTGCTCCTCACACACGCACACAGTCCGGACAGGAGAAATTTCACATGCTACATACACCCTTCCAAGTATTCTGTTAGAAAATCAGAAGGCAGTAAGGTTACCAACATAATTTATTTTCATTTAAGATTTATATTTAAGATGCTCATTTTGTTATATGGGACAGTAAAAATCGTACTTACCTTTACAGTCACAATTAAACCGCATTTTAAGAGCATCTTACTTTCTTAATTTGCTGCATTTCCTGGTGAAACAGGATGTTAGGGCGGCACATAATGCAGAGAGGGATCATTCATAAGTGCAAACCAATGGGAGATCAGTTATGGAGAGAAAGGCAGTTTTATATGATTGGAGGGGTGGGACTATTCAAATACCTGTGATGTTTTATTGGTTGGATTGTGTATGTACGCCTCCTCCTGGTACACAATGACGTCACCACTAAAGATTTTCTGTTTTCCAGGAAGTAAAAGTAATGAGATTTTGATAAAAAAATACAAGATTTTTTTTTTGGGGCATAAATTGTCAAATAGGTGTATTGTATGATAGAATGAGCTAAAAAGGTGAAAAGGTCATTTTTCATTTCAGTGTGACTTTAATACAGTTTAAAGTCAATTTTTAGTGTAACCCACCCTCAATGTTT
The DNA here is from genome assembly GCF_048128805.1 of Centroberyx gerrardi. Taxonomy (NCBI): domain Eukaryota; kingdom Metazoa; phylum Chordata; class Actinopteri; order Beryciformes; family Berycidae; genus Centroberyx; species Centroberyx gerrardi. The sequence continues at coordinate 5,518,519 of NC_136003.1, read as the reverse complement.
TGCATTGATGAGCAGTTTGCATGAGAAATTTTGAGTCTTTGGGATGTCTTATCATTTCTTAAACTCTTTCTTTCTCATCACCCACCTCTCTGCTTTGTCTTTCTTTTCTTTTCTTTCCTTTTTCCTCCCGCTCTCTCTCTCTGTCTCCCCCCCCAACCCCCCCCCCCCCCCCCCCAAGGAGTGTGTATTCCCTATGACCCAGAACAGGGCCTTGCAGTTGATGTTTGACATTCGCTGTCTCAGCGCCACACTGGGCACCAGACCAGAAGAGGGCAAGAGCTCCCGATCCCACCAAGACCCCAGGTACCCCCCCCCCCCACACACACACACACACACACACAAACACACACACAACCCCAATACTGCTGAGGACATTTGATTGGCTGAAGCCCCATTTAGACACAGGATTATAATTATAGGGGTAACACTGGTACTAAAGTCTCAGCCATGCTCCTCTGTTATTTTCCTTATCATTCTGGATGGTTCTCAGCCATACAGACAGAGGTGAATAGTATGGTCAGATGTTCCCAGATGCAAAGGTTGCTTCACACAGCCATTCAGTAGCATGGAGCCATTTGCTAGGTACCTAGCGTTACTGCTAACATTAGCAGTCATCGGTGCAGAGAAAGTGTGTTTCACCCTAACCACCTGTAGGGGAAAGCAAATCACCAGTAGTTTTATTTGTGGCTGAAATGTTTCAGGGTTTCAGGGTTTCAAGTATGGAAAAAGATTTTGACCATTTCCAGGTGTCGATGTGTATGGAAATTATGAGAAAATGGCAAATAAAAGAATGGAAAAAAAATGTTTCACTTGTATATTAACTAGGGGTGTCACGATTTCGATTCTAAATCGAAAATCGATCGAAATGAGCGTTCGATTTCGACCTTCGAAATCACAAGCAGGTTCGCGATTCTCCCAGTATTTGTTTTCTCTCCACCCCTGCCTACTTGCACGCATCTGAAGAAAAAAAAAACAACAACATTTCAATGACGACACAGCGTAGCTGCTAGAGAGCGCCCTATTTCACTACAGCGCCCAAGAGCGCCCGTCATTTTTAAATCGTTTAAAATGTACCAAAAAATCAAGTTATCAAGTTACTTCAAGTTGTCATCGATGTACCGGAACCGGAAAATACTGTATATCTGGTGACACTGAGACGTTTGATTTTCCCCGGGTTTAGTCGTCCTCCACCGGTAACGTTAAATCTAAAAATGGCTTCGCCGGCTAAGCGTCACGTTTTTAAAAACTTCTGGAAGCTGTCAGATTGTGCTGTGAGACAGAACCTGACCCGCCGTATGTAGTGGAAAGTTACAAAGACGTTGTGAGTTGAAGTCTTTTGATCGAAATCACTTGTTCTTGCTCGATAAAACAAGACACAAGATCACCTTCACTAAACAGCGGGACCTACCTGGCTCTCACCGCCTGGGACAGACACTGTTTTCCGGGAGGCAGTGCGCCGAAGAGTCGGTAGGAGGACTGACCGGGTTGCAGCGACTATCCATATAAGTTTGGCGACTTTTTCCATATTTGTGGAGTTGGCGACTATTATTGTCTGATCTTATTACTGTGTGGGCTGAAAGCGCTGGAGGTTTTGTATGTATTGTGAAAGCTTATCATTAGCCAAGATAGGAAGGATCTGTTTTGTTGTCATACTGTGAATGTTGACAATGAACGCTGAATCGCCTTGCCATGTATTTGGTACCAAATTAAAGGGAAAGTTGTGTTTTTTTAAATGGAAAAACTTTGAAAAAATTTGACCATATGGCCTTAGTGTGGTACATTCCAAAAAAAAATATATGGCAGTTATATCACACTTGATACCATCTTTTTAAAGAAGAATTTAAAAATGTAAATGACAGTTGTCAGGGCATAAAACCAATGATCTGTTGATCTTTACAAATCAAGACTCCATAGTCTAACAATGGCATAGCCGTCAGTGCTGAAAAAAAAATGTTTAAATCGAATCGAATCGTGACCTTAAAATTGAAAGTCAAATCGAATCGTGGATTTGGAGAATCGTGATACCCCTAATATTAACTGGTATATTAATTGGGCAATATACTATATATTAGCGAAACAGTGACGCCAATTTGTGGAGAGCTGGCTTAGTGACCCAATTTCAGGTAGCATTAAGAACATCGCAGATCTTTCTGAAACCTGCATGCACCCTTTGCCTTGTATCTTCCAGGATCCAGCAGGTTTGTGATTGGCTGGAGAGCTACATCGACCCCTTTGACCTGGATGTGTTCACACCGCCGCTCAACGCCAACCTCAACCGCCTATCACAGAGGACCTCGGTACAATTACCATTACCATCAACACTTGCACAAGAAAGTTGTTCAGCATGGAGTCTACAATCTAGATTTATATGTACATAGATGTAGATATATACAGTATGTATGTATGTATATATGTACAACTTGATAAACAGAAACACTTTACCTAAATTAGGGTTCCACCGATTTCTGAAGTTCAATAACAATATTTTTGGATTGAAGCAGCTGATATTTTGTGCACAATGGTTTGTGCAAATATTCAATATCTTTAAATGTAATCAGTTTCATGGCAAAAAAAATCTCCCAAATTCCAAGTTTTCAGGTTTTCCCCCAGAATTGTATTCTTGTCAGGGTGGAAACACCTCTTAAGCAACATTTAGACCATCATGGGACACTAAAACTCTCCACTGAGTATTGATTTGATCAATATCTGTCATATCATAGATGGATGACACTGGCTGATATTTGATTTTTAATAAAAGGCCCTATATTGCCCTGATGTATGGTTCTAACCAATGTGATAATGTTCTAACATTGATAACATTATTCTAGCATATTCCTAATGCTGTAACGTGTTTCAGGTGCTGCTGGGTCTGCTGACTGGCTCGGAGAAGCAGTTTGCCTCGCGCAGCGGCAGTGTAAACTCCCAGGAGCCTTATAACATCCTGCCGCTGGCCAGCAGCCAGATCAGGTCAGTGGGAACTGTGGTTCATAACAAATTAAAGGTGCCATGTGTGTCATTTTAACATCACATAACATAAATCATTGCCACATTCATTTTGAGGCATTAGTGTAATTACCGTAAACAAACCAAGACCATCACTGAGAAGATTGGCAGCCTCTACACTGCATTTTACATTGTGTGTCACTGGGTCAAATTTGGTGGGAAATCTGCTGTATTGCTTTATGGCACAAAACAGGAAGAGGGCGCTGTTCTTCCAGAGCAAACTGAGCTAAAGCTTTCAGAGTTTCTGGCAGTGGCAGATGGTGGAAGGAGTGAAAGGCCGATGGAAAAATCACTTCCATAATTTTTTATCAGGAAGGGGCAGGAAGCAGCAGGGTTTATGGGAAATGTGGTCTTAATTTGGAGTAACACTAACAAAAATGTACTGGTGTCAGAATCTTCCTGAACAAAAGTAAAAGGTAACTCAGTAAAGTTAGTTTATTTTTTTTTACAAAAGAGAACATTGTTACATATGACATTCCCCATGTAATGGAAACAGAGGACAGAGTTCAAACTAGATTATTTTAATTACAACAAATTTTACAAAATAAAGTATATGATGCAGTGCTTATGGAGAGCCTACAAAATTTGTATTGAATGAATTTTATTCATGTCAGGGTGGAAAAGCCTCTGAAACAGCATTTAGACCATCATGGGACACTAAAACTCTCCATTGAAACCCAGGATACTAATAATAAACATACTGATGCATACTTGTGTGGAATCTGATCAAAATTACATTAGAATCAATTCAGGTTAAGGCCTTCCCATAGACAACCAGTGTAGTATTGATCAATTCTACAATAATCAATCAAATCAATCAATCAATCAAACTGCATCATATCCATCATATGAGAGGTGGACGACTGACTGGACCAGATCTGATCAGATTTGGCAAATGGATATGTTGATCTAACCCTAGCATGGCCATTGACTGTGTTTTTTCTTCTCCAGGTTCGGGTTGCTGCCTCTCAGTATGTCGAACCTGCGCAAAGCCAAGTCGGCCACAAGGGGCCCCGACATCACTCGGCCACTGGTGAGTTCCAGAGCAGGGATTTTGCTAGCTAAAGCTGCCGTCTAGCGACGCGGCCACGTTACCCACCACTGGGTCTGACTGACTTCATGTGTAGGCCGTTTAAAGTGTTGCTGTTTGATATACAGTATATTTTTTCATTTCTCTGTTGTGTGCCATTCATTTGTTCCACCCTGGGTAAACACTGTCTGTTACACGCTTTGCCTTCCCAGCGTTTTTGAGCGCGAGAAACCCAGGCAAGTTTATTAGTGGGTTTTTATTTGTGTGTGTGTTAGTTTCTCTATGTAGTATTGTAAGTAGTACCCTGGTTTTGCCATTGGTGCATTTGCAGTGTGATTGTGCAATATTAGTACATGAAATGTTGATTCTTGTGTTTGGCTGGGTGAAAAGCTAAGGAATGCTACTATGCTTAATGCTAACTAATCTCCCTTTGCTGTCTATGGGCTTGTAAACTGAATCAGTATCAGATTGCTTTGTTGCCGTAAGAATTTTCACAGCAGCAGCACAGCAAAATTGACCCTGGGGCAGTCTTGTGGGTTTTAGAGGACCAATCCCATCTTGAGATTCACACTTTATTTCTGAAGTTTGTTGAACTCGTCAAAAATATGTCTCACATGGAGCTCAAATTGGGATTCTTCCAAAATTTGACAAAAGGCGACCATTCTAAACTCAAAGGAATACACCAAGTTTTTGGTCAACTGTCCTGTTAAGTGATGATAACATGGACACAAAAATCATCTGTGTCCTTCCTGGATCATTGGCTCCAGTGCTCCATGCTAACACTTTAGCATACACTATGTTGAGTGATAGTAGGCTCCATGCTAACACTTTAGCATACACTATATAAGAAGACTGATAGTTTAGTAATTAAAATGTTAATGGTTTTTGTTATATGATCATAATGAAAACAAAATTATATTATTAACACAATATGTAACCAGATTTATTTTTGGAACTGCTTCAGGTACACAAAGATTTTATATACACAGTCTCCCATTGCCTTCTACATTCAATTCATATGGAAACAGAAAAAGCGTTAGCATGGAGCAGCGGAGTCAACGGTCTGCCGGGGACACATGGATGATTTTGGTGTCTATGTTCTCATCACATTACGGCTAAGTTGACCAACAGGACAATCTACCACAAGCTCAGTGTATTCCTTCAGGAGCGAACATTTACATTTGATCCTTCCCTCCAGCAGGCGCCTCCAGCCTCCACAGCAGTCCGTGATGAGAGCTTCCGGCCCGGCAGCCTGTTCAGACAGCTAGCCCACCAGGACGAAGAAACAGCGGCTCCCTCTTTATTCAAGTTAAGCTGGCTGTCTGGCATGGCCAAATAATCTCTTTTATCGCTGAGGACTTTTTATTTGCAGAAACTTTGTAAAAAATAATATGTATAAATATAAATTTGACTTATTGAGAAATGGTTGTTGTGTGATTTATTGTAATTGACTAATTAACAGTACTGTTGAGAGACACACTAAACATGGGCACTTTTATGGAAATGCTATATCAATATTAGTTGCATTTTAACACTGGTAAATTTCATAAAACGGTTTTGGTAAAACAGTGGCAGAGGCCAGTGAAATTCATTCCACATGATTGATTGTTGTCATCATTAATGCTATTATCTGCAACATTTTCACATAAATGACTGTCTTGATACTCTCTATTTATGATTGATATAATACAATAGTGATTCAACCTATATCCAGTTCATGAAAGTTTTCACATTTGCTGTTCTAAACAGCCGCTGTCTGGTAGCTCTTTCCTGGGAAAAATCCTCTGGTGCACAGGAAGTGATGCGTTTTACATTTACGGTTTGTTTGTAATAAATAGAAGAAGAACTGGGTAGTTAGCGTGAGCAGTGATAGCCACCATGGCTGAACAGACAAAGAATAAAGCGCCAACTCCATCAACAGAAAATCCAAGGAAAAAGACAAAGTCACAGTACTGGACACACTGTTTGATTGACAGGTGATCTCTGGGAAGAGCAGTGCAGAAACACCACACCAATGAGCGCTGAGCACCAAAGATGGAGACTAAATTAAAAATGAGGCACTCGAGGATTACCACTTTAAACTATCTGCTGCAACATGTTTATATGCTGTTCTCCCACCGCAACTGTTTAATGTTGTTATTAATTCATTTATAAGTCATTTGCTGGACACTTATCCAAAGCACCTTACAGTACCACAAGTGCATATATTTTTAGCATGGGATAGGCTCCAGCACCCGCAACCCTGAAAAGGATTAAGTGGGAAGAGAAAATGAATGAATGAGCTCTATCCATATGCTGCAATGAAACAAGTACAAAGTCAATGTTGTGTCAGTCATTCCAAGTAAAGCCTTGCAAGAGGTGATGGGTTAAAGGTTGTTCTGAATAAACATGTTTCCAGCATAATTCAACCTCCTCAATAGTAGCCAATAGATTCTGAATATGTCTACTCAAACAGTAGAGCGTGTCGAAAGTTAGGAGAAGTTGCTTGAAGGTCTCAGTTTTGATTAATCAGAAGTGTTACAGATGCTTAACCCATACATTTTCATATCTAGTTCAGTGTTGACATCATTTATGTTAATATTGATGTCAGAGTGTATCTTAACGTGCCATTTGTTGGATGCTTTTATCCGGAGCACCTTTCAGTTCAATGACAGCATACATTTTTACTATGGGTGGCCCCAGTGGGAATTGAACCTCTAATACTGGCAGTGTTGGTGTCACCACTAATACACATACACACAGTATTCAATGATCTGAGCCGTGAGTTTATTCCATTTTAGAATTTGGACAAGTAACCAGATTTACATACAAATCTTACAATGAGAAATTAGCGTTCTTTAAATTCATAAATGCACAGACATACTGTTGTGTATTTTAACTATGGTTGGTACAATAGGTAGCACTAAGCAGTTGTGTTCAAAGAAGTTTTGAAAAAATAAATTGTTACAGCTTTCAATTGCTATCTGAGCTAGATGACATCAAAAACATCTGAAAACATGACCGTAGATGAAACCATATGTCTTTTGGACAGTAGTATGTACAACAATAATATCTCATTATCTTATTAATATTTCATTACCTCCCATCATACACACTGCACAATACATACAAACATATACACTATCGATGAGTTCTGTCATTTCAGCATTGTTACTTGAGTGATTTAATATGCATGAAAACATTCAACTCTCCATGACCTTTCATAAGACTAAAACAGCTCAGCTACAAAATGCAATTTGATCATCTAGTGAAAATCAGATGTTTGGTAACAGGCTTGGCTTGAGTACCACTTGGCCACAGTAGCAACTTTAATACAGTCAGCCAACCTGTTTTTGGTGAAAAATGAAGATCTGTAGTGAGATGCTATGGTCCAATCATTCATACCCCCTCCTATTTAAAAAAGAAATATATATATATATATATATATATATATATATATATATATATATTTAAGTATGTAACATGAGAAAATCTATTCATTTATTCATGCAAATCTTGATATTGCCTTTGCATCCACTGCAATAATGAAAATCAGCTGACCCCAAACTCCAAATTAGCCCGTCTCCTTTGGCATGTATAGAACCAGACAGTCCTGAGTATTATGGCTGCCATTCCACCATCAGATGGCATGTTGTTCTTATTATATAGCCTATCATTATCCCAATTTTCTTAGAATTTCACTTTCTACAAAAAGGATTGATTTGGAACCTTGCTCAGCCTCTCCCTATGCACTATTGTATGTTATACGTCACCTGGATATTTACAGACTAAGTCTGGAGACACTTGTCATCACTGGAGATGCCTGGCATGCTATTCTGGTATCCATTAAGATTTCTCACATTTCCTTGTTTGTGATCATTTGCTAAAAGAACATTATTTCTATTGATGTCATTGCATTGGAGAGCAAAGCAAACCTGTGAAAAAATGAATAAAAGCTTATAGTGGGCTGGGTCTCCAGGAATGAGAAATGTGTCTCCAATGTGTGGTTTTGGTTTTCCATGTCTCATATTACATACACTCTTTCATTGTGTATTTCTACTTCTTTCTGTCTATCTTGCTCATCATGGCCTTGACATCGACAGGGGCAGATGCAATGGCAGCCTTGGCCCTCTCCTCCTCCTCCTGCTGCCACAGGATGATGGGATGGATGCCAAGGCCTCGGCTTCTGGCATTCTGCTCCAACTGAGATTCACTAAGGTGGAAATGGAGAGATGATATAGGCAGCAAGATAGCAGACTGACTGGGTAGAATAACAGAGACCCCATTTACACCTGGTATTAAAATGATCTATCTGGATATCTTATCTGAGTAAGGAAAAATGCACGTTAATGCACACAGCACGCATTGCGATGGGAATGTGATGGGATCTGCCAGAGTCAGTAGATGGAAATGCAATTTCTACAGTGCGTTCAGATCAGGAAGTATCTGGCCACAAGGTAGAAATGTTAACAATGTGAATAGAGACATGACCATGAGTAGAAACGTCGTCATTATGGGTAGAGACTTCACTGCGGGTAGGAATGTCATCAGTGCGCGAAGAAACTTCTTGACCATGGATAGAAGCGTCAACGGGTAGAAATTATGTAATTATGGGTAGGAACTCTATCGCCAAGGGTAGAATCGTCATCACGGTATACATGTCTTGACTGGGGTTAGAAATGGCATAATTACGGGTAGAAACGCCATCATTATGGGTAGAAACCTCATTGCCAAGGGTAGAAACACCGTCATTATGGGTGGAAACATCATTGCCAAGGGTAGAAACACCGTCATTATGGGTAGAAACGTCATTGCCAAGGGTAGGAACACCGTCATTATGGGTAGAAACGTCATTGCCAAGGGTAGCAACGCCGTCATTATGGGTAGAAACATCATTGCCATGGGCAGAAATTCCGTCATAATGGGTAGAAACATCATTGCCGTGGGTAGAAAGGCTGTCATTATGGGTAGAAATGTCATCACCAAGGGTAGAAATGCCATCGCCAAAGGTAGAAATTCCGCCATTATGAGTATAAACATCATCGCCAAGAGTAGAAATGTCATCATTGCTGGTAAACATCAATAACATCATTATTGTGTCTCTTACAGAGAGTAGTAGAAGTCAAAGGAAAAGTAAGTCCAGGCTGCACAGTAACAGCTGCCATGTTAGTTTTTGTTGCCTCCTCCACACCTACTCAGCTGCTTTGTCAAAAATGCGGTCCCATCACAATGCAGACAAATAGAACACATATAAGAACCAGGTGTAAAAGCAAAGGGTTTCATCGGATTGTTCCATATCTGGATAGCATATCCAGATGCAGATCACATTTTAATACCAGGTGTAACTGAGGTCCAAATGTTTCAGTATATGTTTGTATTAGTAGTAGTATTTGGACAGCAAAATTCATGTATTTTTATACAATGATTTCTAGTCTAACCCATAAACAACACCAGACTCTTGGTATGGTATTTTCAGGTGTTTGTATCACATCAATTCAGCCACTAACCTGAAGTTCTGAGGCTCGGGGTTCAGGGCCTTCTTCTGGATTTCCTTGTACACTGGAGACTTGAGGTAGCGGAAGAAAGTATCCTGCAGTAGGAAAGAGCATATAATGACTGGTGACTCAAATTTCAGAAGGATAAGAACAAAAAGGCATTGGACGCAAAGTATCTTTACCCTCAACCCTAAAATTAAGAAGAATTAAAGGGCTATTAGGAGGAATTGCAACAACATCGGCAGAACTTTTGTCCTCTTCTAGAATTCTCTGGCATCTATTATTTTGTGCTATGAGGCAGGAAAAACCTTACTTACTGCATGCACCTTAAATGACACACTCACCTTCTTCATGAGCAGGAACACGTGAGTCTGGGCGGCATCCAGGACGTAACGGTGAGGATGGTCCAAGCCCTTCACCGTCAGACCCATAGTCCTGCCATCGATGTTGATCCAACGGGGGGCGCCTGGGGCCAGGAAGGTCCTGAGCACAGAAAAACGCTTGAAGATCCGCACAAATATGCACACGAATCAGAATCAGTATTGGTTTTATTGGCCAAGTAAGTGTGCACATACAAGGAATTCGACTTGGTGGATTGCTACCGTAGGTCACATGAAACGTAACACAAAATTATTAAAGTAGTATGTAGAAGAAATGCTGAATAGAAATGTAAGAAATAAGTCTCTTTCAGAAGTAGTGTATGAAATAGTACTAGTATACACAGTAAGTGTATGTTGTATATAAACAAAGTATAAGTCGTGTAAGGAATGTAGGAATAGGTCTCTTTCCGATACAGTATGCTGTTGGAACCTGATTGATTACCCTGATAGGAATCTATGGAAGAAAACCAATGACAGAAATACTGTATATCCAGATCAAGACAATATTGCATTGGGATTTGAGTGTTTTGAACCATTGCAAGGAAAGAAAAAGAAGAAGCTGTACACACGAGTTGGAATGGTATAAGCAGAGTATAAATAGGTACAAATATAATTATACGGCCAGAGGAGAGTTGAGTATATAAGAACTGACTAGATGATAGTAGGTGCAGGTGCATACACAGACACGCACTATATTTGTCTCCACTGAAACTCACTTGAAGATGGTGGAAGCTTTTGTTGACATGGAGGATGCAGTGCCCCGCTTCATCTCCTCAGCTGCCTCCCAGAATGCCAAATTCTCCCCTGGGATACACACACACACATACACACACAGAGCAGTGTTGCAATTCAGACACCAAATCAACCCAATCATTTCACGTCCATTTTGCTTCTCTGGTATCAGTTTGTGGAACTGCCCCCTCACACAACGTCCCCCCAACTGTCACACATACAGAAACACACAAGCTCAACCAGGCCACACCAGATACATAATCCAATTTGAAATGTGATCTTTGACATTCGGCAACGTACCGCTGAACTCCTTCTTGAGGAAGATCTTGAAGTCATCTCGTCCACGCAGGTCGCTCAGCAGCTCGAAGAAGCTGAAGGACCAGCGCTCTACTCGCATCTTAGTGGGGACGTCAACTCTGTAGGCAAACAAAATCCATGACATGTCTGTGTTTGATTATGGAGACATTTTGCTGCCTCTTCTTTAACAACGGCAAGGGAAATGTATTGCATTCTATTCATCTATAAGGCTCCCGTACCTCACATTTCTACTGTCTTTTAAATCCAATGATAATGCTACCAGATCACAGGACAGGTTAGTTTAGTTAGCTGGTTTCTGATACTATGCACCTTAGAAATGGAACCGACTGCAAAGCCCTTTGACCCCTCAATGATTTTAAAGCAAAGATATCTCACATTTTCTACCATGTTTGTGCTTGCTTTCTGTAATGTATTTTTTAATGTTTTCATGCTTTATAATGCTTTCTATCTATGTAATCTATGTTACTGACAGTTTTACTGAATTGTATCATGTATTTTCTTTGTCAATTTCATGAATGTTTTTGTTCTCAGGTCTCTCTTAAAAAAGAGAGTTCTCAATGAGAGTACCTGGAATAAATAATTCTTAAATAAAGGATAAATGTTAATAATAATGAAATAGTTAATTTGCATGTGTTAGTACCATTTTTTCCCCCAATTCACCTGTGGTGCATTGCCTTCAAATAGATTAAAGGTGCTATGTGTAGCATTTTTAACCATCAAAATATCATTATTAAATTAACTGTGATACCTTGGTATAATTACTGTAAACAAATGAGACCATGGTGGAGATTATTGGTGGCCTCTGTCTCACACCAGCAGTATTGTTAGTGCTAGTGTTTCTCAAAATTAAGACCACATTTCCCATAAACCCAATTTCTTACTAAATGCAGTGCAATGTAAAATGCAGTGTAGAGGCTGCCATTCTTCTCAGTGGCGACCTTGTTACTGTTTACAGTACAGTCAGTGCCGCCCTCACCTCCTCATGTTGAGATTCCAGTACGTGTCATTGTCTGTTTGCCAGGGGTTGCTGGGTAGACAGGGAGCCAGGAACGGGTCATGGTTCTTGTAGGTTGTGACGAACTTCATCAGTCTGCAGAGACAAAGCTGCTGTGAGAGCAGTGGAGCTTCCACATTTACAAAGTGTCATGAGATCATAACCTCTTGTGACCAAACACATCTGAATCCACATAGCACAAAGTTTGATTAGTAACAGGACCTCCTGCTTTAATGCTCATCGTCATTCGTTATTTTATACTGCAATATACTGCAATATATTGAAGAATATTTAATAACTTGTCAAAAATGTAATAAAATGTCTGTTGTGTTTGACCAAGAAAACAACATCATATTATGTCAAAACTGCTGGATGTACACTGTGCCGAAGTCTAAAACAAATTATTTTGTTTTGGGGACGAGCAAACTTGAGTAATATAAAATGCTTGGGTAAATTGTTACATCGATACAAAAAATCATAAACAAAGATGATAAAACACATGCAGTTACATTCTCTGTAATCATTACACCATATTAAAAGAAAAAAAATTGGCTAGTGAAAACTCTGAGTGGCCACATCGGCTAGTGAGCCAAAAAGTTCATTTCAAGCCCTGGAAAGGTTCTCATGCTGAGGTACCAGAGGAACTTACGCTCCGAGGGACACGCTAGATTTGACTTTTGGCCTCATGATGGCTTGTTGGTAGAAGATGTTCTAGAGGGGAAGAGGACAGGACACTGTTGTCATTTCAAATTCATCACAAATACAAAAATGTTACATTTTGTGAAAATCACATGAATTACAGGCTATTCTGCTATCCATGTTACTACTTACCATCCGTCTGTACTGGTCAAAGCTGATTTTCTGAGAAATGACAGGAAAAATAATTTGTCATCATAGGCAGGCATAGTCTGATCCAGAGGTGTGACCAGGTCAACAAGTCCCAAGTCAGTCTCAAGTCTTGAGGCACAAGTCTCAAGTCAAGTCCCAAGTCTGAATGTAGATTACCAAATCAAGTCCAAGTCAAGTCCATGTCATTAATGTCAAGTCTCAAGTCAAGTCCCAAGTCAAAATGTAGAACAGTCAAGTCAGAACATATCTAGGACTTTTCAATGCAATATCGTTCATAGGATAAAAACTCATGATAAGAGCATCATGAGTTTGATTTCTATAATCAGTTTCAACTTCAATAAATTCAATCATTCCATACAAATTCAGAAAACAGAATTTAAATTCAGTCGTCTGCTGGAACAAATCTCATCACTTTCAATCTAAGTCATTTACACAAACACAAGATCTCAAGTCAAGACTTTAGAAACCTTTTCAAGTCATCAAAGTACAAGTCAGAGTCAAGTCTCAAGTCTTCTCTTCATGCATCAAGTCAAGTCTCAATCATTTAAAATTATGACTTGAGTCCCCACTTCTGGTCTGATCACATCAATGGGAAATGCACATCTGCTACGATAGTGGGGTTCAGCAAAGAGGAATACACTGATGCTATTTACAGTGTTACACCTACAGTGGAAAGAAAGCTACTGTGAAAGCCACTGCTGGCACAAACAGAAATAGGTGGAAAATAATGAGAAACACAATACCAAAGAAGAGTACATGAGTTGTATGTTTATGTGAGCATAAGTACTGAAGTCAATTTGAAATTCCCCAAAAAGTAAGATAGAAAATATATAATATATCCAATGATAAATATATTATATATCCAGTGATATTCACAGATTGTCTTGTCTAGGGTTGGACCGATATACAGGGCCGATATTGTCCTTTTATTAAAAGTCAGATCTGGTCCAGTCAGTGTCATCAACCTCTGATATGATGCAGTTTGATTTATAACATATTTATTTTAGAATTGATCAATACTACACTGGTTGTCTATGGGAAGACCTTAACCTGAACTGATTCTAATGAGACATTTTGATCAGATTCCACACAAGTAGGCATGAATATATTTTATTACTATCTTCCCGTGTTACAATGGAGAGTTTTTCACTCTGACAACAATACATTTCTAGGAGAAACACTGATTAGTTGTAATTTTTTGGACTGAAAATGTCGGTATCGGCCTTCAAAAACCCATATCGGTCCAATCCTAGTCTTGTCTGTGTGCATGCATGTTAGTGTGCTCATGTGTTTATTGTTTGCACCCTTGTCTTCATCAGTGCAAGGAAATATTGAGATGGAAAAGAATCTGTGTGGAAAGAGAAGAAGACAGACAAGGAAAAATGCAATGAATTAAAAAGATCCTCTTTTCACATTGCAGGGAAAAGCGTCTACGCTCAATGGACGTCATACTAGAAATGTCAGAGCAGCACAGAAAGACTAAATTCTCCCCAGAGGAAACTGTACTGCTCCAATCACAATGTATACCATCTAATCATCTAATCAAATTAGATGGAAACTCGCCTTTAAAACTGCAATCAGAACATTAATTAATAATTGCAAATTCAGTGTGTATGCCAAATTTGCCATTCAAGTTCTGTGGTAACATCTAATGGCTGAAACACGTTTCCAAAACAAAAGAACACCGTGGATGGAGGACGGATAAAGATCCCAGAGGCATCACTTCCAACCATATATAGCCTATAGTAAAGTAGTCTATAATGTACAGAGCCGGTTGATCCAGATGGGAAAATGAGCAGCTGTGCATCTTAACTTAATCTCAAACTGTAAGGATGCTCTGAGAAGTTTGTTTTCTCCAAGACAACTTGGAGACTTCACAAGGACACAAGCATCAACTTGGCATTCTTGGATTTGATAATCACCTTAAGATGGTCTTGTCAAGACTCCTTTAAAGAGAACAAGCAGCAGTGTTGCCAACTGTCTTCCAAGGAAAGTAGCTATTGGCTGCTCAAAAAGTCGCTAGAAGTCGCCAGATGACTTCATGCACTCATTTGCATACTATAAGTAGATGTGTCCATAGAGATCAGCCCAGCACAACTAGTCTCCATGTTAAGCTCTAGTAAGATTCTTAACAAACCATTACAGCAGCTGCTCCTGACCTCAGCCTCTTCCACTGTGTGTGTGTGTGTGTGTGTGTGTGTGTATGTGTGTGTGTGTGTGTGTGTGTGTACTGACCTGTTACCTCATCTGCGTTGGGGTCAATGAGGCGATCTGCACCGTAGTCCATAGCACTGTGAGCGTGACGCTGGACACACATGACAAACATGTATTAATGTGTAATAATTACATCTTGAGCTCCCTTTTCTAGCAGTCACTAAGCTTTTTATATGGTGGCATTTTGGTCATCAAAAACAAATTTCCAGTTATACTCCATAGAGAAAGGAGAAAAAAAGACCAGTCCGTACAAGAAAAAGGGAAAAAGGGTACAGTATGTATATATGTGTGTGTGTGTGTGTGTGTGTATATACATGCACACATACAGTATACATACATATATACATATGTATACATATATAATATGAATAAAATGAACAAACGCTGTATAAGTGCAAAAATACATAATGACAGTGCAGGGCTTTTCAGAATGCACATGCCGGCATGTTTCAAATTTTGCATGGGCATTCATGCATACATGCATATACACTTTTACACACACACACACACACACACATATACACACACACACACTGACCGGTGGCCTGTTCACTATCCAGTAGGCCCTTTCCTGACAGTCAAACACCACGCGATCCGGCTTCTTCCTTTCCTTTCCAGCCCTGACACACACACACACACACACACACACACACACACACACAGAACAGAGCGAGAGAGAGAAAGAAAGAGAGAGAAAGAATGGGGGGTTGAGACTTTCACATTGAAACTTGGCTGTTATGTCTGCATTGACTTTCAATGAGGTCAATACTTAATCAATTTCCCCAAAAGGCTCATTCTCTACACAGATCAGTGTTTTGCAGAACTGGTTAGACTGGTTTGCTTACTGTTTCTTGGGGTAGGTTGAGTAATGATGTGGCAAATGCCTGGAATGATTTAAATTACTTCAATCGCATCACTCTAAGGCCATACGAGCGACGCCAGTGGCAAGAAAGAAAACCATAGTGAATCCTGAATCCAGACATCAGATGTTGCTACACCTACTTGTACTGTTCGGTAGCCTGCATCACGATGAAGTCCCACTTGTGGTTCAGCCACTCATGGAGGTGATTGTAGTGTGCCTGTTCAAACAAGGACAGTCTTTATAGCAAGAAATGGTGCAATCACTCAGTATCTGCTTTTGGAGAACACAAGAACGGAACAGGCCGAATGAATCACTGAGACATCTTGACATTGGGCAATAATCATGGTAGTCAGTGATAAAAAACTTTTTTCCAGCACTGTCATTATTGTGGCTTTTACCATGATATATAGTGAAAGCAATCAACCTAATATATATACACACATACACACACACACAAACACATATAATCATGGAATATGTTTTATAACACTGTGTGCACTTACCTGTTCATAGGGTTCCAGCATGCCTTTCTTGCGGATGTTCCTCTTTGCCAGATAAATGGCTACAAATCAGAAGAAAGGAAAATAGTTTAACAACATATGCTACAAAAATTATATTTATATTCAAAGATACAGGCTTTTGCTATAATATGTCTGTTGGTATAACTCTCTTTCAGAACATACTTAAGCACACCGAAACTGTTATAGGCTGACATCATCCATGTTTCCCCGGTAGATCATTGGCTCTAGTGCTCCATGCTAACACTTTAACATACACTACGTTGATAGTAGGCTCCATGCTAATACTTTAGCATACACTTTGTTGATAGTAAGCTCCATGCTAACACTTTAAGCATACACTATGATAGTAGGCTCCATGCTAACATTTTAGCATACACTATGTTGATAGTAGGCTCCATGCTAACATTTTAGCATACACTATGTTGATAGTAGGCTCCATGCTAACGCTTTAAGCATACACTATGATAGTAGGCTCCATGCTAACACTTTAGCATACATGTGGGGTAAATGGACTCCAGTGCAAATGCTTTTGTTGAGCCTTTCTCCACATGCACACATACACTACCACGTTCTCCATCACATAGAAATTAGCCAACATACCTATCAGAGATGACAATTGCAATTGCAAAAGTGTCACTATGGAGAGGCTCACTGCACCACCTCTCATACTACAAACAGTAACCCCTGGTCAGCACCACGGACAGCAGTCCTATGCTCTCTAAATCAAACAAACGTCCCTCATATAGCCTACAGCTTTAACTGAATAATGGCCAACAAGTAATATTGGTTGACAATGACAACAAACACATAGTTATTGCTTGCAACCGCAGGCATTATACATATGGAGAATGGAGAATATTTATAGAGCCTGTAGATCTGTGTAGTTAGCGTGGGTGATTCCGAACAATCACTACAGCTGCTGATTTCACTACTTTAGGCAACCATCTCTATATGGCATTGCACTCACCATAGTCAGAGTCCTCTGCAACCCATTTCTGTGCAGGCCAGAAGTATGGCGTCTGGAAAGGTTGGATTTAGAAAGACAATATTAGTGATATTATTTCACTGCATATAGATCTGTGAACAACAGTGTCCATAACACTGATAAGTTTCAGCAGAGTATAATTCAGTCCATAAAAAGGACTGAAGTATTTCCTGTTTTTTTTATTCTTTAAAGGTGCTACATATTTTAAACATCAATATATCATTGTAAAATTAATTGTGATACGTTGGTAGAATTACTGTAAACAAATGGGACCATGGAGAGAATTGGTAGCCTCTATCACACCAGTGGCTACTGTTTCTCAAAATTAAGACCACATTTCCCATAAACCCTGTTGCTTCCTGACGCAAAGAGGATGTCCCTCCCTGGCGTTGTTTGTTTTGAGGAACAAGAAGAAAGATAGCAAACAACAGCCCTTGATAACAGCGAACATGCATTCAGACCAGGTAAGCTAAGAGTTCAAGTTAGAACTCTGCAGAATAGTGGAACTGGAATAAAGCTGTGGATGACTTGCAAAGTAAAAACAGCTCCTGTTTTGTGCTGTAAAGCAATCCAGCAGATTTCCCGCCAAATGTGACCCAGTGGCATACAATGTAAAATGCAGTGTAGAGGCTGGTAGAGGCTGCCCATCTTCTCGGTGATGGTCTCATTTGTTTACAGTAATTATACTAATGTGTCAAAATGAATGTCATGATTTATGGGTGTTAAAATATTACACATAGCACCTTTAAACAGAGGGGCACAAGCATGAACTCAAGGAATCAGGCTAACTTAGGACACATGTTATGACTTGGAGACTGTTAATTGCAATACCTCGTTTGTAGCAAAGAAAAGGGGGATTTTGTTTTACCTGGAAGCGGTAGAGAGTGGCATCGTTGCACATCACCAGCTTCTTGTGGTTCTGCAGAGGGTAGATGTAGCCATAGGCCACCAACATGGTGGCAAAGGCCTGAGCCTCTGTAAAACAGAAGAGGAGGGAGGACACGAGTTAGGAGAAGGCAGAAAACATCATGAGGATGACGTGTATATGATCGTTGTGCCTTGGTTAATAATCTTATTTCATAGCTTACAAACACAACACATTTACCTTCTTGAGTGATCGTCAACTTGTTGAGAATCCATGCGATGATGTCCTTACCTGCGTGGGAACAGGTGAATATTTGACATTCAGTCCATTACAGGGAGCTGGATACTGCATGTATTGTACACACACAGTAAATGAAATAGCCTCTAAACTCTGGGGGTTAATGCTAATACGAATCCAAACCCCTTAATTTTATCCCTGAAATGTCCTTAATTTCTCAATCACATAAACATTAATTATCCATTAAAAATAACATAGCTTTAAAAAAGTAAGGTTAGTATCATGAGTTATAAGGGATTTATTCATGGGTTGATTCATGGAGACACTAGTAATTAAGGGATTTTCCATGGCTTTTGTGCAGGTTTACAGGTTATTAATTCCTGTATCCCTGAATTTTACATTAAATTAGAAGGTAAGGAGTCAAAACTTAAGTGGTATTTAAGGTGGTTTTGATGGGATCTCCTCCATTAATAACTCCCTTAATTAATTTTAAGGGGATTCTGCATGAATTAATGTAAATATAAGGTTATTTTAAGGGATTACTGGTTCATTTTGAAAATTTGTACCCACATGTAGAACTGGATATGCTTATCTGAAACCTTGACCACATGGACTCACATCACATGGTGGGTTTGGCCCAGGCAGCCACGCTGATCTTTCCCTTGCTGCTTTAGACCGGATTAAAGAGCCACTTTGGCTCCTAAAGCACCACCCAGATCTCATCCAATTGTGGGATGCCTTATTTAGCCTGTGTTAGCAGCTTAGATAGCCGAGGCAGCCTGTCACCGTGTCTATACGCTCTGAGGTTTAACAAATGCAATTAAGAAATGTGGCACTGATTTGGCTGCCATTATATTTTCCTCTATCCACCAATTCCCATAAGTGATAATTGAGGAAGTGCAGGCTATCTGCAGTTTTCCAGAGAGACAGAAATAAGACTTTTAAGATTTACCTGGACTGAATTGGATTTAATTTCCAAACCAGAATAAAGAAATAAAGCTGGACAACCAGCCTATTTCTGACTGAACATAGATAATGAAACTATAACTATTTATAGTTGTGAAACTATAAACGGGCAGAAAACAGACAGCGGACGACATTTTAATACTTTACTTTTAATACTTTAAGGCCTTGAGACTTTTTCAGACTTGGTGTGTGTGTATGTGTGTGTGTGTGTGTGTGTGTCTCACCAGCGATGACGTGGGGGATGGTGGTGACGTTGAGTTTCTGCTCCGAGCCTTTAACCCCGCCGCTCGGGTTCTGCATCTCCACCACAAAGGTCTCCAGCTGGAACCAAGAGAGGAGGAACCAGGATTCACTTGTATGATCAAACACACACTGAGGACTGACTGTTAAAATTATGAAAAAGTGACTTGTGAATTTTAGAATTCAACACTCACTGCAATGTGGAAGCAAAAAAGTTCATTTCCTGCACTGAATTAAAGCTGCACTAGGCAACTTTGCATGTTGTCGACTCAAACTAGCAGCAAGAGGTAACTGAAAAATTTGAACTTCAATACCCAGAAATCCTGTAATGTGATGTGAGTAAACTGCACACAGCACGCTCATGTTTACCAACCCAGCCAGTCTGTGATGCTTTATACCAAAGATACCAAAGAGATGAGAGAGGACAAGATCTAACGTTGGTATGTCCAGCTTTCTCTGGACAGAGTGCTGCTCACTGCTGTTTAGGAGACAGTTTGGATTTCACTCTTAAATTTTGATTCATCACTTCCTGTATGGAGAATATTTCCCACCAGTGACCATACTGACACCAGAATTTAATTTGGGCAAACAGGGGGAATCTCTGGCATCTCAATCAGTGGGAATGGGACGTTCTTCCCAGGCCCACTTTTAAAATTTTGCTTAGTGAAGCTTTAGGTCCTCCATAGACGCCAACTACTTAATGGAGGCCAGTCAGATGTTCAGACCCAGTCTGTGGGAAATCTAACAGAAAACTTTCACAAGGGCATTTTCCACACCATTCTGTCATTTCCTCTATATTGCTGATAACTGCACTGTACAGGCAACTTGCAAAATAAAGGAAAACACCAACATGATGTGTGTGTAGGGCTGTATGGGCCACCAGGAGGTGCCAGGACAGCTTCATATTCCACAGGACCTCTACTGGAGGGATGTGACATAATTTCTAACATCATCTGGTGTTTTGCTGAAGGTGAGGTGGAAACCTGTGTCCCAGGCTGGGTGTTCAGCTGGATTGACATCTGATGAATGAGATGGCCATGGAACATAGTTTACATTGTTTTCATCATTCATCATTGATGTTTCATGTGATCTGTAGATAGGTTTGCTGTCAGCCTCCAAGACACCACACTCACCAGAAAATCAGTTACTCCGGTATTTCCTTTATTTTTGCATGAATGAATGACTGAATGAATGAATTTTATTTTTTTTTGTCATGTCACACTGGTAGCCCATACAGTCCATTCACAAGAGAAAGAAGCAGAGGTGTGACCAAGTCAATTTTGCTCGAGTCCCAAGTCAGTCTCAAGTCTTGAAGCACAAGTCTCAAGTCAAGTCCCAAGTCTAAATGTAGATTACCAAGTCAAGTCCAAGTCAAGTCCATGTCATTAATGTCAAGTCTCAAGTCAAGTCCCAAGTCAAAATGTAGAACAGTCAAGTCAGAACATATCTAGGACTTTTCAATGCAATATCGTTCATAGGATAAAAACTCATGATAAGAGCATCATGAGTTTGATTTCTATAATCAGTTTCAACTTCAATAAATTCAATCATTCCATACAAATTCAGAAAACAATTTAAGTTCAGTCGTCTGCTGGAACAAATCTCATCACTTTCAATCTAAGTCATTTACACAAACACAAGATCTCAAGTCAAGATTTTAGAAACCTTTTCAAGTCATCAAAGTACAAGTCAGAGTCAAGTCCCAAGTCACCTGAACCCAAGTCAAGTCAAGTCTCAAGTCTTCTCTTCATGCATCAAGTCAAGTCTCAAGCAATTAAAACTGAGACTCGAGTCCAAGTCATGTGACTCGTGTCCCCACCTCTGGAAAGAAGGAAAGACAAGTACATACAAACACTATTTCCTAAAGCCTTTCATGGGTGCAAAAACTTTAAGCATGTGCAAAACCAATGACACAACCCCTGATTGGTCAAGCAAATTGTCTTGCACCTATCACAAGTCTTAGTGCTGACTTTGAACATTGCAAAGCTTTTTGCACCCACTAAAGGTTTTAGTAAGTCTGGCATCATAGTGTAGGCTATTCATACATACACATAGGTGTCTACATGTAGTCATACATGTATACAGTTAGGTGAATACAAAAGAAAACACCAAATATTATTCCAATACTGCTTTCTTAATTTCCAAAGCTTTCTCCAAATAGTCTGCTAGCCCAAACTTCTCAGTTCAAACAACCAACTTTAAATTTCAAATTCCGTACATGAGTTGGGCACACAGTGATATTTTCTTCAGGTTATATAGAACATAGTTTTCAGTCATATGTTAAAGATTAATCTCACAAAAGGTGCATAACTTTGGTTTGCTCGACATTTCTGTAGCTTCTTTTACTTTCAGAAAGTTTAGTTTTAGGGATGGGACGATATATCGAAATTCAATATATCGCGATACAGAAATGTGACGATACGTATCGTGGGGCAGAAATATTAATCGCGATATTAGCTCTATTTTATTCTGCTGTAGTAATCACAAATGAGACGCTTGACCATCACAGTTTCACAAGCTCTCCATCCAAATTATATTATTGTCACAGTCAGACTTTGTTGTCATTTAACTTTTATTTATTACAGTGTATCCTGGTTGTATGGAATCGTGAACCCTGTACACTGTAAAGTGTGACTTTCTACTGCAGTGACTCCCAGCAGCAGAGAAGCAAAGCTAATTGGCTTTCAGGTGGAATTAGACGGAATCTTTTACAAGCCTCTGCTCTTCTGGCGATAAACAAATTACCTATAAAGCTCATGAAAATATCATGTGCTGAAGGAGACACAATGGAGAGGGAACGAATAAAACAGAATTTAAAATGTATAAATATTGAGAGCAGGGACACAATGCTCTTGAAACTGGAAATAGTTCTTGTTGTGTCAGTTTTTGGTAGATAATAGAATATACTTTCATGCCCCATGTTTTTTCAGTGCAATAAAAGCAAATGGCAGCTTAGTACAGATATGGTAAGTCACCCATAACTTTCACAATTAATGCATCTATAATGTTTAAAACGTGTCCACATTAGGCTATTTCTGATTAAATTAAGAATAATCACCATATATTACAAATAAAATAGCCTCAGTTAATGTCACAGGTGTAGCAAAAAACAGTGACAATATTTAAAGCTGACAAATAATAACAATATTCATATCCACTCACCTTTTTGAGGCAGTGCATACGGGGCCGGTAATGCTGCCCCCGGTCTGGACGGACCGTTCTTATTGTCATATTTGCAGAGGAATGAAGACCAAATCAGACTTGAAGAGGAAAATCCTGGTGTAAAATATCCCAAATATGATGTATAGTTGTTGACAGAGAAGTGTGTGTGTGTGTGTGTATGTATGTATGTGTGTGTGCGGTGGACAGGAACACACTCCTCCTGTCTGGGGATTGTAAGACAGGATGGGAGGGATGGATTTATCCTCAATTAGCTGTAAGAAGCTTCTGCTCTCGACCCCCAGCAGTTAAAGAGAAAAGCCTATGTGGGTGGCTCTTTAATTTGCTCCTCTTTTAGATTTTTTTTTACCACTTTTTCTATCTTTTGTTTAGACGTTGACAATCCTTGACAATACTGACAATACTTTTTTTCTTCTCTCTCTCTCTGTGTAATGTATTTTTATTGCTTTTAAACTGTGTTTTACAATGGAATTCTATTATTTTCATTATTTATTTATTTATTTTTTTATATTTTATGTTTGGATGTTTTACATTGTAATTATATACTGTATATATATTATATATAATATATACTGTATATATATTATTATAATATATATATATATATTGTAGAATTGATCAATACTACACTGGTTGTCTATGGGAAGACCTTAACCTAGTATGCATGAATAGCCTATATAATGATATTAATAGTACTACTACTACTGCTACTACTACTACTACTACTACTACTAATAGGCTAATAATAATAATATGATATATAAAGATATGTTTTTGTTATGTATGGTTGACAATATAGGAACAACAATTAATTTAAAAGACCCAGATAAAACAGAAAGCATAGCTCCCCCACTGAATACTTATAGGCTACAAGAATATGTGTTGGCTGACAAAAATATAGAATTTAATAGACATAGGCTATGATTGTTTTTTTCCCAATAAATAAAAATACATTTAAAAAACAAATGGGCCCTTTAAAACATTGTGATTATTTTTTCCGAAGTCATTCCAATAATCATAGGTAGGAACGAGTGTAACAGTCCTTATCCACAGTAACGGGAAATACAGTGACACGGTTGTTCACACTGGGACTGATGATGTTAGACAAAGACAGTCTGAGATCACCAAGAACAGCATTGTTGCAGTGTGCAGCCTGGCATGACTAGTCGCCTCCAGCAGAATCGTCCTCTCAGGGCTTCTACCACTCAGACGGAAGCAAGAACATCGTCAGCAAACTCTTACTCATTACTTGGCTGACTGGAGCTCCACTGGTCCAGCTTCTGCTAAAGAGACATGGCCTCCACCCTGACTGGATGGGGTTTTCCAATATATCCGATAGCACAAACTGACACCAAAATCATCCATGTGTCGTTGGCTCAGGTGCTCCATGCTAACACTTTAGCATATACTATGTTGAGTGATATTAGGCTCAATGCTAATACTTTAGCATACACTATGTTGAGTGACAGTAGGCTCCATGCTAACACTTTAGCATAGGGTACATTATGTTGTGTGATAGTAGGCTCAATGCTAACACTTTAGTTTAGTTTATTACTTTATTTGACAGGGACAGTGCATATTAATAACATTTCTGAAAATATGCCAGATTCAGCCAAAAAGGCAAATTTTCATCTGTAGTCCCAGGCAGGCAATAGTTGAAAGCACAAATGTTAAGAATAAAAACATTGGAAATACAATCAACGATAAAAACAGTGAAACATATGCAGATACAAACAGAGCCTGCACTACGTAGAGACAAGAAAGACAGCTCTTATAACACACAAAATCAACAATAGCATGACAACAATCAACAAATAGCATGACAGCACAATCAACAAATAGCATGACGACACAATGTTAGTCCTGGTGAAGTGTGGATATTATGTACAGAGCCTATAATAAGCAAGAGCAGCTCTTACACTAAGCATAATAATGCATTAACTTTAACAATTAACATAACTTTAGCATAAACTTGGAATTTAAAAATAAATAAATCTGCAAGTGACTTCAATTCCACGATTGCATTGCATTTTCTGCAAATAGACAATTAAATCATTACAGCAAAAGACAATTGTATGAAAATTATCTGTTTAAGAGGAGAGGCAGTCATGCAGATCCATTACAGTCCTTATTTATTGTACATCATAGCTTAACATTCCATGAACATTCTTAAATTGCTATTTCTTGGACAAAACTGGGTCATTCAATTCACTCACTATCACTCAGTTAAAAGGAAATAGTGCTCCTTACAACACACACACACACACACACACACACACACACACATTTTTATTGACAGGAGTTTATGTAGATATGGTTTGGATTCATTCATATGAAATGAAGCCAGGTCTACAAACATTATATTTTTGTGGTGGAGGCTATGATGTTTGATATAGAATCAGTCTAGAGGCAGGCTTTAAGCTCTATGATGATATCAGTGAGCACAATACTCAGCATTGTTCCCTCAGTGACATCTCAGGAATGAATGCTGCTCTGATCTCTAGTCAGTGGCAGAGTGTTTGTGTTGAGTGTGACTGTCAACCAATGCCAAAATGTGGCAAAGCTGTATGTTTCTGTGTTTTTGATTCCCTTCTAATCAATACAACTGAATGTAAGACTTGTAGAACGTCAAATGAGAACATTTTTCTCTTGTGCTATGTACTGTAAGCCTAAGTGTGTCTATCAATTGAGGGTTGAACACACTGAAAATTCCTATTAGCCTACTTTTGTATTTTTGAATCAAGTCCTCAGCATACCAAAAATTCTTGCTTCTAACTTGGTCATTTGGTCTCACTGGGTGTAGTCTATTACGCAACTATTTTTCCTGTAACAGGAACTTTTCTCTTTTAAATCTGGATGGCTTGATAAATTGAAATATAGAATCACATGCCCATTTCATTTCAACCCAACAGTATGCTACATTAATCAAAAGTGGATGGAATGAATCAGAATTAGCCTACTCTTATAACTGTCACTGAGCAACTTTGCTCTTTTGAGTATTTTTAAGTCAGTAATTTTATTTTTAGTTATGTTTTGACTTAAGTATCATACTTCGCTACATTTTAAATCACATCCACACAGTCAAATTCTGTAGGCTTTACATTAAGAACTGTATGTTAAGATTTATCCATGCTAGTAGTTTAGTTAGCATTAGCCAAAAAGCCAAAAAGCATTAGCCATAAATCACACAATAAGTTGTTGTACTGGTTCATGCTTTACTTTGTTTAGACACTATTTTTTTTTTCTTCAATAAAGAGAACCTAATTTGAACTGTCTGTCATCTCGTCCCTTTTACATTACATAACAATGTTGTTGCTTTGTTGTAACTGAGTAACTTTTAGTAGGCTACATTTTAAATGAGCTACTTCATTTTCAGTTAAGTAGATTTTTACGCCAGTAATTTTACTTCTGCTTAAGCTAAATTACAGCAAAGAAACAGCACTTCTGCTTGTGTAGGATATTTTTGTACTATTTCCACCCCTGAAATTAGCCAATTCAGGATTCATTAATCTCTGAAGAAATGCAACTACTCTGATAGGATCGCTTCCAGTATCTATCTAGCAGCGCTGCTTAAAGAGGCGCAGCTTTGAAAGGAACAGACTACTAGAAATGTGTCTCTGACTGCTGAGACCCGCCCAAACATTTCTTCACATTGTTGAAGCCTGTGCGCGCTCGTGTACTTCATCGTGGGCACGCCTCGCCCGCGACTTGTGCTGCGTTCAGGCCCCATGGGAAAAGTCGTCGGAACGTCCTCAAGGTTCAAAGCAACGACTTTGAAATGCTCACGCGTTCAAACTCGTTTGAAGCCGTCAAGATGATATGACTGAAATTTTCTGTAGACCTTGGTTGCACCTAATATGCTTTTTCACATGCTCTTAGTGAGTGACACGACTGAGTTCATGTTTTACAGCCAACCAAACAGTGCAATGTCAAACGTAAATGGAAAAGTCCAGCAAATAGCCCAGTTGTGTCCTGCTATGGTATTTTAAGAGTTCATTTTGTTGGTTATATTTTAAAGTAATATATCACCCGACATGACGACAGGTATGTCTGTGTCGTGACGTCAGAATTCAGTAAGTTGGAGAAATCAAGGTCCATCGCCAAACCACCAGTTCCCAAGTAGTGTTTGCCAGCTGGAAGCTAAGGTGAATAGTAGTTATAGCAGAATTTACCACCTGAAAACCGAGGTAAACGGGTTTTTCTCGTATACAACCTAAAAGCCGAGGTAAATGTTACATCCAAGTAGGATGTTCTTATCCATCATCTTTCCCATAGGCCATGAACGCAGCATCAGACTGGGGTGAGCTCAGCCCTCCCTGCTGTCTGTATCGATGAAGTTGTTTCAAAGATGGCGGATTTCCTGCCGTCCCGCTCCGTTTTATCTGTATGTTTTCCTAACTGTCTCCTCACAAGCGGCGAGGCAGAACAGTTGCGGAAATCTAAAGAGATAGACAAGTGTCTTAATCGAGATAAGACGTATGTAAAACGGCTAGTAAAGATCCTATTACTTGGAGCAGGCGAGAGCGGCAAGTCCACTTTCCTCAAGCAGATGCGCATCATCCATGGGCAGGACTTCGATCAGAGGGCCAAAGAAGAATTCAGAGCCACGATTTTTAGTAATGTTATAAAAGGTAAGGCTACACAGAACAGTCATTGTCTTTTATATGGTGGTGTTGGCTTGTTTTGACCACCTTTGGTCACTTATTTTGGTGTCTGGAGTAGTGAGTGGGAAGTTGGACACAGCTAGGCATGCTAGCTGTAACTGAACATATCCTAGCAGCGACTGGAGGGGCACTTTCTCTGTCTCACAAAGCTAGCTTGACTAGCTAGCTAAGCTACGAAGAAACGCCCATGTTATTTGTGTTTGTCTACGGTGGGACTGAGGGCACTTGTGCGTACACACGAGGGTAATCTTTTGTGTTAATTCAAAGCTTTATTCCAGTTATCTTAGTTATTGTTTATTATAAAAGTTTATCAGTGCAAAGTTTAACACAACATAAAACAAATAGATATTGTCCTGATGTTTTTCTCGTGGCCAGTGTTAGCCCCGATGCGTGCCGTTCTGTATGGTATGGGGAGAACATCACGCCAAATCCATTCAAAAATGTGACAGTTGCCTTGCATATCAGCAAACCTATCATAGTGGTACCTGGTAGAACATGACTTAAGACCTTCTGATTCGTTATGAGTCACTCTTCAATTCGGCATACATCAAATACACCTAGCATAACATATTCAATCTAACTTTTTGGATTTAGTCGCCTGTTATTCCAGCAGTCTTCTTCCACCAAATACACCATGGTGAGCGGCAGTGTGAACCAATTTTAAAAGATGAGATTTTGTTGAAATAAAGTGCTGCTTAGTGGATCATCTATATACCGGATTCACCAGAAGAGTCGAACATTTCGCACATCGCCTTCAGTCAGTTTGTACAGTTTCAGTTTGTGCGCTTGCCATAACCAAGGCAGAATGCTGAATTGTTTGAATGGAGTTTTGCGTGACTTTCTCCAAACAATAGAGCGTCACGTTACGGAGCTAAACAATGCAAGTTATCAATATCAGCTTATGAAAATGGTGTGAAATTGTGTGTTAGTTCAAGCTACAGCACAGATGGAGAGCATGTTAAGTAGTTTTAGTAGTCAGCTTTGATTTGGTCCAGCTTTAAGCTTGCTGGATAGATGCAAGTGCTTTGTGAGAACTGAAAATGGACATGTGGAATTACTTGCTAAGCCCAAAGCCTTGGTAGGACCTTACACCAACATTTAGCAGTCTGCTGGTGGTGATTAGAAAAGTAGGGAAGGTGCAGTCTTTGGTATTTGACTACTAAAAGGCCAGCTAAGTATCTTCTGCATTTAATGTGTGGATGTGAAATTGTAGGACACACAGCTTAGGGTTGCTAATCACTGCAGTTTTGTAATATGTAGTTGAGCATAGTCCTTAGTATTACTAATCGAATAAACATGCCTATTTGAAAAGATATGGAAGGTTTGTTTTTTCCCCATCCTGAGATGGAAGGTCATTTGGGGCCTTAGGGGATGGCCACACTGATCTGTTGTGTCTGTCTGTATATGTAATTTTCAATTAATTTTCAATGAGAGGTGTCCATTACCCGGACAGGACTGATGAGGGCGGCCACACTGATCCATCAGAAAATGGACGTAATTTTTTGACTGATAGATTTCTGTCCGTTGGGTTGTTTTGGAGCGTCAGTGTGGTGGGTGTGGCAGAAGAATAGTAAGGAGAAAACATGCCAAGAAGGCTTTGCTCACAGTGGAGCAACTTCATAGAAAAAAGAAGAAACAGACTATACAGTATAAATTAAAAAAGAAACTGGCCTGGAAAACCTACAGTCACCCCAACATTATTCCAGGCTTTTTCTGTTTTCGCTTTGTTTTTGTGATCCTGTGATGATGAGCCGTACAACAACGGGATGCATTGTCTCAGTGTTTTCGCCGCCACTTGTCCCAAAGTCAAACTTAGGAACGCCTCTAATTGGCTATATGGATAGTGACAAATCCGTCCATCCAGAAAAAGACGAGGCAAGAAAGTTCTGGCCGTCAAAACGGAGGGAAATCTGACAGGGATGGGCGCATCATCACCTGTCAGGACAACGGACAGCTCTCATTGAAAGCTAAATTAAATGAACGTACACGATCAGACACAACAGATCGGAATGTACACCATCCCGTTGTCGTATGACTCATCATCAAAGGATTATCTTGTATCTTAAATCTTAAATGCTTCTATTGAACCGTCCCCTCAAAAGTGATTCAAAGTAACAAAGGTATCGTGGGCAACTAAACCTACCAGTTGAATCAGAGGGGTGCTTTCTCACACTTCTTTCGGTATCGTTTCAGCAGGATGTCCCTAACCAGCTGTGTTGTTTTAGCTGTGGGTGGGTACTACTGGGGAACCCCGGAGACACTGATGCTGATATCATCCATTATACTGTAGCTGATACACGGGCAGGTGGGGACCGCAGCATACATCTGGTTTAGTGGTTGTTGGAGCGGTAATGTTACATCAGAAGTCTCCAACCATGGTCCACCAAGAGCCATGTTGCTGATTTTAGTCATTAGCACACCTTCAACTGGAGAGGGAGGAAGTAATCAGTGAAATGAGCTGCTGTGGTGTTTGATTTGAATGCGTACCTGCGTACACGTGGCTCTGGATGGCACTTGGGTTGAAACCAACTGATCTACACAGTTCTGAGACAGACAACCGAGTCTACGGTACTGGCAAAGGGCTTATTTTTAGACATTGTTGGCTCATCCTGGTGATGTTAATAGATGAATAGAGCTCTATTTTCAGCTCCTGGCCCTCTGATGTATTTCGTGCCATGTCTTTTGAGTCAGCTACATGCCGGGACTCTTTAGATAGGAACATATTGAAATATTAGAAGTTATTGCTCAGTTTTTTGCCCATGTGGAATTAATGTCATCAGTCACATGGACGTCTTCATCATAGTGTGTTGTTGTGCAACACAGCACATCATCACTGCTTGAATCAAGTTTAATTCAAGCAGCGTCTGAAATTAACTTATTGGCTCACCTGCCAAGGGCTGGTAAACTAAAAACTGTTTGATTACAGAGCCATTGTTTTGCCTCGATTTGATTGGCACATGGTCAGAGAGAGTGTACGGTGGCCAGTAGGGACAATATCTGAAGAAACTGTGAAAAAACACAAATGGTGTTAAACAAATCAAAGCTATCATATATTTTAGATTCTTTAAAGTAGCTGCCCTTTGCTTTGATGGAAAGGCAAAGGCTTTGGAAAGAAATTCATAAGCATCAACTTCACTATTTATATTTGTCTAACAAATTTCAAGCATTTAAGCATAAGCCTTTAGATCAAAACGGCTTTAAGATAATGAGAAACATAGTACATTCAATCAGGTGTGTCAAAACATTTGACTGGTAGTGTATATGGTGCAGCGATATCTGACCCTGGCATTTGCTTAGTTCTCAATTGACAGTTCCTCACGCTCTCGGCCTTCCCATCTAACTGTTTGGCGGCAGCCGCGGTATTCAAATGTCCTCCGGAAACTTCCCCTGTTGACTATTTGCATTCTACAGGAACGGCCTGTTTTTCAGGCTCGGCTCTATGTCACCCTGCCATAGCCTTTGTGGCATCTCAGGGCTTTAGAGTGTGACCATTTGGTCATATTTTGCAACTCCTTTTCAGTTGTATCACTGCATTTTTTTCCCCGTGGTTGCACCAGCGCTAGAGGCAATGCCAAGTCTCTGAAATTTGGACTGTGAGATTCCCTGTGAAAAAGAAATACCGAAGCAGCGTTTTCTAAAGATATTAGTAAATGCTAGTGCAGAGCTGGTAGACTCTTCCCTCCATAAAACCCACCGGTCTCTCTAGGTTATCAAGTTTTTTATAAACACTCTGATGAATGCAATTTGGCCAGATCATGGATTCAAGCTAGTTTTTGCTAAGAAGAGTTAAAATTGCAGTGAGCCAATGTATTAGCCTACAACACCCGAAGCAAAAAAAAATTCATTGCGTCAGCGGTGTTTCAGTTTGGTGTGGTTCAAACGGTAGCCTGTATGCAGATGGCCCAAATGCAATAAACACAAAGTAGGAGGCTGTCGTGGGTTAATAATAATCTTTGACTTAGCTTGACCTAGCAGGTAGGTGAAGGTATCTATGACCAGTAGCATTTGATTTTGTTTTGCACTCAAATATTTCAGATCACGCGTGTATTGACCTGCAGATTTATGAAATAAAAAGATTTATAAAATATAAAAAAGTGCTATTCAACAATGTCAGTGTTGACAGGCAGGACAGTAAGTTGATCACTGATGTAAAATGGCCAATTACTCATTCAGGTAGTGTTTGATCTTCATCTTCATCCCGTTGTATAGTTTGAACACATTTCCGATGGTCCAGCAACCATTTACTGAAGACCAGTCGTTCAGTCTGAACTGCCCTCATTGGGCGAGATTTGAACAGTCTTGTAGTGTGACCTAGGCTTAAAAACGTTGATGGTACCACCAGTGACACCAGTGGAAAGTTAGTCTGCCGAGAGGCCCCTGTAGCCCAGCAGGCCTGTGTTCATTCAAAGGAAGATGGCTATAAGTGTACAGTGTGAAGCGAATGACAATGACCCAGTGACTCACCAGACACAGGAGCCCCTATTTGTACTTCCATGATGTCATTGGTGGGGGGCGGGCAGGAGTTCCACGTAAACTCCCTCTGAATTAGTGCAAATGGAGAAGTGTGATGTGTAAGGCTGGAAAGGCTTGCTCAGCTTCAATTAGAGGGAAATGACTGACGTTAGATATGGGCAAACTGAAAAGGAAACTGTTAGTGTCTGTGTCGTTTTCAGGATTAGTGCGAAATTCGAGGTGGGGGGAGATTTTGTTTAATATGCAGGGGAGCAGCCATGGAAGCAGTGTCTTTCTCTCGCTCTCTGGTGGCGTCTTATGAGCGCACAAGACTGCACATCCTTATTTCTGTCTTGTACATGATGAAGTGAAAATGCAATATGACGTCATTTGAATGTAACCTCTTGACTTGTCCTGCTGCGGTGAGAACAACCTCCATGATGAGAAAAGGTGGAGGGAAACCCTGTGTCGTCGATGGCAATGTGATCAACTGATGCTCCCTATGTAATGTG
Organism: Centroberyx gerrardi; assembly: GCF_048128805.1. NCBI lineage: Eukaryota > Metazoa > Chordata > Actinopteri > Beryciformes > Berycidae > Centroberyx > Centroberyx gerrardi. The sequence goes on along the minus strand of NC_136003.1, from coordinate 5,486,041 downwards.
TGATTCACTTTATAGCCAAACAAGCAGAAAAGCATCATAATCAGGTGATGTTAATGGCTTGCTTTTGTGTTTATTTGATTTATAAAATGCAAAGTAAAGTGGTATGCAATAACAGAGCCCTACATCAGAAGTCAGGGTTGTCAGACAGGACACTACATTGATCACAGCCAGTTACTCAAATTTACCATTGGCCCATTGCCTGCCTTGCCTCCCTATTAATCATACTATGTCAGAGATTCAGTCTATCATTAGCTAAGTGTTTGTTTGGCCAAATTTTGGTTTTCTGATAAACCTTTTGATTAAAAAAACAGGGGAGATTTAAACTCTTCAGCAGTGACTGATGGCCAACCAAAATCTGGTATAAAGAGGATGTGAACTGAGCTGCCTAATATAGCCAACTTCCTATTGGACCTATTATCCTATTGTAATGTAACCTACTTCATTACCTACTGTAGCACATTCTCAACGTTAATAAGATTTACACAGCACAGAGACACATTCTATGCCCAGCAACATTCATTTCAACAGGTGAAATCAAATAGTCTGCTATTATGTACGTCTGATTCAAACATTGCCATTGTGTTAATAAGGCGAATTGTGTGTTGAGTGCAAGCTGTGATCATAACAGCCATTCTTATTCACTAATTGTTTTAATTGCTTTTTTTATTGCTTGGACCCACTAGTGGTTGTATGAGCCACTGTGTTGTGTTGCAGTGTGGTATAGGGCTGCAGCTATCGATTATTTTAGTAATCGAGTATTCTACCGATTATCCCATCGATTAATCGAGTAATCGGATAAGAAATACTTTTGCTTTATTAAAGAGCAATAGTAAATATACAAAAGAGAAAAGCTGTCCGCACGAAGCTGTCCATACGACACTGTGATTTACTGAAAACGAGGTGAAATAATAATTATTATTGATATTTATTACTAGGCCTAAATATCATACAAGTTCATAAGACTGGCTAATGTACATTTATTTACTATGTTGAAGGGTTGCCCTACACCTGCTGACCCTACTCACTGCAATCAAACTAAACTGAATATACCTGCTGTATTGGACTGGTGCATTTTAGGCTCCAATTGCTACTTACACCACCTGATATTTTGCTTTCTGGGGTATTTTATGCATCACTGTGAGGGGAGTAGGTGTGTGTGTGTGTGTGTGTGTGTGTGTGTGTGTGTGTGTGTGTGTGTGTGTGTGTGTGTGTGTGTGTATGTGTGTGACTATCATAATAATAACATGAATGAAGCTCAGGCTTTCACAAATTGACTGCAGCATTTTATTTTCTGTGGTTATTTTCTTGAGCAAAACTTAGCTAACTTAGGGACATCATAACTAGCCACCATATTGATTTACGTTCTTAACTAGCCATTACATATAGCCATAATTAACGTGCATTCTTTACTAGCCTTCATCTCATCCCGTTTTAATATTAAGTGCTGACTCCGCCCACCCGGCCAGTTTCGGCGTACGCCGGTAGCAATTACAAGTGGACCCTATCCTACAGTCCCTGCTCTCAGCGGAGGGAAGGAGCTACGCTGTGTGGGAAGCGCTGTGACCGTCAGACCTCTCTGGATTAGACAAGCAAGTAGAGAAAACCGGCATCAGCCGAACCAATTTATTGCCAAATGCTTTGGGATTCAACACATTAACATTGCTTCCCATGGTCAGAAAAAGTCGGCAGATTTGTCGCTAGTCGATTTTGAGAAATAAAGTCGCCAGGGGGGTCTGAAAAGTCGCTAAGTCTAGCGACAAAGTCGCCAAGTTGGCAACACTGGATCCGAAACTTTGGACACTTTCTGTCGTTTTCTCTGGCCTGTCTCTTCTCTTCGCTCCTCGCTATTTTCTCTCTCTTTCTCCAGCGCGTTGTGCAACAGTAATAATCATCCGTGCGAATCACTGAGTGTGTATATAGTTATATGGATTAAACGAAGCTTCGATGCAAAGAATTTGCATCGATGATTTTTAGTAATCGAGTTACTCGAGTTTCTCGAGGAATCGTTTCAGCCCTAGTGTGGTATGCTGCTGGCCTGCTGGAGCCCCTAAGCCTGGGCTTGATCCCTGTCAGTGATCCGTGGACACTGCATGCATTTGCTGCTATTGTTTACAGTGACTAGGACCTGTGTGTGTGTGTGTAGGTGTGTGTGTAGGTGTAGGTGTGTGTGTGGTAGGTCTCGCCTGATATGGGTTTGATATGGGCCGACAAAATATTCTTAGATTCAGGCTTCCAATAGCCAATATTCATTATCCTTAAATTTCTAAATTTTCACATGAAACGCCAGTACCAATGGTTTTTTTTGCCGATATTAAGTCCTCAAAAGACCAGTTTCATGTCATTCCAAAAAATGACACGTATTCAGTGTTTCCACCAGAGTTTTCTTATCAAGGTGGAAAAGCCTGTGAAACAGCATTTAGAGTATCATGGGACACTAAAACTCCATTGAAAGCCAGACTAATGAAACTCTTCCAGGTGGGTCAGCAGCTCCTTAAGGCAGGGTGAACCAGGTTTACTGCAGGTTTTACAGACTGTTGAAATCTTCCCACACCACACTGGAATGATTTCTCTGGTCAGACATATGATATGAAAATAATAACAGTATATGCATGCATAGGCCTACTTGTGTGGAATCTTGATCAAAATGCTGCATTTGAATTAGGGGTAGAGCAACATAGCTGTGGCGAGAGAGGAACCTCCATCATATCAGAGGTGGACAACACTGACTGGCTGATATCCAATAGTCAATAAAAAGCCAATATCGGCCCCATATGTCAGCAAACCTGCACTTCAGTTTTAGGTGTTAAGTTTATTGAATGTAATGGCGTCTTGAGAAGGCTCCTCTTTACCAAACTCTCCTCAACTGTGCAAATGTAGATAGGTTTGGTGTGGTTGGGTAAACGTCCCTATTAAGCCCACATACCATATAAGCCCACTTGCAACTTCTGAGTCAAATAAAAAAAAACTACATCATAATTTTTTGCTGTGATGTTTCTTCCAATGAAGCTGCTTGTTACATAAATGACACTTTTTATTGTAAGCCAATCAGATTTGTCAATATTGAGTTATCGAAGCACATGTGTGACATGTGCCTGCTGATCCCAGAAGTTGCAAAAAAACGTTGGTGATTTTGGTCCCCTCAGAAGATAACATTTTTTGCATATTTCTACTCCTGTTTTTAGTAAATACTCATTTGTTATCAAAATTTAAGTGATTAGGGTTTTGAATAAGACATATGTTAGAATATTACTTGAATTAGAAATATTGTTTCTTTTGAAATCAAAATATGAGTTTTAGCATTTCATATAGTTGTTTTTTAATGTCATGTGCGTATAATAAAATATTCTGTCTTTTAACCATAAATTCACTGATGTTCCCTTTAAGCCCACCTGCTCCCATTAAGCCCACTTGACTGTGTTTCAATGGGGATTTTCTCCCTTTTGACCTTTGAACCATTTTCCTCCCTAATTTTGACCTCACCTGATGAATCAGCTCTATAATCCAGATAATTAATACCCATATTTAAATATCAGTGATATTGCATAGGTCAATTCATTCTGGATAGGCCTATATTCTATCCTAACATTAACAATAATTTTTTAATCTTTACTTTTCAGATGAGTTTTAGTTTGAGATAACTAAAGTTAATAACTAAGTTAATAACTAAGTTATTGTGTAATTGTAAATCCTGAAATTGACTCATTTACTATCCTTAGAACATTAGTATTGAACCTGCAAACTGTTTTTCTTTCAGTCAGTCGGTCTTCAGAAATCATCTGCACTTTCAACCAGCTGGCTGGACCAGTAAATTTTGGCCAATTTCAAATGCCAACAGCACACCATAGGATAGAGATACAGACAAAATGACAACACATATTGAAAGATGAAGTATTGAAGAGTAATTTCCACTATAGTTTTAATTTTGTTCGTAAATAGTTTTTTGGCTACATTCCAAAGAAGACATGTTGTAAGTTTAGCTTTTTCTGCGTTAACAACACAGCAAAAAGGCTGGCCACGCCTATTTCAAATGCCATTTACAGGCGATAGGATAGGAGTGGAGACAAAATGAAAATAGCTATTGAGAGCTAAGAGATTACAGATTTGAGTAGAACAAGTTTGTATTGTTACGATTTTTTAAATATATATATTTATTTATCAACAAATCATGAAGTGGGCTTATTTGGAACACCCATGGACTTAAAGGGTACGTTAGGTATCCATTAAGCCCATGCCAGACCTTTGACATATTTTGACAAATTAAACAATAAAAACATTAGAAATTGGTATAAATGAATTATTGACACTTCAAATGAGAGATTAGACTTTCATTTTAACTCAAATGTTCTCACTTAAATTGGGGCAGTATATATTAAAAATGTCTGAAAAGTGGATTTGGTGGGCTTAATAGGGACGTTTACCCTAGTTTGTAACCTTGACAAGGAAAAGAACCCCCCTTTGTTTTTAGTTAAGTATGGTTTGAGGTCAGAGGTCATTCAGGAAGCGTGGAGGATTGCGCCATCTGAAATGCCAGGAATTCCACTCACGTGAACACAGTTACAAGCACTAGAATACACACACACACACACACACCACCTCTTGTATGGATTCCTCACTCTTTATCCCAACAGGTATCTGATTTTGCATGCACCTGTACCCAGTGCTGTTGCTAGAAGGGTCTCCCACCAGCAGGGTGCTGCCTGGGTGGCTGTGACATCACAGGGGTAAATATTGACATTCAGTACGAAAATGCCTCAACAAGGCAATAGTTAAACTGTTGAATAAACTTAATCTGCATCGTTTGGCTATTGCACATAGGTACTGGCAGCAGTGTTTTCAGTTTGTTGTACCATTACACTCCACAATAAGACAGACTCCACAATTTAAATTTGCCAAAAGTAACTATATTATATAGGAAAACAACTGCTGCTCTGTGATTCATATCTAATTAAAGCTTTGTTTTTAATAGCCTATCTCTCAAACATTTGTAAAGATAGAATAACAAAAAAGCACATATAAAAAGTATACAAATTGAAAAACAACACATGTAGATAGGGGTGTAACGGTACACAAAAATCACGGTTCGGTACGTACCTCGGTTTTGAAGTCACGGTTCGGTTCATTTTCGGTACAGTAAGGGGAAAAAATGCAAAACATAAAATTGCTTGTCGTTTATTATGAACTTTTGTAAACATCAACAGTTTATAATTTTTTTTAATAAAATTTTAAATGAAACATAATAAAAAATTAAATATATTAAAATAAAATAAAATAAAAAATAGAATACTGCTGCAAACTACTACTAATAAGTTCTCCAATAAATAAAATATTCTCAAATAAATGAAACAAAACATAAAATATAATAAGAAATATATAAAATATAATAAAAAATATAAATAACTATAATAATCTTTTCTTTTTTTAGGAAATGAACTTTTCCACATTGACTAAAGTGCAGCATTTGTTATTGCTTTGGCCCGATCTGAATTACCAGCGAAAGGCTGTTTAAATGACGAAGGGAGCAGCGTTTGCACTACGCTCGTTTTTTTCCTTGCAGCAGTGATATTCACACTCGCATGGAGCCGTTTCAAATGAGTTATCAAGTTTTGACATGTTGCCAGAAACATACCCGATCACTACTGAACAAAGGAGACCTTAACGGTAAGGGAGGGTTTTCAAGCTCTGGCTTATCGTTTGCATTGGCCATGACGTTCGCTAGCCAGAGGCTAGGCTAGGCTAGGCTAGGCTAAGCTAAGCTAAGCGTGCTGTCTGTGTAGTGCGCTCAAAGTGCGAGGCGGAGACTAAACAAACTTCCGGTCCGGCACTTAATATGTTCGTGTGGGAACTCTGATTTGAAGTATGTTCCGCACGCAAAACAAGCCTACTAAGATTGCATTCGGTACACATCTGCACCGTACCGAAAGTCCTGTACCGAAACGGTCCGGTACGAATACGTGTACCGTTACACCCCTACTTGTAGAGCTAAAACAAAAACACAAAAGAATAAATACAAAGATGAGAAAGTATCAAAACTACAAATAGGAGAATTTCTGCTCTGTGAGTCTTTGTTTCAAGTTTCTCACAAATGTTTGTAGACATAGAATAATGAATGCAAAAAGGTTTGCTGAAGAGATAAACATGTTGAAGATATTATGCTACTTCTTGGGACATTGCGCATATTTGGCTCTTGCAGTACAGGTTGAGTGAAAGACCGACAAGTCTGTCCACCGCTTCAGGCTTTGTTAGCATAGGCAGACTGGCGGCTCACTCTGGGAAAGGTTGCTTTGTGAATCTTCCACCAAGCCAGAGGGTCGGACTCATTGTCTGCATGCAGAGCTAGCAGGTAGTTGTTCAGTTCAGCTTCTGTAGCCTGCCTTTCTGTAAGACCTGATGGGGTGGTGTAGGATATTTTTTTGAAAAGCTACCCAGTGTCAGCACCTGCTTCAGTGGCTGTGTGACCAGCTTTGTGATGTGTTCTCCTCTTCCAACATCTCAGTGTTTCCCATACACAGGCTCATCTGTGGTACACCGCCACAATATCGACACTGCAGCCACAAAATCAGAAGTTGGTCAATGTATAAAATTTATCTAAATTGATCTCTACCACTGTGCCTAATGTGCACATCACGTCATGTCTGTCATTTGCCGATGCGCAGACCTTTAGACCAGCAGCATTGTACTCAATCCGACAGAGCCTTCCATTCTGAAAATGAAAGAGAAACTTAAAATTCCACAATTTGCTCCAAACTCGCGTGTGTTAGTAACAGGATTCGTAAACAGTAACTTGATACTGAGATTTATAACACTGCTCAACACTCAGATAGAATCATCAGTGGTGATGTCAGCTTATTCTCATTCAGTTGTAGTAGTAGTAGACAGTTGTCTTGATGGTTTGGGCTAGCTCTGTGTCATCAGCCTCAGGCTTTAACACCTGCTCTTTTTCCAGGACACAGAGAAAGCACTGACCACTCTTTGCGCACCCCAATTGCTGCCGTAATGTTTGTACCACACTGTTGTGATACACAAGTGGTGGTGTGTGACATCTCTGAACTGCCCCTCCAACTTTCCCCTGGAGTCTGTGTAAAACTGAGACAACGCTGTTTATGAAAAATATTTCTGGCCCGGCAGCTCGTATCTGGAGCCAGCTACTTTCATCAGCCTCTTAAACCCCTTATTTTCCACTGTGCTTATTGGCATCGTGTCTTTTGCAATGACATATAGAATTGCACTCGTTATGTCCTTGCTTCTCTTGGACTTCTTATCATAAGCAATAGCTGAAAATGCAGACGCAATTGTTTGTTGCTGAGGTTGAACAGGAGAACCACTAGAGGAGGCTTGACCAAGGCAATATTTTCATTTTGAGTGCACTTTGCATGGCACTCATGTTAATTTTGAGTGGCAGTTTTACATATCTCTGATAACTAAACTAAGTGTCAAGGTACTGTTTACAAATGGCGTTACAAACACTTTGTAGAACAATTGTAGAATTTTACACTGATATCAGTGTATCATATGACGGTACTAAAACCAAGTGTGGACAGAAGTCTGACTGATGATTAAAAACAACAATAAAACAGTCCTATGTAATTAACTGAAAGAAAGAATTGAAAGTTGAAACTGAAGCTACTTTTTAGATGTCCACACCTAAGAAACAATGCTCAGTGCAAACTGGAGAGAAGTTTCTGTTGCCACTGATTTTCGGAGGGCTGAATAGGGCACACTGACTAAATTCAGAGGGACATTTTAGATTTAAGGGATCACTGGTGCAATGATGTGACCTAGATCGAACCCTGTTACCTGTGTGTGTATGTGTGCAAGCTGCCTTCCTGCATGTATGTGTGCATTCAAGTGTTTCTGCAAGTCCAGACTTATTGCTTCTTGTAGAGGAGAGAGTACTGCTGAGCTGAGTTGGGGATTTCTTCTGGCATTCACGGCACTTTGTCAGCTGCAATGTTGCAATAAGCGCTCTAACTAGTTGTGGAATTTAACATCGGGGCCACGTTGGGAACCCGGTTAAAGGCCCACTCCAGTTACACCATTTGAATTTCTAAGCTTTCAAAACTTGTGTCAGTAGCTTGACCAGTGTTGACTGATTCAGGACCTGCCTCACAGGGCAACGGCACTGCTGGGTGTGGATACAAACTGTACTGCAGCAGATTGTCTGTGTTTAAGGAAGTCCTGTAAATAACATTAATAATATATCTGCTAACTGTGTGGAGTGAAAGGCTTTCCTGACACCTGGCACTTGGTGATGGAGGAATGACAGCATGTAATTTTACTTAAGACCTGTTTTGTCAAGAGATTCAAAATTTCAAATGTCAAAAAAGTTGGTCCTAATCTACTGCTGTGCTTATTCCAGGAAGCAGGACTCACCTGTTGCTGCTATTTTAAACCCTATACTAATGATTTTCTTGTAACTTTATTTATTGGAAATGTTGAGAGTTTGAAGTATTTATCATTTTGTCTACTCTCTAAACTATGGAATGGATAAAATGGAAATGGAAAAATAGATTTTAGCAGGTTTTGCTGTACATGAGAGGTAGGTGTGTGTGTGTGTGTAGGTAGGTGTGTGTGTGTGTGTGTGTGTGTGTGTGTGTGGTGGACGAGCCGTTTTCCAGTAAAAAGCACCGAAGGGGAAAGGGACGAAGGCCGCGCCTCTCAGCACAGGAACTGAAGACAAGGAGACAGACAAAATACACCCATCCCTAAGCTCACTACCCCACACACACACACACACACACACACACGCCCCGCAGACAGCTGGATTAACCTGTGTGTTTGGGGACAGACGAGGAGCACACCACATTGTCAGAGCAGGGGGTGAAGCAGAGTTCATACAGGAATAAGAAAAGTCATCACTTCTGCTGTGCCAGATGGACGAAATGACGGCTGAAATGAGGTTTCGGATGCAAATACGAATGTTTTTTTTTTTTTGCCGATATTAAAGTGTCCGCAGAATTGACCAGTTTCATGTCATTCCAAAAAATTACAAGTATTCAGTGTTTCTGCCAGAGTGTTTCTTGTCACGGTGGAAAAGCCTCTGAAACAGCATTTAGACCATCATGGGACACTAAAACTCTCCGCTGAAGCCCAGGATAATAATAATAATAATTTTCTCAATGCTGTTAAGTGTAGTTTAACCATCCAGGCAGCAGAGAAATGCTTTCAGTAGAGCAGCATAATAGTCAGCTAGTCAGGAGTCCGTTTGATACAGAGCAATTGTTTTGCTTTGATTTGATGGGCTCAGGGTGAGAGAGTGTACGGTGGCCAGCAGGGACAAAGTTTGCAAAACGGCAAAGACAATCGGTCCGATATATCAGTCTAACCCTGGTAGGATTGGTTTGACTCGACTCTTCAGCAAGGACAAATCCACCCCCTTATTGATGGTGCAGGCCATGGCTCATAGCCTTCACACCGCTGCGCTGTGTCTCATATAAACACATCCTAGCTCTGGATTTCCTGCTTTGCTCTGTGTGTGTGTTGCTTTGGGATATGAGATATGAGTGGTAGATTGCAGTGTCTTTCTGTGTTTATCCAGGTTTGTCTTCGTTACAAGGCCTGAATAAATCTCTGTCTCTGAAAAAGTCTTAATTTCAATTTTATGGCCTGAGATGAGCTACATCTAAAGCAATTGTACAAGGAGTTGGCAAGCAGTGCTACTACATATGTGACGCTTTGAATATTGTTAGAGATTAACATCGGGAAATTATGCAAGCAGTCAAAATTCAAATTGGTTATAAATGTTTTTGAACTCCTGATTTGCTCAGTAGTAGCAGCCCTTCCAACCTGAATGCATTTTACGTAGTAGCGCCACATTTTCACATCAAAATGTTGTTACTGTAAAATAATTCAAAGGAGGTTTTATTAACCTGACTCAAAATGATGATTGACAATTGTCATTTTCCCGGGAAATCAGCGCTCATAACTTAGAAATATCCTCCTCCTGCCTCACATTCAGTCCTCTCTCTGTTGCTGGCTGGCTGGTAAACACAGGGATGGGCAGCGTCAAGATAATAAATTCACTAAGAAGTTAGCATTTGAAATATAACATATGTTTTGATGCGTGTAGATCTTCATCAGTGACATGTCGCAGCAATTGTAAAAAAAAATAGCCTTGAAGTATGTTTGCAGCACTCACCTACATGAGCTGAAAACACTTTAGTGGTCACTTATAGTGGTACTGCAAAACTTTCTTCAAGGTTGGGGAAATAGTTGCATGAGCTGCATAATTAATTGTTTGTAATCATATCACAAGTTTAGTTTTCACAATTAATAATGGTATAATTAGACGATATGGAGACATTTCATTACATCCACCAAGGAGGTAATATTTTCACCCGCATCTGTGTGTTTGTCTGTCCGTCCGTCTGTTAGCAGGATATCTCTAAAAGTTGGGCACGGGTTTGCACAAAACTTGGTATGACGGTTGGTTATGGGCCAAGGAAGAACTCGAGTTGATTGGCCAAAAGGGGTAGTGGTGGTGGGAGTGGCATATCACCAAAAGGTGCATAACTGCCTAGCGGGGTGTTGTCAGACATGGAGGTCTGTGCTCTACTGAGCACATTTTCTAGTTTCGTTTAGAATGCCTGCTGTAATAGCAAAGCAGCGTTTCCAGTAACATCCCTCTGTTCACAGTGAGCACTGTGACCAATCACAGCCGTCCAGTTGCCGCCTACACATCCGTCTCTTTTTACTTATCCAATTTCACCTGACTCCAACTTGCACGCCTATTTCCCAACTTTCCCTCAGGGATCAGTAAAATCTCGTTTAAGCATAGCAAACAATGGAAATGAGTAACCTACCATTTGAACTTCAAGTTGTGACTAGCCAAAACTGAATGGTTTCACTGGCATTTTGGCAGTTCAAACAGTGAGTATGAATGGGTAAACCCACTGATGATAGAGAGGCAAGCACTAAATACCTTAGTAACCAAACGTGGATCATCATGTGCCATTTGGAAATCTTTTGGTCACAAACCATATGAAACAAACAAGAGATACTCTGTAAACCAGGGGTGTAAATCCATGTACCGTGGAGGGCTAAGAGAATGCAGATACTACACTAGGTGATTTTATTGAGTTTGAGGTTTTTTTCTCATTTTTACATTTTCTAACCCTGTGAAGTTTATTGTGACTGTTTTACGTGCATGTGCCACAGTCAAAGAGATTTTAAATCTCTCCCTGTCACTCCCTTTCAGTTCCAAACAGCACAGCAAACAACTCCGCTGGCTTGTAAATCAGTCGGTAAAGGTAATCCATTACAGTGAACAGGAAGCCAGTATAGCTGTTCTGTCTCTTTTGCATCCTTCCACACTGCAATAATGCTGACCCGGCGCCATGTCTGCCAGAGTAGAGTGACACGTCAATCTAAAACTAATGCGCTGTGATAGGCTGTATGCAAATTAGCCTCCTCGCTGACATAGAGCAGCATCTTTTCCCAAAGTTGTCCAAAAGTAGGTGGCACACTTTTAATAAGATAAGACGAAAATGCCCATCTCTGTCATTCCAAACACATAACATAAACTGTACATATTTGACTGTGCAGTTGACGGTGCCTATTTTGCCAAAAAAGTAGTACAAAATATAAGTATTGCAATTTAGGTCTGACTTTACTCGCATGATTTGATGCTCGCTCCCAGAATAATATAATCCTCATTCATCACAATGTCCCTTTTGGCCAGCAGACATTGCGGTGAGATGCTGTGTTCAACAGGACTTTGGGCTCAATGGAAATAAATTGGTATATAATGGAGTTTTGGAAAAAAAATTTAGGGTTTTGCAGTCAAGGTGGGGTGTTCTTTTGTTAAGGAAGCTATCTATGCTTGTCAGGCGCTGCAGGAAACCCTGAATGTCTTGCACTAGGCGCCATATTTTAATATCAAGGTAGTTTAAATCTGCAAAAAACAGCAAGGGAATTTCCACCGGCGATGGGTTCAGCATATTGCCGATCCCCAATGTATTTGTCCAATCTCCCAACCCTAGTTACAGGGTTACAATAATATTTGTGGTTGAAAATGCTCTATACTGCTGCCTATTTCTAATATGACTAATGACCTATAATGAGAATGACCTAATGGAAGTGATGACTTGCAGCATTGTCAGTTTGGATCTAGTAGTAGTGTTGGCTAAATCCTGTTGCTTGACAGTAACCACTCTGTGATTCACAACTCTAGTAAACAGTGTATTTTTCGGGCATGAAATTGGACAAAATTACAGATATTGAATATCAGTTATTGACTGCTTCAGTTCAAATATTAGTATTTGTATCTGCCTTCAAAGACCCATACCAGTCACACCCTAGCCTTTATCTCTCACCACACTCTCTCTCTTGTCACTCTCTCTTTGGTCGATGCAGGGGGTTCCCCAAGCGCCGGCTGCCGGCTATTTAGCCGTCTACCCACCTCTGTCTGGCCGCCGGGTACTTTTATAACTGAATGTCACTAAGCCTACGTACACACTGCCAGAATTTGGTAGTGACAACCGAATTGAGTGAATGCGCATATGTATGGTACACACTGGAGCAGACCGGAGTAACATTACTGCGTATGTACTGTGTATGTACGGGAGTCACTCCACTCCTACGATCTCGCGATGGCTGTAAATAATGTCTGTAACCATAGTAACGTTTACTTCAGCTCAATATGGCAGCTACCATTGCCTGTATTTTAGGTTTACTTGACAGCAGTAACCAGATGCATCAATTTATCCATAAGGTCTTAATAAACCGCCACTGACAGCGGCGTCACATTCTCTTTTTTCACCGCATGGACTTGATAGTTTTAACCGCAACATTTGCGCCGAAGACCGCAGAACTGGTAGGAACAACCGCAATGTTGAGGAAACAGACTGGATAGAAAATCTGAGAATGTCTCACAACACTTACCTCCGTCTCTTTCAAATTAACGATGGTAATGTTACGTAACGTAACGAGTGTTTCACCTTACGTCACTTAACAAAAAGTTGTCCAGTCCGGTTCTGCTACACCCTACTCGGACTAACCGAATACCTGAATACCTGATTTTTTCAGGTAGTGAGTTCGGTTGTAGAATGCGGTTGTCACTCTCCTTAATAACTGAACTGTGTGTGAACTTAAGTGCTCCAATGAGGAGTGACAATCCTATTTAGTTGCAGTGAGTATGTAGCCATTTCTGGAGTTGGGGGGTCTAAAGAGGCTATTGACTGAACAACGTCATGTTAATCTGCGCAAGCCATTCTGGTCCTTGATTTTGATGTTGCCACCCAAGTTTAACCAATCCTGACAATCCCACTTGCACACTGACTCCATTTTGCCAATGTTCAAAATAGAAATGGGAGAAGTAAAGGGCGGAACAGGGAAAGATCATAGGGCTTCTGTTTTAGGAGGGTTTGTTAAAGCCCCAGTATGCAGGTGTTATGACCATGTAAAATTGGGGCATTTCCTCATTATTTAAACTAGGGATGCACCGATGGCACTTTTTCAATGCCGATACCAATTACGAGTATGAAAGTTTAAGTATCGGCCGATACTGAGTACCGATCCGATCCATTACTTTTACTGAACAGTGCAGGCTTACTTCCTTAGTTTGGGGTCAATGGACAAAATTATTGAGATAAAATCCTTGTTTTTCCCACTGTTTGAGAAATACAGGCTTCTATGTGCCACAAATGCATAAAATCAAGATAGTTTGCTTTTATTTCTTACATGTTACTCATGGCTTTCGGTATCAGATTTAGTCTTGGGTAAAATCTCCGATACCGATATTCCATTTTAGCCTGGTATCGGCACCAATACCGATACCAGTATCGGTATCGGTGCATCCCTAATTTAAACTGATTTATGTTTCCATAATTATTGGATCTCAGTTCTGTGAGTGCAGTAGTACTCAGGAGAGAGATCCAATATTGCTCTGAGAAGACTAAAATATGAACTTTGTTATTATATTTATTACTATTTGTTAATATTTTTGTTTTAGCCTACTTATTTCCTAAAATTTAAAATTGCATTTCTGCACTGACTCAAGAAAGTACATTAAACATTCACAATTAATAAAAATTATCAGTTTATTTTTCAATTTAGCATTGAGTCTTTAATAAAAAAAATTATTCATGTTATTTTAATTGTCATGCATTCATAAACATATTTAAGGTTTGGTAAAAAAGTGGCATCACCGGAAAAATGTATCTTGCCGCCACAAACATCCCTTAGCCGGTTACTTTTCCCATCTGGCTGGCTACTCAAAAATTTGGGGAACCCCCTGGTCGATGTCTATCTCACCTCTCCTCCACCTTCTCCTCCCCCAGGTATTCGGGTATTGGTGGATGCCCGGGAGAAGCTGCACATCCCATGGGGCAACCAGTCCAACCAGCGGCATGGAGACACCATGATGGCATTTGACACCCGGTCGGCCATGTCCCACGGCCACGGTATGGTGGAGACCAAGGTCTTCCTGCACTACCTGCCCTCCATCCGGGCCCTGTGGGCCGACCAGGGCATCCAGAATGCCTACGACCGCCGCCGAGAGTTCCAGCTGGTGAGTGTGTGTGTGTGTGTGTGAGCTTTACCCTGCACAGAGCAACTTGGCTGATGTGTCGATCTATTCTGATCACTTGTGGGCAGGGCCAGAGGATTTTTTGCTGCTTTGGTTTTGCCTTAAGTTTAACATCGCTAGCAAGCACTAATTAGCATAGCGCTAATCAAAAATGAACAGTGTGAACAAATAAAATAACTTCAGAGCTTATCATCGACCCCAATAATCAATGCAGCCGTTCTCCAAGTTCAATACCGTTTCGTGAAATGTCGCGATATTCAATATTATTGAATATTGGCCCAAGCCTACACTCCGCTCCTAAGTATGGCGTAGGAAGCCTTCACAATACGTCATCATGGAAGTATTCATGGTTGCAGGAATGCGGGGGATAGAAAAGTATTTTATTTATTTTCATGTAAATGTGTTTGTGGCTGACATAAGCTTTGATTTAGCTTTGCTGTGCACAAGAGGATAGCATACTCCCTGCCTTATGTATAAAGCTGACGTTTTGCCATGCAACACCCCTTTTTTCTACAGAGATCATGGTAACTAACATTGTATCATGCAGCTTTGGAAGCTCAGGATGATATATTTTTTAATGAAATCACAGGTAACAGTCTGCAGCTTTTTGTTTTGTTGTTTCACACTTTGTTCTCTCAGTGGTAAACTCCAACTCCAGCCCCCTGAGATTTTGAGGGTTTTGTCTACCCACTGTGGTTTGTTTACTCTCTACTCATCTACCTAATACCTGTTGTCGTCACTTCTTGCATGCCACTGCTCAGTGTCACTGCTCAACACTCATAATTGAACTAGAAAATAAACCATACAGGTTTTTTTTTAGGGAAGCGTGTTAAAATACTCAATAATAAATATGGGTATTTGAATCAAGGTGTCAGAATGCATGGAAAGACACCAAAATAAAGCTTGTTCCTATTTTTATACTACAGTCAACATCACTTTTGGAGGCTATGAGTGATAAGAAGGTAACTGTCCAACAACAAAAATGCTTTCTTTTATAAGAAAGTTAAAGACTAAAACCACTAGAAAGTTACTTACATTTGATTTTATTTGTCTGGCTTAACAAGCCATTATCCTATGAACTAGCCCTCATATTAACTATCCCCCCACATGAGCATCTAAGTTGCATTATGTTCTGTACAAGCAGACTGTAAGCGGACTTTAACTTGGCCCGACAAAATGTTTCAGTCATGCAATATCTTTGGCTGTAGCCCTGGAACTGGCATTTAGGCAATCAACTTTTTTGTTTAGGTGCTTGGTAGCTCCTATAGAAGAGCCTGGCTTTGTGTGTTCATTGGTTCGTTCTTCATGTGTAACACCTTTTGCAATGCGCAGTGCTTAGGAGAATTATTGTATGCACAGTTTACGCTGCAGAGCCCCAAGAGCCCTGCATAAGGGAAATGCAGTGTGTGTGTACACCAGGCAGTACGGTAGAAGTCAGGGGTGCTCGTTGCAGCCTGCGGACATTCACATACCAGGAAGTAGCTTGGTGATTTCTTAGCTGTAGTGGCTAAGTCAATGCATGAATTAAATATTTTGTTCAGCCATTCTCTTAGTTCCAACCATACTGTGCTACCACAGCACTTCGGTGTGAATAGGTGGAGCTTTTAGAGTCATTGTATTTTTCACCCAATACTTGCACACCTCCCAGTCATGGGAGATTGCATAGCATTTCAGGTTGAAATTATGGGGGAAATTCTCCATGTTCTCCATGGTGCTGCCCATGTGTCTGCACACTAAGTCATGTCAGACATGCCAAGCCAGCCATGCCAGGGAAATTCAACCCATGTCCTGTAAGAAAATCACAAGCACGTCGCTTAAAAGCACCAGGTTTGTAAGACGAAAGTCGGTGGCGGTTTATCAAAAGTTGACGGATAAATGTATGCCTTCGGTTACCGGTGTTGTCAAGTGAATTGAAAATGCTGCCTAAACCAGCATTGGCTGCAGCCATAATGGTGTGAATCATAAACGTTACTATGGTTACAGTACAGATGATATTTAAAGCCATGAGGGGAGTGGAGTGACTCCCTTTTCAAAATGGACATTTATATGAAAATGTAGCAGATTGTTACTTTGAAATCAATTTCCTTACTGCTCACAATCTGGTTGAGGCGACTTTGAGTGCACACACAAGCAGGCATACAAAAACGCTGTCCACACACACACAGATAAAGGCGCTTACACCCATTTACAGACAACAGCGCTGCAGCTGCCGAGTGCACAGAGAAGGACATAGACCAGCTAATGAAGGGCTGCTTCTTTCTCTCTCTCTGTGGCTTCCCCCTCCCTTCCTTCCTCCATCCCTCCCTCACTACACAAGTTTAGATTGTGGTCTAACAGTGTCTTGCTCACAGGAAAATGATCTATTACTGTCCTGAAGGGAAATAGCCTCGCTAAGCATCTGCTTCAAGCAGAGATATAGGAGCTTGCATGCGCCTAAGCCACTCTAGAGCAAATAGCAGACCCTAGCACTAAGCCTGCTTCCATTACTCACCTCTGTCTTTCTTCTCGCACTGCATCAGAACACACACACACACACATACACGCACATACAGCTGTAAACATAGTTTTATTTATGTGCCAGATGATTTGAGCCAGAGGAGTATAACTACAAGTTGGCTATAAACAGGAAAGTGACCGTGACTGTTCTTAAAAGTGTGCTTCCCCACTAAACTGAAAGCCATCAATACTAGAAAGGCTGGTGGATTTTGGGTGTCAAAGAGACGGCCAAAAAGCCGCCAACAGATTAATACTTTTAACTATAACTGCTATTTCCATGTGTGATTTTTACAATCCGACAACACCGGTATGTATAGAAAGTGGGCCTAGGAACAGTCATGGTGGGTCATTTTGAAACTTGAGATATTTCAGTTCTGAAATTCAAAACACATTGTTACATATCATAAAGGCATTCCAGGAGTTACGCTATTTTGTGATGAAGTGTTGTGATTTTCTTTTTCGGTGTACCCACTGTCCATAACCTGCCTCGCCTACTTCTACTTCATAATCATTAAAGCTTTAAGACACATATTTTAGCTTGGCTCAGTGTTTGACATACGGTCACATGATGAACCTGGAACTGGGAAGTAGCAGTGTTTTGCCACAGTATGACATGTCCAGAAAGACAAAAGAAAAGTTATCAGCTAAACATTAAAATGTCAACAGATTTAAGCTCGTTTCAGTGTTTCACATTTGGTCACATGATGTGTCAAAGTCAAACTACATTCTCACTTCTGCTAAACCATCTGTCTCACTTCCACCCTGCTCCACTCATCAGCATTGCATTCCCACACACAAGGAAACTGACTTAAAAGGAATTGTTTTCCGCACGTGTTAAAGAGATTGGTGGTGGCTACGGATAAAGGGATATATTTTGGTGATAGGAGAGGGGGATACTGTGACAGAATGTTTAAGGAAGGTTCCCGTGAGCCTTGAAAATCCTTGAAAATTTGTGGATTTGAGGCCAATGGTCTTAAAGGTTTTTAAAATTTACCACCCAAATTCCTCAGCATGACTGGATCAACACTTCCATCCTGACGAAAACCCTGGGATGGAGATCTGCTGGTTTAAAATGAAGGATTTCGCCATGAAACTCTGATGTCTAATATTGACCAATGACATATCTTATCCCAAAACATGCCAATTTTGAGTCCTTGAATTTCACGAAGTCCCTCTGTCCACAATCTGGTTGAGGGGACTTTGAGTGTTTGTAGTTTTTACGCTTTACAATCGAAAGTAAATTTGCGCATCGTGTCGTGGCAAAAGACAGGACAGAGGAGAAAGAGATGGAGAGAAAATGCTAACACATACACACACTCCTTCTCAGTCTCCTCCCTAACCTACAGTATCAGCCCTCCAAGACTCAGTAAAAACAAACCCAGGCCTGTTGTGCTTGTGTGCGAGAGGAAACCGCTCACTCACACGAATCAAATGTACCATAGAATAGCATAGAAACTGGAAACAATGGCCTTCCTTACTCTCTCTCCCTCTCTCCCTTCCTTTAGCTCTTCTGGGCTAGAGAGAGAGAAGGGTTTAAAGAGAAAGAGGCTAAGAAAGAGAGCATGTGGTTTGTCATTCAGGATGGTTTTGTTGGATGATTCGGTGTCTTCCGTCCTGATATGAAATGACCCTCCTCCCACACACACCACATTTGGTTTTGCTCACCATCCCACTATTGGCATCCTTCAAAAACCCTTATCAGTCGAACCCTAGAGAGAGAACATGTACTTACAGAGGTAGCAGATAAAACTGACTGCTTTCACTCTTGGGGTAGGGTTAGTCAATGCAATTTTCACCCACTGAGCTGCTGTTGGTGTCTTCAGTCGCCGCTCCCACTAAAAGGTACATTTCTGGGGCGCCCCGGTGGCTCACCGAGTAGAGCGCGTACCATGTAAGGCTCAGTCCTTCCCGCAGCGACCCGGATTCAAATCCAGCCCGCAGTCATTTGCTGCATGTCCTCCCCTCTCTCTCTCCCATACCTTCCTGTCTCTCTCTCACAGTATCTCTGTCAATAAAAAGCAGAAAAAAGAAAGAAAAAAAGAAGGTACATTTCTGTGATCCCACATTTCCGCCATGTTGACGCTACTCGGCTCACATGAGGAACAAATGAAGGAAGTCATTGGGAGCAAGGCTGCTCATTTCAATGAAAAGATCTCCTAAAGATGCACTAGTTCTAATCATCATAAAATTTAGTGATATTGTGTAAAGAAATTGAGAACATTGCTATTTTCACACTTGGCTGATTGTCATATATCATAAAATAGTAGAAAGATGGCGGAAAGATAAATGTCCGCCACTTCTGAAATTGTTTAGGGTATCCAACTGTACATGTATACCAGCTTTTGTGATTTCATGCAAATGTACATTTTTTCCTGGACTAAAGACTACAATATAAAGCATGGTATTTTACCACCTGATGGAGGCACCATGAGGGGTGAGAGACATCACTTTGCCTGCTGGTGGCCAAATAGAGGATAGCCGTTGATTTCAACATAAAATGTTTGGGACTTTTTTTTGGCGAGATTTAGAGGCGGTTCCACACTTCATCTGCATTGCGGCACAAATGAATCACAACCCATCTGCAACTCAGTGAAACGTTAGTCAAGTATCAGGGCTGATTCACTTCGAGCTCACAGTTCTGTGTGTGTGTGTGTGTGTGTGTGTGTGTGTGTGTGCTTGCATGTGGTTTGGTAGCAGATTGTGAAAGCAGGAAAGCCTGGTACATTTGGCAGATGACCCACATGGTCTCTGGATTACTGCACACAACACTGTTTTTGTTTGGCTCCTTCCTCGCTATTCTCCTCCTCAGTCCGTACAGGGACAAAGAAAGACCAGAACAAACCACCGGCAGAATGTGGCGGTCTGTTTTTCTGCTGTTTCGTCCCGAGATCTGAGCCACTTCCAACACACCAGGCATCTTCAAACACTCTAATGCCCTGTTTAAGGTCAGAAGTTAAAACTACTTGATATTCAATACCGCGGAAAATATCGCGATATTCGATAATATTGAATATCGGCCCACGCCTACTGGTGGCCGCCGAGCAGCTCCACTGGTGCAGTTGGGAGTTCAGTGCCTTGCTCAATGGCAGCTAAACACTTTCCCCACCCACATTTTCCCAGCCGGTCCAGGGACTCAAACTGGCAACCTTCTGGTCACAAGTCTGCTTTTCTAACCCCTACCACAGCCTTGAAATACACCCGCAAAAAAAGAAAAGGAAACGCCGGAGTAAATGAGGGATGCAAAGTACACTGAAAGCAGAAAACATTTACACAGGACACACACACACACACACAGCGAGGCTCTCCTCTGTCGGTTCGTTCCGTCTTCTGCTGTTTCTTTTTTTTCCGTTTTCCTGGGCAGCTTGTTCCCATTAGAGCCTCGGTGTGGTCGGGTTCTCACCGAGGGCGCTCCGACGGTTTGCCTGCGTGTGGTTTTGTTGTTTTCACAATTCATAATTTGGCCTGCTCGTTGCGTTTCTCGTCATTCTGTGCGTGTACGTTGTCAGTCGACATGAGCTTCATCGTCAGCGTGAGAGAGAGAGAGAGCGTATCTGTCAGCTGTGATCGCGCCTCTGGTCAGGAAGTGGTCTGGCCATGACGGCTCGGTCGTTAGTGATTGTAGTCAGCTTTGGCTGCTTTTGTGTATGCACGCAATGTGTGTGTACAAGAGAAGAAGAAAATATAAGGGGTGTTAAAGCCTGAAGTGTACATGCATGTTGGAAACAAGATGACACAATTTTGATTTTAAAATGATTTGTATGTAACCCTCTCTCTCTCTCCCTCCCTCCCTCTCTCTCTCTCCCCCTCTCTCTCTCAGGGGGAGTCAGTCAAGTATTTCCTGGACAATTTGGAAAAGCTCGGACAGTCGGTAAGTCCCGCCCGCACCGCCGAGGCTCCGCCAATCACACACCCCAAAAAAGCCAGGACAAGGCTCATTCAGCGGATCAGTCTGACTGATAGGCACCAAATGAGTTTCTTGGAAAGAGAAGTGAAACTGTTGTCTTCCTGTCCACCCCCCCCACCCCCCCGCCTTGTCTGAACCTCCTCCCACTATCTACGCGCCGCCTTGTTCCCATGCACAATCACTATTCTTCCATTTAGCTTCCATCTAGCCGTCTCACACTCCAGGATTTACACAGTCACATTAGGCTGTATGCGTTTTTGAGCACATTTACTAGTATGACTAAGAGAATAGAAGCACCCACAGGAGTATGGTTGAAAACTTTTTTTTGGCTCAGTCAATCTACCATACAACTTTATCATGTAGATCAGGGCAGCCCAGTGACTAGAAGCCTGCTAGTTGGAATCCCCAAAGCACCAGGGAAATTCTAGGTGAGGGAAGTGAATGAGTAATGGTTTCACCTCCATAATCTACATCACAGTTCCTTGAGCAACGAACCTGGAACCTGGCTGTACTGGGTGTGATGAAGTTATCAAAAGATTACTTACAAAAAATATTTAAGGAAATTTTCCTGCTTTTGTGCTTTTAATTTAAATATGTTCAAATACAAATGTTAAATTAAGTTTTATTTTTCTCAAACATTTTTGCAGCTTACCTAAACTATCATTGAGAGAGACTAGTAACCTGGTAATATTTACTGCATATTTTCTGCGTCCATATGGGTCCTCACTTTTAATAATGAACAGGAGCATGTGAAGGAAGCTGGAGTGCATACTTCACTAGTTCAAAAACGAGTGCAAAGACACTCATTAGCTCAGGGGAAATTGCTATGACATCTGGGAGAAGTAAACAGTGTTGGTACAGTTTACCAGTACAGCTCATAATCAGTACATCAGGCAACTACATGGCACTCATACCTCCTCCAACACTATGCAATTGTGAAGATATGCCAGTTCCACATGTCGGATTTTGACCAAAAGTTAAGAATTTCTTCCATGCCCCATTACCAACTTGTTTCACATCAGGAGATGCACACATTTTCATGACTGGACCTGAAATGGGACATGGGATCTGCTTCAAATTCTTCATCAGCATTTTAGATGATTATCGCAACACCACATGGCCAATCAGCTCGATATCTATTCAGTTTCTATTAGTGCTGCCCTTCTACCACTGGACCAAGTTTTGTGAAAATGAGCAGGGCGGTTATGTCTGAACTGGAAATGAGCTCTCCAGTGTCCTCATGTTGTTTGATTGGTCCAATAATGGAGGGTTTGGCTCTTCTTCTGTCTACTGATAGACCCACAAAATTTGACGGTGTCATGTGAATCCGTTCATACGTTATATGCCTTTTTATGAGAATCCACGCTAGGGCTGGACGTTATGGTTGAAATATCACAATAATCATAAGGATTTTTTTCGATATCGATATATATGACGATATGACTCACATAAGCAAAATCACGTTAATTAATCAAATTAATGTTCATCATATTGAACCAAATGGTAATGTTTGGTGTGATGTCAAACTAAAATTTTCACATAATATTCCTATCATACTTAATTTTGTCTGAGTTTCTAAATAAAATTACCTTGTTCTCATCAGTTCAGACAGCAGAATTGTGCGTCTCGATATCTCAAAATCACCATATCATCACAATATAATCCCACTGAAAGACGATAAATGATAATATTGAATTATCGTCCAGCCCTAATCCACACCCACCACCACGCCCCCCTTTGGCCAACTGGTATGACAAATCCATTGATAACTTTTTGAGATATCCTGCTGACAGACAAACAGACGGAATGGGGCAACTCCCCATTCCGTCCTCCGCCAATGAAGAGTTGGATGGTGCTGCTGAGGACTTGTTCCACCTATGCTCCAACTGAGGAACTTTTGATTCTTGAAGCTGGCACAACAGACCAAGAAGTTATTGTATTTGCTGGCAAAAAAAATCATCAGGAAGGTTAAGGCTACTGTGTACTTGCTACGGAAACTAATTTCGGCAGGTTCATACTGACAAAAGGACACATTTGCGGATAAAACGAAACGGCACATTGGCTCGGGACTCCGCTGTGTGAACAGGCTTGCTAGCCGAACTAGTGAAATCCTTCAAACCCCAGGTCCCGCCGGTGTGTGAACCAATCATGTGATATCCAAAATATCACTTGATTGGTTGCTTTGTGGAAAAGTGTCTCCATTTCCTTTTCCACATCATTGTCTCTGTTTCCATCTCCAAGCTAACATTGCGTGCTAAACTCTTCTAAATGAATGGTTTGGAGGCTCGGCTTGCTGAGCTTGTTAGAAGATACCTGCACCACCTTTATGACCAATCAAACGGATTCTAAATCCTTAGATTCCCTCTGCCGCCTTTGTCGCTCTTTCACCATAGCCATTGTTGTTCTCTTTTTTTGGCACCACTGTTTCAGGTTTTCTTAGGTTAGAGTTACTTCTTTTTTATTTTTCTTCAAGTAGGTGTACCAGTAAGTAGTTTTATACAGATAATTCTTTACTTGTTGCATTGTAATGGACAACAGACACCTTGAAATACATTTGCCCTGAGACTTTCCTACATTATTACAGTGTACAATCATCCCTTTTAGATGAGGAACATCATCTCTCACTGATTTCCACACTGATAGATGATATCAAATAACCAACTAAGCAGTGCAGCTTGTCGAATGTTTGTGATCGGATCCATATTTATGTTCACACAGAAGGTATCATGATAGCAAACGGTTCCACCATATAGCCCGGCTGTCTTTCCCATTCTCTGTGTCTTCATGAACACAGAAACAGAACTCTGTGAATAGGCCTGTGCGTGTTATGTAATAGGCTCCTACAGGAAGAGGAAGTGGAACAGGATTGTGTGGGGGCGAGGAGGGAAACTGACACTTCAATATTCACTTCTTGCTCCTCCCTCTGGAAATCAGAAGGGTTTTTTCATCTTTTTCAATTTACACAGAAAGATACAACAATCAAGTTCAATATATTTTATTTCTTTATCGCCCTGCCCAGCCTGTCCACTACAACTTTTGTTTATTTGTTTGTACATTGACAAATCTAACAAATCTGTTGGTAGCACCCTCAAAATTTTTTGAATCTTTATATCATCCTATATGTCTGTCTTCCAGATAGGTTAGTTCCAAAGCTTCTTACAAATATTTTGGGCAGCAGCAACAAAAATAAAACGTATATCTGTCTCCAAACACTTAGTCGTTCAAATTTCTGACTTAAAACTTCTGCCAGATAAAATGTCCAGTTAATCAAACTGTACTCTATTATATCAACTTAAGAAAATTCCTGCCAGACAACTCAGTAGTTAGAAGCTCTTCAAAACCAAGATTTTGCTGGCTGTTAAGAGAGTAGTGCCATCTAAAACAGATTAATGTTCTATCCAATTTTAAGAAGACGAAAGCCATTTAAGTGTTAATCCATGATGTTGTTTTTTTTGTTTGTTTCATTTTGTCTCATCTTTGGTGCTCAGTGCTCTTTGTTGTGGTGTTTCTGCACTGCACTTCCCAGAGATCACCTGTCAATCAAACAGTGTGGGCGGAGCTTGGATTTTCTGTTGATGCAGTTTGAGTTTGTGTAGGCGGCGCTGTTTTCTTTCTCTGTTCAGCCATGGTGGCTATCGCTGCTCATGGTAACTACCCAGCTCTTCTTCTGTTTGTTCCAAACAAACCAGAAATGTGAAATGCATCACTTCATGTGCAGCAAAGGATTCTTCCTGGGAAAGAGCTACCAGACACCAGCTGTTTAGAACAGCAAATGTAAAAGTTTCAAGAACTGGATATAGCCTAGGTTGAATCATTATTGTGGTACATCAAACACAAACATTTTAAGGGATTAGAAAAACTAGATTAGAAAGACCCTTGAATTAACTAGCTGGTAACTTTATACCCCTGAGGATTGCTATGAATACTGGGAGTGTGTGTTTGTACTGAATTTTGGGGAAAATATCCCTTATTTTTGTGTGTATGTGCTCAAGCTTGTTCAGTATCAGTGATGACTTTTCCTGTGAAGTCACCACGTCTGGAATGTTAGGAATTTGGTTCTAGTGTAGGCAGAGCACACTGACACACACACACATCAGTCAAAACATCACTGGAACTACCAGGAATGTCATCACATCTTTTTCCTAGATCATTTCTGGGAAGTGTGTGCATTTTTTTTTTTGTTTGTATCTGGAACTGAAAACCCTGCATTTGTTCCCCAAATCCACCCAGGGCCAATAAAAATTTTTGGACAGTGTAAAGCCCAAATCGCACAGAACTATTTCCCAGGGACATCCAGTGATTTGTAATGATTTGTAGAAATCATCTGTGATTTTAATTCTGTGAGAAACGTCTGTGTGAATTTGTAAAGTAAAAATTCCGGTCCAAATTACCTGCCGTATTTTGAAGACAGAGGTCGCCTGATAATATTAATCCTGTGCCAATTGAACTTGTTTTTGGCACGTGCTTTCTTCTTCTCCTTCTCCTAGACGCGCGATTTCCATCTGCATCCTGTCATGAAAAATGGAGGCAATAGTGGAATCTATAGAGGAAGGTTTCGAATGCGTTTTCAGTGTAAACCTTTGCTTCGTTGAATCGGAAAGTGAAGAGTGTTACATTTTTAAAACTTGACCTTATACGGTTGTGTATGGGGCACTGATGATGTCAGCAAATTTCATGATCCTGTTCAAATACATTTTGACTTGACTTTATTAATTCATGCTTGCAGTAAGATGTACTGAAAACAGCGCAAAATTATACATAAAAAAAAACACTAAAGTCATAAACATAAAAAGAACACATTTGTACACGTGGAACAAGACAAAGTACAAAAATATAAACATTAAAAAGAAATGAAAGATCAGAGTAAGTGGACCACAGACTATATTTGAAACATGAAAATGTAGCCTTACGAAATGCAGGGGCGGGGTAATTCATTAATTACATAAAGTCCCCACATAGTAGAGTCCCGTGAGAATAGGGCTTAAAATGTTAAAACAATGGTAAGGATAGAGTAATTCAACTCATTTGCGGGCTTGTTACAGTGCCTACATGCAAAAGCTGCAAAAGTATTTGAGCTTGGAAATATTTTCCAGGCCCAGAAAAGTTATGGAAAATCAGTTTTTGGGGGAAAATGTTTGTAATTTGTTCATTTTGTAAGACCTGTCTAATGTGTATTGGATGCTGGTAGACCTTTAAGGGAATAATAATCCAAATAACAAAATTTGGGTCCCAAGTTCAGAAAATTCAAGGCCTTAAAAATTGTAAAAATGTCTTAAATCCAGTTATTAGAGGCCTCATTTTTTCACCGTTCAATGACATGTTTCCTTGTGCTGCATGTCCACTCTTAGATTAATACAGAACAGGGATAATAGAACAATATGCATCCTATCTGCTTTACTAAATACAGTTGGACATCATAATTTAACCATCATCATCATCATAACCTTAACAATTCATTTCCTGGTGGCTGTTTTGTTATTCTGGCCATTTGTAGTTTATCATTGTTTTGGCTTTTAAATTGGTCTTAAATTCGCTTCCATGTAGCATTAAAAAAAAAAAGCCTTAAATTTGGCCTTTTGAAACCTGCGGATGCTTGAGCCTAAACACTTTCTTATATTGATCATGGAAAGTTTGATCTATATCCTGGATTAGTATTGAAATATGGAATTTGTTGAGCGAAAAATGTGTAGAAACCCTGTATCCATGAATCTCACAATCTCCTCTCTCCTAGGGATGGGAATTATTTTCTTTTATCTTTTAAGACATTCAGTTCCCATTCATTTTGAATTAGTGTTGTACTAACCGTTATGTTCCTGATCGCCTCCTCGTCTCCTCCTCCTCCTCCAGGACTATCTACCCAGTCAACAGGACATCCTCCTGGCCAGAAAGCCCACTAAGGGCATCCACGAGTACGACTTTGAGATCAAGAACGTGCCCTTCAAGATGGTGGACGTGGGCGGCCAGCGCTCGGAGAGGCGGCGCTGGTTTGAATGCTTCGACTCGGTCACCTCCATCCTCTTTCTCGTCTCCTCCTCCGAATACGACCAGGTAAGCCGGGTGGAAGCCGTACAGTGCAGTGAGTTTCCACTGGTCACGGAATCCCTGAAATATCATGAAATATACAGGGAAATTCAGGGAATTTGATAAATTCTCTGGGGAAGTCAGGGAATATGAGGGAATTTTACAAATGGATCACACTGCAGGAATGTAGCGGAATGTGTTTTCCAACTTGTTTCACACATTCATTGCATTAGATGGTTTTCAGCCCAAATGGAGGGGAAACCAGACTGAGAAACAACCAGGAAGGAATCACATTCTCAGGTCATGGACGTACGGTTTGATTCATAACTGACATAAAGTAATTATACTAGAAGATTGTGTTTTTAGATTGTCTTTTTAATCAAGTTGATAGTACTTTTGAAGAACAGGAGCAGAACTACAAGATGCTGTGTAAAACGTATTTTGCACATTTCCATGCACCAGCATGTTGCCAACAACACCAAAGTCATCAGAATGAAGCATGTGTCAATGGTTATGTGGGAAAATATATACCATACTTCTGTGTGTAAATAATGTGTAAATAAATAGGATTTACATTTAAATAGGACATCAAAAGAGTGCCATCGGTTCTCACAAATTTTACCTTGTCTACACTTAATTTTGGCTTGGCTTCTAAACAAATGAATAGTTTGTCCCCCTAAACCATATAAATAGTCTTAAAAAAGAATACACAGATACTAAAGTGTCTTAAATTTGGTATTCTGAAACCTGCACATACCCCGATAGACATACCAGTGACTTAATTATCATACCAGACACACACTCACACACTCACCTTTAACACAAACACACACCTATCCATCCTAACAGCCCCTCCTCCTCCTCCCTCAGGTGCTGATGGAGGACCGGCAGACCAACCGGCTGAGCGAGTCGCTCAACATCTTCGAGACCATCGTCAACAACCGGGTGTTCAGCAACGTCTCCATCATCCTCTTCCTGAACAAGACGGACCTGCTGGAGGAGAAGGTGAAGCAGGTGTCGGTCAGGGACTACTTCCCCGAGTTCTCGGGCGACCCGGCGAGCCTGCCCGACGTGCAGCGCTTCCTGGTCGAGTGCTTCCGCAACAAGCGGCGCGAGCAGCAGCAGAAGCCGCTCTACCACCACTTCACCACGGCCATCAACACCGAGAACATCCGGCTGGTGTTTCGCGACGTCAAGGACACCATCCTGCACGACAACCTCAAGCAGCTGATGCTGCAGTGAGAGGGACGGACCGGGGAGGAGGAGGAGGGGAGGAAGGACGGGTGGGAGGGGAGATGGAAAAGGGAGATAGAATGGTTTTGTTTGCCCTGCAAGCGCCCCGCCGCTCCTCTCTGGAAAGCAAGGAGAGTGGGCCTCAGCGGCGGTGGTGGGTGCCCGTCGCCCTTCCTCCACCCACCCCCCCTTCCTCGACTTCGGCCCGCTCTCCACTTTTGAACTTTGACTGTAAAGTGTATTAAAGCCACCACTACTACCGCCATACACCCCAACCCCACCCGCCCCACCCCACACCTCCTCTCTGCCTTATCAAGCTTGTTCACTGTGACTTACAACAGCCGCCTTTTGGCTCGGAGCCTTTCCCACTGATCCTTAAAAACCACTGTAAATTACTTCTAACCCCCCCCTCCCACCCCCCCTAGTGGACTTCCAGTTGGGATCTGTCATGGTATTTCCGCCCTATCTATCGCTCTAATTCACACACTGTCTTTGTTTTTGTTTTTTTTCTATGCTGCTCTGATCACTGTTGTAGGGGAGGGAGCGGGGGTCGGTTCGCGTCGGCGTTGTTTAAAAGCCGGCGACGCCATTTTAAAAACGACACCAGAGCTGAAAGACTCGGCGTTGCCTTTGCATTTCAGAACGGTTGTTTTGTTGTTGTTGTTGTTGTTGTTGTTGTCTTTTACATCCACTGGTAAGAACACGGCTAAACACACACACACTGATAGGAATCCCGTTCCGAAGACGACGTCCCCTCTCCCTCTCGCTGATTCCTGCCAGGCGTCATTCTAGTTTTCTAATCATTTTGTTTCTTTTTTTTGTCCTATTAATAGATATATGAATATATGTACCTATGCATTTTTCTTTAACTTATATTTCATAGGGGTTTACACTTTGTGGATTTGTGACTGCTGATGGACACTGTTACAGTCAAACGAAAGGGGGGGGGCTGGTGAGAGAACGCACACACACGCAAACACACAACACACACGTAGACCACTCGTAAAAAAAACGCAAACCATGCTGTAAGGGTAGCTAGCGCAGGGTGAAGAGTGACACAATGTATTTCGCTAATTCTCAGGGCACATTGTGAACCACTTCTTTGTGATTCGACGCCAACGATATTGTCGCGCCGACACCCTTCCACGCGAACCGGAGGTCTACAGAATTTCCCGCCCTCCAGACTTCTTCCTTCCTTCCATGTTGTCTTCCCTCCCTCTCTCTCCTCTGTATATATCAAACAGAGAAGACGCCTTATCCTTTTAAAGAGGAACTCCAGACATTCTCGACCCGGACTCTATCGTTTCCCATCATACCGATCAGTTCTGACCAAAATCTTGTCTGTTTCTTTACCATAGAGCTACTCGCGTCTTGCTTGCTCTCCAGTGGAAATGGAAATGGAATGATCTGAAGTCACGCCTTTCTCCTAGTGTTGACGCTCCCTTGGCTGTTGCTTTAGCACTTCGTTTGCTCTTTGCCAGCCAGCTGCAGGTGCTTTGCTGTGTGAAGTAGTGCAAAATAAATAGTGAAAGTTGTCAGGTCATGGATAAACAGAAAATGAAATATGTACATGTATCCATTGGCCCGTTAGGACTGTACTGGAGAGCTGCACCCAGGCAAGTAAGACGCAAGTAGGTCTATAGTGAAGCAATTGATGGGATTTTGGTATGATGGTCCAGGCTGAAAATGGCCGAAGTCGTACTTCAAGAATCCCTGTGGAATCCCACATCCCAGCCTCTAGATTTCATCTCTCCACCAGGGACAAGGAAGAGGGGAAAACTGTTGTTTCTGTCCTTATTTATTAACGTTTTCTTCCCCGCTCTGTGAAGCCGTTAATATGGCTCACCAGTGTTCCGTATTAGGTGAACTACAAGTGACTCGTGTTAAGAAAGAAGCATTCTCTTGCTGTCTCAAATCATGCGTTTCTGAAAGGTACCTGTTAATCCCGCCGTCTAGCCGTCTCTCCCCTCCGTGCGTCCTCGGTTAAAAATAAATCAAAAGGGATAGAGCCAGCTTGCGTAGTGCTAGTGAAGCTGACCAGCGAGCGTCAGTCTGTTGGCCGGTGTCGGTTGTTTATAGGTTTTGTACAGACCCACGTTGCTCTCCTGACGCCATTTCTAATGTATAGTTATGTATCTCTCACACCAACCTCACTCTCTTTTCTAACAGTTAATGTAACCTTTCACACGTATTTGTATGTATGACTCTGGGTGTTTTGTTCATTTTTTTAAATCTACTTTTTGATGGTGTTTATCTCCAATGAAAGCAGGCATCTGATGCCCTCTTTAAGAAATAAGCCAAGTTCTTGGTAGATTGTCTCGTTGGTATAGTAAGGTCCATGCTAACACTTTAGCATACACTATGTTGAGTGACAGTTGGCAGTTTTGTGTAGGAGATTTGTAAAATTTACACAAAATATGATACGAAAATAAATTATTTTGAACTAGCAGGGATGATTATGCCTATTTGCATTGGAAGGAATGTAGTTGGTCACCTGAAATAAACCTGGCTACATCAGTTATATTTAGTTAATGATATTTCATATTTCATTTTAAAATGTATGAATCCACAGGCCATACAGTAAGAACCACTAACAAGTTATTATTACTAAAATGTCAGTCTTCTTACTTGGATAATGCTAGTGGCCTACTATCACTCAACATAGTGTATGCTAAAGTGTTAGCATGCAGCACCGGAGCCAACGATCTACTGGGAACACATGGATCGTTTTGGCGTCTATGTTCTCATCGCTTAACGGCTAACTCGACCAATGAGACAATCTACCGAAAACTCAGTGTATTCCTTTAACTCTCCAGTCCCAGCGCTCTCAGAATGCGGTCAGCATTCTTCCTCTCCCTCCATTAGTCCGTCTCTCCCTCCATCTGACCGTTGGCGTCGCCCGTTCGGATGAAATCGCCTCTGTGTGAGCGTCACGCAAAAACACACTGTCCCTTGTTTGCTGTTTGGATAGCGTCGAGCTAATCCCCAGCAGAGGCCTCTTTGTCTGGATTGAGACCGTGTTGCGTCATGTAACCGCTTTGGGCCCCAGAAGAAAGGCTGCCATTGCATGTACACACACACACACACACACACACACACACACTGCTAAGTCATACCCTGTGGTGGCCTTTGTCAATGCCGGACAAACACGTTTTTGAGAATTACACACATACACGTATATAACATACATTGGCAAACAGGAGCATAACCAGACTTCTGAGTGATGTCTCATGTCAGGCAGACTCCGCTAGCCTTCTGGTGCACTGTCATAGCTTTTTAATGGAGCCTCTATGATCTGAGATTAAGCCATAATTAAGAACAGGCTTCCTATGGAGCCTTGTAGGCCTTCAGAGTCCCAGCCCGTAGCAACAGGAGCCACATCCATGCAAGGAGGCCAGGCTCGAGCACTTCCTCTTTAAAGTGTCTTCCCTTCATCTGGAGAACCAATGACTATCTACCACCAAGGCCTGTTTTGATTTTGATTTTGATTTCATGTTTTTTTTCCCTCAAAGTGTCTACAACTCCGCCTTAAGTCTTCGGTAGACCAGCAGCTTTTCAGTCACCAGCTCCACATTTCAAAATAACGGCCCACATCGTTGAGAGATACTAAAGCACATTCCGAGAGGATGGATTGTTTTGAACGATCGCCTTTTTATTCGCCGCCACGGAGTCAATTTCCATTGAAGCCTTGTTCGTTTTCTCCTCTGCCTGACCGACCAGAATCCAGGCCCTCCCAAGCCAAGACTTTGTGATGGGAGGGCGGCGGCAGAGACCGTCACTTATTCAGTGTCCGGTTCCACGTTAATGACGTTTCAAAAGCAAGACGCGGTGAACCAGAGTCTCACCGCGCAAAGACTCCGCCTTAGGAAATGTTTTCTACCGGGTTTTTTTAACACCAAATCCCTGTGAGAGAAACCGGTGTCGGGTTCTATAGTGCGAAGCTATGCATCAACACTGCTCCACAGCAAATAAAAATGAATAAATGTGTTTGTTAAAAAAAATTCTGATGACACTGATTGCCGTGATTCTCTTCCAACACCAATGTCTTATTCAAATCTGTTTGGCCCCCTGTGTAATCAAGTTAAAAAATATGCAAATGATCTGCCAAATAGGACGATGTCTAGTGCCTCCTGTTCCACACTCTGCCTCTTTCTGTCCAATCATTCTGTTTTGGAAAAGTTTTTATACTGTACATTAGGTTTTTCAAATTTTTTGCCACAGTTTTATTGTCCTCACATCACGGTAATTCAGACGAACCTTTCTTCTCCTCTTCCAGTTTGATATTTTTGGATAGACAAGCTTTCATTGTACATTCTAACTTATGCTGTCTTACCCTTTTACTCCTCTCAATAAAACAAACCGTTTTCTTTTTTTTAAATGCGTTTGTCTGTGTTTTAACCTGGAAATGTCCGTTACTGTTTGCAGCTAGATCAGTTGGATGGAATGAAGAGCTTGATCGTTTAGGCCGCTAACACTGGATCCCTTGTGTTTACACCACAGTTCATTAATGCTCTGCAAAGGGGTTTTAAGTGTGCGCCTCTGGCCTCAGCTAATTTAACTAGAAGGTATGTAAATAGGATAGAGCAGATCAACAATGCTGAATGGAGTTCCTGGAATATCATGGAATTTAGAGAGGTTGTATTCCAGACAGGGAAAGTCAGGGAATTTGATTAATTCTCTGGGGAATATCAGGGAATTTTACATATGGGTCACTTTGCAGGAATATACCAGAATGTGTTTTCCAAGGTTTCATATAGGGATGCACGATATATATCGGGCCGATAAATTATCGGCCAATAATGGGAAATTTATATTATTATGTATTATTCCGATAATGTAATTATAGCCGATAAATAGAGCCGATAATACGAAGCCAATATTGCTTTCATAGAGAGCCTAAGTCCCTCCCCTTCCGGTGGACCACCATGGGACCTTATTTCGGAAAAAATATGTACGGTAGTCAACGGCGAGAGACAAATAATTGTTTGATCCCGTTTGAATTGTGCCATGAATTACACATATGATGTTTTGTCAATTTAAATGATAATTTTGCAAGTCAAGAAAGTCGCAGTTTGTCGTAAAACTGTTGAACTATAAGACTGTAAAAATACGTAATTAGAAAGACTACACACCCAAAAGTCGCGCAAGTGACGTAACTTCCTCTCTCCACAAGCTACCCAGAGCCGCTGAAGCTAAGTCCCTCTCAGATAGCAGGAGTATTATACACAACCTGGAAGGTAGACAGTAAGAATGGATTTAAACTGGTTTAGGATAGTTTTAGTACAGTGGGCGCTAACGTTAACTCGATGCCTGTGTGTTTCCTATGTTTCGTTCCATGTTGGTGTTGGTGACGTATATTGTGCGAGACGAGAGATGTAGTTCACTGAGCGGTTTCACACAAAACTAAACGTTACTGTACTGTTTTACAACAAACTGCGACTTTCTTGACTTGCAAAATTATCTTTTAAATTGACAAAACATCATATGTGTAAGTCATGGCACAATTCAAACGGGATCAAACAATTATTTGTCTCTCGCCGTTGACTACCGTACATATTTTTTCCGAAATAAGGTCCCATGGGGGACAGCGGAAGGGGAGGGACTTAGGCTCTCTATTGACTTAACAAGCGCAGCACGCCGTTGTCGCGGTCATGACGTCAAACTGTGTAGACTAGAGAGCCAAACATGTCATCGCCGGTGTGGAAGTTTTTCTCAGTTTTAGAGGAAGGCAACACGATTGCAATTTGCAATACTGGTTCCGCAAGGGTTCCGAGAGGAGGGGAAAAGTCTACGAGTTTTAACACAACAAATCTTAAAAGTCACCTGAAAGGTCGTCGTCGCAATGAAGATGTATTGAAGGAATACGAAGCAGCGTTGTCACACAAAAAAAAGCAAGTGCGGTACTGCCTATTCAACAGGCATTTGAAAACTGCAGGGAGTTTACTAGAGACAGCCCAAAGGCTAAGGCAATTAATGACAAAATCACGGAATTTATGGCACTTGATGACCAGCCTTTTTCCGTGGTAGAAGACCAAGGATTTCGCCTGCTAATGGCGCATTTGGAACCCCGGTATACTCTCCCAAGCCGCCGCTACTTTGCAGACGTATCCCTACCTGCCCTGTATGATGTGGTCGCCACACACATTCATAGTCTGATCGATACCAACGTAAGTGACATAAGTTTTACCACGGACATATGGACTTCTGACGTTAGTCCAGTGAGTATGTAGATTAGGGAACAACAATAGAAAACTCTTGTCTATTTGGGTGAAAATGTGAATGTATACAAAACGAGTTGTTTACAAAGAAAACTCCTTTGGATACCTTTAAGCATAAAATGACATAGGGGCCAGTCTACTATATGCCTTTTGTCATTGTGTTTTATCTGCAGACTAAGCAGCCATAGGCTTTAAGTTCTATAAAAGCCTTTATATTTGTATTGAGGAATGCACTTTACTTTTTGTTTCAATTACTTGTGTTTAATACGGTGACATGTCTGATTTGACATATTATGTCAGTGCATTTAATTTATTTTGAATTCTTATGCAAAACATTTGATAGGCTTTATGTTCTATGAAAGCCAAAGTATAGAAAAACCTACCTCACCCTCATGCACTAAAAGTAGCATAGCTGTCCCCCAAACCTTTTCCATTTCTTTATTAAGCATAACAGTCTACTATATGCCTTTTGTCATTGTGTTTTATCTGCAGACTAAGCAGCCATAGGCTTTCGGTTCTATAAAAGCCTTTATTTTTGTATTGAGAGATGCACTTGACTACTAATAATAACCTGTATTTAATACATTGACATGTCTGATTTGACAGATTATGTCAAAGCATTTAATTTGAATTCTTAGGCAAAATGCTCTATAAAAGCCAAAGTATGTTTGTGAAGTTTTTTGATAAGAAAAATAAATGAACATTTGAAGAGTCAGAACTGTTCTTTGTTTTTGTTGTGTTAACAATAGTGATGTCAGTTAGATTTGGTTAGGTCAGAGCTATGGAATATTAAATCATCCATCTTTGCTCACTACATCTTAGCCTTTCAGGTGTGCACAAACTACAGGTTATGAACTTCTTTTTAAAATACAAAAATGTGAAATTATCGGTTATCTTATCGGTATCGGCCATGAGAAGCAAGTAATTATCGGTTATCGGTATCGGCTGAAAAAAATCCATATCGTGCATCCCTAGTTTCATACATTCATTGCATTAGATGCTGAGGCGCCAGCGTGCAGCTCAGCAGGACTCAGGTGCATTTTTGCCAAAGTTCCTCTAGGTGGTGCTGTAATACCAGCCTTCTCACACTGGAGCCACAGTGTGTCTCTTTTCTGTGTGTGTCTAGTCTCCATTTCCTTCCTGTTCTGTCTCGTACAAGGTATCCGTGGGTCATAAAAGTCTAAATCTAAATTTAAGGCATTAAAAACTAATAAAATGCCTTAAATTCAGTCATTAGAGGTCATATTTTCCCACTGCATGTCCACTCTTAGATTAATCCAGAACAGAGTTAGTAGTACAATATGCATCCTATCTGCTTTACTAGATGTCCATTATGTTGTCCTTTTTTTGATTCTATCCCATTTATATAGTATAGTTTTACATCTTTCATTTGCGACAATGCCTTCAGTAAGTTTTCAACCCCCTTGACTTTTTCTGCATTTTGTGGTGTTACACCCTCGATTCAAAATGCATTCAATTACATTGTTTTTGTCACTGATCTACACACAATAACCTGTGTCAAAGCAGATTTTTTTTATTAACAAATATTTACCAATCAAATAAAAATGAAATGCTTTTGAGTCGATAAGTATTCGACCCCAAATTACGTTAAGGTGCATCCAAATTCATTTTAATGTCCTTGAGATGTTTCAACAACTTTGTTAGGACTATCAAGCAAGTTATTTGTGGTGCCTACAGTTTGGTCTGCTACCTCCACTAATGTGGTCCTTGACAGTATAGAAGATGCCTACATCAAAGGTAGAGAAGTTAGATGCTAATTGGGGTTTCTAGGTGGTTGCTAGGATGTACTAGGTGGTTGCTAGGGAATTTCTAGTGGTTGCTAGGTTGTTTCTAGGTGGTCCGGAATTTCTAGTGGTTGCTAGGGTGTTTCTAGTGGTCTAATGGTTTCTGGTTTGAACAACCAGGAACAGGTGCAAAACACAACCACAAATCCTTGGGATTTAAAAAAAATCATCTTTAATCATTTTATTTCTCCTCTCCAGCCTCATGAACCGAATCATCTCTACTCTTGCCTGCCTTCACCTCTCATCCATCTAGGGTTCTTTTTCCTCTCACTCTTCATCTTTCTTCCTCTTACTTGTGGTTCAAGCCTGAGGCTGACAGAGCCACCACATGGGAGAGTGTGGTATTGCAGCTGTTGAAGTTGACGGGCAAGCTGAGTTCGATCTACAAGAGACACATCTATTGCTGGGGTGGTGCTAAATGATGAAAATGACTGTTGAAATCAAATCATCTTTGGATTTCATACATTGTTTTCAATTGACAAATATTTTCAACACATCTACGTTTTTCATAATGTTTGTTACTTCCACCCATAAAAGAAACTGAGTAGATGAGCAAACAAGGACAGTAGTTAAGTAAATATACAGGTAGGCATGTACATATGTATAGAGGTAAGAAAATATGTAACCAGATAAGCTATAGACAGGTGAGAGTGAGAATGAAGATTAGTAAAACCTTGCATAAGTAAGTTAGTAACTTTGTACGCAGATGACTAAGCAAATAAGGTAAAAGTTAAATAATGAAGTAAGTCAAAACTAAAGGAAACCTTTCCTTTTACGGTCTGCTGAAGCACAAGGTATTGACCAGGTAAATACTAGGTTATACATGGTAAAAAATAAAAAATTACCAAGTAATTACAGCTGTAACTAAGTAGGTACATACTTACAATTCAGTGGTATAATTCAATCGCAATAGTACTTTCTAGGAATAAAGGCAATACTTTTCTTACATAGTAACTGTACAGCCATGAGCTAAAATCTCTGAAATCTCATTAACCAAAACAGTAGTGTAAGTTATGTTGGAAGTTCTCCCTCGTTCTCTCTCTCTCACTCACTTGCTCACTCACTCACTCACTCACACACACACACCTCACTAATCTTGCTGTTCGCCAAATCTTTGTCTCTTGAAGGCTTCTCATAAATAACTACATGCACCAAAACCAAAAAGCATGTCAGTTCTGAGGAAGTTTTTAATTTAAAAAATACATACTAATGAAAGCAGTACAGCACTTAACAGGCAGGGCCAAGGGTGTAGGTTTGATTTTGACATTGGTAGGGACACAAATGGGGGAGGTCCGGAGGGGATGTAACCCCCACTGGAAGCTGAGGCATTTTACATTTATGATAGACTTCTGACCGCCATTTCATGTCATCTAGATCAGTGATTCTCAGCCTTTTTCATATCGAGGACCCCTAGTTTAGTCCACATTAGAGCCATGGACCCCCATTTGATGAGATTTTGTCTCTCGGACCCAAATCTGAGAATACTTTTATTGTTAGATATGATTTTGATCCAGAATCCCATGATTGTCTGTATTGTAGGTAGAGAGATAACAGTGAAACTAAGATCAAAACAGTCATTCTTCTACATTCTGTAATTGTGTTAACTATTTGTAAATTAAATAATGCTGAAGTTTAACAATTCATCAATTTGCTGGGGACCCCCTGGAACCCCCTCAAGGACCGCTGGTGGTCCCCGGACGCCACGTTGAGAACCACTGATCTAGATAGTTATGGTAGCCAATACACTCATTAACAGACACACAGACACAGGGGTGTAGTACATTAATGAATCCTTTACTCAAATTTGCCAGCTGAATGGGACTTTGAAGAGCACATTTTGTTTTAAGGCAGGTACTGTAGTACTGTTGCCTATTCAAACCAACGATCTGTATTTACATTTAAAATAATAATAATAATAATAAGATATTATAAACTATATCCAAACCCTACATACAAACAGCTGAGCCAAACACATGCCTACGCCTGTCATTAACAGAGATGAACTGTTGGCATATTTGTTTTACATCAGTGTTGTCCAGTGTGGCACACAGCAGCATTGTTCAGTCTCACTTGTGACATGTAGGCTACTTACGGTCGTCACTCGTCACAGACGCACGCGACACGGTACTTAAATACCGTATTTCCTCTAATATTGGCCCGGGCCTTTATTTACCTCAACTGCAGAGGGTACCAGGCCTTTATTGGAAGCAGGCTTATATTAGAGACAGGCCTTTATTTCTAATTCCCTCTGTTTGATAAGTATATTTGCTCATATTTTAGTACGAAGCCTCCTTGTTTTCTGATCTGCTTCTGTTGGGGTACGTTAGGTAGACGTTTTTTTGTTACTGCAATGCATTACGATAATTACGGTAATCGACGACGGCATGCTCCAGAGACTTCCGCCGGCCGAGCCGTCTTGTGGCACTTGTACGTTACTACAAACTACAGTTACAAACAGGCACCAGGAGTTTACCAGTATCCACCGTTGTTTGCATGTAAGCTGAAGCTAACTGAAGCTAACTGAACCTGGGCGGCGATGTGTTCCCGGTGATCTGGCTGAGATTTCGGCGGGGGTCCGGGGCTTGGATCGGGAGGATCAATGCGGGCCGTGGGCGCGATGGAGAGGCAGCGGCGGAGAGAGGAGACGGACACGGTGCAGCCATATACTAGGTTTTGACCTAGT
Organism: Centroberyx gerrardi; assembly: GCF_048128805.1. Taxonomy (NCBI): domain Eukaryota; kingdom Metazoa; phylum Chordata; class Actinopteri; order Beryciformes; family Berycidae; genus Centroberyx; species Centroberyx gerrardi. The sequence continues at coordinate 5,447,157 of NC_136003.1, read as the reverse complement.
CTTGTTGGGGCCCGAGCACCGACCGGTGCGAAGCCCTATTGAAATGCAAGGAGTTATTATTAGGGCCCGAGCACCGACCGGTGTGAAGCCCTATTGAAATGCAAGTAATTATTATTATTATTATTAGGGCCCGAGCACCGACCGGTGCAAAGCCCTATTGAAATGCAAGGAATTATTATTAGGGCCCGAGCACCGACCGGTGCGAGGACCTATTGTATTTCAAGGAATTATTATTATTATTAGGGCCCGAGCACCGACCGGTGCGAGGACCTATTGAAATGCAAGGAATTATTAGGGGTCCTAGCACGTAGTGCTGGGAACCCTATTGTTTTTGTTCCGATTATTATTATTATTAGGGGTCCTAGCACGTAGTGCTGGGAACCCTATTGTAATTGTTCCGATTATTATTATTATTAGGGGTCCTAGCACGTAGTGCTGGGAACCCTATTGTAATTGTTCTGATTATTATTATTATTATTATTATTATTATTATTATTATTATTATTTTTATTCCTGTGCCCTAAAAGTATCTGGACCTCAGAAACCATAAGCCCCACAGCACCCAAACTTTCCACATAGGTTGGAAATCTCACCCACTACTCAGGAAACAAAAATTACCCCAATCTACCTGATGGTGGCGCTATAACAGCCTACTTCACGTTTTGGTCCATAACTCCTGAACCGTGAGTCATAGAATCAAAATTCCTCTACTCGTGGATTCCTTGGATCATTACGCATCTAGCCAGATAGGCCACGCCCATTTCCGTCTGACTAGATTTTCCGCCATTTTGCATTTTCTCAAAAACCTATTTTTGCGAACTCCTCCTAGACCGTTGAGGCAATCATCTCCAAATTTGCCATGCATCATCTCTGGACTCCCCTGATTAAAAAACATTAGAAGATATTTGATATTCCATACCGTTCTGATATAATTAGCTTCCAAAGTTTAGTCACAGGTTGTGGGCGGGGTCCATTTTACAAAAATTGCCATAACTCATGAGTGCATTGTGCTACCTTCACCAAATGTTGTACACTTGTGCAGATATCTACTCTGAGATACCAACCAGAATTTCCTGTCGTTCTGCCCATAGGGGGCGCTACAGCAACATTTTACATTTTAAATGCCCATAATTCAGTCACTATAAGTCATAGAAACAAAATTATTTTTTTCCTGTATTCCTTGGGTGAAGCCACATCATATTCATAGGCCCCGCCCATTGCCGCCATATTAGACTTTCCGCCATTTTGAATGTTCTCAAAAACCTGTTTTTGCGAACTCCTCCTACACCGTTGAGGCAATCTACTCCACATTTGGTATGCATCATCTGTGGACTCCCATGATTAAAAAACATTAAAAGATATTGGCTGCTCCATATCGTTTGGCTGCGATATGCCAATCAATTTCATGCCATGGCACATATTTGACAAAACGAGCCATAACCCATGATTGCTTTGTGCTATCTTCACTGAATCTGGTACACTTGTGCACATATCTACTCTGAGGAAATGTGCAATATTTAGTGTCTATATCTCGCATTTAACCCAGAGGTCACCAGATGATAGGACCCCGTCATTGCCGCTTGCGGCTATATTTATTATTATTATTATTATTATTTTTCTTCCTGTGCCCTAAAAGTATCTGGACCTCAGAAACCATAAGCCCCACAGCACCCAAACTTTCCACATAGGTTGGAAATCTCACCCACTACTCAGGAAACAAAAATTACCCCAATCTACCTGATGGTGGCGCTATAACAGCCTACTTCACGTTTTGGTCCATAACTCCTGAACCGTCAGTCATAGAATCCAAATTCCTCTATTCCTGGATTCCTTGGATCATTACGCATCTACCCAGATAGGCCACGCCCATTTCCGTCTGACTAGATTTTCCGCCATTTTGAATTTTCTCAAAAACCTACTTTTGCGAACTCCTCCTAGACCGTTGAGGCAATCATCTCCAAATTTGCCATGCATCATCTCTGGACTCTCATGATTAAAAAACATTAAAAGATATTTGATATTCCATACCGTTGTGATATAATTAGCTTCCAAAGTTTAGTCACAGGATGTGGGCGGGGTCCATTTTACAAAAATTGCCGTAACTCATGAGTGCATTGTGCTACCTTCACCAAATTTTGTACACTTGTGCAGATGTCTACTCTGAGGTATAAACCAGAATTTCCTGTCATTTTGCCCATAGGGGGCGCTACAGCAACATTTTAGATTTTAAATGCCCATAATTCAGTCACTATAAATCATAGAAACTAAATTCTTTTTTTCCTGTATTCCTTGGGTGAAGCCACATCATATTCATAGGCCCCGCCCATTGCCGCCATATTAGACTTTCCGCCATTTTGGATTTTCTCAAAAACCTGTTTTTGCGAACTCCTCCTACACCGTTGAACCTATCTACTCCAAATTTGGTATGCTTCATCTCTGGACTCCCATGATTAAAAAACATTAAAAGATATTTGGTACTCCATATCGTTTGGCCGCAATATGCCAATCAATTTCATGCCGTGGCACATATTTGACAAAATGAGCCATAACCCGTGATGGCTTTGTGCTATCGTCACTGAATCTGGTACACTTGTGCACATATCTACTCTGAGGAAATGTGCAATATTTGGTGTCTATATCTCACATTTAACCCAGAGGTCACCAGCTGCTAGGACCCCGTCATTGCCGCTTGCGGCTATATTTAGGGGTCCTAGCACGTAGTGCTGGGAACCCTATTGTAATTGTTCCGATTATTATTATTATTATTATTCTTCCCGTGCCCTAAAAGTATCTGGACCTCAGAAACCATAAGCCCCACAGCACCCAAACTTTCCACATAGGTTGGAAATCTCACCCACTACTCAGGAAACAAAAATTACCCCAATCTACCTGATGGTGGCGCTATAACAGCCTACTTCACGTTTTGGTCCATAACTCCTGAACCGTGAGTCATAGAATCTAAATTCCTCTACTCCTGGATTCCTTGGATCATTACGCATCTACCCAGATAGGCCACGCCCATTTCCGTCTGACTAGATTTTCCGCCATTTTGAATTTTCTCAAAAACCTATTTTTGCGAACTCCTCCTAAACCGTTGAGGCAATCATCTCCAAATTTGCCATGCATCATCTCTGGACTCTCATGATTTAAAAACATTAAAAGATATTTGATATTCCATACCGTTCTGATATAATTAGCTTCCAAAGTTTAGTCAGAGGTTGTGGGCGGGGTCTATTTTACACAAATTGCCATAACTCATGAGTGCATTATGCTACCTTCACCAAATTTTGTACACTTGTGCAGATGTCTACTCTGAGGTATAAACCAGAATGTCCTGTCATTTTGCCCATAGGGGGCGCTACAGCAACATTTTAGATTTTAAATGCTCATAATTCAGTCACTATAAATCATAGAAACACAATTCTTTTTTTCCTGTATTCCTTAGGTGAAGCCACATCATATTCATAGGCCCCGCCCACTGCCGCCATATTACACTTTCCGCCATTTTGGATTTTCTCAAAAACCTATTTTGGCGAACTCCTCCAACACCGTTGAACCTATCTACTCCAAATTTGGTATGCATCATCTCTGGACTCCCATGATTAAAAAACATTAAAAGATATTGGCTGCTCCATATCGTTTGGCCGCAATATGCCAATCAATTTCATGCCATGGCACATATTTGACAAAACGAGCCATAACCCATGATTGCTTTGTGCTAACTTCACTGAATCTGGTACACTTGTGCACATATCTACTCTGAGGAAATGTGCCATATTTGGTGTCTATATCTCCCATTTAACCCAGAGGTCACCAGATGCTAGGACCCCGTCATTGCCGCTTGCGGCTATATTTATTATTATTATTATTATTATTATTTTTCTTTGTAAAAAAAAAACGCATTTTTGAGGGGCTAAACGTGCTCGGAAAGTTGCGAAACTTTGCACATACGTCAGAAGTGGTGAAAAATTACATATTTTATGGGTCTTGCGCATGGGTTTGGCTAAATGGCTCAATAGCGCCCCCTACAAAATTTCAAAAAAATACTCATCGCTCTACGTTTCACCTACATGTACCAAATTTGGTAGGCACATGTATCATGTCCAGACCTACAAAAAACATCAATACGTGCCATGACCTAAACCCAACAGGAAGTCAGCCATTTTGAATTGATTGTGCCATTTTTGTGCGTTTTTGGCCATTTACAGGGTTCATACTTTAACGAACTCCTCCTAGACGGTTAATCGGATCAACCTCAAACTTGCGCAGCGTATATAACAGACCTTGACGATGAAAAATTGTTAAAAGCTTGAGTTTTCCTCGAACGGCGTGGGCGTGGCGAGGCGTCGAATTTCCATGTTTCGCCACGAAACAGGAAGTGCTTTGTAACTCGGCCGTACATGGTCAAATCTGGCCCAAACTTCACATGTTTGATAAGTGTCATGGCCTCAAGACATCAACATGGCAAAATTCAGTTATAGTCATAGCGCCACCTTCTGGCAAAACAGGAAGTGGTTTGTAACTCCACTGTACATGGTCACATCTGCCCCAAACTTCACATGTTTGATAAGTGTCCCGGCCTCAACATTTCTACATGCCAATTTTCAATCACAGTCATAGCGCCACCTACTGGCAACACAGGAAGTGCTCTGTAACTCCACCGTATATGGTCAAATCTGCCCCAAACTTCACATGTTTGATGACACTCCCGGCATGAAGACATCGACATGCCAATATTCAGTTACGGTCATAGCGCCACCTACTGGCAACACAGGAAGTGGTTTGTAACTCGGCTGTACGTGGTCAAATCTGCCCCAAACTTCACACGTTTGATGAGACTCCCGGCCTCAACACATCTACAGGCCAATTTTCAATCATAGTCATAGCACCACCTACTGGCAAAAGGAAATGACATGTTTTATAATGAAAATTCAGAGTCACGTCGACCGGTCGGTGTCCAGTAACGACGCCGCGGCTGCGGCACACCCCGACGTGCGCGAAGTGCGAGGGCCCGATCATCGCTGCTTGCAGCTTTAATTATTATTATTTTTCTGCCGAGTAAATCGCATTTTTGAGGGGCTAAAGCTGCTGCAAAACTCACCAAACTTTGCACACGCATCAGAAGTGGTGAAAAATTACATATTTTATGGGTCTTGCGCATGTCTGTGGCAAAATGGCTCAATAGCGCCCCCTACAAAATTTCAAAAAAATACTCATGGCTCTACGTTTGACCTACATGTACGAAATTTGGTAGGCTCATGTATCATGTCCAGACCTACAAAAAACGTCAATAGGTGCCATGACCTAAACCCAACAGGAAGTCAGCCATTTTGAATTGATTGTGGCATTTTTGTGCGTTTTTGCCCATTTACAGGGGTCATACTTTAACGAACTCCTCCTAGACGGTTAATCGGATCCACCTCAAACTTGCTGAGCGTATATAACAGACCTTGACGATTAAAAATTGTTAAAAGCTTGAGTTTTCCTCGAACGGCGTGGGCGTGGCGAGGCGTCGAATTTCCATGTTTCGCCACGAAACAGGAAGTGTTTTGTAACTCGGCCGTACATGGTCAAATCTGCCCCAAACTTCACATGTTTGATAAGTGTCCCGGCCTGAGCACATCTACAGGCCAATATTCCGTTACTGTCATAGCGCCACCTACTGGCAACACAGGAAGTGGTTTGGAACTCGCCTGTACATGGTCAAATCTGCCCCAAACTTCACACGTTTGATCAGAGTCCCGGCCTCAAGACATCTACAGGCCTATTTTGAATCATAGACGTAGCGCCACCTACTGGCAAAAGGAAATGCCATGTTTTATACTGAAAATTCATAGCCACATCGACCGGTCAGTGTCCAGTAACGCCGCCGCGGCTGCGGCACACCCTGACGTGCGCAAAGTGCGAGGGCCCGATCATCGCTGCTTGCATCTTTAATTTCCTTTGTTTTTTCCCCCGGCCTGTATTTGAGACCGGCCTTTATTTGTTCGTGTCGACGACGGCCCCGGCCATTAACGGAGACCCGGCTTTTAATTGACTACAGGCCACTATTAGAGGAAATACGGTAAACTAACTTTAATGGCTAAACACAACTGTTACTAATATAAAATAGGATGGAGTCTTCTCTCGCATGCTCGCCGGTAGGCGGAGCTTTGGCTCTTCTTGCCCACAGCATTTCATACGTTAGCAAGAAATGGCAAAGCCAATCAACGATTTTTTGGGGGGGTTAGGGAGGCGGTGTCACGCCAATTTTTATCCGGGTGACACAATAACATTCTAAAACAGCTGTTATACTAAAGTTTCGTTACAGTGTCCGTTGCTATGCCGACACGGGACACCAATGCACTACACCAATGCAGCGGGACTCGTAGTAGAGAACGCGACCTGTTAACATTGACTAGACACTGACGGACAAAACAACGTTTATTGTCAATCAAAATAATTGCTAGGGACATTTCAGAGTCGCTTGATATTGGTAGGGACACGTCCCTACCATCCCTACCCAATTCTACGCCCTTGGGCAGGGCCCTGCCTTGCACTCCATTAAATACAATTGAAAAATTGCTTAAAAAAATGTGTGCTACACAAAATGTGAACACCAAATCGTCATTAAAAAACACTTTTAATAAATGCGATACAGTGATTAAGAAAAGGTTGGTAAAGTAAAATTCAAGTCATGGCGTGGTGGGTGTGTGGTTTCTTCCTTACTTTTCTGCTTTGCATACTTATGGATTTGGGAATTTGTAGTTCTATTTGTACAAAGAGACAACTTCAATACATTTCAGTTGATTGTATACAATTGTTCACAGAATTGGAAAACAAAAAAAATAACATTGAAGTAAACCCTTGTCAGTTTGTATGCTTTTCACTTTTCAGTTTGTATGCTGTTATTTGTAACTGGGTCACTCTACAGTACATCAGCAAGATCAGGACAATGTGACAAAGGACCAAGTTATTATGATCAGTGAATAATAACACTGATAAAAGACTGCCAGGAACTGAAGTATAAAGTAGAGTGAATGAGGGTAAGATCAACAAACTGACATTTCTATATGTTTCTTGCACAGCGATAGCAGTAGTGAATATCACACCCCATGCTTCAAATGCATATAGTGTAGAAGTAGATTGTCTGCCTTTCATTTTTGCACTAAGGATTACATTTCTGAGCCATAAGATGTCGGTGCTTTCACTCTAGAGACTTTGCCTACAATCAACACTGCAGCCACATGCTTTGGAGTGAGGCAAACTGTAGACAAGAGCTTCAAGAAATGATACCTGGTGGTCTGAGTGTTCAAGTGTGTCAGGCAAAACTCAAGGTTAGATCAGAACTTAGACTTAAGAAAAGCACAAAACAAGGATGAGCTGTGCTGCTTCATGTAGGAATCATGTTTCTATTCATCATGATAATAACGTGAAACTCATTCAGTTCCCCAGACATCAGCAGCTCTTTCCTGAGATAAAGGTACTCGCACTCAAACGTGAACGATAATAATACAGACGGAACATTCCGGTAGAAACGAGCTCATTTGGGCACCGGCTAAATGGCTGAAGTCTTGTGTCTTTGGTCTCAAAGGAGAGACTGAATTCACTTCAAGCTTGTCTGGATGTTTGGGTGTGAAAGAGTGGCACCTGAGAGTGAAAAGCAGACTGTTGGTGTGTTTCAGAAGTGAGTTGTGCACTGCAGTCTCTCGTCGGTATGTAAACAGTGCTTTGTCGGGTTTCTCGGGTTCATATCACCGTGGCGTTCCGTCTGACCGGACTGGACTCCAGGGCCAAGTCCACCTCCAAAAACTCCGGCTGGCCGCTGTCCTGAGATATTTTCTCCTCTTCCTCTCCGCTCTTCCCTTCCTCCCGGTTCCTCTGCTCTCCTCGGCACGTGCCGGACTTGGCTGGGCCGACCAGAGCCAGGCAGACGGCGCCGAGCCCCATGCCCGCCGCGCAGGAGTAGAAGGCGGCGCCGTAGTTCTGTGTGACATCCACCAGCAAGCCTGATGGGAAAACATTGGGCAGCCATTAGTCCCATTCACCAGAAGCAATAACCATTCAATTGTGTCTAAAATTCAATCAAAATGTGATTTGACTTGTATTATGCATAGTTATTACTTCAAGTACTAAAAATATAACATTATCAGCCTCAATCACTAAGGGGCATGAAGTCATCAAAATTCAAGCAGTTACCTCTCACTGCCTAGTGCAGCTTTAAAGAATAATATTTTTTTCAGTTTTTCCTATCTCCATTAATAACCATGAAAAGTCTAACCCCACTTATGTATTTGCCACAGTCAAAAGCTATTACTGTCTGTTCTACTGCAGGTTTGCCTGCCGGAAGTCATAGGCTGCCATTGTTTTCAAAAATACATTAAAAGAGACAGAGACACACTGCTGCGTTGACAAAAGTAATCCATCATTTTAAACATGTGTTTTTTTGTTTTGTTTTGTTTTGTTTTTTTATTTTATTTGATAGGGACGATGCAATTTAACATAGTTCCAATACAGAGCATGAAACTGATGTGCTGCACAGAGAGTTTATAGCTATTGCTAATTTTCAACTCTTGTCCCTAGTTGGGCTTTTACATGTACAGTGTAATTAAAATATACAGCTTTCAATATCATAAAACCACAATACACTACAGATATGGAAATACAATAAAATACACAAACCACAATACACATACCACAATACACCAATACACATACACCATACACCAATAGTAATTTAGAGTACAATTAGCTAAAAATGAGTACAGCTCTGGTTTGCTTTTAGCCAGCACTTAACCTTTGTTGTAAAAGATTTTATATCTGGAATTAACTTGATTTCAGTTGGTAATGTGTTCCAGAGTTGACAGCCCTTTATGGAGAAAGCTGATTGTCCAAATTTAGATCTACGATGTGGTATTTTACAGTTGCCATTCACCATGTTCCTAGTTACTCTGTTACTGTCTTGTCTTTGGATGTATCTGGAAAGAGGCTCTGGGGCTCGACTGTTGATACATTTGAAAACTAATTTGAGAAAACAAAAATGAGTAAAGCTCTCAAGGCTAAGTAGTTTGTATCTTTTTAGTATGTGACAGTGATGCCACCGGACAGGCTTTTTGTCCATTATTTTCAGTATCTGACTGTATAAGGATGTGAGGTGTCTGATTGTAGATGGTGGTGCTTGAGCCCTTACTGTCATACAATATGAAAAATGAGAGAAAATCATAGAGTGCATAAATAACTGGGCTGCCTGAGTGGGTATGTAGTGCCTGATTAATTTGAAACAATTAAGGTTGGTCTTTACTTTTTTTGAAATCTTCTTTACATGTTTATCAAATTTAAGTTGTGGATCTAAGATTATTCCTAAGAATTTGAAATCATTGACCTCCTTTATTTCTTCATTCCGTATCTTGATTTAAAAAATTTTAAGTGAGCCCTGTTTTCTAATGGAGAAACACATAGAAACTGTTTTTTTAAAATTCAATACAAGATGATTATGTTGCAGCCACTGATGGACATCATCCAAATATGCAGTGCATAAAGCTGGCAGCCGGCCTCTGGGCAACTTGTAGGCAGGTCGTTTATAAACAGACTGAAAAGCAGTGGACCAAGGATTGAACCTTGGGGAATACCCATTCTGTTGTTTAAAGGGATGACTTTTCTTGGTCAACTTTCAGACACTGCTCTCTAGTCTGAAGATATGACTCAAACCAATCAACTGCTTGTTTAGAAAAATTGAATGTAGACAACTTAGACAGGAGAATGCCGTGGTTGACAGTGTCAAACGCCTTCTTCAGGTCAAGAAACACTGCCCCCACGACATTACCCCCGTCCAAGGAACGCTTTACATTTTCAATTAAATAGCAATTTGCAGTTTCTGTGGAGTATTTTGGTCTAAAACCAAATTGTTGCGGATGAAGGAGTTGATTGGTCTCTAGATGGTCAACTAGCTGTGCTGCCACAACCTTCTCAAGTACCTTTGACAGGACAGGAAGAATAGAAATAGGGCGATAGTTGCATATCAGATCACGATCCCCTGCTTTGAAGACTGGTTTCTTAATAACTTCTGCAATGTTTGCTTCATTGATGCAGGTTATGCAAAATAACATCATTCGTTATTTACTAAATGTACCTCCCAGAACTCATGTAGGAGGTAATGAATTCAAGAAGGTGGGCCTGTTGCCAGTGCAGCTCAGGGTGAAACAGCTGAAACTCAACCACATGTATAACATCATCAGTGGTGCTGCCCCTGACTACCTGGGCTCACAGATAGTCATGGTCCATACACAGCATGGACACAACACCAGGGTTAGTGTGCGCTCATGCAAGGTGCCACGAGTAAACAGCGTAGCTCGGAGCTCCTTTTTTTATACAGGGACCTTACTGTGGAACAGCCTTCCACTTAGCATCAAACTGTCAGAATCCAGAGAGGTTTTTAGAGGTCAGGTCCGGGCTCATCTCTGGGGTAAGATGACCAGATAGATAATGACAGGCAGGTCCTGTGAGCATATTTTGTTTTTTCTTCATTATTATGTTTTGATTTGTGAAATGCTGTTAGGACATATTGATTTTGTCTAAAAGGGAAGATACTAGGACAGGGATTGAAGTTTCATGTCTGTTGTTTTTATATTAAGGTTGTCTTTGGATTTTTGTTGCTTGCTGTTTTAGAGGATTTTATGGATGTTATGTGTTGCTGTCTGTCCTGTTTTTCTGACATCAGGGACCATGTTGGAAATAAGTGTTCTCACTTTTACATGTTATCCCTTGGATTCATTGTCTTCTATATCCATTAATAAAATCAAATCAAATCAAATCAGACCTCTTGGATACGAAAGGAATCTGGTGATTCTATAGCTACTGTATTATTAGTTATATTTGGAGAATCAAAATTTTGTGTCAATTCTTCTACTGATTGTATAAAGTATGTGTTAAATTCATGTGCCATGGTGACATTATCTGTGATGGCCATATCATTTATTTTCAGTTCCTTAATTCCTTTTTGACTGTATGATTTGTTAGTTAAATTGTTTAAGTGTTTCCAAAGGGATACATTGTGGCCTTTGGCGTTTTCTATAAGTTGTGTATAATATGTGGCTTTTGCTTTGCGTAATTCGAGGACTACTTTATTTCTTAGACTTTTGTAGATCAAATGATCAGTATTGAGTTTAGAAGATAATGATGTTTTCAAAGCCAGATCTCGTTTTTTCATAAGTTTGCGTATTTCATTATTTAGCCATGGTAGAGTTGCCTTCTTTTGTTTACATTTCATGTTTTTGGTATATTTTGCTGTTAATTTCACTAGAGCAGTAGTCATGGAGTTACAACACACATCCAAGTCATCTATTTCTATGAGCTGATCCCAATTAATGTTCCCAAGGTCACGTTCAAATTGCACAATTTTGGACTTAGGAATGACCATCTTTACCCGGTCAGGGTTGCTGCTACCAAAATACTGCAGACGCTTTTTTGTCAGTTTCCTGACGGTAAGAGTCATATTATGGTCAGACAAACCAGTTAGTAGGTTGTATGTTTTTGTTATCCGATCTGGTTTATTGGTAAATACCATATCAATTAGGGTTCTAGTGTTTGTAGGTCCTTTAATCATCTGCTGGAAGTTGAATTTTGACATAATCATATTCAATTTTTGTTTATTGTTTTTGTCCAACCAGTTAATGTTGTAGTCACCATATGATATTGTTTCTATGTGAGGGTCAAACCTTTTCATTATATCTTGTAGTTCATCATAAAAAGAAACACCATATGATGGCGGGTTATACAGAACAATAACATTAAAATTAATTTGTACTTCTCTTTGATAAAAATCAACACCCTCCCGCCCCTACCTAGCAGTCTATCCTTTCTAAAGCATACATAACCAGGAATGTCTATCATGTTTGTCGGTACATTTCTGTGGAGCCAGGTTTCGGTTAAGCAAAGATAGTCCAGGTTTGAATCAGACAGTAGAGTATGAATCTGATCTCCTTTTGAAATTATGCTCCGGATATTTAAATGTCCGCCAAGAATGCCTTTTGGTTTAGATTTTAAGTCCCATAACACTTTGGCATGATTAACAGTCTGGAAAAACAGATGCTGTTTTTGTTTTTGCGCTGCACTGCACTCAGTTTTTCCTGACCCCATTTCTTGGAGTGCCTCAGCTGTTCCCTCATTACACGCAGTGGCGTGTTCCGCTTCAGCCTCGGCTTTCGGTTCCGACAGTCTGCGTGTGTCAAATCGAACAGACTCACCAGTCAGGCTGCACTTGGCTGCATGGGAGCAATCCGGTATATGTGTCCTCTGGCGTCCGCCATCAGACAACGCCGCCTTTTTCTAACATGACTTTGTAACACCACAATCATTGCAGTTGTAATCGTACAAAAAATAGATCCATTCTGCCAAAATTGAATGTGAAGAGGTCATAGCATAGTCTCCAGCTAGATGTTTCCTCTCACTCTGCCTTAAGCTTTGTTTTGCCTCTTCACTGCCACTAGAAGAAAGTAACAGTGCGCACTTATAGAAGAAGTGAAAATAGTCCCCAATTAAACTTGATAATAGCTGCGTGATAAAGGCATGTTAGGAAAAACTGCAATACATGTGATGTTCAACATGAAGTATTATATTAGTCAAGGCAGCAGTATATCTCTGAGCTGTTTTAATGTATTTTTGAAAACAATGGCAGCCTACGACTTCCAGGAGGAAAACCTGCAGTACAACAGACAGCAGCTTCTACAGTGGCAAATATTTTGCTGAGTTTAGACTTTTCTCAGGCAATAATGCCAATAATTATACCAGTGTTATCCTTTAATCTGAGTTTCTCAACCATGCGCCATATAAGGTTTAATTCCAACCAAACACTACAGCAGCTGATTTCACTGATCAGCACAATTTGAACCAGAGAGGGGAAACTAATCAGTGAAATGAGCTGCTGTAGCGTTCGTCTGAAATGAAAACCTGCTGACTTTTGGGCCTCCGTGGCACATAATTGAGAACCACTGGCTTTAATGACTCTCAGTCCACTGAGAGAATACCTACACACAGAGAGAAACTCAGAAACAAAGTCAAAGTCAAAAAAATGAAAATGAGAGAGATCCTGTACCTCCTAGCGGCGGTCCGGCCAGCCCGGCGAAGCTCTGGATGAAGACATAAACCCCGACGGACGACGCCATCTTCTGGATGCCCACCACATCCTCCTCGGCCAGCATGGGGATGTGCGTGGAGCCCACCGTGCCCATGAAGAAGCCATAGAGGGCGCAGCAGACCACCAGGCCCCAGAAGTCCCGCACCAGTGCGAAGGCCACCAGCACCAGGCACAGGAGAACGACACACCCCAGCAGCACCCGGGTCTTCCTGCAGCATGCTTTGCTCAGCACCACACCGATGGACAGGCGGCCGAAAATCTCCGCCACCGCCATGACGGAGAGCATGTAGGAGGCCATGTTGGGCTCCACGCCCCGGCTCTTGCTCAGTTCGATTATGTAGAGCTGCGGGGCGAAGAAGCCCAGCGTGGCGAACAGGCCGAAGAGAGAGTAGAAAATGAAGGCACCGTCTCTCAGCACGGAGAAGTCCAGGAGTTTGGGTCTGGAGGGCTGGAGAGGACCCGCCTCTGCCTGTCCCTCTTCCCCCTTGTCCTGTGCCTTCACCGGGGTGGGAGGTATGGACGGCGACGGTTCCCGGGCCTCCCCCTGCGTCTCTTCCATCAGGCCTTTGCTTTCCGCCACCGCCACCCGGAGGTCTGCGTTCGAGGTGGAGAGCGAAGTGACGCCCGAGTCGCTGGAGCCCTGCGAGCCTCCCGAGCCTCCTGAGCTGATGGAGGTTCCGGTTTGCTCGTTCTCCAGCTCGTACGCGGCCTGCAGCTGTTTGAAAGAGGGCGACTCCTTCTTTTCGGATTCGTCGTCGTCCACCCTCGCCGTCTCAGGCTGGATTATGATCGGACGAAGGAGAGCCCCGCAGCCGATCACAGAAGCCTGGAGGAGGCCGATAACAACTAGACAGTAGCGCCAGCCTATCTGTTTCTTCAGCGCAGTGAACGCTGAGGAGAGATGAGAAGAAGGGCGTAAGTTTGGCATATGATGATATAAAGCGTCATAGATTGCTTAGTGCCTCTTTAAGCGTTAACGCGTGGACTCACCGGGAGCGAATGCAAACATGGCGAAGGATTCTCCGGAGGAAGCCACGGAGGTGACGAGCGCTCGTCGTCTGGAGAAGTACTGGGCGAGGATGGTGACGGTGGGGAGGAAGGTGAGGCAGTAGCCGAGGCCTGCGAACAAACAGGATAAAAAAAAAAGGGGGACGTGACGTGACAGCCACTCGCCCGCATGGTACCAACACAGCAGGGTCAAAGATCAAGATGTCAGGTCGCTCCAGTGGCAAAGGTGGCGGGTTGGTCGAGCTGACTCGGGTTTGCTACAGTGCCCGCTGAAAGATGAAAGGCGTGTAAAGATGAAAAAAAAAGAGAGACAAGACAAGGGGAGAGAAAAGAAAGGGTCGTCAAGTTAGGTCTTGTCCAATTCAGAGGGGAGAGAGCAGGGGCGGAGCTAGACTCTCAGCACAGAGGGGGCGGAGCATTCTCGAGGGGCCCTTCTGATAAAGTCATTTTAAAATTCACAACTGTAAAATAGCTGATATATCCTATCCTATCCTATCCTATCCATAAACACAAATTGTCACTTATTGAGCCAAGCAAGCCAATGTCTAAGAAAACATACAGTGAAGCCAGAGCCACTTTGTCAGACAAGCTTGTTCTGAAGAACAAAAAAAGAAAACAGGTTGCCAGTCGCTTTCAAATGTTTCTGCACGGAGGACAGCGCGTGGTTCAGCACCACAGACACCACCACACAGACAGCTGTCTATCGGCGGTGGTGCTGAACGCCGACAGGCCAGGTGCACTGACTCAGTACCATGTCTTTCTTACACGGGAATAACATAAACAGAAAATAGACACAGCGGTCTACAACACTATACTAGGGCTGCACGATTCTGGATAAAATGACAATCTTGATTTTCTTGCTTAGAATTGAGATCACGATTGTCTCACGATTCTTAAGCAAAACCATTTTTGTTATACATTTTTACTGCACTCTTTTTGCCTGATACAGACAGAAACAACAAAAAATATGATATTGACTGTAATGTGACTGTCACATCAACTTTGCGGGTCAAATGGGCTTCACACAGAGTACACACACAATGTATAGATTAAATTCCAATGAAATTTAAATTGAATTAACGGTATTAAACTTCTCCAATCTCCAGCTGGTTTATCCTGCCTTCCATACATTACATTCTGCGCACACTGACTGCACAGTGCAGCATTAAGTATAGCCTTAATTACGAGTCTTTGGAAATTTACCTGGCTTCCTGAATCTTTTTTTCGGGTTGCGGATCGGTTTCGGATCGTTGATTTATGTGTATGAAAATGGGTCGGGCAGATACATGTGTCAGATCGGGCGGTCGCGGGTTGAAAAAAACCTGACCCGCGCATCACTAACAGTAGATAACTGTAATCTGCTGCCCTACAAACGTTAAAGTCGAGATGAAACGGCATTTCGAGAGTATCTAACTTCCGTATCGTGACGTATTTCCGAGTGAAACAGGAAAGACAGGCGGGACATAACGTTGGGAGGAATTTGATTTGAACGTTGAAAAGTGGGTGTGCTGTTGCTAGCTGGCTAACTAATGAATCTTAGCCTCTTAGCTCTGTGCGCTAAAAGTTGAAGATTGATTGATGGGTGGATGTCATGATATTATTGGTTGAAATTAGTTACGGGCATGCTTACGTAAGCACACGGCATATTTTGTTTTACAGGAAGAAAACATGATTGAATTTTGATATAAGAATACAATGAAATTGATTTTTGGTATTTTTTTTGGCATATATTGTTAAATAGGTGCACAGTATGACCGGGGATGTGATCTAAAAGGGTTAAAAAGGCATTTTTCATTTCATCTCGTCTTTAACGTAGGTAACGTAGGTAGCATCATTACCTTGTGGTATTTAAGTAACATTAGTGGAATTAGAGTTTAATTGATAACCTATGACAATGCATTGAATTTAGTTCAAAACACGCGCTGTCGGCCTGTCAAAGATATGCGCTTGTTTTTTAACAGACAAAATAGCTTAATTCAAATGCTTGATGAATCCAACACTTATCATCAACTTACATCTCTCTTCTCTTATTTAGAACAAGCTTTGAACAAGTGTTGTGTGTGTCTACTGTTCTCCGTCATGTCTCTCTCTGGAGTTTTCCTTCCTGCCGGTTTCTGCCCGCTCTGCATGTGCGCATTTCGTCACGTGGTGAGACGCAGTGTTGCCACTTGTTAGGAGCGCTTGATTTTATGCAACGGGTGTCCCTAATGAACATGGCAGAATCGTTGTCATTTAGGAATGAGGTCGCATAGAGGTATGAATCGAGCCGCTCAGTAGGGGGGCCCCTACTGAGCGTGGGCCCTGGGGCGGTCGCCCCCTCTGCCCCCGCGGTCACTCCGCTTATGGGAGAGAGACATGGTTATCATGGTGGGAGAGCTACCAGTGCTTTCTTTCTGTGAAAAAAAACAAGTTAATTTGTCCTTTTTCAGAATTGTCATTTCCCCTCCAATTTGTCTGAAATGGAATGCCTTTTTGTATGCCTTCATTCAGTCAAATTTGTTCTCCACGGCTATTTTCTGTTCTCAGAATCCTTGTTCTCTCAATCCTTATCTGAAAGGGAATTGTTTTTTTTGGAATTTATATTTTGCTGCTCCGTTTTTTTTCAGCTCTGTCATTTTCTGTTGTGTCAGTCCTTCCTAGAGACTGAAATAGTGTATGATGTTTAGATTCAGATGAGGTTATTCATTGGCCAGTTCTGGAAGAAACAGATGTCAATCATGGCACTGCTAGGAGTGCATTTAGTTCATTCATTACAAGCTGTTTAATATTAAAGCATCTGCAAGCGCAAAACAGTGATTCTTTTAATTGCACATTACACTGGCATGAGAGTTAGTGCAGGGACAGTAGATAGATAGATAGATAGATAGACAGACAGACAGTTGGATATGGTTGTGTGTGTACCTGAGACAATGCCGATGGTGATGTACATCTCGTTGATGGAGTTGGTGAAGGCGGAGGAGATGGTCCCCAGGCTGATGAGGAAGCCCCCCGTCATCACCACCGGACGGTAGCCAAACTGGTTGCTCAACACTGTAGACAGCGGGGCTGAGGAGGCAAAAAGGCAGAACGGTCATTTCATCAACGTCGTTTCATTTCAATCACATTTTAGTTGCGTAATAAACCTTCTATGGTCCAAAGTGATCTGTCAAATGCTAAAAGTAGTTCAGCCAATTCAAATAAAGGGTTTCAGAAAGCCAAATTTAAGACTTAAGACCTTTTCAATGCTACCTGGAACTAGGTTTAAGACCAATTTAAAGGGTAACTTTGGTATTTTTCAACCTGGACCCTATTTTCCCATCTTTTTGTGTCTAAGTGACTAAAGGGGACAACAATTTTTGAAACTGGTCCAGTATTGAGCGAGATCGCTTCAGCCGGCAGCCACGAAACGGGCTGCAATGTAATCAGACGGGGCAAATCGCACCGTCAATGTACGTCCACTAAAAGTGCTTGTTTTTGCCACTGACAGACTCAGATTGCTATTATAAGTGTCTGACAACATTATGGAAAGGACCCTACAGAGAAATGAAACGTTTTTCTTTACCTTTCTGTGTGTAACCAAGTCTCGCTCAAGTCTCGCGAGAGTTGAGTTGTTGCAGGCAGTTACACACAGACTATTAACCTTGTTATGAGCAAGTATTAGTTATAGTTTCATCAAAAGAAAGCTTTTACTTAATTAAAAAAATAAGAAGAAGAATCATTGCATAGTGAAGAAAATAATACCTTTAATAACCGTATTTATGACATTTGAATACTTAAGGCGTTTTCAGACTTTTTAAAGACGAGATGAAATGAAAAATGCCTTTTTAACCCTTTTAGATCACATCCCCGGTCATACTGTGCACCTATTTAACAATATATGCCAAAAAAAATACCAAAAATCAATTTCATTGTATTCTTATATCAAAATTCAATCATGTTTTCTTCCTGTAAAACAAAATATGCCATGTGCTTACGTAAGCATGCCCGTAACTAATTTCAACCAATAATATCATGACATCCACCCATCAATCAATCTTCAACTTTTAGCGCACAGAGCTAAGAGGCTAAGATTCATTAGTTAGCTAGCTAGCAACAGCATGGTACTTCGGTGTGTCTTCGGGTGTTATGACACACCCACTTTTCAACGTTCAAATCAAATTCCTCCCAACGTTATGTCCCACCTGTCTTTCCTGTTTCACTCGGAAATACGTCACGATACGGAAGTTAGATACTCTCGAAATGCCGTTTCATCTCGACTTTAAGGATACGCTGAAATAGTATAAAGAGCTTTCTCCCCCTACTGCTTTGTCTGTGTTTCGATGCAGTCAGAGGGAAAATCTTATCAGTTCATCCAAACAGACACACTGGTTCCTCTCCACCAACCCAGTCAGCTGTTTGAAACTGGTTGGATCTGGACTGACGACAGGACAATACGGTACTGCTGATGGCAAGCATCCTTTTTGCGGTTAGACTGATATATCAGGCAGATATTGGCCTTTTAATAAAGAAAGAGTTTTAGTGTCCATGATGGTCTAAATGCGGTTCCAGAGGCTTTTCCAACCAGAAACAGTGAATACTTGTAATTTTTTGGCATGAAAATGGTCAAATTGAAAGATATTGGATATCAGCACAAATTATCAGGTATCATAAGTTTCAGTTAAAAAGTATTTGTATCATACTGATGCTCAAAACCCCATATCAGACAAACCCTGATCCTTCTGTCTGCATTGTGAAAATGTGTGTGTGTGTGTGTGTGTGTGTGTGTGTGTGTGTGTCCAGGTCAATGGCCTGGTGAGCAGATTCAGTTGCCCTCAGAGAAAGGGAACTCCAACCTTAACTGCTGTGTAATGCATGAGCACATGATGGCACCATGTGATGTGGGTTGGACCGACTGCTAAACTGAAACAAATCTGATCCAGTATGATTATTCTGTGTGGTTTGTGTGAATTTTCTATTTATCATTTACTTCTCAGCTACACAGAGATCATGTATAAGTTCTACAACGTCCTCGATTATTAAGAGAGACTCTTTAAAGGTGCAATAAGTAAGATTAAATCAAATTCCAGGTAGCATTAAGAATTAAGTCTTACATTTCTGAAACCTGCAGATACCCTGCTTACACAGTGAGGGGAAAAAAACACACACAAAACAACAGCAACCCCAGAGTAACTGACCGGTGAAAGTGAGGATGAAGACGCAGATGGAGATGACCCAGGAGACTCGGCTGTTGCTCTCACCGAACTCTTCCATCAGGTCCTGGAGGAAGACGCCCAGGCTCTTGATGGTCCCATAGGTACAGACCTCCACCACGAAGAAGGCCGCGGCCACGGCCCAGCCCCAGCCGCCATCGGGCACCTCCGGGTACACGCACGGTCCCATGCAATGCCGGGACTTGGACCCCCTCATGGCTGGACCGGGCCACCTGGTGCGGGGGAGAGGAGCTGATGTTAGCAGTGGTGGTGGTTATTTTTGAAGTCGTATTTTAAGTCTTATTTAACCAGGTAAACAGGCGAAGAACACATTTCACGTTAGTGTTTTGTGGTGTGTGCCCCATAAATAAATGAAATGTGAGTATTGTATCCAGTCATTATTTCTACCCTTTTTTGAGTAGTGATATTGGATTTGTTTTTTAGGCTCAGCACTCTGCAAACAATAGTTTTATTTTTGAGGCACACTTCTCTGCCTCATACGATATTCTTGTACTGTCAGCCATGACAGATGGGAAGCTGAGCAGCAACTATGACTGAAGGCAGCGCCACTGAAATAACATCAGCAGAATGTCAGCCAGAAGTAATGCTTCACGCTGTTGTGTGCACAAATACACCACAGCTCTGGTGGATGAAAGACACTTGGCGCCCAGTGGAGTCCTTGGTTCAGGGAAGAAATGTCAAACAAAATTTTATCTGCCTCCCTGCAGCTAGTCTGGCAGTCTATTTGATAAATATGTAATCAATCCAGCTGCATCATATCCATCATATCAGCGGTGGAGCACACTGACTATATTGGCCCCATATGCACAAACTGATAAACCTTCCCTACCAAAGAGCATTAAGATAGTGTGTCCAAAACAAGAGTTAAGCTTCTGCCTTAAGTCTCTCTGCCTCGCCCTTTAAAAAAAAAAACATAGGGAAACCTTCACCTTGGGAACCTAGACTCATGGTAAGTCGCCAGCTGGGATTGTGAGAGAAAACAATGTGAACTCACATCACACACACACAAACACATACGGACACATGAGCCTTATCTCTTTTCACACACCTGCCACCAGCCAAACAAACACCATGCCTTGGCTATCTGCGTCATGTTGACAAGCCCTGCCTCACTTGAAGCAACGCCTACCCTCCCTCCTCCCTTATGCTGCATTCACATCATATGGGAAATCTGAATCTGAAATTTGATAGGACACAATTTCCACTCGCACCAATACGGCAAAAAAGAGGGATTCTGAACAACAAGAGACCGTTTATAAACCAGGAACCGGAGTCAAAAGCTGTGTCCAAGATATCTGACCTCTTTATTGGAGAAGAACTGGCAACCTTTGAAGACATAAAAGACAAGTTTCATATACAAAACAAATATGTCCTCATTTATCTACAGCTAATATCTCCAATCATTAAACAATTGCGTGGAAAACAACTTAAAGCCATAGCCTAACAGCAATAGACTCTAAAATCAATAAAATCATTAAATCTAACCAACATATTGCAAGCCAAATATATAATATACTGATTAATATAACATCTAGTCACCACGCATTAGAAATTAGTTGGGAGAAAGACAGAGGAGAAACCTTAAGCCATGAAGCTTGGCAGAAGATTTGGAAGACTTTCACATTCTGTTCACAACAAGCTAATACATTTCAAATTTATAAATAGAGCTTACTTCACACCAAGAAAACTTAAACTAGTGCATTCCTCCAACACATATATATGTTGGTATTGCAAAAAACAGATTATCCACATGACAATATAGCAAAATAGCCCTGTATTACATGTCTTTTAATTAGTAGAATATTTGAGGAAGTGACCCGTTTGAACAGGACACAGAACTGATCTGCTGTGTAATGTGCTGCCATGAGTGAACATCTAAATCCAGCTGGTGTATGTTTGAAACGCAATAACCCTCATCTAATGGAACGTATTGTATTATTTTTGTTTGAAATGTTTTGGAACTGAAAACTGTACTTCTGTAGGCTATATGATGCATAATAATGGATTTGTAACAACCTGAGCTGCAAAATTCCCAGTAAAAGAGAAAATAAATGCCATAGAAGGACACAGCTAGTTGACATTTCAATGCTTATTTTGCTGTAAAACATGAACCCAGACGTATCACCACTAAGTTCATCTGTGTTGAGTGTGAAAATGCTGATCAGCATCAACCAAAGTCTACAGAAAACTTCAATCACAGCTTCAGAGTTTGAACACGTGAAGACTCCCAAGTTGTTGCTTTGAACTATCAACTTGCTCCAGTGGTTATTCCTACAGGACATGAATGCAGCACTCATACTGCTCTCTCTCTCCCAGATATTGTGTTGCCAGGAGAGGTGATGATGTAATACTCACACACCTGAGCCAAAGTTGGAGAGTGGCCATGGAGGCGAATAATTCATATTTACTGTGATGCTGCCAGCTGAGCAATGAAAGCAACTGAAAACAACAGCAAAAAGAAAAAGTCCAGTACCTCCGAATGTGCACTTCATGTTACATCACAGCTGTCAGAAAGAAGCCTGGTAAAATATTTATGTGAACATTGCATAGATGTAGATTGTAGATGAGCCAAAGTCTAGTTTTAATACTAGGTGACCAGGCTTTTTCTTGACTTGATGTCTATGATGTCAGTAATGCAATTGTTTTTAGGTTACCAGAGTCAGCGGTGCCTTTACTTAGTTTGCGAAAAGCAAAAGGATCAGTTAAAGAACAGCGAAGATATTAACCTATCACTTTTGGCTGGACGCAACAGCCAGCCCTATAAACGTGAATGTCTGTCACTCACTGACTGACTGACTGACGGCCGTGGCAAGTGGCACATCATAGGATCACAGAGCCAGAAGTTTTCTCCGCTGAGATCGGGAGCCTGTTTCTCCCACACAGTAAGTAGGCTGACCAATATCATGCATGTATGCTGAAGCTAACTGAAGCTAAAGTAGAATCTATACAATTATATCATATCGCCATTTATTTCGATGCATATGCGCGAGCTCAGTCCACCTGACAGCCCTCTGTTCTGTCGGCGGAGAGAGAGACACAGACAAGCATGGAGCTTTCGGCGCGCCGAGGGCTTACTGCCGACGCTTCCCGGAGTTTCCCGGGGGCATGGTTCCGGCCAGTGCCAATAGCTGGGCGCCGATTTGTTCCCGGTGATCCGACCGACATTTCGGCGGGGGTCCCGACGCCGACGGCGTTTTCGGCACCGATGGGTAGCAGAGCGGCTGGGGCTTGGTTCGGGAGGATCAATGCGGGCCGTGGTGGAGAGGACAGCGGCGGAGGGAGGAGACGGGACGCGCTGGAACGGAGATCAGTATGGATGTATGGACTATTCTTCTGTATAGTAACAGTCTACAGTGGAGTTTTTACCGGCTGGCTTGACCTGGACCGTGGTAAGTCAAAACAAACACAATCTATACATTTATATGATATTGCCGTTAGAGGGCTTACTGCTGACGCCTCCCGGGGGCATGGTTCCGGCCAGTGCCGATAGCTGGGCGCAGATTTGTTCCCGGTGATCCAGCCGAGATTTCGGCGGGGGTCATGACACCGATGCGTCACCGGGTGTCCGGCGAACCGCGTTTTCGGCACCGATGGGTACCAGAGCGACGGGGCTTGGATCGGGAGGATCAATGCGGGCCATTGGTCGGCCGTGGCACGTGGCACGTGGCACACCCATACACGGTCCAGCCATATACTAGGTTTTGACCTAGTCTTGTTTTTAAATGTGTACAAAAGTTTCAACTAACTGTAGAATCATCATTAAGTAATCAATCCACTTGAAATTCAACAGGTTGGTCAGTAACATCATTTTAAAGCTATCTACCCAGTCGCATGTTGATATGTTGAGATATGAAAGTACAGCTATTTGAACTGTGAAAAGACTCCAATACCCACAATGCCTTGCCACCAGGGAACTTGGTGCGTTCTTGGTCACGTGGTGAGCTGTTCATTACTGCTAGCAGCTTTGTTTTACCATTACTAGTGCAGTGCCCGTTCGCGCCGCTGCTGCACAGAGCGCTGTTCGCCCCGCCACGCTGCTGCACAGAGCGCTGTTCGCTTGTTTATTCAAAGTTTATTAATATTCAACGTGTCGCGTGTCCAAATTGCACCAAATCCGACACTGCACGTCCTTGGGTCCCCAGCAATACACCCGCCAAGTGTGAAGTCGATCGGACGAACGGTTCTCGAGATATGCGACGGACACAAAGACAGACAGACAGACAGACAGACAGACAGAGATTCCCGACGGACACACAGACAGACAGAGATTCCTTGCTTTATAGTATGATGATATTTACCCTCTATTCTAATCCTGTTATCTTGTGGTGACTTCTTGTTTTACCTGTTTAAATGCATTATACCAGTATGATGTTTGCTATAGTTTATTGTTAAAACACTTTGTAGACTCTTTTTAAAGTGCTATAAAAAAACGTTTATTATTATTACTGCTATTGTTATTCTTTCCCAGACTGTGGAAAAGTTCACGTGTCATGTCAGCCGTGTGGTCGCTTTATCCGCAGTGCAGTGGAGGAGGGATGATGTCAACCTGCCGCATGTCTGGGGTTTCTTCCCCAGCAATGCAGACAGCAGCCCGGCAACTAGGCAACTAGAGTTTACTGCTGTGGTTAGAACAATACCCAGCTATCACGACATGTAGCTATTATGAACTAACCTTGCTTTAGGCTGGGAGGCTTAAAACTATTCTTTCAAGTGCCGGCATGCACGCTAGCTTAAAAAACGAGACTATAACTGCATTTCTGTTGTTACACGAACAAATGAATACACCGGTTTATGCAGCGTTAGAAGTCTAATTTGCTTGTCTAATTTATTATGCTAGGCAGGAAGACTGTCCTTTCTAATAAAGCTCTGTAGCTTTAACACTGCTACAGTATTACAGTCAGCTGTACGCAGCATCCTGCAGCTGGAGTTACCAAGTTGTCATCCTACTCACCAACAGTGACTGCAGCCAAGACAGCGGAGGGAAAAAGTAGTCCTCTGGTTTAAAAAGGAAGGTTTTTATACCTCACTGACATTTCGTTGTGACTGTATGGTAACGCATAGCTAGTTGCCAAGCTTTAGAGCAATTCTTGAAATAGCCTATAAAATCCGTTTTTTATTCGAAGATGTGTGCTACTTGCTGCTTCAATTTAGAAAAAAAACACGTTGTAAATCCAATGTTATTTGGACTATTTTCGGTCCCTCACAGTCTTTTACATCATTGTCTTCTGTGAATTATTTCCTGCCGGTTGTGGCAGCTCTTTATACCGGCTCAAGCCGGTATTCAAACGCGGGCGCGCAAATGCCCAAGCCTCGAGAACGCGCAATCTTGCTCTCGTGAGTACTCTCTCTCTCCTCACAGAAACTCATCCAGCGCGTGCCGCAGCAGCGGTCTGTGCTGCTCTGATGCTGCATTTCTGTCCCATGGGGAAAATGGTCAGAACGATTTTTACGTTTAAAGGCAACGACTTGGGAGGCGTTTGTGACAAGTTTGAGCTTTTGATGAGATTGAAGCTGAAATGATTCAGGTTGTCACCATAATTTGGTTGCTTCTGATGAGCTTTTTCCCACTTAACACACGCAGTTACTGAGTGGTGCATATTAGGCCCATGCCACCTGCTGTGGCATAATATATTTATGAGATGTGATCACAAAATGACTCATTATTTGAAATGAATATATCCCTACACATGACTACTGTTAGGCCTATTTTTACCACCTGAAAGATGGCGTGAACCCTATTTTCTAGTATTTGTTGTATCTCTTGAAAGTTGAAGGTGAACTCTGTCTTTCCCATTGGACGTGAATGCAGCATAAACCGCCGGCGTCTGGGCGCGCGCTTTGGAGATGCATGCGTATACCCGGCGCACAACTGGGGTGGAACAGGTTTATTCCAGTTGAGAGGCAGCATCCCATCCCACCCTGTGTGTGTGTGTGTGTGTGTGTGTGTGTGTGTGTGTGTGTGTGTGTGTGTGTGTGTGTGTGTGTGTGTGTGTGTGTGTGTGTGTGTGGGTGGGTGGGTGGGTGGGTGGGTGGGTGATTGTGGCTTAGCTCCCTGCATCTCTTTTTTTACTTGTATATTCCTCAGTAATGAGTCATTCTAATGCTATAAGTAATAATTACATCTATTTTACTTGGATATTACTTAGTTATTTCCGGTCATTACAGCAGAGTTATTGGCCTGTAATTTAAAGGGTTACATTAAATTAAATTGTCTGGTGGAACAAATCTCATCACTTTCAATCTAAGTCATTTACACAAACACAAGATCTCAAGTCAAGACTTTAGAAACCTTTTCAAGTCATCAAAGTACAAGTCAAAGTCAAGTCCCAAAGTCACCAGAACCCAAGGCAAGTCAAGTCTCAAATCTTCTCTTCATGCATTAAGTCAAGTCTCAATCAAGTAAAACTGTGACTCGAGTCCACACCTCTGGTAGCTAAATACTGGAGAGTAAATTACTCACCTGTTTCTCAGTTGCAACTGATCCTTTGACTTGCGTTATTTGCTCACAATGCCCTATAGACCTGGACTACTTCAGTTTGTTGCACATCCATTGATAATTATCATAATGCGACCAAAGTCCAACATAAGTAGGGTGCGCGTGTTAAAAGCTTGATAAACCTGTCAAAAATTGTGTTTCACTGACTGTTAATTCCAATGTAATGCATGCCAGTTGAAAGTAGAGTGATTAAAGTATGAGGAATGACTATTGACTGGCTGCAAGTCATAGTGGTTTTCCTGTTTATGCTGCATCAAGGGCAGAGTTGTGTTCCTGCTGTTATTGTGGTAGCATAAACCTGAATTCCAGAACTCTTAGTGTATGCTTACTTTATTATTTCCAGGTTAGTGTTGTGTAGATGGGAGTTAATAGTCACTCAAACTAGTAATATTTCTAAACCAACCACTAAGACAAAACTGACCTGATGCGCTGACCATGAAAATGTGATCAAAATTTGATTAAAAACTGATTAAACATTGTGTTTTGTGTAATGTTAAGGTAACTCCAAGGCTATTTTGACATAAGGAATACAGGATGACTAACTATTATCTTTGTGAAGACTAGCTGGCAGAGGTGTGACCAAGTCAGTTTTGCTCGAGTCCCAAGTCAGTCTCAAGAGGCACAAGTCTCAAGTCAAGTCCAAGTCTAAATGTACATTAGCAAGTCAAGTCCAAGTCAAGTCCATGTCATTAATGTCAAGTCTCAAGTCTAAATGTAGAACAGCAAGTCAAGTCAGAACAAATCAAGAGTCCAGTATCAATTTAATATCTTAAAGAAAACTAAATATCTAGGACTTTTCAATGCAATATGGTTTTAATAGGATAAAAACTTGGTAAGAGCATCATGAGTTTGATTTCTATAATCAGTTTCAACTTCAATAAATTCAAACATTCCATACAAATTCAGAAAACAGAATTTAAATTCAGTCGTCTGCTGGAACAAATCTCATCACTTTCAATCTAAGTCATTTACACAAACACAAGATCTCAAGTCAAGACTTTAGAAACCTTTCATCAAGTCATCAAAGTACAAGTTAAAGTCAAATCCCAAGTCACCAGAACCTAAGTCAAGTCTCAAGTCTTCTCTTCATGCATCAAGTCAAGTCTCAAGTAATTAAAACTGCGACTCGAGTCCAAGTCATGTGACTCGAGTCCCCATCTCTGCTAGCTGGTTATTGGGAAAACAAGTTGCCACTTGTACCTGCAGTCATTTTCATACACTACGGTCATTTGAGGGTTAATTGCGCAAACGTTTCAGGCTGTTCTGTTCTGTGACATAATGTAACAGCGTGCACTAGACAGCAAAACGCAGGAATTGGAACATAAAACTCATAAAAGTGTTAGTGGACTTTGAAGTGCTGATGAAATACTGACAGGCCTTGATCCCATCGCTACCAACTGTGAACCCTCCAACCTCAAAGTACAGCGGCACAAACCCAAGCTCATTTTACATGTAACATTTACCTTGGTATAATTACTGTGAACAAATGAGACCATGGTGGAGACGAATTTCTGTAACTTATTACAACATGGCGTAGTCAGTATATTGATAGGCCCTTATAAACCACTATGTGCTGATTGTTAACCACACACTTATGCAACATTTGAACTCCCCTGAATGTTATCTTGTTTCATAATTGTTGTAAATATGTATCTCCCTGAGTTCCTGTTTTATGAGGCCATGTTGGGAAATGTTTGACCTGAGACTGACCTCGGGACAATCTGACTGGGAAGTGTGAAAAACACAGAGAGCAAAAACTAGGTCTAAACACATGATTTGTTGATGCAGTTTGAGTTTCTGTAGGTGGCGCTCTTTTCTTTGTCTGTTCAGCCATGGTGGCTATCACTGCTCATGCTAACTACCTAGTTCTTCTTCTATTCATTCCAAACAAACTGGAAATGTAAAACGCATCACTTCCTGTGTCCAGGAAAGAGCTACCAGACACCAGAGTGCGTTCGGAATGGTTCACTCGTTCACTCACTCACTATTCCCTATGGAATGTTTGTTATCTAGTGAACTATATGGGCAACAACCGAACAAAGTTTCGGACACTGCATTAATTAAACATAATTGCTTCAAAAAAATGTGCTGGATATTGCTGTGATGCACCTGGGCACGTCTTAGCATCTCATAAATAAACCAAGAATCATGACAGTGGGTTGAAATGTGCACAGAAGTATCAATTTTGCGAAGTTTTGAACATGAAATTACAAATAAATTGTTGAAATTCTAATCATGTACAAGTGTGGTTTTGTCAACTAAGGTGCTGTCTGGTGCTGTTTTGGTTTGGCAAACAATAAGCTGGTGAGCTTACAAGCTAGCGACTAGCACAACTGTTCTTTGGTGAGAGACAATCACATTGCATTGTGGTATATAGGAGAAACCCTTGTCTGTTCACTACAATTTGCAGTGCATTGTGGGTATTTTATAGTGTACTATATAGTGAATCAAATTAACTGTTGGGAATCGGACACTAGTACAAAATGACAGACACACTATATTGTGCACTATTTCATGAACTGGATATAGGTTGGATCACTGTTGCGTTATATCAATCAGTGATAGAGAGTGGCAAAACAGATTTATTTGTTTGAGAATGTCACAGATTAGCACTTTAACTTCACTTTAACCCCAAACAACACAACCCTTAAACTTGGTTATGTGAGCCGACTTTATGCTCTTGACATCCTACCATCTTTTTAACGAGGAAGCTAGCCTGTCTGAAGCTGAGAGGAAATGGCTCAGATTCATTTGCATAGGGCCATTTGCTTATATTTTGATGAACACTTATCTCACATACTGCAATATTGCTTGGGCTTATGTAACAGGCCAGGTATGGAAGGGCAGGGAACATTGGCTGGGTGGCGGGTGTTTCAATCTGGACCTAATTGAACAAGGGACCAAATTAGCCAAATTGCTGACAGCTGGGTGTAATTAGGGGGGAGTTGGTACTGTGGGGCTGGCCTTTGTCTCCTTCCTTAAGAACAGTTGCGGAGGTGAGAGTGGGAGAGCAGACCTGTCGGGAGGAAGACGCAGACGCAGATCCGGGTTGGGAAGAGACCGAACGACGACGACGACTTCGACGAGGCGGCAGGAGAGACGGAGTTGTGGAGTGGAGCGTACTCTAGCCAGCCCTGACCTCAGCCCAAATCCAGTCGACGCCCAAATTATCTAGGAATCTGAGTGCCCCCTATTGTAGGCGGCGATACAGACTGTAAATCGAGTGCCATGTGGAGTGTATGATTTCAACTAATTTCTAAATACCCAAGAGGTTCCTAATCACGTGTGGGGTTGTAGTGGAGCACTGGAGTTTGTTGTCTATCCTTGGTTTGCTATTAACGTCAGACTGATCGACTCCCGACCTAGTTGCGGGCTAGATTTGATTTTTCCAATCTCCACCCAGAAGGCCTGGTGTTGAGGGATGTCTCTCGCATGGTGAAGTGACTGTCTCCCTTGTTCCTAGTTTCTCTGGAGGGACTCGAGCCTACAGCCTTGGGTCTCAAGGAGTGGACAGACGCTACTAAGAGACGGCTGATGCTACCTGCTGATGGATTCTGGGCTGGGGTTTTTAAGTATCTTTTTTATTGTAATAAAGTACTGTGAGCATCCTAACTCCTGTGTCGTGTCGGATGGTTCGGGTTGGCTCCCCTAGTATAGTAGAGATATTGTAGGAACTACCGTTTTGGCCACGGGCTACACTTACTTTACAGCAGAGATGTTTCAGCCTGCAGGACTGATCATTCAGCACCACTCTTTCAAGTATTCTGTCTTCCACATAAATAGGCTGTACTGTAAATCCAACCTGTATTTTTATGAACAAATACTAACATCAGCCAGAATCTCCTCTTCTGGCCTTGAAAACCTACTTTGAATCAAATGGATTGAAGTTAATTCTTGTAATGAAGAGACAAATCACTGTGGAATAGTTCTGTTTGCTGTTTTCTGTTTGGTGTGTTTCGACAGCCAAGTGGTCTTCTCTTCTTGAACTTGCAAGCATTTATTTACCCTTTATAGTTCATTTTCAAGGGAGACCCGGCTAAGAAAGCAGCATCATGACAAACACAAAAGTTGTAGAAGTCAGAATACAGTCCAAATCACATCAAAGAAAGAAGGTAAAAAATAAATGTGTCAAATCAAAATACAATCAAAGTAAAATAAGTAGTAAAAAAAAAGTAAAAAGCTTTCAACTGAACATTTTATCTCAACAAGTTGAAGTTTATTTATTTATGTGTAGGAAGTAACTATTTAAATTTATTTACTTATTTATGGGTTTTTTTTATCACTTTGAACAGCTCTCTAGAGGCTACATTGTCATGTTTTAAAATATAGTCTGAGCTCCACTTATTCCTAGTAATCTTGTATGTAAACATATTTATATATTTTTTTACCTTGTCTTGTTTCACGTGTACAAATGTGTCCTTTTTATGTCCATGTTTTATGATCTTAATGTTATTGATGTAAAATTATGCGTCTTTTTCAGTATACCTTACTGCAAGCATGAATTAATAAAGTCAAAAGTAGTTCCTGGTGAGGTGGACGCCTTGGATGAGGAATGATCTTAAGAGGGCAATACTTCAAGTTGCTGTTGTTTATGGGAAGTGTATCCACTCCTCGGCGTTCTTTTTGGATGACGTTGAGCTGCATGCCAATGTGGACTGTCACCCGTGTGGTGTGTACCAGCACCAACTGTTGTCCCCAGAAAAGCTATTCCATCATGTAAACACCCACACAACAAAGAACGCGCCTCTTGTGACTCTTGACTGAGGAGGCATATAACGACTCGCACCAGGGAAAAGCTCATGACCGTTTCTTCAATTTTCGAGTTTTTGGAAGTTTGGAGGACTTCATTACCCAGAAACCACGTAACTTGACATCAGTAAAGTAAATGTCTTCTCAGTGTGTTCGGAGGTGGAGGAGGTGGTGGAGGTGGTGCAGAGGTTCAGCCATCGTTGGTGAGTCCAGCTTTAACTGGATGGAGTGGCCGCTCACTGCTGTTTAGGAGACTTTTGGACTTCACTCTTACGGATTTGTCATGTCCTGTGAGGACAAGATTTCCCCTTTTCCCGTTCTCTCTTTTTCTATTTGTATTGAGAGAGTATTACTCTTGGCTCTCGAGGGGGTGGCGTTAATGCCATTAGGAGAACAAGTAGTAGTTATCGTTGGTGTCTGATATCAATACAATGTAGAGTTACCAGGCACCAGATATCAAAAGCATCAACAGGTCTCATCTGAAGGCCTGAATTCCGAGTTTGCTTTAGTTTAAATGCACACAGTGGACAAAGGAGATGACTTTGAGATGACTACGGCAAATTCAATAAACAGGAAAAGTCAAGTAAATATGACATAGTAGAGATAGATCTACAGTTGAATTGTAATGAATGAATAGCAATATAGGGATAGGTAATCATGTGAGCATTTAACAATAGTAGAACTATCTGGAAAACTGACTTCAGAAGTGTCAGGGCTTTATATAGACTTGCAAAGCGCTGAGTCACTAACTACAGGGAGCTGTAATAAAGTGTATGGTGTGTTGTATAAAGTGTCATCTAGTGAATGACTGTGTGAAGCATGAATGATGCCCAGTGGACGATGATTATACATACGCCACTGCCAGCTAAGATCTGAAGTGGTGTGTGTGTGTGTGTGTGTGTGCGTCAGGCAGTCGCAGCAAGGCACTCTTCACCAGTTTCAAGATGAAGCAGGTTCTCTATTTGACTTGTAGTGATGGTGAGTCTCAGAGACAAAGCCTTAGAGACAAAGTTAGACTCACTGACGCGTGTTCATTAGAGTTTCAGTGGGAAAGAGCTCATTACATAATGCATAAAACATTAATTTTGGCTCCCAGATCTATACACAGTATAATTGACAGTTGTAACATTAACACAAATAAACTCAGGGCAATTTCCTGAGCATTTTGGTATCAAACATGAAGCCCTGTGAAAAGATGAAGAAATTGATTAATTCAAAATTGTCCATCAAAGCCCTGAAAACTTTATTTTATTTATGGGAGGAAATGTGACATTGTTGGTATGTCTGTTGTTGATTGTCTGTTGATTATGTATTCAGCAGCACTGGTGTGTCCAAGACAAATTTCCTTTGGGACAATAACTATTTTATCGGATTATCGGATCGTTTATCGTATCTTCTGTGACCCAGTGGTATGAACGAAGATTTTAATGTGATTGATTTTGTTATGTTTGTCTTATGTTTTTTTTTTTTAGTTAGTCTTGGATATATGGAATTCATTTCTTGTGTGTGGCCCAATATGTAGTAGATTTAAAGCTTCATTGTTGACTCGTAGACGTTGACGTTTGCCGAAGGCTTTCTGCTGCAATGCGTTGGTTTTTATGTATCATTGAAGATGCTTTTTTTTAGAACATCCATCAGCCTCCAAGAGAAGCTGAATCTCTTATTCTTTTCTACATTTTCCTGGAGAAGATCTTCTGCCAGTGACTATACCCGAAAACAGAATTTCATTTTGGTTAGGGTATGATTTTGTTTTGATGAGAAAAGATGTCTGATCACAAGACAAAAGTAACACCCTCCCCATCAATATCAATCAATTCAGATAGCAAAATAAAACCAGACAAATTCTTTGCTTTGCATAGGTTCATTCCTACTCCAATCTACTTTGTTTATTTCTTTGTTTCTTTTGACTTTTTTTGGTCTTGTGCAATTAGCAAAATACTTTGCGCTTTTACAAATGATAATAGGCACGAACATACATACATACATACATACAGTACATACACACCTTCTGAATCGTATTCAGGAGGCATACACGTAAACATTTAATAAGTATCAATACAGTAAAATACAATACAGAATACATAATAAAAATGAAAAAAATTCTTTATCTTGGAGGTCAACTACCATATCGTTAATGAGCATAATAAAAAATAAGATGTTGCTACCATAATGCAACTTAATAAAATATCTGTCAAGTAATGTAGCTATGAAAAACTGTGGTTATATTTCTGCGCAGGCATGCACCTCATATTTTCATAAAACACTCCTTAACACAATCATTGCGTAACATAAGGACCCAATCGTGGTCTCTTTGAAATTAGCAAGTGACAGCTAAATCTTGGTGAGTTTTTTTTTTTGTTTTGTTTCTACAGTCGCCTTTAATATTATCAATGTTATTTTTTTCTCGAAATGAAAAAAATAACTTAGCACCCTGAAAGATTTTTTTTCTCTTTTTTTGTCCTGGCTCTGCGGCTCCTCTCTCTCGCCGCACGTCGCCTGTCTGTCCGCCTGTCTGTCTGTTTGTCCATCTGTCCTTCTACCCACTCACGAGCGCCGCGCCTGGCCACCTCCAGTCCCGTCGCGGCACCAATTAATCTACCAAAACACATGAACAGACCCATTAGTGCTGTCTACTGGATTTGTCAAATAGACCATACCTCCCTTCCACCCTAAACACTGGAGAATACATTTTTCTGCTAGGCCTGCTGGAGCAAAACGTCTACTTTTAAGGCCGTGATCACCTTATACATTCTCAATCGCTGCTAAAAGAAAAAGAAACAAAGATGGTATGTGTGTCCTTTAAATAGGTTGAGAATGCAAGATGGGGAATATCATTTGCTCATTTTGCCCATGTGGAGTGTAGACGAAGAGAGGCATTTCCAATATTTTGGCCACTATGATGGTTGTTGGTAAACCGCTACTTCTTCATTGGTAGTAGCAGTATTTGCGTTCAGCGCCTCTACCTGAAACGCATGACACTGCAACATGCGTAAGCATCGCATTACAAAATTTGGACTACACATTTCGCTATTTGAGAACGTGAGAAATGCCCCTTGCGCTGCTTGCGTAGGCCGTGGAACGGACCTGCTTCTCAAGTGTGTTGTCAAGAGTGTGTACATGCACACTTTATCAGGTATTCCTGATAATAGCTCATATCCTGGTTAAGTCTTATTCCGGATAAGCATCTTCAAAGTACACTTACTAATATCCCTGTATATATAAGCAGAATAACAATGATATCCCAGAGTATTCCAAATATGATCGCAGAGCCTCAGCTTATGCAGACGCATGAAAACCAACAATAAATGGGGTAACCTTGGAAAATGTGTACATTTACCACCACACTTCTAATTGTACACATGTACAATTCCCCCACATTTACCATATGCCTCCATATCCTGGCTAATTGTTCTATATTCCTGGTGTCTTCAGAGAGGTTTGAAATAAGACTTTCTCTGGTTTATTGTTAATGGGATATGATGTACCGACTCTGAAGCAAAATACTTGAAGAACCTGTGTATCAACAGGACATTGACAAGTTAGTTGGACAGACAAGACAGAGAGGTACACATATAGACTGTTCAACACATGGATTTTCACCTGAATTCATCTACCTACACCTATCCCAGGGAATGGCATTCATGAGATTTCATGAGTATTGAGCATTTTAAGCCAATTTATGCATTTTACAAAGGGCTCAGTTAGAGTAAAGAGATTGATCAATCTGTGTGCATTGTGTTTCTTTGGTTGTTGTTATATTGAATATTGAATCCTCCTGACTTTTGATATGTTATCTGGGCCCGTATGTATAAAACTTCATACCTAAATTCCTTACCTATTTGTGTCACTTTCAGTTAAGAACAAATTTCACTCTGATCTTTATACATACAGGCCCTGGTCCCAGATCTGATGAGGGTTTATAACTAAAGCAGCTTCCCCTACAAACTTAATGGAGTATTTAAAAGCATTGCATGAATCAAAACTACTTTCTTGAGAGAGGACATAACATATTTTACAGTTTTGCTCAACTTGGTACTACAAAGATCTGTTCTTTTTGTTTGATAGTTGGAGTGAAACAAAAGAATCAAGATGATGCCTGGTTTCATTCCTCAAGAATTCAGCAAAATGCCCAAGTATCATCACAACTCTCTTTGCTCCCTCCAGAGTTTACACTAGAGAGTACTAACTTTTTTCTTGACCAAAAACACGTCAAAGCAATCTGGTGCTTTGCCAATCGCCACTTTTTACTAAACAGGTACCATTTGTAAACATATTCCAGAGGAATTCAAAGTAATACCGATATTCACGGATTGAAACCATTTGCAACCTCAGAGTTAGAATCTAACTTCACTGCAAGGTTCAGTCAGCATCGGAGTAAATACTGGCCAGCAGGCTAGTCCTTGCATACTGTTTACCCACCAGCACTTATGAAAAAGAGTTGAAGCTAAATTTGAAGCTGGGAAAACATATTTCTGCTGCCAATAACTCATTAATTAATCATGAAAATTTGCATTGTGTTCCATCAACTTTTTGCTCAATCCAGTTAAGTCCTAGTACATGATGCCGCTATTTGGCAGTCAGACTGGGATTGGCAACTGAACTAAGCCCACAAGCCACTGGTTGATCAGTTCAGCATCTGTGCGAAAGTTAGCTTGTTATCTCAGTCTCTGCATTTACATGAATGCTTTGTCTGGCATATACGTCGTACTGTAGTTGGACACCTAGGAGAGCTAGCTAAGCTGACAGAGTTAGCACTTCTGAATGCTCACAGGAGGAAACTCGTTCTCATCATCCAGACAGACGGGTCCAGCAGCAAACTCGTGCTCTGGGATGACTTCGCCTTTCTTTGCTCCGCCATCTTCAGAGTAGCCTGGTGAGAAAAGACATTAGTATAATTACCGTCAATAAATGAGACCATCACCAAGAAGATTGGCAGCCTCTATTGGCCTCTACACTGCATTTTCCATTGTGAGCCACCAGGTCAGATTTGGAGGAAAATCTACTGGGTTGCTTTATGGCACAAAACAGGAAGAGGGCGCTGTTCTTCCAGAGCAAACAGAGCTAAAGCTTTCAGAGTTTCTGGCAGCGGCAGATGATGGAAAAATCACTCCCAACATGTTCCAAAACCATTAATTATCAATCATTTCTATGTAGATGGAGAACCTTTTTTTCAGCAGAGGAGTTGTGTTTTTTTGAACACCTGGTACACACACACACACACACACACACACACTCACAAACACACCATCACACATCATATACAGAGAAATGTTAGTTAGTACGCACCGGTGAGCGTTGCAGTGACTGGCCCAGTGGCTGGTAAGGCAACGGTCGCAGCGTAGGACGGACAAGTGTGTGCAGGCTCTGTGACCTCTGACCCCTCAGGCTCTGCCCCTTCACCCCGGTCCTCATCAATGCCAAACAGCCTGATAGAGGAAGAGGAGAACATTTGAGTAAAAGATACACAGAGTGCCTTACATGTTCTTCCCCATACTTTCCATGTTTACCCTACATTCATTTACAGCTGGAAAAGTGTGTGCACGGCTAGAAAGATGTAAAGACAGATCATCTGGATTCAAAACAACCACCTCTGACATCATATCAGAGGTGGATGATATCAGCAAACCCTAATGGTCACTATTCTGTCGCTCGCTCCCATCCGACCTGTGAGAGATCGGCCGAAGCCTCACCTGTGTTTGTGAGCCAACATGCACTCGCCTCCGTCCTGTGGATCCACGTTGTAGATGAAGAGCTGGCCGTCGGCCGAGGCCACCAGCAGCCGTGGAAGCTTCTGGATCCTGAAACAATGGGTTTGGGTTTCCATTTCAGTTGTTTTGAAACAATCGAGTCATTCCTTTAAAGGGAGGGTTCAGCAATTTTATAAGCCTATACCCAATTAATCACTAATCAAGTACTCTACATTAGAGCTTGCGTTTCTGGGAAATCGACAACCACCTCCTATTATCATTTG
This sequence comes from Centroberyx gerrardi, assembly GCF_048128805.1. Lineage (NCBI taxonomy): Eukaryota > Metazoa > Chordata > Actinopteri > Beryciformes > Berycidae > Centroberyx > Centroberyx gerrardi. Next base: position 5,410,633 of record NC_136003.1, on the reverse strand, counting down.
TTAGCAATGCTGGCACAAGTCAATGTATGAGTATGAAACCATACCTCTTAAAATAACTTGTAAGCCATTCCATATACTTCTCAAAGCACTTGAATGGGACTTTGAAAGCAATGGTTTCATACCCTATTGACTTGCACTAGCATTGCTAATAAATGCTAACAGGAGGCTGGTGCTGATTTCTCAGAGACATAAAAATGTTTGGAATGTTATAATAGTGGACATGGTTAGTGATAAATAGGATAGGCCCTTTAAGCCCATCCCTATAGTGAGAGGAACAAGGAAGTGTTCCATCCACACTTTGACACTTTGTCACTCCTCCATAATAGCTTAACAGTTTTTATTCTACAGTCCAATATTTGGTGCTTTTCAAATTGTTAGATATAGCAGGAATGAAGGGCAAAGAAAATGCCTTCACCTCAAACACACACACACACACACACACACACACACACACACACACACACACAGAATGACAGAGTGGGCCTGACTCCAAAAGGCCATTGAGAAGCTCACACAGCCAGGGTGCAGACGTTCCTCTGGCCCGACGCTAGGAGGTGAACGGTGGCGAAGGCCCGGTCCTGGCTCATCATGCCGGATACCTGAGCAGGGAGGTAGCTGCTGGCTGCAGAAAACATCTTCCCCATGTAGGCTGTCCAGGTGGCAGCCTCGTCCTCTCCACTGCACAGACAGGTGTACCAAGATTTGTGTAAATCAGACTTAGAGTTTGGGAGTTATGTTCTTTTGGAAGCTAAAAAATGTTTTATAGCACCACTATCTGGTTGTGTAGTGTCACCACCATTATCTATAGTTGTGCCAAAATTCATGTCTCTATCATGTACCATCTCACAGGGAATTGCAAAGATGAGGGACGGAATAATAAACTAGCAGAAAAACTACTATTACTAATAATGATAATTTAATAATGTAATATAATTGAATACTTTAATACTGTGGAATTTGATCAAAATGTTAGTGTGTTTTGGCCATGTTGTGTGTGTGTGTGTGTGTGTGTGTGTGCACCTTGGTCCCAGTTGCTCAAGTTTAAAGATGTGCACTGTCTCTGTGTTGCTGGAAGCACAGAGGAACTGGCCGTCAGGGCTGAAGGACAAGGAGCTGATGCTGACATACCTGCGGACACACACACACACACACACACACACACACACACACATACCCATGGGAATAATAAATAATTTAAACTGGATAATGAACTTCCACCATAAGTGCTGACTTCAACCCTCTGACCTCATCAGTCTACTCTGCACTTGAGTAACGGCACCAATAAAAATCATCTCCCATTCTACAATCATAAATCATGAGTCATCGGCATGTAATGAAGTCTGCATTCCAGGCATAAGCACATGCATGCCTGTGTGTCTGCACAGTGCAGAGCAGCGCTGCGAGATTCGTATCGACGCATGTGCTCATATACTGTACATTACATTGTATGTCTTATACTGTAGAGATCAGATGTGATGTGTTTGAACTCTGACCTCTTCATTCCCCGGCGGAACTCAAACAGGCGCAGGCCCTCAGGAACGGAAAACACTCGGATGACAGTTCCCTAGAGAAAGACAGCGAGGGAGAGGTTACAGCATCTGTGCCGTTTGTTTACAAGCGCTCAATATTTTGTAGCAGATCCTCCACCATGCTGCAGCAACATGCGGGGAGGTGACATTCCTATAGCAGTAGTTCTCAAATTGGGGTCCAGGACTTACAATGAAAAAAGAAAAAATAGCGAGTGGGGGATTTGCTGAGGGGGGAGCATTTTTTGTGCATAATAGGAATGGGACGATATATCGAAATTCAACATAACACGATACAAAAATGTGACGATACGTATCGTGGGGCAGAAATATGAATCACGATATTAGCTACATTTTATTCTGCTGTAGTAATCACAAATGAGACGCTTGACCATCACAATTCAACAAGCTTGATTGAAACTGTATTATTGTCACTTTGTAATGACATTTTTAAATTGTTGTTTACATTCTAGCAGCCAATGCCATCACTAGAAAGATTTGTGTCTCAGAAATAAACATAATTCTGCACAGTCAGACTTTGTTGTCATTGAACTTTTATATTGTATCGTGGTTGTACTGAATTGTGAACCCCATATTGCGTATCGAATCATATCTTGAGATAAGTGTATCGTCCCATCCCTAGCATATATGTAAATACAGAATAGAAGAACGAGTATTGCGATCCTAGGTTTTCAGGTTCAGTATAGACAGTTCTACAATTCAACACTAAATCAAAACAACTTCTCATGTGGCGTATTTCTGATTAAATCCTATCAAATGGGGGTCCATGGGATCTCATGTGCAGTTGGGGGTCTGCACATGAGATCCCATAGAGGTGGCAGTATATTCACTGGTCTGTCATACCCTTTCGGAGGCGCTGGCAAGTTTGGTGCCCGATGCGTTGAAGGTGAGAGCTGCCAGAGGACTGTCATGAGCTGGAATCATCGTCACCGTGCTCTGAGATGGCCGGGAGAGAGAGAGAGAGAGAGAGAGAGAGAGAGAGAGAAAGAGAGAGCTTTATCCCACAGACCCAACACCACTGTGTCACTAAAACTAGCTGCGTTTTTGTCGAATTTCCCCAGTATCGCAAAAATGTTGTTGCACTCTCAAAAAAGACAGAAAGAAAGAAAGAAAGAAAGAAAGAAAGAAAGAAAGAAAGTAATTACAGTGTCTGTAAATTACATAGTATATCATTGTAAGGGTGGGAGAAATGTTGATGTATGCTAAAACAATGATTACACCTTTTGTGATTCTACGTTGAGGCACAAAAATGAAAAATGTATTTCCTTAAACCAATTTCCTGGATTTTTAATGTGATATTTTTGCTTGCATCTTGTGTAAGTTAAAACATTTAACAGTAAAATGTCATAATCTCAAAAAACTGAGTGGTGACACTATGCTGCACTATTAGCAACACAGTGTTATTTGGCTAGTTCCCCACACAGTTTATGTGTCTCTCGGTAAGAAGACACTTGATAAGAGCCACACAAAGCTCAAGTACTTTTGGAGAAAGTCTGAACATGAGTACAGTTCATACATGGTTTCACCTAGCAACGGAGGAAAAACAATAGCTTGTTGTGAGCAACCAACACATCCTGGAACAAACTGAGAAACGTACACTAATGTGTACAAAGAGAATAACAGAACTGATAGCCTAACTCACTCCCAAAAATTTCTGCAACATTGTGAACAAGTTTTTTATGCTAATGCATTACCGGGTACACTTTTTCCTGGTATCACATATTCTATCTTACTCACAGTCATACTATAAGCTTTGTGTGGCGGACCTTGTATGCTGTGTGGCTCTTACGAAGTTCCTTCTTACCTAGAATCAGATAAAAGCTATATAAAAAGGATATGTTCAGCGATTTTGGACCAAACTAACTTCACCCGGTGATCAACGGAGCCTCAACTGATCTGGTCTGCTCTCAAAATAAACGGCAGACTGCGCTCACAAGCTTTCAATTCAAATCTTAGGTCTGACAGTGAAAGCTGAACTTACAGTTAACAATAATGTTCTTATCCTTCTCTTTGATCAGAGCAAAGTAATGTGAATATTTCCAAGTTCTGCAGTTTATTATTGTGTTCTGAAAGCGAGTCGTAATTACAAGTCTCCACCGCACCGCAGCCTGCTGCAGTCTGCTGCAGTCTGCTTTTAATAACATCATGTAGCTTAATACCTTCATTTTTTAAAATTTGCAGTAACTAAACATTTAACCATTTGAAAGAAAAATAAAAGTAGCGAAATGTAACTTTGAGAGAGTAACTAATAACTGATTACATAAATTGAAAAACTAACGCGTTAAGTTACTCGTTACCACAAAAAAGTAATCTGATTACTGTAACGTGTTACTTTGTAACGCGTTACCCCCAACACTGCTGCTAACACTGGCTCCAAAAAAGCCAGTCAACCGACATATTTATATTCACAGCCCAGAAAGCAGCAGTACCACACCATTTTCACTCAGTGGATAGTCTTCTACCAAACTCTACCCGGCTCATACACGATTGTTTACAATCTGACATTACTGTCCACAAAAATAGATCACACCACAAGTAACACACTTTCACCCCACAGCAGTCTGTGCTGCGGCTGAGAAAAATAGTTCAGTGATTTTCTTATTAGTCTACTGGAAACCCCTATATGGCCTATATGAAACCCAGCAATGTTGTTTCCTATGAACTTTTATGATTAAAATGTCATCTATAGGCTTAGCAGATGAGATTAAGCTTGGTTGCTAAGAGTTGCATGTTGGGCAATTTGAGTAATTAGCATAATGAGCTAATTAATCGCCAAAAACTGGAAATGGCTATAATTTTGCTTCTAGTTAACTTAGAAAGGTGATCTAAGAGTCTAAGTCCATATTTGTGATGTCCAGAAATTCATCTATTACCATGGTGCAGTCATGCAACCTTTCCTCATTAGCATAATTTGCATAAATTATGTAAAAATTAGGTCAAAATCAGGAAATGGCTATATTTTTCACTTTTAGTCAACTTAGAAAGATGATCTTAGAGTCTAAGTCTATGTTTTGATGTCCAGAAATTCATCTCTTGCCATAACTAAATCATGCAACCTTTCTTCATTAGCATCATTTGCATAAATTATGTAATAATTAGGCCGAAACCAGGAAATAGCTATATTTTAGCTTTTAGTCAATTTAGAAAGGTGATCTTAGAGTCTAAATCTATGTTTGGATGTCCAGAAATTAATCTCTTGCCATAACTAAGTCATGCAACCTTTCCTCATTAGCATAATCTGGATCCACGTCCATTTAAAAGCGACATGGTATTAGATATTATTTAGTTTTTTATTTTTCATTATGCTATTTATTTATCCCCGACCCCGAATGTTTCATAACATGTTGTAAAAAAGATTTTATGAGCAACGATGTGCAGTCCCCCCTCCCCCACCCTTCTCCCACCGGTGTCACCTGCTACTCTCCACTTGACTCCCCCATGATGCCCCACGAATACACACGATGAATGATAATACCTCCAAAAATGATGAAAATGCTCCACTTCCCAATGTTGTCCTAGTTGATGCAAGTCAGCTGCTCTACCACATTGTCTGGCCTGTGGCAGGTACGATCAGGGACATTGCCTCTAGCATCAATGCACGCCTCGCTAATGCCTATACTGCAGCTGGAGCTGATGAGACCCTCGTCATCTTTGACCGTTACAATGATGAGCCCAGTGCCAAAGATCATGAGAGGAGAGTTGGTGCAACTGAGTACAAGCTGACAATCAACACACCCCTTCCAGGTCGAGAAGCCGTGATGAAGAGCACATCAAACAAGACACAGCTATCACGCCTTCTGTGCACATATGACCTCACCGCTGATAAGATCCTGCTTGTGAACCACATGGACTGCATCGTCAAGCATGAGGAGGCTGACGTCACCCTCATTAGCTACATGCTGCAAGCAGCTGGAGCAGGGGCACCCACCATACGTATCCTAAGTGATGACACTGACGTATTCGTCCTGTTAGTGTACTGGGCTTGGAAGGCCGACGTTCAATCAGCAGTGCAGATGGAGAAGTGGGATGGCACCATCCTGGACATAAATGCCACCGTTAGGGCGTTGGGTGACAAATGTCAGGGTCTCCTGGGGATGCATGCGCTGTCGGGATGTGACACTGTCTCCTACCCCTGTGGAAAGGGCAAGGCATCTGTGCTGAAAGTACTCCAAGGAAGTACCATGCCTGGTCTCAATACAGTGCTTGGGGAACCTGATGCCACTCACAGTGACCTAAAAGATACCGAGACTGAGTTCTTCCTCGCACTGTATGGGCAGAAGAAGGCCAAGTCGATGAATAACGCTCGCTACCAGATCTACAGACGGAGGAAAAAGCCACCTGAACTTAAAAAGCTTCCTCCAACTGATGTCAACGTGATGCTGCACATACTGCGTGCTCATCTCCAGGTCATGTTGTGGAAGGCTGCAGATCAGAGGGAGCCACCTGCAGAGGCCAGAGACATCACTAAATTCGGGTGGGAGGTTGCTAAAGGAGGGGCTGTCATGCCCGCTGTTTCCACCCAGGCAGTGGCTCCAGTTAATTTGCTTGACGTCACCTGCAGCCAAAAAAACTGCAGCTGCCATGCTGCAACTCTCAGTTGCACTGACTATTGCAAGTGTGAAGGAGGTGAGGTCCGCTGCTGCAACCCATTCACAATACATGAAGACGAAGAGAAAGAAGATGAGGAGGCTGAAGGGAATGAGGAGAGAGATGATGAAGAGGGTGAAGGCCATTGAGTGTGAGGTTGTACAGACAACGTCTAAAACAGGAAAAAACGTTTTTTCTGGCAGTTCAACGCTGGAGTGAGGAATCCATTGCCACTCTCCAGGACTGTTTTGAAACCACAGACTGGCAGATGTTCTGTGTTGCAGCTGATGAGGACATTGATGAATACACAGACTCTGTCTCAGCCTACATCTCCAAGTGCATTGATGACGTCGTCCCGAAAGTCAATGTTAGGACTTTCCCCAACCAAAAGCCCTGGATTAATGGTGATGTCCGTGCTACACTCAGAGCACGGTCCTCTGCCTTTAGCTCTGGGGACCTGGAGGCCTTGAGGAAGTCCAGATACGACCTACGGAAAGCCATCAGAGATGCCAAAAGAGCCTACAGAGACAAGTTGCAGTCTAACTACCACAGTTCCGACCCCAGACGCATGTGGTGTGGACTGCGCTCCATCACAGACTACAAAGGGAGAAATAGCAGTGAAGTCCAGCCCGCCGCCTCTCTTCCTGACGAGCTCAACACCTTATACTCACGGTTTGAGGCGAGCAACACCATCCCTAGTGCAAGGCTAGCAGAGGACCAAGACGACTGCACTCTGTCCCTATCTACGGCTGACGTGAGGAGAGCTTTTAAAAGAGTAAACCCTCGGAAGTCACCAGGGCCAGATGGCATTCCAGGCCGTGTCCTCAGAGCGTGCGCCGACCAGCTAGCGGAGGTATTCACATCTATATTCAACCTCTCCCTGAACCAGTCTGTAGTCCCCACCTGCTTCAAACAGACAACCATTGTCCCCGTACCAAAGAAACCTTTCATCACCTGCCTGAATGACTACCGCCCTGTAGCACTGACCCCTATCATCATGAAGTGCTTCGAGCGGCTAGTCAGAACCCACATCTGCTCCTCCCTTCCTGACACCTTGGACCCCCTTCAATTTGCATACCGCCCCAACAGATCTACAGACGACGCCATCGCCCTGACAGTGCACACCGCCCTTTCCCACCTGGATAAGAGTGACACATATGTGAGGATGCTGTTTATAGATTACAGCTCGGCATTCAACACAATTGTGCCTGCTAAGCTCGTTCCCAAGCTCAGGATCCTGGGTCTTAACACCTCCCTTTGTAACTGGATCCTGGACTTCCTGATGGGCAGACCCCAGGTGCTGAGAATGGGCAACCTCTCCTCCTCTGCACTGACCCTGAGCACCGGAGCCCCTCAGGGCTGTGTACTCAGTCCCCTTCTGTACGCCCTGTTCACGCATGATTGTGTGGCCACGCGCAGCTCCAACGGCATCTTCAAGTTTGCAGACGACACCACCATCCTGGGTCTCATCTCCAACAACGATGAGACCGCCTACAGAGAGGAGGTCAGCGCCTTGTCAGGATGGTGCCAGGACAACAACCTCTCTCTCAACGTCTGCAAAACGAAAGAAATGATCATGGACTTCAGGAAGCGACAGGGGGGGGGTCACGCCCCCATTCACATCAATGGAGCTGAAGTGGAGAGAGTCTCCTGCTTCAAGTTCCTCGGTGTGTTCATCAATGATGACCTCTCCTGGTCCAGACAATCGGACGCGGTAGTAAAAACTGCCCAAAAACGCCTATACTTCCTGAGGAGACTCAAGAAGTTTGGAATGTCTGCCAAAACTCTCACCAACTTCTACAGGTGCACCATTGAGAGCATCCTCACTGGCTGCATTACCACCTGGTACAGCAGCTGCTCCGCTGCTGATCGTAAGGCCCTCCAGAGGGTGGTGAAGACAGCGGAGCGCATCATTGGCTGCCACCTCCCCACCGTGCAAAGCGTATTCCACACACGATGCCTCAGGAAAGCACGGAAAATCATAAAGGACTTCAGCCACCCAAGCCGTGAACTGTTCTCGCTGCTGCCGTCTGGTAGACGTTACCGAAGCATCCGGGCACGGACTACCAGACTCACCAACAGTTTTTACCCCCAGGCCATCGGGCTTCTCAACCAGCAGTGATCACATTGATCACATGATCACCTCAATGGGTAGGAAAAGCAGGTGTGAAAGGCCCAGGCCAGGGATCTCCTCCTACTCCTCCTCCCCCACACTCACCCACAGAATAGCACTCCTACACTTTATATTTATAATATTTAATACTCCTTATAATATTTAATACTCTTATTCTTACTGTCCATATTGCCCTTCTTACTGGCTCTGGAACTGCTGTACTTTGATATCTTTGCCCTTATTTGTGACTCTTTTAGCATTTAATATTTTATATTTTTCTTTTTTTAAATATTTTTTTCTTATACCTACTACGTAGTTGTTGCTTGCCTTGTCCTAAGAATTTCATTGTTCAGAATGACCTTGTGTGATGCTGTGCATTTGATAAATAAAACACTTTGACTTTGACTTTGGTTGTTGTTCTAAGTTAACTTTAAGTGAACTTATTGCTGTTTCCTGTATTCTGTGATTTATTAGCTAAATATTCTAAATTATGTAACCTTTCAAATGAGCTAACTTGGGCCAATTTTTGACCATTTGTGAATTTTCACTTTTTTCATTAAATATGGTGTTGTTATTAATGATTATGCTAATAAGGGCATGACAATGAGGCTAGAAATGTTTTCTTATATGTTATATGCACTATGCAGTACATTACCATTAAAATAAACTTACTCTGTGAAGTCTGTGACGATTTTTGATTTTCTTTATTTTACTTGATAATTAGCTAATTATGCTAATTACGCAAATTGCCCAACATGCAACTTTTAGCAACCAAGTTGAATTTCATCCACTAGGCCTATAGATGACATTTCAATCATAAAAGTTCATAGGAAACACCATTACTGGGTCCAAGAAATTTCCAGTAGACTATATTAGTGAACGTGTGCGTAACGGCGGAATTGTGTCATGTTTACTCATGACACAACTGGCTTTTTTGGAGATATTCTGACATGTATTTGAACTCATTATTAGCAGCAAGAGGCAACGGAGCTCGCTGTTTCAACAGCTGACTCTGGAGTCAATATTATCTGTGGGTCCTACAGGTATAGACAAATTATATATTGGTCCAAATTCGCAGAATTTATCCTTCAAATCAGGCCACATGTTTGGGGAATTGACCAGGCCATTTCTTACCTACTGCTACAAGCAGTTCAGCATGCTTTTCAACATAATGAACCAGGACTTAACAAAACAAGGTTGTGTGTTAATGCTTTAAAGTTTTGAATCAGTTAAAGTTAAAGATTAAAAAAAATATATATATCTTTGAATGGTAGCCCTATGAAACAAAACTAAAGTGAATTGTTAGGTGCCTGCTGATTCCCAGGCCTATAACATCTATACTATCAAAACATATCGCTGCGGCCCCGGCCTTACCAAGTTGTTGGCATCGTACACTATAATCTCTCCGATGGTGGCACTGCCAGGGTAAGCCAGATAGGAGTTGGAATGACTGATAGAAAGAGCACATAGACCTGGAAAAGGAGAAAAGATAAGATAAGAGGAGCAAGGAGAACAAGTCCATTTGACCATCTTTAACCTCATGAATAGAGGTTAATCTATAAATTCACAGAATATTGTTACTGACCATCGTAGCACAAAAGACAGCAGTGCACCAAACCTTTTTTCACATTTAAATAACAATACAGAAATAGGGTACATCAGTCTGTGTTCATGCCTAAATCCCCTTCGTTTGCCTGAAATTGGCTTTTCAATGATGTTGAGACATTTTGAGGTGTATACCATTTGTTGTGTGCGTGTCATTTGGGTGTGGCCAGCTGTGAGCTGGTTGTGGCTATCAAGGTGAGGCTAACAGCTACAGAGCAGGGACTTCACAGCAACAACAACAAAGGAGGAAAGCAGTAATAAAAGAAAGAATAGCAAAGCTACGTGTGCAGCAGACACTCTGGCCCCTTCTGAAGTAGATGAAAGGGTTAAGAAGTGATGCAGAGCTGCTTATATACTGCTAGACAGCTAGGATGCTAGCTAGTTAGCTAGGTTTTCTGTAGCAAGCTAGCGGTGCTTCACAGCTCATCAACATGAACTTGACCAATTGAGGGGGAGGAGGGCGGGACTAACAAGTTATTTTTAGCTTTAAAATCTCATGGAAACCAGAGTCCAAGATTCAATTAATCTAAAGGAAGCTCAAAATAATATTTTTTAATATTTCAACATTTACTAAGCTGTATTTATAAAGTTATTCAAATCAACTAAACCAACTGTATACACCATGGAAAGCCTCTGTGTCAACCAACCATACTTGTAATTCCTGTCTCCTGAGTTCGGCGTTATTCACTACCTGAGGGGTTGGACGGCGTGTTGAGCAGAGTCTTGAGCAGCTTCATGTCTTTGATGTTGTGGATATAAACAGACTCTTCAAGGCACACCACAAGCCTCTGAAAGAGACAGCAGCCCTCGGGTTAGACAGTCAGGTTATTTATATCAAACGTCATGCAGTGTGCACAGGGTTCAATTCAGCATCACCTCAGTGAAATCCCACTTATTGTTGGAAAATATGTCACAGAGTTCCATCTGCCACAGTTTTTCCTTGTTAAAAATGACGAAGCATTTACCTCAGACACACAGTGAAATGCAACACTATTGTTCAGATCTTTATCCCCGACTATAGAGCTGTTGTTCGCTTCAAACAAAGCATAAAAGCTATCAGTTTTCTGACAACAATCTACCTATTGTATCATGACAATCGGTTTGGAGATCTTTTTTCGTATGAAAGCACCTGAACTCTTCGCCTTAAAACCTCCTTTCTTGAGAAACATGAGGAATTGCAGAACTTAAATGAGGGGACATTTTTGTGCTGAAACAAAGTCCAATTCTTGCCAGGGTCTTGTAAAACTGGTGTAACACCTTAGTAGGGTCTTGTAACCCTTCACTGAATGTAAACACATCTGCTTTTGATGACATTGGGTTTGAGGGTTCCCGGTCGGGTGGTGACGCATCAACTGGGTGGAGTCTGACTCAGCGGTGAAAACTGTCTTACCAATAAGCTCTCCACCATTCAATAGCCAAATGAATCAAATAAAACTTTCACGGTCCATCTACGTTTCCTTATCTCTTGAGATGTCAAAATGCGTCACAAGACAGCCATATAGATATTTCACAACTGATGTTGCTGTTTTATGGAGGTGCACAACATGTAGGAGTGTCTTCAAACTCCAATGGTTGAGGAGTATTTGTTCCAAAATGGAGTACAGGCCAGAAAGTGAGTTTTGGAGTAAAAACCTTACCTACTGCACCCTTTAAACTACATTCAGTGGCAGTGATGCTCCGTCTGTCATGGTTATGGGTGGGTTGGTTTTGCCGCTGCCACCAGCTCTTTATGCACTCGACTACTGCAGTACACTCTGCCCTTGCCAGTGTCCACCTGTCACAAGGCCAGGAGGGTACCAGGCACCCTTAAACAAGTGCTCCCATTATAAGATGACAGGCAAACATGATGATTAAGGGTCTGTCCTGGGTCTGGTGTGATCGGTAGAGACATGAGTACGAGGCTCGGTGCGAATTGCCTCCTAAATGGGATGAATGTGGATCGGCATCCTGTAATATTCCGGGGTTGTGTGTGTGAAATATTGTTGGTCTACCTGTCTGTTGAGCCTGACGGCCAGGATGTTGTTGGAGTAGCTGTAGTTGCAGATCTCGGTGCCCTTCTTGAAGTGGTAGACGTTCATGCGACGTGGCATGGCGGTGCTCACCACCACCACCAGACTGCTGGAGAACAGACGCTCCACGATGTAGACGTCTGGAGTCTCTGCTGGGGGGAACAGAGGGCCGGACACTGAGGCAGTGATGGGCAAGCTGCTTTACATGTCTAGTTTTACAAACTACCAGTGACTTCGCATTGGAAGAAGTTGAACTACAGCAGAGCTAGTCTCAAGACAAACCTATTTTTTTGTTAACTTAAGTTACTTAGAATAAGTAGTTCAAAGTACGTTGTAAAAGATGAGCATATCTACATCTGCAGTGTCATATAATACAAGAAATAAAGTGAAGGAATATTGACTGTGAGTCCAAATCAAATAAGCCTGTCTGGCTTCATCACAGTGTTAACTTTCTGATGGATGTAATGTCCATCACTCCTACATCTGGCCCTAAATCCAAACCAAACTACACTGTTTGATTTGTTTTGCTCACAGGGAAAAGTAGAAGAAATGTTAACATTCTGTTAGATGTGAACTAGGCTTGGGCCAATATTCCATAATGTCATGATATTTTCCACTGTATCGAATATACTGTAAGGGTTTAAGGTTATTATTATTAATAGCCTAGAAATTTGATGTAATTTAGAAGAAATAAAATAACACCCCCCCCCCCCAAAAAAGCAAAACAAAACAGTGAACAGCGATAATATCGTACATCGCAACATTTTGACAGGACAGCATCACGATATTAAACTTTGTATATTTCCCACGCCTAATAAACTCAAAATAAAGAAAGAAAAAAGTCTCTGTACCATCTGACTTTTACATTTTTTACAGCCAAAAATACTTACAGTTACAGCAGTTAACTACTATGCCATACAACCAATTTGTGATAGAAATGCATATGCAATGCTTTTCATTTGGCTGGTAAGACAAAGTAGTGGCAGAATGAGCTGTTGTATTTTGTTGAACTGTTTCCAATTTTAGGGTTTGACCGATATTTTTTATTGAAGGCCGATGCTGATACCGATATTTTGTGCTAATACTCAAAGTATTTAAATTTGACCATTTTCCATACAAAATATTTCTAATAATTCCATGTATTCAGTGTTTTAGAATCAATTCAGGTTAAGTTCTTCCCATAGACAACCAGTCTAGTACTGATCAATTCTACAATAAATACATAATCAATAAAACTAAATCATATCCATCATATCAGAGGTGAACCACACTGACTGGCTGATATCTGGCCCATATACCAGTCTAATCCCATTACATAATAACCATGTCATGACAGATGGAATATGTATAGATTTATAAAGGTGTGTACAGGTTAGCACATACAGGTGTTCTTCCCAGCTCCTCTGCTTTACATAAACCAGACTCTGTCAAGTCATCCACTATCTCAACTTATCTACCGCTGATGTAAACTCTTGTCTTCTTCCCATTCTCCTAAATGTTAAACCATGACCAGAGAATTGCCCCTGAACCTGACAGACACAACAGACAAAACACATCCATGTCGGGGGATGTCGCTCCTTATTTGGCATGGGACGATGCTGCCGAAACCCATAAGCGCAGTGTAATTACAGCAAGCTAGGCCTTTTCTGAGCATCTGACCACTAAAACCCCCAAAATGACCCAGGGAGCGCTGTGATGTGGAGAGGCAGACTTCCTGGTGCTCCCTGTGGTGAGATGAAATCACTGGCTATGTTTACATACACAAAGAATTCCCTTTTTTAGCCTGGTTACTCAATCTTTTTTTGGGTTGATACATGTTCACATCATAACTGGGTTAAAATAACTCCTTAAGCTCATACTCTGATGATGAGAAACCTGGTTAAGATGTCTGGCTTACTCTCATATTAAACTGGTTACTGTGGCATGGAAACATCTGACTGCTTTCACTTTGGGTTTGCGCAAACTCAAGACTGGCACAGCATTATGGGTACATTTTGATGTCAACAAAAAACATGGCGGCATGCAGTACTTCTACTATCATGATTTGTTTCCCCTGTATTAGCAGTAAGCTACTACTGCTCAGTCAAAGAGGGAGGGGGAATATTCTGTTGACTGATTTATTCATGGAAACAGAGAGACTCAATCACAGGGAATCAAAAGTTCATGGAAACAGATTAACCTGAATTAGACCTAGGATATTAACCATAAAGGGTCAGTTTCCCAGATACAGATTAAACAGGCATGAGTGAATAGCTTTTCCAAATGAAATTAAGTTTTGAAAATGTTAGCTAGGCTTAACCACTGTGCATGGATGTTGAGGCCAGCGCCAGGGGAAATGGGGTGGCACCAGGACTGGGGGTCCATACTGACCACTCTCATGGATGCAGTCCAGTTTATCCACCATGGTCAGAGAAAACAACTTGTAGCCAGTCTTTGTTCCCACTGCCAGTGACCTGCAATACACACACACACACACACACACACACACAATTAGCACAACTGAAAAACATCTTTAAAGCTCTGATTTCTCTCAATATTTCAGTTCTGGACATAGATTTTCTGCAGGACCAACAAGTTCCTCCCCTTCATCCTTTGTGGCATGGCAGCTAAAGTTCCCATCTGTAGAATTTGAATAAATTTGACTCATCTACTTTACCTTCTGCGTGTGAAACAGTCTGTTCATCTTTTATCTCTATTGAAACAGATATAGGACTACTAAAAACAGCAAGTGGACTAGTTAGGACTATACAACCAGGCTTAAATGTTGTAATTTTCGTTTTTGGTGTACCCACTTTCCCTCAACCTGCCTCGTCCACTTCTGCTTCAGCTAGTGATTTCCTACGTTTCCCAGAATGCCTTTCTGCAACCCACAGAGAACATGCCTGAACTTATATGTGAAGGTGGAGAGAGTGATAACCTTCTATAGAGAACAACAGGTGGTGACATCACCTGGCACCAAAGATCAGCCAATAGCAGATGACAATTTCCGTAGCATGCTTTTTACCATTAGATGTCAGGCTTTACGCAGATTTGGGTTTGGGGTTTAGCTACTCTTTAAATACTAATTTTAGTGTAAAGCAAAAATAGAAATGCAAAATGACGAAGGACCCAAGATTACTTATTGTCTTAATAGCAGGATCTGTTGTTGAATCTGTTCACAAATGTGTTCAATGTCAGTTTTCAGTCTATTTTTGTGGCCTCATTCAAATGAATGGAAAGTGAGAATCCGAACGCTACAAACTCGTCCAGCTGCATCTGCTCTTGGTGATTAGTTTATATTCTGGTTTTCATGGTGGTCAAGTGCTGAATAACCCCCATGTTAAAACTAAGTAGACTATTGCTTTAATAGATCAGAACAAACACAGACCAGTGTATTCTAATACATAGAGGTTTGTTGCTGTCACAGCCCTCATGATGTTCCTGTTAATCTCTTTGTCAAACAAACCAACCAGCTTTGTGGGAGGTTGTTTCTCCTGTCACCTAACCACTGAACACTTAGGCTTCCACAGTCACGATGCTGGCTGACATCCCCTCCACCCAAGGGAAAAAAAACTATTATAATCCAAACAAACTGTGTTTCACGTGAGTTATCGCATCACGTGGCGCTAGAGGAGCGTCTCTGCGCGCCCCTGTCCTGTCCCACCCTGTTCCCTAACAAGAGCCAACCTGTAGGAACAGCGGGGAGAAAGCACAGCCTCTTTCTTTCCACACTGACCCCCGCAGAAGAAACTCTTTCTTTCTTTTCTGTTATATACACGTGAACTTCCTTACACTGCAAAAAACATCCATCCTAAGAAGTCATTTAGTCTCATATTCAGCCTTCAAATCTTATTTTTCTTAAAGCAAGAGAAAAATTCTGCCAATGGGATGAATTAACTCTAGAATTAACTCTTCTAGAAATGAGTGTCAGTATGTTGAAACCAGTCAGAATAAGGCTTATCACTGCACGACTATCAAGAAAATGACGTGTGATTCTACAAAATTCTTGAAACCAGTTGATTTGCATTGGAAACAAGTGAAATTCTCTAACTCCATTGGCAGATTTTTTCACTTGTTTTAAGAAAGTTATGATTTTAGGACTCAATAATAGACTAAAATGACTTGAGTCCATTTTAGGGGGATGGAAATGAGACATTTTACAAAGGAAACGGCTTTCATGTTGTTGGGAGTTAATTATATGACTGGAGCCAAAGCATACAAAGCATAGGTCTGCTGCATTCTTCTGCTGTGTGTAAACCTGTCTGTAGCCATATGAGCTGGACATGGTGTGTGTCAGGTGAGGGCAAGTTAGCACGTACATTTCCATACACCCACACCTTTCTTCCAGAGTATCTCTCTCTTATCTTTTGGACTATTCAACACAATGAATGACTTCCTATTTAATATGCAAATGAATCCCAAGTCCGGCTGGGAAAATGTGGGTGGGGAAAGTGAATGAGTACACTCTCTCTTCCCTTGACAGCTGCTGTCCAGCTACCCTTGAGCAAGTCACTGAACCTCCAACTAATCCAGTGCCACCAGTAGAATACTGTGTTTATACAGGGCAGCTCCCAGTATGAATGTGTGTAACTGTATGGATGTTGCTGGAAAAAGGGCATGGAGCTCAGCTGACCATAAAGATATATATAACTGTCCACCATGAACTGTTTTCAAAGTATGGCTCAAGATCTCAACTCCACCCTCACTTATTAAAACCTTATTTAGGCAGGGAAATGTTATATGCATTTGTCTATTTTCAGTTTCTTTAGTGGTTTCAGCTGTTATCCTAGTAAAGCCGGGCAGAAAGCGTTAACTGCCCGCTTGCTTACGTGGAGTCTTGGTTGAAAGACGCGCAGCCAAACCGGAGCCCCGGTCCGCCAGGCCCGTCAGCACCCTCCCCGGTCTCCATCCCGATTCCCAGCGACCTCCTTCCCTCCCTCCGCCCTGGATTGGAGGCCTGGGATCGGCTGCACCTCTTCGCTCGATGTCGGCGGACGACGGATCCAATTTGGAAGAAATGTGGACCCGGCGGCTGTCGAAGTGAGTGCTCGAAGCCGAGCTGGCGAGGTTCTCCACTGTAAATGGATTTAAATTCAGTTTCAGTGCGGTTGTTATGGAGGTCGGGGATCCAGACTCAGGAGGAAAAGAAGAAAAAAAAGAAGCAAAACAAGAACAGCTGACAGCGCTACGTCACTCCTCCGCCTCTTCCTATTGGCTGGTAGTAAGACAATGTTGTCGCTCGCCTCTATTTTGATTGGTTAAGCGTACAATAGTGTCTTTTTATTGGCTGCCAAGGCAGAGGGGGCTTTGTTTGTGTCCGTCCATTCATGTGATCGAGTAGTAGCCTCGATACGTTCCGTTCTCTTGTATGGAGAGAACAAAGGGCCAAAGTCCATTCAAAAACCCGGTAATTTAAAGTTGTGTCACCTGTTGGCAAAAACATACACCTCGAAAAACATGACTTAACATTGTTTACGAACTTTTAGACCCCACTCTTCAATTCGGCATACATATAATACACCAAGCAACTGTAGTGTTGGTTCGCCTGTTACTAATAATATAATACATTGTTACGCCCTCAATCTTCCATCAAAATACACCATGGAGGACAGTAGCTGGCAGTGTGACCCAATTCTAACAGTTGAAATTTAAATAAATTCAGCGCTGCTTGGTGGATGGTTTATGTGCCGAATTTACCAGAAGACCCTATTGATCCGACAAAATGTCTTAAGTCAGATTCTACGGGGTGTGTGTGTTGGCCGTCGAGCAAGGCAATACAATTGACAGATTTTTGAATGGAGTTTGGCATTTTCGCCACACGAGAACTTCCCGTATCGGGGCTTTAACTCTATTGAACCCTATCCAACCTGTTGAGGAAGCAGTTTTCCCCATAGCCTCGCAGTGGGCGCTGGTGTTTCAATGTTTCACACGCACAACAATTTAAATATAGGCTAGGTAGGCCTAAACATTTGAATAATAACGTATAGTCTAGGCTACCACTATTACAACTACTACTACTAGCCTATTACAACTACAAGATGCCAGGCCCGATATGACCCGTACCTTTGTATGGAGAGAAATCACACCAAACTCCATTCATAAGTCTGCCAATTTAATGTTTCTTTGGTTATTGTCATACATAGCCTACATACTGTACCTGGTAGAACAAAACTTAATTAAAAATAAGTCATTCGTTATTATCACCAAAACAGCACTTAAAATCTCAACTGTTAGAATTGGTTGGCTTCTTTTCTCACCTAACTTATTCCAACAAAAACAGTGGAGGGCGGTATAGTGTAACAATCTGCCAACTTACCGATGTCCTCCTTTAAAACACTTCTTTAAAAAAAATCTTCTTTTAGTATCTTGTATTTTGTTTTTTATAATTCTTTTTTCTCCTATATTGCTCACATTTTCTTATTTATTGTTAGTGTTATTATTACGCTAGAACATATTAAGTAGAAATGTATGAATGAAAAGATGAAAAAAATGGATTACAGCATTAAAAGCATGTACAAAATAGCAGCAGTAGAAGCAGCAGAACTTATTGAGAGAAAAAAAGAATGAAAAATATGTATCATATGAGAATATACCAAAGAATATGAAATATGTGGTGTAGGAAATGACTGAAAATTATATACCAAAAAAAAAATACAAAAAAACCATCAATATACTATATTTGCAATGATGAAAATGCCAAGAACTGGCCTTGTCTGACCTGAAGAAAGCATCTTTATTTATTCAAAAGCATTGATTTATTGATAGCCATCACAAAGCTGACAAATGACAGCTGACAGTGTCTTCCACTTGAAAACAGCATATCAGTGATTCAGTGTTTTTACACATGGGTTAACTGCAAGTGGCATGATACAAAGGACTAGTTGATTTTGACCAAGAAGATGCATTGGTTGATCCACAGATCTGTCCCAAGGGCTGACAGTCTGCAGTGTCTCAGTGCTGCAAAATAAGAACGTAAAACACACGTTTACAATAGAAGAATTGATCCCTACTAGGGTTTAACTGATATGGCCGATACGGAATACCATTTCTGTATTGAAGCTGCCGAGAGCTGATATTTTATACCGATACTCAGTATCAATATCCAAAATATTACTAGTATTTCCCCTAGATTTGTTTTGTTGTCAGGGTGGAAAAACCTCTGAAACAGCATTTAGACCATCATGGGACACTAAAACTCTCCATCAACTCTCCATTAACTGTTTTAATGAGGGCAAATGAGAGTCAAATCACTAAAAAAATTTAAAATAAAATAAAAAAAAATTGTTGGTCTGTTTTGTGAATGAATCAAAATTGATTTTAAGTAATTCAAACTTAAATTAAGTTAATTGATCAGTAAGTTAATCAACATAATTTCAAAAATGTATACAAACAGAACTCAAATAAATTGCATTAATTAATTTAAATGTATGCAATTTGTGCCCATAATGCCAATGTACCCCAAATGTGTTTTATTAGTGTCCCAATGACTAATTTCCATCAAACTGAAGTTATTAAACTATACATTATCTGGTTAGAGGGTCAATGTTCAGGACTACTGCATTAAAAACAAAAAATATCCTTAAACGCCAACAGTTATAAAACCACATCTTGACTTATGTATAGAAGAGAAGTGTAACATAGTGTACCTTAAAATCCCACAGCACCATGGCTCCATCCAGACCCACACTGCTGTACTTCTCCACGCTGGCTTTCTCCCCAGATACAACACACAGCTGGCTGCAGGACACAACAGGCCACATACACACATTCATGTCCAGCCTCTCTGTATATACATAGTCACACAGTATAGAGGCTTTGCAGTTGTGTTAGAACTGTCCAATCAACCACAGCTGGCACCATCATGGAGGTCCACTGGAAAATTGGCTGTACGCAAGGTACAGGTCAATGGTTAAATGAGAGATTCCTGAAATGATTGGCGTAATGTGGATCCATTCAGTAATTAATTAATCCATTCATTCTTTTTCCATAACCACTTAGCTCTCACTTAGCACTCCTAGCTCTATTCTTAGCTCTAGTCTCTCCTCCAAAACACTGAGTTGTAGCTTGAGAGGAGTCAGCAGTTAACCTGAACAAACTGTTAGCTAGCAAACTAGCCAGCAGGCATATTTAGCAAAGACACTGATGTTAATGTTAACATGAAACTACTAGCCATTAACACTAGCTTCTACTAGATATGTTAACTAGTGTGCAAATCAGATTTGTTTACAAGACAGTGATGGTTAGCTGACCAGATACTATGGTTAGCTAGCTAACAAGCTGACATTATTGTAACACAAAATTGATCAGATTTAGTTGTGCTGTTCAGCTCCCAGTCAAAAACAGCCGAGAAATTAACAATGTCTGTTCAATTCTGTTGATACAGAGAAGTTGTACATTTAGAATCTCAATCAGCTGTTCACAGAGCTGAAGACCTCCAATATGGCCACCAGAGGGTGACTTATGTCATCTGAAAGCCCTCTTTACATAGTTATGCTCCCCTATGAAAACAATTGAGACACCTAAAACATGATGAAGATACTAGTACCCCATAAGCCAGTGGTTTTCAAAGTGGGGTCCTGGTGCCCCCAGAGGTCCTGGAGGGGATTCTAGGGGTCTAGATCTACAATTCAATACTAAATCAACAACACACATCTTCACATATGGGTCCCTGAGACAAGATGTTATCCTACTGGGACTAATATGATTATGTGTCTATCTGGGGGTCCAAATGTTTGAGAACCGCTGAGTCAAACTGTATCCATAATATAGGCTACGATTGTGTATTCAGGGCAACAGTGGAGCGTCTTACGTGATGCTATTCTGGTGCAGGGTGGCCAGCTCGTTGCTGTCATCCTCAGTTGCCTTCTTGTCCAGGTTGCGGAAGTGTTGCATGGCTGACATGCTGCCCTTGGAAGTCTGCTTGGGGATGTCCAGCTTCTTTACGAACTCCAGAGCGCCGGGGCCCTTATAGGTGAACTGGTAGGGGCAGCAGTCATGGCCCTGACACACAAGGATGAAGGATATTGGTACCAAGAATTATATCTACCCGTCTTTTTTTGTGTTTTTCAGAAAAGAAAACAACATCCAAATGATAGTTGGTTATCAGCCACAGTGGTTTTTTAGGGTAAACAAACCAAGCAGCCACATTGAAAAACTGAGCAGCATTTGACTGTGGATGATATTTATTTGCCACCCTGGTTACTGAATCAATAGAGGACATTAAAAATGGCCGTGGAAGGATATCTAAATGGAGGAGGATGGCACAAGTAATTGTCTTGTCTCTAGTAATTTGCTCTAGTAATTTGGTCAGAATATATTAGGGTCATCTCTTGCACATACTGCAATAGACCTCATGCTTGAAGGACACACACACACACATAGTGCAGGTGCTAGTTACCGCGGCCACAATCTCAGTAGGGCTGACATAGAGCACGCTCAGTAGAGGCAGACGGTCAGTGGTCAGCTGGGTCACCCTGAAGAGACAGAGGTCAGAAAGGTCACTTCATGTCATCATCAAACCATCTGATATATATGGACTAAACCGAAGATGAACATGTAACATTCAAAGCACAGTAACACTTGATGTTTATAACAGTTGAACAAGAGTTTCATAACAGCTGTGTGGCATATTCATAAATATGATTAAATCTTGTTTTGACTGTTAACTTGAAGCCGGTGTATGTACACTGCAGTAAAATGACTAAAAATGTGTTTTGGGGTGCTAACAGAGTAGAGGTTTTCAATGGGAAACAGAGTGGGATTGTTTCAGGTTTCTATCAGGAAAGTCAGCAAGCAAAAGAAAAATAAACAAAAAGCAAACAGGCCTGGGTGAAAAAACTAAAGAAGAGAACCTGGAGCAATAAAGTGCTGCTGCTGGCCTGATAAGCTTTCTGAAGGGGCTGATTCATGTTGGAACTGGGAAAGACAGGCAGCTATCACATAACCGTGTTTGTGGAAGACACTTTGTCACAATTTACTTATTTTGCTCACAAACTGTAGCTAAAAAGAATTCATTAGCTATGTTTGCTTTAGCCATTTTATCAGTGTTAGCTACATTAGCTATGACTCATGTAGCTACCATGATAACTGAATGCCACTTAAGCTAACCTAGATGTATGGCTAAATATTAATAAGTTTAGTCAGCTATATGAATTGGGTTAGGTGGCATTCAACCTTGGCATTAGCCATTAAAAATTGTCTTGTTATATGCCCCACCCTTTCTTATATCCCACCTTTCCATGTGCTCCTCATCATCTTCTCTAGACTGTGATTTGCAGTTCAGTTAAATCAATTGTTAGTTATAGCTACCATTAGCTAGCTAGCTAGTTAGCTACATAGACTGCCATATTGTCTAATTGTATAAAGGTAATATGAGTTGAAACTTTAATGATTAAATTGGGTCATTGCAGCAGAAAATAGTAGGATACAGCATAGAATAACAGAAGATAAATACGAATAGAGCAAATGGGGATGTATATAAATATATGCAACCAGCAATTTCAACACATTAACATGTTAGTAGAAATAGAAAAAAGTATGGGTTCCAGCATTAACAGGATATGCAAAATAGCACAAGTAGTATCAGTATGTAGCAGCAGAACTTACTATGCCAGAAAAACAATGTGTGTTAGGAATTATTAGAAGTTACCTAAAGTACAATGATGATACAGTAATAAACAAAATGTGTCTAAAAGAGCATTTTGCTCACTGATATACATTAACCATCTGAAGTGGCTTGGCTGCAGTACTCACTCTTTCCCCTGGGCGGCATCAGCCACAGTCACACTGCTGTTGTGGGCCACCCAGGCCAGCTGGTCTCCAGTGGGGGAGAAGGAGACGCTGTGCACCCAGCCTCCACAATCCTTATGCTCCAGCAGCAACTCCCCAAAAGGCATCTTGGCCCCCCAGGCTGTTGGGCCAGGCTTGTCCTCGATGTCCTTGATGTAGGCTGAGAAAATCCTGAGAGGCACATGATGGAGATCTGTTAGTGGGCAGCATTTTATAGTGGAAGAATCACTGTTTTTATTGCCCCCATACACAATTTCTATTACATTCAATACAGGGAGAATCAGTCACAAAAAAATAGCAACAATAAAATAGGAAATTATCCACTTTTGTCAAATTTGTGAAGAATTACTAACAATAAAACTAAAGCAAATGCGTGGTTAGTGGTCATGCTATTCAACACTCTTCCTTTAAACAGACACAGTAAAGAACTTGCTAATATAAATGGACAGACAGATCATCACTATCATCAATAGAAATTATTTATAAGTTTGAGAAAATAAAATGACATACTGTAAATTGAACAGAAATTGACATAGATGCAGTATGTTCCCTTTAAAATAAAGGGTGCAAAAAAGAATATTTACTAACTGATAGCAATTGATGGAAGATGCTGGCCTCGCCATTGACAGGATGAGATCCATACAAACTTTTTTTTGTAAACTATAATCATGATGTGACTGTGTTGTATTTTAAGATTAGTTGTGGAACCCGGATATCTTACAATGTTAAATGTTTCATAATCACGCATATGTTTATTATGTATAGAACACTTAGCACTTTTGCTTTTATCTCCTCCATATGTAGCAGACAATATGAGTCTATCCTTTATACTCAGGAATAGGGCATATTTTAAGATATAAAGTTACAGTGTTAGATTAGGCTAAAGAACATGGGTAAATTGGGATTAGTTGGATTTACCCTATGCAGATTGGAGTTTTAGTTCTACAAACATTTTTGGAGGCAGAAATAATCTCATTGTTGGGCGGAGCCAAAGAACCACGGCTTTTCTGGCTAAGTAATATTAGACAGAAGCCCAGTGAAAAATAGAAGCTAATATTATGAAGCCTAGCACTCTGCTACTAAAAAAAAAAAAAAAAAATGTAATCTAGCCATACTGAGTTATCTAGGTTAGCTAGTTAGCCTAGCTGACCTACCAAGTTCAAACTAGCCATACTGGCCTATAGCTATCTAGGTAAGCTAGTTAGCTAGCTGCTGACCTTCAACATCATGAATGCCATGGTCATGAATGAATGAAAAAATAAGTCATTGCCATTTATGTTTTTATTAATTTTGATTTTGATTCTTCTTTGTCATTCAAGTTTGCCAGTTAGCTATCAGTCCATGGTATGATTTGTTTTGATGGAAATATACTTCCATAGCCAACTTGTGCTCAGGAAAACTGTGGTTCTTTGGCTCTGCCCACTGAGGTTTAACTCAACCAATGAGATTATTTCAGCCTCCAGAGCAGCTCTGCCTCCGAGAAATGTTTGTAGAGCTAAATCTCCAATGTGCTTACCCTCCACTACATCCCTGCTTTTGTGGTTGTCTGACCTGCAGTAGAGGTCTGCAGATCCGGCTGCCAGCAGGATGTTGTTGGGATGCCAGTCCAGACTCAGCACCGTGGAGCGAATGGCTTTCTTGATGTGTTTACTCAGCCACCTGGTGGGGGGCAAAAGGGTAAAAAACCACAACAGACTCCCAAAACTTGCATCCAAAACTTGTTACTTGAACAAACAGAATACATAATACAAGAATATGTAATAAATGTGTGTTTGTTTTGAGAATGAAAGCACACAATTTGAGTTGATTTGATCAGAGACCGGTTTTCTTCATGAAGCTCACCAATCGTTCTCCTTTTCAAAGTAGCAGACGGAGATGAGGCGAGCTCCGCTGCCCAGAGCGAACTTGTTCTCCAGCGGCGACCACTTCACACAGGTGGCAGCCCGGTTGATCCGCACCAGGACCAGGGTGGGCTTCCACACGCCGTCCTTCAGGGTCCAGACGTAGGCGTTCCGGTCAGCGGCACACGTCACTATGCGGTTGGACTCCGGTGCCCAGTCAATACCTGTGGACATGATTATTATTCTGCATTCACGTCATGTGGGAAAGACAGTAGGGCCGAGCTTCCTACTAGAAAATACTTTGGGAATTTGAAATTTCTTGAACTTACTGAATTCTGATGTCAACAAGAAGGAATAACCTGTAGTCAAGTGTGATTATGATATATTCCTTTCAAATAAAACCAACAAAATGAAGGATTTTCATCACATAAGTCATTTTGGCATCACAGCTCTCAACTACTTGCTGGATTTTTGACATTGTAATGCTTGTTTTGCTGTAAAACATGAACTCAAATGTCATCGCCACTAAGTTCATGTGTGGTAAGTGTGAAAAAGCTGATCAGGAGCAAGCAAAGTCTACCGAAAACTTAAATCATGATGATTGACACACCTTTTCAATGTTTTTTTCCCCATGGAACTTGAATGCAGCATCATGTACATTGGTCTTACTCTGTCTGCTACAGTTTTTCACTCAATTTTACAAAATTTTCACCCATTTCAGTCGGTTTTATTCAGTCAGTCCAACTGGAAACTTCGCTTCTCTCCTTTAGTCACTGTTGCAGTACCTGTGATTCGTCCGCTGTGCTCAGTCAGCTCATGGATCTTGGTCCATTCTTTGCCTTTCTTCTCATAGATGTTCACCATATTGTTGTTGGGGCTTACTGCAATCTCTGTGGGGAAATAGGTGTAGGTGCATCATTACAACACCATAATGTGGGGCATTATAATCACTTCATGATAGCAATATAATAATGTAGAATTAGTAACATGACGTATAACTGCTGACTTAAGCATGTAGTTGTACAAAAAGTGTATGTATTAGCAAACGCCAGCAGTGATCCTAGCTCTCGTTGGCATGAATGCACAGCACTGTTCACCCATAACTGTAATGCCGAGTGCACAAGCAGCAATGGAAGCCTGTAAATGCATACAGTATAGATCTGTCAGTCCACTTCCTGTATTGATAATCAGATTCACCGCAGTTCTCCAGGCAACGTTAATGGAATTAGAAGAGGGAGAAAATGCATCTGCGGGCTGCGAGAGAGTGTGGTCCCACCCAATATTGAACCCATAGGTTATGGAGGAGGCAGTGTGTGTGTGTGTGCCTATGCTCACACACTTTTATGCTTTCATATCTGCACATAAGTGTACGCATGCGTTTCTCCATGAGGAAATGCAGCCTGACTGGTTTGCACTTGCACCTACGCGTCCTGTCTTTGTTCCAGGCGTGGCAGGACAGCGGCTCCAGGCCAAAGCTGTAGAGCGACATGTCTGAACAGAGGCGGAGAGGCAAGCTGGAATGCGGCTGGCAGAGGAGCGTCTCGTCCGGGATCGGCTGCAAATCTGCTGCTGCAGGTTCAGGAATGACAGGAGGGAGAGGGAGAGAGAGACGCTCCGTTAGGAAAGACGATTTTATGCAGACGACGCAGCGCTATTTGCTTGTTTTTGAGTGAAGAAGTCGTGGAGTCGTACTGTTTGATTTGTGAGGTTTTCACAATTTTTCCACAATAATTTCATCTTCAAATCTTTTCTCCTGCAGTTAGTGATCATCATTAAGTAAACAACCCAACCAAAAAGCATTGATTTATGCTTTTTTCTCCTTAAAAGACCCCATCCTGACATAACTTACACCAGTTTGATGCTATTTACTACTCTGTCTACTAGGAATTGTGATCATAAAGCCTAAGAAACTCATAAACTTTACTCCACAAATTAAAAGGTGGGTCACCTAACTTAAAGTGGCTTTACCCTCCACTACATCCCTGCCTGTAATTCATTGTTAGCTCAGTGAGTAGATAACAGTGGACCTTTATCAGGTGTGGTGCAAACTTGTGCAAACATGCTTTGATTGTTACCATGCAGTGTTTTTCCCTGTTCCCTAAGGATAACTCAGTCCTGACTGAAGGAAAACAAGTTTTTGAATACAAAACCCAAGGCTTTTACATTGCTGTTTTACATCTGGCCAAGGAGAATCTGCTGCTGAATCCCTTTGGGAAGATTCCAGTAAGACATCAGACTGGTCTGTACATGGCAGTACATTCCAGCCATGACTTTTAAGCACTAAGGATCACCTGACAAGAAGCACCCTCCATTAGACAGACTGGACTGCTTTGGAATAGAATATGAGACTTAGTGTAACTCGATATAGGCTAGAAGGAAATCCTAAACCAGCTCCAGCAGAGACCAAACACTGACTGAACTGATTAGATGTGATAAAAAAAAGAAACAATGACAAAAGGTAGCGTCATAACTTACCTTTGCTGTGTTGCTTCCTTGTGCAAGTGATGGTGGTGATGGATGGAAGGCTGTATTCGCGGACTCTGGGCAGTCGACACGAACGGAGCTGTGCAGTCTGACTTGGGGGAAGGAAGTGGCTGAGGTATTATGGGAGGCAGGGAGAAAAGAGGTGGGTGTGTCCGCTCAGAGCTGTTGCGCAAGAATCTGGAAGGAGGGAAGACGAGTCAGAGTGATAGCTCTTCAGTTGGTTGGACAAGTTAGGAATTGTGCGTTCATATCACTGCATGCTTTTCATTGTGTTGCAGGGGTGTAGTGATGGATAAAATGTAGACTAAGCCATGACCTCCTGTCAGTGATCATCATAAAGCAAACAGCCACCAATGTATAAAAAAATATATATTTTCAGAAAAGCATTCATTTATGTTTTTTTCCCCCATCCTCATGTAACTTACATCAATTTGATACTACTTATTCTGATTTATCCTCTGAATTTTGGTCATAAAGCCTATTCTGTTCTGCAAATAAAAAGGTGGGTATATTGAGTTTTGGTTTCCTACTTTGAAAAGTACAAGTAGTCTATCTAGTTAATCAGAAATATTTCAGAAGTCTATTTTAAATGTATCTGTTTTATGCAGTGATACAGTGAAGTATTTGCTAAAGGTGATGAAGAGTTGAGTCACATGTAAAAAAAAGTATTTGATAGAAACGACTCGTTGGCAAGTGAATATACTGAATCTGATTCTGCACAATAAAGTTATAGCATTGTTTGATTCATTTCAAAGGGTGGATGTAACAGACAGTTTTCAAAATGTATTTCTAGCTTGTGAAAGAGTAGGGTTCAGCTGATATGGGTTTTTGAAGGCCAATATCGATACATTTTCAGATTGATATGTTGCCAATATTCAATATCTTTAAATATGAACATGTCATTTTTACAGGGTAGCTCCTACTGGCTACTAGAGAGCGATGCCAAACATTGATTTTTCCGCAAAAATGGCAATGTCAGGGGTTGTAAGCCTATTCTTCCTATCATGGCTGACCTGACTGATGATGATGAATATTTCATCTCTTGTGATGGAATAATGGCAAACAAGACTTTACCTTTGTTTACAGAACATTATCAAATGTGTAGGGACCGATATGGGTTTCTGAAGATTGATACTGACACCAATTCATCATCTTTAAATTTGACCATTTTCATGCAGAAAAATCCCACAAATTCCCAAGTATTCAGTGTTTCCCCCAGTTTTGTATTCTTGTCAGGGTGAAAAGGCCTCTGAAACAGCATTTAGAGCATCATGGGACACAATACTCCAAAATATATACATACATATTCATCCACACTTGTATGGAATCCAATCAAAATGCTGCATTAGAATCAAGTCAGGTTAAGGGACAACCAGTGTAGTGTTGAACAATTCTACATTAAATATGTAATCAATCAAACTGCATCATATCTATCATATCAGAGGTGGACCACACCACACTATAGCCCTTTATCACATGCATGTCTCAAAGGACTTTACAGATAATGAGCCCAACTACAACTAACTGATCAAAGTTCAAGTTTGTTTAATTATAGCCTTTATCTCCATATAGCCCTTTATCACTTTGGTATAATCAAAAGACTCCATGAAATGGAATTCAGAACTCACTTCATGACATCTGGCTCTCATAAAAAAGGAAATACGTGAGTTGAATAATGAGAATGAGTTCATTTGGTGAACCAGCCAAATGTCCAACAGCAGCACTGACTCACAGTATTTGAGGATGTGGGAAGAGCAAATAAAGAAGCAGTGATTTAAATGGATTGTGGTCCAACAGATTTTATCACCATGCTTACTGTAATTTGCTTTTTTTTTTTTTTTTCTCAATCGCTAGCATGCTAAAGATGAACAAACAGAATTCAAGCTTGTTACCTCCGCCAAGGAGGTTATGTTTTCGGTGCCGTTTGTTTGTTTGTCTGTTTGTTTGTCTGTTAGCAGGATTACGGAAAAACTACTGGCCCGATTTTCATGAAACTTCGTGGAAGGGTGTATCATGGGCCAAGGAAGAACCCATTAAATTTTGGAGCAGATCCGGATCCGACTCACGAACAAGCAATAACAGCACGAACCTTGGCGGAGGTCTTCGCTCTCCGAGTGCCCTTCTAGTTAAGTGATGTGAATCAAAATGTTACGCCGCTAAGAGCGGGGGCCTATACTACGAAGCAGGATTTGGGGTTAGCGAGGTAACTTCAGGTTTAACCCTGGCTTTTCGGTCTCACGAAGGTGGTTCACTTTTAACCGGGGTAGATCACCATGGTAACTTATGCTGCACGGCTAACCTGCTCCGGAGCAGGTTAAGTTCAGGGTATCGGATCAAAACGTATGAAAGGCCCGCCTTCTGACCAATCAGCTCTCTGGAAACAGGGAGTCACCATTCCTACAGGATCCCGATATGGACAAATATACAAATGAAAATCCCAATAAAAAACTGAAAACTGCTATTTTTGAATGAACAGACAGTAAGAACTGCTGTTCGCAGGGCGACGTGTTTACAGACCAGTAGAATCACGTTGTTTTCCATGATAACTTATTATATCGGAGATATAGCAGGTAGGCTACTTAACTGACCATATTATTAATGGATTAAAGTTACTGTTGCATATATTAATTGCGCTGACTTTATTTAATTGGATTCCCAACAGTGTTTGGTTCAATGTCGGCTATTCATATTCCATTACCGCAGCCCTGAAGAACATGAGGCCGACTTTATGAATAGAAAATCTTTTTACAGCCTCAATGTGTCCACAAACTATTTTATCAATGGAAAATGTGCCCACTGTGTCCTAATGACGGGGCAGTTCCTCCAGTAATCCTCTCTAGCCTTGGAAGCAGAAACAACTTTTACTTTTCGCGGTTATGTTTTGTAATGCTGACAGTTATTCATTATAAGAATTTGTTCTTCTTGAGAGAAGAACCCAATGTTAGTAGCTATCCATTTCTTTCCAATACCCATGTTGAAAATGTCAGCAGGAAATATTAGGGCTTATATCATCCTGTAATTAGGTCTATTGTCTATGGCTTTTATTGTTTGATTAGCCTATTTTATTATTTTCGCCTATTTTTAGGCTATTACTTATTTTTAAGTTTTTTGCGCTTATATTCTATGTCCTTTTCCCCGCTGAATCATATTACTTTTGCTGCGCAACAATCTAATTTCCCCACGTGGATCAATAGTTTCATCTTATCTTATCCGAATTGTCTGATCTGGATCTGTCCATGTTGCAAGTGATTGGCTATTTGTTACAAACCCCGCCTCTTTCATGTGAACGCGCTCATAGCTGGATAGGTAAATCCTGGGTTGACAGAGCCAGTTGATAACCGGCAACGTGAGACCGATTATCAGGATCGCCAATGTTAGGTTTAGTGAAGCCGGGCCCCGTTCCATAAAGCGCGCTAAGAAAAGTGGGGATTAAAATCCAAAACCTGACATGAATGAACCTAACAAATCAGTCGGGGCTAAAGCGGTTCCATAAAGCTCAATTCAAGTTCACACAATCAGACTAATTCAAGACAGGTTCAAGAAGTCAAGATAATTGCGTGTGCACGCCATTCTTAAGCAGCCCGAGAGGTCGATCATGGATCAAATCGATACACCATGGCAAAAAGCAACGGTAAAGAGAGAGCGGAGATGTTCACGGCCACCGAGCGGCGCTTATTAGTAGAAATATATGAAGAAATGAAACATAATAACCAAAAAAGGTAATACAGCTGCCATAAACAAAACAAGAGAGAAAGCCTGGCAAGAAATTGCTGATCAATTGAATGCGTAAGTAGCAACTAAGTTAAAATGTAATAAAATATTTTGATACAACCAAATTAAATCTTGGGCACAATGCATTCAAACAGTTAGTAAGAACAGAAAACCTGTAGGTTATTAAAATATCTTAAACAAGAATACATAGATATTAAGCCTCAAGGCTGCAAATGTATACATGTTCACTCGTTTAATATATACGTAGGGGTTAAAGTGGGTCGGAACGATCCGGAACGGCGTTCCGGCATCTTCGATTACACTGACAGCGCACGAGACGAGACAGAGCAGCACCGTGTTATTCAGACCATCTGAATAGCGAGAAATATACACAAATCTATTATATTGTATTCCCATGCATGGTGCTCAGAGTAATCTCAGTCAGTGGCTCTTCTGCGTCTCTCCCTCTCCTCTCGCGCCGTGCGCACGCAGGCAGGAGTGAGAGTGAGTTGCTATGGTTATGGGGACGCTCTGTGTCTGTCGCTCTGAAACTTTCTCGCGATTCCCAATAATAGGTTTTTAGGTTAGTATGCCTATGCAAAATCATGAATGTAAGCACCTCAATGCTGAAATCTAGTAATATAACATAATTTTACATTTTTGGTTAACATTATACAGGGTTGCTGTTTCTTGACTTAATCCAAGAGGTTAGGTGATGCAGGAAATTTGTTTTAAATTACTGTAATGAATGTGGGGTTTGTTCTTAGTTAGCAGGAAAACACTGCTATTAATGCCAGAGCCTTTGAATAATCACAATGCAATAATGTACAGTACAAAAAGGTAATCTTTATTAAATAGACAAATATATGAGCGACTTCATAAAATGGCGAGGGGTCTACAAACAATTAGGGGCAACTAGCCACGCTAGGATAATCAAAAGCTTCCACGGAGTTGAAAGGCACTACACACAGGGCTAGACTCTAGCTTAAGGCACACCACTCGAACACGGCACGCTGGCACCCTCTAAACTGGAGGCACTGCAAATATCACCCAAACGACACTGCACAGGCACTGCACTACACAACCATCACCACTTTAAAGTGGAACGAGATGAATATCCCGCCTATGGGCTTGCCGTTACCCCTCCCTCATCTGTTCTCCCTCCCCACGCTATTAAAAACAGACCTACCTACACACATACACACATACAGGAATACACAATATTTTTATGCGTGTATGGCTACTTAGCTCGCCCGCTCGGCGAGACCCTCCCCCGGGGTCTGAGCTTGAGACGCCGTCCAACTCCCCGGGGAAACGGCTTCGCTGGACGGCGTAGACAGAGTTCAGCCGGCGTCAGTGACACCCCACACGGCAAGAAGTAACACTCAGGGAGCGGTGGCGGCTACGGCACTCTTCTATGGTCCCGGCCCTAACTTTCTACAGGAGGCAGCAGACCTCCCCTCCTAACACAGGAACAGCTAACCACCTGCTCTCGCTGTCTTCATCGCCGGCAGTCCTAAATGACTGCGAACGATACCCTCCCTCCCAAAAGAGTGCCGAACCGCAGCAACAACAGGCTTCCCCCAAATGCGGCGTCTGCCCAGTCTTTTGTCTGCTTAGTGTCCCTCCCGCCTCGCAATCAGTCCCACCTGTATTCACTTCAATCAATCGGTCAGTCCATACACATTACGTCACTAATTGTGAGTCCCACAGCTCATTCACATCACATTACTATTTTTTTCTGACCCCCACACCAATTATACCCCCCCCCCCCCAGAAACAGGGTTCCCCCACCTGCCAAATCCCACTGTATATACGTATACATATATATACGTATTATGTGTATTTGATGAATGATTTCAACAAATGAAACTTTTTTTAATGCGGGGCAACAACAGCAACAACTTGAGTGGGGAGAAAAGAACGTGGCAGCAAGTGAAAACTAAATATAAAAATATTGTTCAGAATGGTAAGTATGCCTATAGTCTATATAAGCATAATCAGCTTGATGCTAGAACTGTCCAATCTCATGATGTTTATTAATTGCAGCTGCAAAAAAGAAGAGTGATGTTGCTGGCACCGGGGGAGGGGGGGGGGGGGGGGAAGGGGGAGGGGCACCACCAGCACACTTAACTCCTGCAGAGGAGCTGGCCTTGGAGCTGAACAGGGGGAGGCCAGTCATTGAGGGAATAGAGGGGGGAACAGCGTCTGAATCCATGCCACCTAGTACTCATCAATGAAAGGACACGCCATGACTGATAAAGAATGACACATGGGTTGAGGTCCTTATTTATAGACCTTTACTGTATTGATTGAAAAACCATACACCCACTAAACACATCTAAGTTTACTTTTTGACATTGTTTTAAATGTATTAACCAATACATTTTTAAACATGGTTTCCTATCGGGCAAATAGAGGATAGAGGCATATGGATTAAGATACTACATTTCTGGTCAATATAATTTTTTGCAATTGTACTGTTAACTATTTATGTAGCTATTGTCATTCTATTGGGGTAATTTAGATTGAGACATATTTTATGTAACATAAGCCTAAACGTTTGATATCACCATATAATTAAACACGTAGGTCTATATCTTATCATTGTATAATTTATTTAATTTATTATTTATTATTTATTTAAGTTGATTTTCTATGAACTTTAATTTTTCGACTGGTAGTGGTTAATACAGTAAAATAATATGCCCGAAAGTCAGTGGTAAAATCATGGCTTTCCGGTCGGGTAAGTGTTACAGGAACTCTGGTTAAGCAACAACTCAGGCTTAGCCTGACAGTTAGCCTGCCCCGGACCAGGTTAGTTTCCCAGCATAAGTTGCCATAGTAACTGAGCTTGAACTATGTTGAACTTGCTTTATGGAACCTAATCAACTGCAAATGAGTCAGACTAACCGAAAGAAGCCTGGCTTATTTGGTAAACTCGCTTTATGGAACAGGGCCCCGGCTAACTCAAACATACCCTGACTTTGTTTAACTTGCTTCGTAGTATAGGCCCCTGGATGGGTAAGCTTCACTTCACAGGAGGAGAGGAGTAGAAGGATTTGGGGAATTTCTCATAGGCAGAGGTAGATTTATCTCTTGATTTATCTGAATAGCTTGGGCTTTGTCAGACCCATTTCCTTAGGCTACCTCAGGTGATACACAGGCAAATTTTTAGGGCAAAATTTCACTGAAAACAATGTAGCAGTTTGAAACCTAGCCTAGCTTGATCGGACAGCAAGTTTTGCTGGCAAGGTTTCAACATCAACCAATCAGAGACAAGAAAATTGGTCAGGTGACCTGTCCTCTGCCCAAAATATTGTCAAAATGGTCCAACTGCTACTAAATAGTAAACACAGCTAGGAAAGCTGTGATTCTTTTTGTAGAACGTTTAATCTAGCAAGCTAGCTAGCTAGCCTATAATACACGTTATGAAATTCCAGTGGTTAACCTTGATAAAATGATTAAATTATTAAATTTTCAGTAGAAAAGAGAAGGCCAGGATAACAGTAATGGCAGCAGTTTGTTGTTTCATTCATTTTCACTCCTCCAACTGTCAAATTTGTCAGTTACTCTCTTACCCTCTTTTCCCATTGCCCAGTTGCTCATACTCAATGCCCATTGCCGGCATATTTTTCCCCAAATTTGCCCAAAAAATTTGCCGGTGTATCATCAGCTAAGGTTAAATCCATCATTTAACTTAAAAAAGTCATTTTCATGTCATAGGGCCTTTAAACCCTTCCGGTTTGGCAGGTTTGTAGCCCAAATAGCCTCAAGGTGTCACGGAGGCAAAGTCCCTGTACCTAATATTATTTGCCAACAAAACTTCCAAACCTCCTTAAACAAATAAATTGCATTTCTGGGTAAAAGCGGAGCAATGACTGATGAGTGACAAGATGTTATTATTTGATAATTTTGATAAATTCTTAGTCGGTCACCAAACTATCAGCTTAGAGGGAACATTGGTCCTCCTGAATGCAATTGATATGATTTTTTTTTTTTTGTAGATATGGCTTCCAAATGAATTTGTTCAAGAAACACTCAATTCCCTCCTGAATCGTTATCCTTAATGTCAGGGTTAATTCACTTGAAAACAGACTCATAATAACTAGATAATTTGAAACATTTAAGGACAACTCCAGCTGTTGTGGTAAAGTAGTAGATTATACATGATGCCTTCAAGAGCTGTTGGAACTATCACAATAAACTGTGCACATGAACAACATGAACGACCCAACAAAGTGGTAAGTAGGCTACAACTGACAAAGTTGCAATTTCCTATGATAGCTGAGTTGAAAATGGTGAAGAGCATGGAAGTTGTGTTAACATTTGATGGCAAAAGTGATGTTTATATTATTATTATTATTATTATTATTATTATTATTATTATCGTCATTATGTGTTAGGCCTATTGTTTGGGCCTCTGTGTAAAATATTGGTGTTATTGCATGTTTTGACTTTCATTTTTTGTTTAAATTTTAGCTGTCACACATACTTCTAAGTTGTCCACTTGGTGTTGAAGAGACAACAGTTGTGAATAGTATTCAGCCTGGTTTATTTATTTTGCAACAAAAGATATACATCAACTTTGGGCTAACGAATTATTTTAAACATCAACCACGCACATTGCAAGTTCTCCTCTAGTAGCTATGTGCTGCTTGATTTCTAAAATAAAACAGCCACCAAAAATTACTTTTGTTACAGGATCAAGTCGTATTGTCACTCTGTTTATGTCAAATATACGAGTTTACAAGGGGACCCTGAAGGCAGCAAAACGCCGTAAAACTCAAAGAAGAAGAACACAACGATTTCTATTGGTCTGTAGCTATTTCCGGTTGAGACAGAGGCTTCGGAAGGAGGAACTGTCAGAGAGAAAACGTCGTTTGAAATAACAAAAAAACAACCTTTTTAAATTTGGTAAGGTTTTAATCATGTAGATAGCAATATGAATACTATAACAAATGTCTTTACATATTTCAGAATGTGTTCTAATGAGATACTATCTCCACTTTTGCCTGTAGGCTGCATTCTTCTCATTGTTTTGATAACGCAAGTTGGCTGGCTAACTGTTAGCTCGCTAAGCTAGTTTGTAGCTAGGTCTTCAAGATGGCTGATGATGAGAAAATCTATCCTGGCCTCGTAACGGTAACTTACACGCTACCTTTAAATGCTGGAACCTTGACTAACCGTGCTCTTATAGTTTCTGATTTCTATTTATCCAACGCTTAATTTGCGACGTTAGCTTGGTAATTTCGTTTTTTCCCACTCTGTAGTGAGCGCAAGTGAAACTGGTGGCTGTTGTGTCTTGTTTTCTTCGCAGAGTGTTGTCGTGATTTGTACTTTGCTAGCTATAACGTTATAATATAACGTTATAGCGTTATATATATAATATATATAACGCTAGTTTTGTCAGTTAGTTGAGGAAAACGTTTATACTAATAGACATCTAGCTAGTTAGTGCCAATGAATTTAGTGTTAAGCTTATGTACATGCCTTTCAGATATGTTCCTGCTTTCATCTTGTTTTACTTCTGTTTACATTTTAGGTCAGTACCGGGCATGTGACCCGGTGCTAAAAGTTGAGGTTTTATTGAAATCAAGGCCTGCTTGGTTGATATTATGTGTGCCGTAGCTACCAGTTGACAGTATTGATTAGTAAAAGGTCTTAAGTCATGTTGTGCAAGGTTTGTATATTAGTCCGATAGGTAAGTCAGCATTAAACTGGCCGAATTTGCAGTGGAGTTTGACATTACTTCCTCTAACATCATTTAAAGAAGGAAAGGGAGAATGAATGAGGTATCTGGGCTGTTGCTCTCTCTTCTGTTTGTTTCTGTAGTTAACAAACCATAGAATTGGAATAAGGATGAGAATTGTCAAGGACCTCGGGATTTAATTTTATATTGAGTCATAGGGCTACAATGCGAATAGAAGTATACATGGCTTTTATCAACTTTTGTCTTACCTGGAATCCCGTAACATTTGAAATCAGCCCATCTTTTTCTTTTAATGTGAGAGAAACTAACTAAAACACACATTTCTTAGCTTCCGTGCTACTAAAAATAATGCAGTAACATGCTTCAATCTGTCATAACTTTGTTTTGTTTGTTTTTTGACATTGTACAATCTTGCTATTAAAGGCTTTTAGGTAGTAGCTTTTATTAGTGCTTCGCAGTCATTTACAGACTGAAATTACACACCAATTTACATACATATAATATATTAAAACAGCAGGGAGATAAAAAATAAATTTTCAATAATTATGAAAGTAGTAGCTAGCATATACAATCTACAATGAAATGTAAACAGAGTAGTCAGGCCAGATCTAGTGCAAATCCTATGAAGAAGGGATTCTGGAAAGCTGTAGTAATATCAGTAGTCTGGGGGAGAAGAGGGGAGTGAAAACTATGATGTATGGTTGTTGATGAGTCTTGTGAGGTAGGGGATGGGAGAATTGTAGTAACGACCTGTTCTTGCCAGCGGTGGACAAGGCTTGGGTGAGACCAGGATGCCAAGCAGGGACTGCATACTCCAGCACTGGTCTAATGTAGCCGATATAAATGGCTCGTAGGGCAGCGTGAGTGACGGAGAAACGCTTGATGCGCTTGAGGAGGAAAAGCTTCCTGCTAGCGCTTGCCGTCATGGTGTTTACCTGGGCACTCTGCCTGAGGTTGTGCTGGATGGAGAGTCCCAGCACTTTGCTTTTAAGCAGGACAGACAGGGGGATGTTGTTAATGGAAAGAGGTGGTGCTGGTGGTGGATTTTTACTGAAAGATATGTGCATAGCGACACATATCTTTTCATTAAGGAGCATGTTGTTTTGGACGGCCCAGATATTTAGCTCATTGAGCTGATTCTGCATGGAAGCAGCTCAATGAGCTAAATATAACTTGCACAAGATGCACTATGGTCTTTTGAGTTTTGCATATCAATACATAATTGAAAAAGACAGCATCATGATTCTTAAATCAGTCTCTTTTTTTCTCTCTCCTCTTTTCCCAGGTCAGCAGGTAGGGATGGCATCGGGCAGTACGAGCAGTGAGGAGGAGCGGAGTCTCCGCGAGTGCGAGCAGTATGTGCAGAAACACAACATCCAGCAGCTGCTGAAGGACTGCATCGTCCAGCTGTGCACGTCGCGGCCCGACCGGCCCATGGCCTTCCTCAGGGAATACTTCGACAGGCTGGAGAAGGTGGGTGCTGACAGACGGGCCAGAAATGGCTCTGAAAAGGTGTCTTTCGGGGTTTTTTCCTGGTTTATAATGAGTCTTCAGCAGTGTCATATGCTAATTTGTGTGCTAGTCAAATGCGTCGTACAGTGTGTTTTCAGTGTGTTTGTATGTTTCACCAAGGTAAATCTAAGACTTTTCAAGACCTTTTTAAATTCCAGTTAGAGTGAAATATAAGACTAATTTTGCCACTAAAATGAACGTGAAAATCGGGGGGGGGTATGATGTCTCACCGGAAATACAGCACACCAAGAAACCACAAAATGTTTCCTTCCTCTAAAACTGAATTGAAGGCTGGATTTAACAATATTGAAGTACTTTTGAGGCCTTGAATATAGGTAATCTAATTCACCCCATCAACATGTTTCCCCATGGTCCGAAAAAATTGCTAGATTTGCCAGTCACTTTTTTAGAAACAAAGTCACGGTCACAAAAGTCGATGCACAAGCTCAGGTGTCAGGATTTGTTGATACTTTTTTACATTGACAGTTGCAGCAATATTTAAACAAAATACTGTATCTCTCAGCTACCTATAGGCTTATGTTCACTATAAACTCAGTCGCCCATCAATGTGAAATGTAGGCCGCGCTCTTGAAGAGATAATGCTCAAAAAGTTTGAATAAAACTTTTGATATTTCATTTTAGGAAACTGCAGCAATTGCTTTTAACATCTAAATATATGTAGAGTTGGAGTTTTTAAAATGCAGACTGGCTTGAAATTACGTCAAAACAAATGATGTTGATAAAAATCACCCACTATAGGATGGGAC
Organism: Centroberyx gerrardi; assembly: GCF_048128805.1. NCBI lineage: Eukaryota > Metazoa > Chordata > Actinopteri > Beryciformes > Berycidae > Centroberyx > Centroberyx gerrardi. Next base: position 5,371,977 of record NC_136003.1, on the reverse strand, counting down.
TTGCATTTAGTCTAGTCTAGTTTTTATAGATCTTGGAAGAGGAAAAGAGGAGAGTCAAACACTTATCTGGATTGACATGATCTTTATTTCATAACCATGGTCAGATGTTTTGGAGGTACAGTCATTCCATTTATGCTGCATGTCTGTCTGCTGAATTGTTGTGTAGTGCAGTGTGAGAATTCCTGTGAAAATACACAATTTCCTGTCGTTGGTACTGTCAGTTCTTTCTGGTGTTGCTGCCCAAGAACAGGCATCATTTTTTTTGTCTCCATTGTAATCCTATGGGAGTCTGAATGTTCACTCTCAAAGTATTATAAAAACTGCCTGCTGGCCACATTAAACCAGGTTTACACCGTAGACTACTAGCAGTGTCTGAGACGCTCCACCTGCAATGTTATTTCAATACAACTGCATGCATGCTGCAGTAGTCACCTATTTCTGTTTTCATAGCTTGAGGCTACTTCTCTTACAGCAGAGCTTTGTAGAAACATGTTAGCATGTAGCTGGGTTTGGTGTCACGCTCATCTCAGTTTGTAAACCAGTTTTATTTGTAGAGCAGGTTGTAGATGGTGATACACAGGCAAATTTTTAGGGCAAAATTTCACTGAAAACACTGTAGCAGTTTGAAACCTAGCCTAGCTTGAAGTAAGTAAGCATTTTGGTTCACCTCCTCATATCATACCAGCGCGTTTTATCTCCGCTAAATCGCCCCTGTGGTGCCCAGCTGCATTCACTTTATGTCGTTCCAGAGTGACTTTTTACGCGCGGGTAAAACTCTTCTCTGCAGCTCTTTGGGGTTTTCTCTGCCACCAACACTTCCAGCTCCACTTGGAGAGACATTTGCGCTTCTTTTGTTTTCTTGACCCTTATATTAGCGCAGTCGCAATTCTAATTAATTATCTGCGCCTCCGCTCATTTGCGTGCCCTACTTTAGTAAATACCTTGCGCTGGCTGTACCAATTGCACCCGCAATTGCTTTTGCGCTGCACCGGTAATTGCGACATGTTAGTAGATCCGGGCCATAGCCAGTTAGGGCTGGGTGGGAAAAATTGATCCACCAGTACATTGCGATTTTGTTTTTTCTGATATAGAATGGATGCCGTAAATCCTGATATCAATACTTGTAACCTTTGTTATTTTACAAAAGATCACGTTGTGTGGGTGTCACTCTAGCCATCATGTCACTGCATTTCAACAAGTACGGTGGCCCCACTGGACCAAACTACGGAATAGTTTGTTTAAATTAGCTGCAAATTTCATTCGTCTATCTACAGTATACATTCTGTATAAAGTGTGAAGTATCGAATTGTATCATGAGATCCCTGACCTATAATACCCAAGCCCCATTACCCTACTACCACTTTTATGTAGACTGTAAACACAGGAAATTATTCTTCTTCTTGCCCACCAGGAGGAGGCCATGCAGATGGTGCTGCAGCAGAAGTCCAGCAGCTCCCGGTCAGACTCCCGCGAGGACGAGGTCTCCCCGCCCATGAACCCTGTGGTGAGGGGGCGGCGCCGCAGGGGGGCCATCAGCGCCGAGGTGTACACCGAGGAGGACGCCGCCTCCTACGTCAGAAAGGTCAGGGGTCAAGCCTCACATCGTCACACTGCTGCACGGGCACCCAGAAACTGTTCAGCAGTTCAAGTATAACGTGTAGTATAGTATAGTATATAGTCTGAGAATTTTGGTGGCTCCTTGTTATTCAAATGTCAGTAACACCGGAATCTAAACAAGCATTTTTCACCCAAGGTCATCCCGAAAGACTACAAGTCCATGGCTGCCTTGTCCAAAGCCATAGAGAGGAACGTGCTCTTTGCCCACTTGGATGACAATGAGAGGAGGTAACTGCATCAGTCACAGTTCAGCAGCTTGCTAATAATCCTAGTCAGATATTTTCCACGCTAATCATCTCGTTTTCTGCTTTTCCAGTGATATTTTTGACGCCATGTTTTCTGTCAACTACATTGCCGGGGAGACGGTCATCCAGCAAGGTGTGTTGCTTTCAGTACTTATTACATCCAGTGTATGTGGAGATTTGTGTGTGTGTGTTTTCTGTATGCTTGTCCACCAAGATATCAGTGCAGCCGTTTAAGGTGGAGCCATAAGACGGCAAAAAAAATGCTAAATGCTTGGTCAATCTCTGACCTTCCACTAACTGCCTTGCTTTTGTGGTTTGTTTCAGGCGATGAGGGAGACAACTTCTATGTTATCGACCAGGGAGAGATGGATGTAAGACCGTTGTTGTGTTTTTGTGTGATTTTGAACTTCAGAAAACATTTGTCCATGTATTGTTAAGAATTTTTGTTAGTGTTTAGTCTCTTACTCTTTCACAAACTCTCGCTACTTGAAAATTTGTTGTGATTCCAAATTGTAGCTATAAAGTCTACAACTTGTGGAGTGTGTCATTGGAAACCTGGCCAATGACAGTGGATTCCCTCTCCTTCGCTCCAGGTATATGTGAACAACGAGTGGGTGACCACTATTGGCGAGGGAGGCAGTTTCGGGGAGCTTGCGCTGATCTACGGGACCCCCCGTGCGGCCACAGTCCGAGCAAAGTCCAATGTCAAGCTGTGGGGCATCGACAGAGACAGCTACAGGAGAATACTGATGGTGAGCAACGCTTGGAGCTCTGTTTTACCACAGTGTATTGATACAAGGGCTGGGTATCAAAAACATTACCTATTAGTACCGATATCAGTTTTAGGGCATGAAAAGGTATTGTAAAACCTCTGAATGTTGTACGCTCTCAATGCGATCTTGGGTCTTGTCCTGACCTAAAGACATTTTTATTGAGAAAATCAAACGCATAGTATGTATGTTTCTGTCTAGGCAACCAAACGGTATGTATTGTTACACAGATATATTTCATAGTGGAATGTGCTTTCATTTAACAAAAAGGTGTAAAAAAAAACAATCAGTTTAGAATCGGTATCAAAAAAATGTAAACAATACCCAGTCTTAATTGTTACTGAGCTTAGTTACTTTCTTGGCCATTTACTTTGTCTAAAATGCAATGTTTTTTTGGGGAAAAGGGCAGGGTAGCCTGTTATCCCCAAATGAGATGCTGTTAATTTGGATTCATACAATCACTTTTCATGAGAAGCTTTTTTCTTAATAACCTCAGTGCTGAAATCTTTGTCCACTGCATGATATGTATTTGTCAATTGATTTTTTCCTAATGATGTGTTTTTAGGGGAGCACTTTGAGAAAGCGCAAGATGTATGAGGAATTTCTCAGCAAGGTGTCCATTTTAGGTGAGAAATTACTTGTGCACAATCTTGCCATTATTTTCATAACTGGTATACAGATAAGTTGTATATAACATGGTAATACCTTTCTTGCAATGCTTGTAATGTTTGTAATTGTTTGTTTTCAAAGTAGTAACCACACATTGGCTACACAATCAGCAAAATTATTTTTTTTAAGTTGGCTGAACATGTACTTCACTGTAGGGTTCAACCAATAGGTTAGGCAGATACTGATATCTTTTGGATTGAAGCTTCCAAAAGCTGATATTTTGCACTGATATTCAATATCTTTATTTTTACTCATTTTCATGTAAAAATATTGGCAAAAGACAATATTATAACAAAACTGCATCATATTGGAGCCGGAGTTTGACAACACTGACTGGACCAGATCAGATTTTTAATGAAAGGAGCCCCATATATATCGATGTAACCCTAGTATATTTGTGTGTGTGTGTTTAACTGAGTATCATCCCTGAACAGAATCTCTGGATAAGTGGGAGCGTCTGACGGTGGCCGATTCCTTGGAGACGGTGCAGTTTGAGGACGGCCAGAAGATCGTGGTGCAGGGAGAGCCTGGCGACGAGTTCTTCATCATCCTGGAGGTACGCACCAACCACGAATTAGGCCATGTTCACTCTATTCTGCTTTTTTCACACTGGAAACAGACACTGTGGGCAGAGGTAGCTGGCTTGTTTATGAGAACAATAAAGGAGAAAGTAGCGGACAATATTGAAGTAGCTGTTGACTTCTGGGATATGTAGTTGAAGGCGTCTCTCCTGTGTTGTCAGGGGTCGGCGGCGGTGCTTCAGAGGCGGTCGGAGAATGAGGAGTTTGTGGAGGTTGGCAGACTTGGACCCTCCGATTACTTTGGTGAGTCAACCAAACATGATGCCCTGAGAGGCAACTGTCATACATATTCAGTTTTTAAATTTACACCTGATAGTTTCTTGCGATTCAGTCTAGAGGACTGGACATTTATGGCTACTAGTCCTACTGATTTAGTTGTATAGTGTACGATTTAACTAATATGTATTTTGTGCTGATATTCAACATCTTTAAATTTGACCATTGTTCATGCCAAAAAATTTAAAATCGGTGTTTCCCCCAGAATTATATTCTTGTCAGAGTGGAAAAGCCTTTGAAACAGCACTTAGACCATTATGGGACACTAAAACTCTCCATTGAAACCCAGGACAATTAGAATAGTAATAATAAATATATTCCTGCATACTTGTGTTGAATCAATTCAGGTTAAGGGATTCCCATAAACAATCAGTGTAGCATTGATCAATTCTATTATAAATGTGTCATCAATCAAACTGCATCATATCCATCATATCAGAGGTGGACGACACTGACTGGACCACATTTGTACAATATCTGCAGTCCAATATATTGCTCTAATCCTAGCATGGTGGTCTTTCTTTCTGTGCGCTAGGTGAGATCGCCCTGCTGATGAACCGGCCCCGCGCCGCCACCGTTGTCTCCCGCGGGCCCCTCAAGTGCGTCAAGCTGGACCGACCGCGGTTCGAGCGAGTCCTGGGCCCCTGCTCCGACATCCTGAAGAGGAACATCCAGCAGTACAACAGCTTCGTTTCCCTCTCCGTCTGAGTTCATCTGCCCCCCCCCCCCCCCTTCTTTCCTCCCTCCTCTCTTCTACCGCAGGGTCCACCAATGCAAATCTGCTTTATTTTCCTATTTCTCTTCTCTCTCTTTGAGACATGTAACCACACCCATGTGCCCACTCAAGATCACTTAAATACTTCTGTTACATTTCTCTTTGTTTTTTTGGTGTATGTACTCAAGATTCTTTTAAAACTTGTATGAGTTTTCAAGCATTTTTTTTTCATCGTTTTTTTCTGGAGACGGAAGAGGATATTTTTTGTGCCTCTCTAATGTTCACAACGCCCATGAAGGGAAGTGTTCCGAGGAGAGAGACTGTTCAGAGTGTGTTGCTACAAAAGCTGAAGCTGTAATCCCAATACCAAATAGGTGTATGCATGCATACACAGCGTGAACGTATAGCTGGAATTTCATGTTGGCATTACAAGAAGTGTACGCGTGGGTCTAACTGTGTGTTCACACTGCGAGCAACTTGTTTGATGACTCACTCTACTCTGATCAATTGTGGGTGGAGCCAAGTTGTTTTCACATCTGTTGTGCCGAGACTCCGCTTCTGTGGCGCCAACAGCAGATGGTGGTCCGGTAAACAAAGAGTCAGCAAGCGCGCATTGGAGTGGAGTTATGTTCATACTCAAAATGCCACCTGCTTGTGTTGTTTATGGTTGTTCAAACCAATAAATAAGTCAATCAGTGCATAAGTGAATTCAAGGATATAAGCAAACAGTAGCCTAATACAAGACAAAATGACGGTAGGGAAGAACCCTAATCTTAGTGTTTACAGTAACTGGATTGGATTTGTAGATCGACAAAGAAAAGGAAATGATACTCACCTTGGCAAAAACTAGGCGACCCTTATCCTTCAGGACCTTAGTTGCCCATTAGTGCACCCAGCCGCTCACAAAGTAATACTTTTATGAGCTTTTATTTGGCTTCTGGTGTAACAGGAGGTATGGAGGACGAGGTAGTCGGTAATATCAATTGGCTCCACAGCAGGAAATCTTTGAGATCCTGAGAAAAATTCTTCTCACATTTCTCTATTTTTCTCTTTCTTGAACTTTGGCTTCTAAACTACTGAAATAAAGCTAGCATTGCTCCCTGTCCCCCATTTCAGCAGTCAACCACCAACTCTGACCACCATCTGCTTAAGTTTCACAAAAAAAAAAAAAAATCTATTAAACAATAAACAGAAAAAAATCTATAAAATAATTTCAGAGCTCACCATCAACCCCAATGATGCAGCTGTTCTCCAAGCATCGTTTTGAGACGGGTTTTTTTGCGGTACTCTTTCTAATAAAAGGTGTAGAGAATGGGGAAGCTTTGAATGGCTGTAATCAACTTCTCCACCATTTTGCACTTGCCAGGCAGAACAAAATCTCCTCAGTAGGGAAAGAAGGAAGTGCAGAAATCTGATTTGCCGTTGACGGGTGATGACCATGAAATGTTCAGCCATGGCCAACTTTTCTGGGCCGACAAGCCCGTCAACGGTCCACACATCAGCCGAGTTTCCCCGGTCTCTCAGCTCTATAGGTAACGAATCCGGTGACTTGATCACGTTGCTCGCAGTGCGAACGCGCGGTGAGTCGTTGCTGCCTTTGTCAAGATAGGATTCGCCAGTGTTCATCGATTTTGCTCAAGTGACCTTCAGCGCGGTCCAGATCGGACGGTCAAAAGACGCTGTGGTCGAGATATGTTTATCGATTTGAGGGCGTCGATCGGCAACACTGATGCAGGACGTTCTCTCCTGAAGTGAAATTTGTCAGGCAGTCGCTTTGTGTTTCGGACCGATACGACAAAGGAATATCTGTGTGTTCTGCTTTGCAATTTATTGTATCTGTCTAGATTTTTGTTTAGTTTTTTTTTGTTCTCTCGGGGTACTTAGTAGAGACACCGTTCTTAAAGGGTTACCTGGACATTTAGATTGAGTTTTTCTTACTGTCACGCGGTTTGAAAAAAGTAACGTTATGGCCAGCAGTGTTTCTTGATTAAAATGAGGGATGATAAATTTTTTTGGGAAACTAGAGGGCAAATAGAAATGATGTACTCTTCTAGACACACAACTAAATATCCAATAAAATTCAAAATGTCCAAGTATCCCTTTATTACAGTGACATAATGTGCTCTTTTATTGTTCTAGTTGCACATATACAGCTCCGCTATGAATCTATATATTAGGAGTAAATGACTATAACCATATTTTTTGCACAGTTTGTGATATATAAATCTATATAATTGAAGAGAAAAAAGTTTCTATGCTAGTTTATCGTTTCGTGTGATGTCTGGTCCCGCCATTTCAAGGGAGCACAAGTCAAGACTTTAAAAAACAAAAAAGAAAACGCTACCTCTTGGAAGATCAGACTGCCAGATAGTGGAGTGGAGCACTGAGTCCATCATCTATTTGTTGTCCATCAGAGAGCTTGTATCATCTATCTTTCACCAGGAAATGCGTTCGCTGTCACAACCAAGCCAGTGCCAAATACGAAGCTGGGGTATCCACGTTTTTGATGTGTTAACCGGGGGGGGGGGGGTCGACGGTGCTGTCGGTGTGTGTGTTGGTCCTAGGAGGCAGATCATGTGAGATTGCGTTAGAGTTGTATTCACGAGTCAAGTGTTCGTTCTGAATAAAAAAAAAAATGAATCAAGACACTTTTTCATCAAGTGTCTAGTGGTACGGCCTTGGGGAGAAGGAAAGGAAGTGTAAAAACTGAGTTGCATACACACATTCTTCATGTAATGGACGTAATGCGCTCATTCGCAACAAGATGCAGACTTTAGGTTGATGCACGTTTTTGAAAGTCGATTAAAAGCTGCCACTAGCCAATATTCAAGCTCTTTAAATTTGACTTTTTTCAAAATTCCAATCAATTCCAAATATTCAGTGTTTCCCCCAGAATTTTGCTCTCATCGGGGTGGAAAAGCCTCTGGAACCTGTGGAATCTGATCAAAATGTCTTATTAGAACCATGACAGGTTAAGGTCTTCCTATAGACAACCATTGTAGTATTGATCAATTCTACAATAAATATGTAGTCAGTCAAACTGCATTATATCAGAGGTGGACTACAGTGACTAGCCCAGATCTGATGTTTGCTAAAAGGCCAATATCAGCCCCATATACCAGCAAACCAGTATATTGGTCTAACCCTAGTTAACCCTAGTGTTCTTCTATTTGGATGTGTGTGAGTCAAAGCATTGCTAACATTTGCCCTCCCTGCCTCAGATTCGTAGTGCTGACACTGCTCACCCTATGTATTTTTTTTATATATATAGCCTCTTGTTGTTCATCTTTTCCTGCTTTAGGTCAAAATGGGTCATTAGAAGCTTAGTTGTGCTAGAATGCCCCGTTGAAGCTAACATGTCATGGCTAACATGGTTCGAAAAGAATCGGGCAATCCAGTGACTATCAGTATTTTGTACGTTTTGACTGTGCTTACCATCACTTCTCGGTACTATTGTTGTCGTTCTTCCAAAGGACCTTGGACTTGTTTGATGAGACCTGAACTCCTGGCTGTCAAAGTGTGGCCTTTCATGCATATTTTTGAACTTGATGTCATTTCTGTTACAATGCGTTTATTTTGGGCTCACAGTATGTAGGTCTTTTTCCTGATAAAAGTGTTTCAGTACGCTGATGACTCAATTCTGCTCTTGTGGGGTTTTTTCTGTGTACTTGACTCATTTATTTTGGTCACCATGAATGATGGCTGCAGTCTCGGGGTGTATGAAGGAAGTTCAGAGCGTTTGGACGACTGAGCTACTTTCAGATTTTTTTTTTTGGCCTGTGCTTTTTATTTTAGGATCTTCCATGTTTTCGCTATCCACCGAATCTCATGATGCCATCAGATCTAGTATCTAGAAGTATACAATGCTGTTTTTGCCATTGTTGAGTATTTATTAATGCAATGTCTCATGCTTGGTCATGTGTGAGGGTGTGATTTTTAGATGTACAGTTTGGTTGCTATCCCCAAAAGTAGACTTAATCTTTTATTTAATGTTGCGTTCAACATTGTGTAGCTGTGGCACACAGGCAACAAGAAACCACACAGCCAAGTCAGTGTTTTGCTTACTGTCACGGAGTAATCTGTTTTTCTTCCGAATTACCCTGTCTTAATTCAGTGATGCACCCATCTGACCTTCTGTTTAGTGGTTTGCCTCTTGCCCAGTGTTCTTGCTTATGATGAGCTTTCTCCTATAACTCAATCAACAGTGTTCTGACTCACAAGACCGCAAAGAGCTTGGGAAATCAACCAGTGCTGAGACAGTGGGTGTAAACTTACAGTGCAGCCAAACTCCATTCAGTAACCTTGATTGTAGTTTATCTTTTTTTGCCTTAGATATAGAGGGGAAGGCTCCTGCTTACTGTGCTCCCATTCTTTAAAACTGTCAGTGTTTGTACAACTGAAAAACCCAAGGCCTACAGCGAGTCACCGGACTTGTAGTAGGTCTTGCTACAGAGGACCATTCTTTTCTATTGTTTTTATCCCTTTATTCTGAATGTACAAAGTTTGATTTGACTGATTGTGCTCAAATGTTCTGATCCTTTTTGGTATTCACTGTAGGACGTCATAGCAGGTCAAGCAATAAAAAAAGATTAATTCTTACCAAATGGTTGATGTGTTTTCATTTTGTTTGCTGCCTTGCCCGCGTCTGTTTCTTGTCACAATTGACTGTGTGTGTGTGTGTGTGTGTGTGTGTGTGTGTGTGTGTGAGCGTCTGACTGAAAATATAATGACTTCTTGTTTCTCCCATGCAATGTAGATCAACCCTCAGCTCCAGGACTACTGGAAAGCACCCTAGGGTGTCTGGGTGAGCTCCACACGGCACTACCACCCCCATGCAACCCAATAGGAAGATGAATTATAAAGGAAAAGGTATGCAGAAGTGAAGAATTAAGCTTTTTATTTGGCACATAAATGAAGTTTGTCAGTTAAGTAAGCCAACTATATGGCTTACTTACTTACTCACTAGATGGTGGTGGTGCAATGTATTAAATGAGCTCATTAGGGGTTCCCTCTTGTTTTTGTGCTGGTTTATTATTGTTCTTCTGCCGCGACGCAAATTGCCGTGAGCTGGTACATCGCAGAGACATGAAATTTGGCCCAATGACAGATATTGGTGGTTAGTTTCTGCTCAAGAAATATTTACCCAATCGGCCTGAAGGGGGCGCTATAGTTAAAGGTTTTACTTTAAAGGCCATAACTTCTACACCGTAAATCCAATTTTCACGAAACTTGGTACACATGTCCAGGTGTCCGAACTCTACAATTTTGCATTTTGGACCCTCAAGGTCCACCTGGAAAGTTTTTGAGATATTTTGAAAGTTTTGAAAAACACATTTTTAACATCTCCTCCTACACCGTTTGACCGATCACCACCAAAATCGGTCAACAGCATCTACTGACTAATCCCATTAAAAGTTATCAAAAGGTTGTTGATATCTACTGTCGTTTTGAAGATATACATTTTTTAATTTGTGAGAGGGCGTGGCCTGTCAGCTAAATTGTTATAACTTCATGACCAATTGTCCAATTATCATGAAACTTGGTGAACATTTTCAGATATCAATAACGTGTGCAAAGCTATTTTACGATTGAACAGTAGGGGGCACCACAAATGCCAAAAAACTGTATCTCCAAATCCAGATGACGAAATTGCATGAAATTTGGTACACATGTTTAAAATCAGAAGTTTTGTCATCATTGGTGAAAGTGGGCGGGGCCTATGGTATAATAACCATGTAATAGCTGGTAAATCAAAGCCCATTTGCATAATCGGTCCCAAACTTCTCAGCTTTGTCTGGAATGGCATTTCTAACGTGTGTACTGAATTTTGTGTGATTCGACCAGAAGGGGGCGCCGCATACGCCAAAAATGGGCGTAGCCTAACACAAAAATGGCTGTAACTTCACACCCGTTTGTTCAATGATCGCAAAACTTGACGATTTCCTAAGAAACACTGACGCTTTTTTCGCGACGTCAGTACCGTTCAGAAAAGGCTTGAACCCCTTTCATGGCCGCTTGCAGCTATATTTAGACCTAATTGTTCGGGCTGTAAAATGACACAGCAATTATAATTTGGGTCAAATTTGCATGGAAATGACTTCTTACAATTGACAGTAACAGCTTGCCCTATAAATGTGTTGGCTGTGACCCTTAAATATGTTCGTTCTTCTCCGGAACAGTTCGTCTGGAGCCGGTAGTGAATTGAAATCTGCCCTTTAATATGTGTTCGTTCTTCTCCGAAACAGTTCGTCTGAGTTCGGTGATTAGGCTCCGTTTGCCCCTTTACATATGTTCGTTCTTTTCCGGAACAGTTCGTCTGGAGCCGGCGGTCGGTCGGCTCCGTTTGCCGCTACAGCAGTACCAGCCCACTTCATATCACCGCTAAGAAACTGGAGAGGCAGGTGGCTGATTAAAGCCGGTTGTAAACTCTACGTTTGGATAGCACCACTCTCCGCAAATGCAGGCCATCAAATGCGTTGTCGTGGGCGACGGGTGAGATACTCAGCGTTTGTCTAAGTGAAAATGTCTGTTTTGTTGCTTTTTTCGTGTGTGAATTCGCATCTGAGAGGGCAATTGTTGCAGGAGGGGCTGGGGCTGGAGAGGGTGAATGTGGGTCGGCGTTCACCACACTGGGATCTTTTACAGCCCTGCCTGTGTGTGAGAGCGTGGTGTGAATGTGAAGCGCTGTCACACCTTTTTATACTTTTTACTATAATCCAGAATGTTACGAACGCACAGCCTAAAACGGCACATTTTCTGGTCTACATCATTCTTTTGTCAAGAAATGTGGGTGGCGGGTTTCTTCAGACTGATTCTTCTTTCAAAAAAGCCAGGTTCTTCTTTCAAAAAAGCCAGTTATTCTTCACTTTTCACACCATCACTTTGATAGTTTGTACGGCGCGTGCTGTAGAAAAATAGCGCTAAATGGTGAAGCTGCTACCGGGGTTCTTGTTCTCTAATGATGTAATGTTGTCACACCTACACAGCAGCCTGTGATGCTTTCACTGGATACACTAAGGGGGGTTTATAGTAGATCACTGCTGGCGGGATTGCAGCAGTGCAATGTCTTTCCCAAATGCTGTCTTTTGTTAAATCACCTATCCTGTAGCTGATGGTTTATGGTGGTGGTGGTGGGGGGAATTAATAATAACCAGGTGCTAAGCATCTAGGTGAATTGCACACAGGTGTATAGCAGAGCAATCAAGTGTATGTTCAGAGGCATCAAGCTATGGAACTCCCCCTGTATCTAATAGCATTTGCAAACAAAACTTCCAAACCAGCTTTATAGATAGACTTAATTTCTGGGGACAGAATGGTCTATGTGATAAATCATTAGATAGCTTAGAGGGAATGTTGGCCCTCCTCTCCTGATTTTTTTTGTTTTTGTTTTTTTGTTTTGTTTTGGATATGACCTCCAAATATATTTCTCCTAATATTTTCATGATCTTTGCTCTCCATTATATTGATATAAACTACAAGATCAAATTTGGACTCTCTTAGGTTAGGTGTGGCACTTACCCAATTGATGCCTATGTGTATGTTAGTGGGCAGAGACACGACCTCATAGCAATTTCAGTTTTGTTCTCTCTGCTCTGGTGTAGCACCTCATTGGCAAGGATGTATTTGATGGTAAACCCACCTAAACATTACCCACCCCTTTTTTATTTGCAGAATAGTTTACCCATGCAGCTTTTTAAGCTGACATAAATCTTTGACACAAATTGCTGGCATGCATTACTAAGTAGTATAAACTGATGTTAGTTATGAATGAAGATCTTTTAAGGTTTAGCATGGAGCCTACTATCGCTCAACATAGTGTATGCTAAAGTGTTAGCATGGAGCACCAGAGCCAATGATCTACCAAGGACACATGGATGATTTTGGCGTCTATGTTGTCATCACTTAACTTAACTTTGACTATCTGTGAATACATACTGTATGTTAGCGCTTCTTTATCATCCCTCTGCACTCTTCCTGTCCTCTGTCAGTGTCTTTCTTAGTCTTACATCAGGATTGCTCAGGACTATTTCCTCTCCATCTTGCATATACTATCAGTCAAATATACAGTGTAAACACAGGACCAATCCACTCAAACTGCAGTGTATACATCCATAGCTGTCCTACATATAGGTGTGTTTATAGGTAAACCTGTCAGGAAACGTAAAAGGATTGTTGCTTCCATTGTTTGTTGCTTTATCATTTTTAACATATCTAACAAAAGTTTCCTTGACTTTAGCTAACTTTAGCTATTCTAGCTTATGCTTTTGTATTCCGCCTAATTCCAGTTACCAGGAACTGGGAAAGCTAGGAAGCGAAGAACTTTTGACTCCAATTTCACCACATAGACAATACATACATAGAACACTGGTTTATGTGTAGATTATAACATGGCGTCTAATTCCCTTGTCTGAGAAGGTCATGTTAATGAGTTAAGAAATCTTTCTGCTGTGGCAGCTAATTAGCTAACATTAGCAAATTCACTAACAGCCACCTTCTCTGCAATGTTATGCTAATGTTAACGCTAATATTCGCTTGATGACGGTAGGAGAGTTTTGTTTTGTTTGTTTCTGTCTAGGTACCAAATATGGCCCTAAGTGTGCAACTAAGTAATATAGCTACAACATTAACATAAAAGTGTTCTCTTGTCAAGCAAGTAAAACCATTTCTGTGCTAATGGGTATCTAATTTGCATAAACGAAAAACAATTGCACCAGTGACTCAGCAGCAAATCCCACCTCACCAACTGTTTTTGCGGGAAGAGCTGAACAACCAGTCATGAACCTCCAAATAGCCATGTGGGGGGGGGGCATTTTTATTCATACATTTGTTGGTTGCCTGTGTTTCTGTACCCTCATTTGCTCTATTATTATTTATATCCTATTCTCTTCTGTATCCTGTTACTATTTGCTGCTGCAACAGTCCAATTTTTTGAAGTTTCCTCTAATCTAAATCTAATGTATGTATTTGTGTATGTGTGTGTTAATGGTCTCTGTCCTCTCCAGTGCGGTGGGTAAGACATGTCTGCTCATCAGCTATACCACCAATGCCTTCCCTGGAGAGTACATCCCCACTGTGTGAGTATTACTGCATACAAAACTACACAAATACATGACCAGATATGTGTGTGCTGTGTTCATACATGCAGGCTTACATTTTTGTTGTGTCTCTCAGCTTTGACAACTATTCCGCCAATGTGATGGTGGACGGTAAACCAGTCAACCTGGGCCTCTGGGATACAGCAGGGCAGGAGGACTACGATAGGCTCCGCCCCCTGTCTTACCCTCAGACGGTAACACACACAACACCACCACCAATCCCCTAACTTCCCTGTCTGTGGTTACTCTTGAGTCCAATAGATCAAGACCAAGGATTTTTTCTTCTTTTTTTACCGATCTAAGTGTAAACGTGGCTCAGTTTTCTCAAAAGAGCAATTAAAGCTGCACTAGGCAACTTTGCACTTTTGGCAGCCCCAAGTGGCAGCAGGAGATAACTGATAAAATTTGAAGGACTTCATTACCCAGAAATCCTCTAAGGTGAGGTAAACTAAATGTCTTCTTAGTGTGTAGTGGGGTGGAGGTGGTGAAGAGGTTCAGCGTTGGTGATGATTCATCACTTCCCTTGTGGAGAATTAGCTTTAAATTTTTTTTGGCTGTGCTTATTTTCATTGAAATTTATTGTGCCCCTCAAAACTGGGCTAAAGTCTTCAACAACATTATACCGAAAAAATTAATGATTGGCTATGTATGTTGTGTCTTAGGAATACTACATCTCATATAGATGTAGTAGATGCCATGTTGTCAAATTCTGGTCCAGAACCAATTCAGTAGCTTTCCTTTTTCTTTTTTTAAACTAGCTTGGCACCTTCCTTGCTGTTTAAAAGCGGCCTTCACCCCCTCCCTGCCCATTTTTGCATAATGGCGGAATCGATGAAGTAAACTTATTAAACTAGTAAACTCTTCACTTGTCATTGTGGGACATGTAACCTTCAGCAGGAGAAATATCTGGCAAAGTGAGACTGGTAACCGGTGCCACTTCTCCATAGGTACATTTGCTAGGTTTGTCCATGGCTGGCCTCCGTAGTGCAGTGGAGGGAGGGAAGTGGCTTTGCTGTGAGTTTATTTACAAATGTGTTGCTGTTTTTGTGTAGTTGGTGAGGAAGGGGAGAGCATTACATAACTTTCCCATCATTAACTTAGGACAAGGCCTTCACCTTGTCCTCCTTTGCCTTATTTTGAGTCCCTCTCTTCCTATGCCTTACCCTTCACCCTAACAATGAATTCACTCCTCAAAGCCCTCTGTCTCACGTCTTCCTGGCTCGGCCTAATTTCTTCTCCCCACAGTTTCCTGTTTTCCAGCGTTCTTTTGTCGTTATCTCCCCAGCCAGCAGTAACAAACTCTGCTGTCAAATCCCACTGTGAAGCTTCCCGCTGCTACACAGGAAACGAATAAGGAGGATACTTTACACGCATCGTCTAGGTTTATAGCGGAGGAGAATATCTGCACCATTAGTTCGAAAAATGGGGGGGGGGAAACAACAGGTTCAGAAACGTCCCCCATCCGATTCAGTGTTTTTAAAGGTGTTTTTGTGCAACTGAGGTTCCATAGCGGCTCTATACGGAGACCTAACTGGCATCTCTCACCGGGCTGTCTGCCACAGATTGTGTCTGCACCTGTTCAGAATGTCAATGAGGCTCCCTTCACAGGAAGTCCAATGGGTTTCTGGTGAATGGACTCTCCACTTCACACTTAGTTTGCAATGTGAAGTTGTTTTTGTAAATTGCCTCTCACCACTTCAGCGCAAGCTCCACTGTATGAAGGTCACTGATGGTTTTGGTGCAATGCTGTCTGTCTCCTCCACCTCTTCTCACTTTGTCTTGCTGAGAATCCTTAATAGTCGCTGTTGTAATTTTGGTGATTTTCATGCTTTCACTTCAGCTGAAGGATTACACGCTCCACTATTGGGTTGAAAAAATTCTACTGTCCTTGGGCTTATATAAAAAACCCTTTCAGACTGCTTTGGACAAATTCAAAAAAGCATGGTGGTCAAGCTGAAAAGAGGCTTTTCTTAGGTCCTGAAAAGTTGACATTTTCATCAGGTTTACTGTTTTGTTTGATTCTCTCTCTGTCTCCTCTGCCCAGGATGTCTTCCTGATATGCTTCTCTCTGGTGAGCCCCGCCTCCTTCGAGAACGTCCGAGCCAAGGTCCGAGTCTCAGCTCTGTCTCAGTATAAGAATAACAAGGGGAACCCTAGTTAGTTGCACAAAAAATGATACCAACTGCCTCCCCAAATTTACAGTTTTTGAATGTGTTTCGCTGCGGATATGTTTGCAACCGCAGACGTAACCACAGCTTCTGACGGCATTCTTGCTCACCTTTGACCTGTGCTGGCCTCTGCAGTGGTACCCAGAGGTGCGCCACCACTGCCCCAACACACCCATCATCCTGGTGGGCACCAAGCTGGACCTACGGGACGACAAAGACACCATTGAACGGCTGAGAGACAAGAAGCTCTCGCCTATCACCTACCCCCAGGGCCTGGCCATGGCCAGGGAGATCGGTAGGTAGTGTGTGTGTGTGTGTGTGTGTATATATATTTACCTCACTGAATTAGAACATTTCTTTCTCCTGCCCAAATCCTGTTTTTTGTATCCTCTTCTAATCCATACCGGTCGATCAGTTTGCTCCGTCTCCGTGTTCTCACGCCCATATCTCATCGGCAGGTGCAGTGAAGTACCTGGAATGCTCCGCTCTGACCCAGCGAGGGCTGAAGACCGTTTTCGACGAGGCCATCCGAGCCGTCCTCTGCCCTCCGCCCGTCAAAAAGAGGGGCAAAAAGTGCACCGTCTTCTGAAGGGGGGGAGCTCGACGACGACGAGAACCGACCGGAACGCGGTCACTTTGGTTACTCACACATTAGGAACGGGGGTACTGCCAAACGGGAACTGCTTTGAAACACAGCGGCAATCCACTGTCTGTACAGAAAGGGTTCATCTTATCCGGCCAAAAGCGAGGCTCAAGATCTCAGCCGGTGTGTTGAAGAAGGCACAATTTAAGAATTAAGCCCCCATTTAAGGGTATTTTGATCAATTCTGTGTGATTTATGCCTTAAATCAATTGGATAAACTTCAGTGCTTAAATGGTCTGTCTCTTAGATGCGAGGACAGAGATGAGAGAGGGAATTTTATTTATTTTATGAAAAAAAATATTTTGCACCTGTTCATCCCAGTCGTTTAAAACACACACAAAAAGGAGACTAAATGTATGTTCTCCCTTCACAGAACCTATCCAGAGCTTTTTTTATGCAAGCTGGTGTTGGTGGGTTTATGGACACGGCTTGTTATTTTGCAGTTGTCTTCTTTTTTTTAAAATTACCTGCAGAGTTTTGAGTATGTGGCAATGTGAATATGCTTTGTGAATAGCTCCCTCTTAGTTCAGCACTGTAGAATGAAACACACCGTTGACTAATGCTATCACCATTTTATCCCATTGCTCATTGAAGTTTTTACACAAAAAATCTGTCCAAAGGAGCTCATCAGTAAAGTCACTGAATGGACCATTAATTAAGGTTTGCCTTACGCCCTGGAAATGCATACAACAGCCATGTATATGCGTATTGCAACACTGCACTTATACACTGCACTTATACATGGTATTTAGCAAACAAATATGGTGCTATAGAACCAGGCATTATTTGGATAAAATGTGTGAGAATGAGATTCTCTCGTCCAGTTCCATGGGCTGACCTGCCTTCTTAGCCTGACAGTAACCCTAAAGTACTCAGATTTAGGACAGATGAACAAAATCACTTGTTTACTGTTTTACCTGAAGGAATACACAAGGTTTTTGAGAGATTGTCTCGAGAACATAACCAAAATCATCCATGTATCCCCGGTAGATCATTGGCTTCATGCTAACACTTCAGCATACACTATGTTGAGTGATAGTAGGCCACTAACTATCCAAAGTGAGTAGACTGACCTTTCAGTAATTAAAGTTGTTAGTGATTTTATTATATGGCCTGTAGATTCATACATTTTAAAAATGATATGTCATTAACTCCATATCTGATGTAGCCAGGTTTATTTTTTGGGACTATTTCAGGTGAGCAACCACGTATTCATCCGCTGTACATTGATTTTTAACGGTACGGCGTCTCCTGTCACCCACCACCTTCACTTCCTATGGGAATGTGGAAAATAGTCCCTGTTAGTTTACAACAGTATCTCATTTTTATATCATATTTTGTTAAATTTTACATATCTCCTACACACAACTACCAGTCTTATCTGCATATCATTTAACATGACTTACCATTTAGCCTAGCCTTTAACATAGCCTACTATCAGTCAACATAATGTATGCTAAAGAGTTAGCATGAAGCCTACTATCACTCAACAGTTTATGCTAAAGTGTTAGCATGGAGCCTACTATCAGTCAACAGTTTATGCTAAAGTGTTAGCATGGAGCCTACTATCACTCAACATAGTGTATGCTAAAGTGTTAGCATGGAGCCTACTATCAGTCAACATAGTGTATGCTAAAGTGTTAGCATGGAGCATGGAGCAATGATCCACCAGGGTTAGGGTTAGGGGATGATTTTGGTGTCTATGTTCTCATCACTTAACGGATAAGCTGAACAATGGGACAAGCTACCAAAAACTTGGTGTACTCCTTTAAGCACATTCAACACCTCACACATCAAACACACACACACACCACCCCACCCTCACCCTCACCCTCACCAAACATGCTGGTCAAATGTGTATTCATTATTGATAAAGACTGAGTGCCATCCTCAGAGGATTCCTCTGTGTGCCATGCAGCGATAGGAACACGTTTAGGGACCAGGAAGCACAGTCACTTCTAGGATGCCAGTTTGTACATAACAGACCTTTAGAGATCTTACTCGTTTATTGTGGCTCCTGCTTAAATGTAGAATCTGCTTACCACTACTTGTGATGCCTGCTGAGGGGAAAAGGTTGACAATGTGCCATTTGTGAAGTGTGTTTTGTGGAACTACCATGCCAAATGTGAAGAACTCACAGGACCCAGACAAAACCCCCTTTAAAGGTTCCCATAAGGGCATGCATATGCAGTTATGAATGTTTGTGTGGCTCCTTAAACCATTTATATTGTGCATGCATGTGTGTGTGTGTGTGTACTGTATACCTGTTTGCATGTGGATATGTGTGAGGAAATGAGAGAGACTCTGTGAGAGAAAGTGTGACAAGTGAGGAAGGTTTTTTTGAGTGGGTTTAATTATTTTCTTTAAATACATGCTCACTATATGTATTTTAATCACATCTGCAGTCGCCTAATCCACCTAGACAGCAGGAAAACGCTGATGACCAATATTCACTAAGATGCATTTAACACCTAAAGGGAATGGTTTGTTTTGAGTACCTGTTGTAATGTTGCCAAAAACTCACTAAACATGCATAGAAGTACAATAAAGATATGTTTGAATGTATCAAGAGGCAGCTTTTTTCCCCCTATATATACACAGTATATGTGTGTGTGCGTGTGTGTGTGTGTGTGTGTGAGAGAGAGAGAGAGAGAGAGAGTGTGTGCATGACTCTTACATTCCACTCATGTCCCCAATATATCAGTATTCATCTTAATTATTATAATGGCAAAAAAGATACAGAGAGCATATATAATCAAGAGAGCTGACAAGAATCACATGCCATTTGTAGTTCTCTTGGTGGTTCACAATTCCCAGTAAGGGTCCATCTGAACTCAGTGATAAATATTCATAATTTCCCCCATCCACTTGATGTATATTTATAATTAGCATGTTTTGGTATGACGTCTGACTTGACATGCTGCCTTCACGTGCTCCTCATAAGCTCCTACTTCTTCTAGAGTTCAGAAGTCAGAAATACGACTTACATTCACGTGCTTTTGGTTGGAAATAGCAAGAAAATGGACCTTATAACAAAAGCTGATCTTTGGTTGGATGTTGTTTTATTATAGAAATCAAGAGGCACAGAGCTACTTTGTGCTGCAGCAGCAAAATGAATAGGAGAAAATGAACATCAGACATGTAATTGATGTTTATCAGTCAAAGGTTGTTGTATATTGTTGATCTATATTGTTACATTTTTGTAGCAATACAAATAAACTCTAGGCTAAATACTATTTACAGCCGTAAATACTACAGCTACTACACTACAAATTCTGAATTTCCCAGGTGAATTGCCCACTTTGTTGGGTCGCTTAATTACCATATTTCCGAAAGTACTTGAAGGCAGCAACAACCCCACGCCGCCATATAGGCCCGCCCCCTTATGAATATTAAGAAGTTTACCGGTAACGTTAGGTCAAGGAGATTCTCGAGCAGACCTGTAGAAGAAGTAGCTCCTGTACACATAACAGACCGTCTATGTCTTATTTCCCACCTGGCGACCTAAAGTCGGAAAACTAGAAGATGCCTTTGCCTGTACAGGTCTTCAACTTTCAGGTAAGCTAGCTATATTCACCATTAGCCTACTGTTTTTGCTACTTCTAAGAAGCAGGGATTGTTTCAAAGTCAACACGATTCCGTCTTCTATGTCAGTGGAATAACTAACGTTAGGTGAGTTAAGCTACTAGTATTCCAATTTTAACCATCAGTTAACCAGGTAGCCTTGGTCCGCCTAAGTTTACTGATAGCTATCCCCGTTCCGTTCCGTTTTCTCGTATGGAAAGAAGAGTACGCCAAAATCCTTTCAAAAATCTGTCATTGATTCATGTTTCCTTGCTTGTCTGCAAACGCACATACCCAGTAGAACATAACTGAAGCCCTTTAATGGGCCATTGGGAGTTTCTGGTAGATTTGGCATATAGATTAGCCACCAAGTAGCATTTTATTTAATTTAAACATTAACTTTTAGAATTGGTTGACATTGCTTGCTTACAGCCCTCCACGCTCAGGCAGTATTTTGGTGGAAGAAGACGAAGGAATAACAGGCGGTCCAATTCTAAAAGTGTAAATTTTATTGAAACAAGTACTGTTTGGTGCATTGGATGTGTGCCGAGTTGAAGAGTGACTCCCAAAGATCCGCAAAGGGTGTTAAGTTATGTTGTACAAGGTATATGTTTGGCGATAATCTTGGCTATATAAAACTGTCAGATTTTTAAATGAAATTTGGAGTGACGTTCTCTATACGAGAGAACCGATGGTTAACGTGAAGTTGTTAAGCTAACGGTTAAGGCCTCCTCATTGGCTAACAACGTTTAGCAAAGACAATCGTGCGTTAGGTTAGCCAAAAAGGTAAAACAAGTAGTGAGGTTCAGGCACTCTCAAATGTGCTGGAGGCCAACACGTAAAGGAACAAATTAAGTGTGGTTACACCCGTGTAGCTAACGATAGCTAGCTTTGCTAACGTAACTTCGTGTTGTTTACAGACTGTCACACTGGCGGTAATTTAACAGCTAGCGTTACAGTGTGTGCATAGTTCTTTTGCAAGCTAGCTACCTTTCTAAAGAGTTAAACAGTTTCGAGTGCAATGTGAGCTGAGAGTTTCTCTTTGCTTTAGCCAGTATTACAAAGACATAGTAACTAGCCCGAATTCCCGATATGTGCCACCCTCTCTGTCCAGCTTATCGGCCTGCTAATAAGCTAACATAGCTATTTGGCTATTAAGTAACTACTGTGCGAGTGTAGTCACAAATGTTCCCATGCATATCAGCAAACATACATACCTCGTAGAACATAATTTAAGACATTTTGCGAATAATTGCTGTACATTGGTAAATTCAGCATACATACATCCACTGAGCAGCACAATAATTTCAATAAAATTCAATGTTTCAGACTTTAATTGTCTGCTATTCTCAGATCTTCCACCACCAATACATGTTGGACGGCGGTAGCCAGCAGTGTAAACCACTTACAAAAGTTGACATTTTACTGTTAAGTACTAAGTACTGCTTAGTTAATCATTTTATGCCGAATTAACCAGAAGAATATTTGCCAAAGGTCTTAGGTCATGTTCTACCAGGTATGTACATTTGATAAGCAAGGCAAGATTAAATTGCCAAATTTTGAATGGCGTTTGGCGTCTATATCGTTTCGGGGCTAGCTCTTAACGTTATTTAGTAAGAGGTAACAGTTCTCAGGACACAGTCTATGAATACAACACCCAAGAATGACACTTATATTTTTGAGAAACTCTGTCCCCGAGCATAATAGACTTTATTTGTCCTTTTGGCCATTAAAATAATTTGGATATAATATTAAGTATCTTTTAAATTTGACCATTTTCATCCCAAAAATTACAAGTGTTCAATGTTTCCCCTAGAACTTCCTTCTTGTCAGGGTGGAAAAGCCTCTGAAACGGCATTTAGACCATAAAACTCTGATGTGAAACCCAGAATGACAAAACATTCATGCATACTTTTGTGGAACCTGATCAAAATGTCACATTAGAATCTAGAATCAATTCGGGTTGAGGGCTTCCCATAGACAACCAGTGTAGTATTGATCAGTTTTTGTTGTTTTTTTTGTTGTTTTTTTTTATAAATGGCCAAGCCTAGAATCAGTTGGTTGGTGTCCCTCCTCTCAGGACAGGTCATGGTCAGGGCTGGAGGTTAGAGGGCAGGCTGAGGCTGAGGCTGAGGCTGAGGCTCAGGACAGAGGCAGGGCCAGGCAGAGTTCAGCCAGCAGCAGCAGCAGTTCTAGTTCAGCCAGCAGCTTGGTGGTTGGTTCCAGCCACTCCTCAGCCACCCAGCGACCAGGCTGTTCCCCCTGGTCCGGCTGTTTCAAGCCCTTCGTAGTACCGGACTACATGCTCAGCAGCTGCGTCTCTGCCACCTCTCTGCTTGACGAGGTAAAGCATCACCACAAAGAACGGAGCAGGAAGTTCAACCAGTGTTGTAGCTAAAGTCACAACTGATTTACCGTAAACACAAGTTTCCAACTGGGGAAAAATCATTACCGCCCGCCTCCTAGTGGTAATTACAAGTGGGAGGGAATACATTTTTTTTTTTTTGTCAGCTCTGATATCTCCCCCTTGGCGTCACAAATTGCAGAAGTATGTCAACACAGGCAGCAACTGCAGAGAATCCATTATGTCAGGAGTCAAAGGTAATAAAAGTCAAAATTATCAGAGAAACACCACATTTGAACACAAGCTTTGTGCATGACAGCACCCAAAATATGTCTAAAACAAAAATGTATCTATTTTATCACAATACGATTCAATATGCGATATGGGGTTCACGATTCAATACGATGTAATAAATAAAAAGTCAATGACAACAAAGTCTGTCTGTGCAGAATTATGTTTATTTCTGAGTCACAAATCTTTCTAGCAATGGCATTGGCTGCATGTGTAATGTAAACAACTTAAAAATGTCATTACAAAGTGCAAATAATATAATTTGGATGTAGAGCTTGTGGAATTGTGATGGTCAAGCCGTCTCATTTGTGATTACTACAGCAGAATAAAATGGAGCTAATATTGCTATTCATTTGTATGCCTCATGGTACGTGTTGTCACATTTTTGTATTGGGATATATTGATTTTCAATATATCTTCCAATCCCTATTATCCAGCTATGGTCTTGATGTCTTGAACTGTGGTATCTATCTGCTAACCTCTGTGCCTGCTGTATTTCTCTCAGGGGTCTGTGGAGCCCATGCAGATTGATGTGGACCCCCAGGACGACCAGCAGAATGCTCTAGATGCCAACTATGTAGTGGAGAACCCAACACTGGTACTGACCTAACATACTTTCATATACATGCCTTCCATCCTGTTGTTGGCACACAATTTGACTGCCTGCAGGATTGGATTGATCCGACCACAATCTAATTACAATAAGCCACAATAGGCTCTCACTTTGTTCACAGGCAGCTCGACAACCAGTCCCATGTTTTAACTGTAAAACTAGGTTTGCTTCATAATTCAGAAATGCCGAAATACCAGACTGTGTACACAATATTCTTTATTCCTTATTGGCTCACTAGCTACTGCAACATTAGCAGAATATCATACTCCCACCGGATTATTGCTAGTTTTGTGAAGCAAATAGAACATACAACTAATTATTACTAATTACCTCCTTAACATACAATATCAAGTCATCAACATAAGGCTACATTTCTAACTTTGCCTCGCTATTCAGTTTGTCGGAACAGAGGTGCAATGAATTATGGTCGTTGTAGTTCACTAACTCACTTTCAGTGCATGACAACATTAAACCTTTAGTTTCTTTTAATAAACTACATCTATGTGAAACACAAGTGTGGATGCCAGATCAATACATCAAAGCACCCCAGATAAATCTAAAACAAAGTGGCTGTTATAATTTTATATTTTCTCATGTCTTTTGTCCCTCCCTCCCTGTGCGTAGGACCTGGAGCAGTATGGCACCAGCTACAGTGGACTGATGCGCATCGAGAGGCTCCAGTTCATCGCGGACCACTGCCCTCAGCTCCGCGTCGAAGCCCTCAAGATGGCCCTCACCTTCGTCCAGAGGACCTTCAACGTCGACTCGTACGAGGAGATCCACCGCAAACTCACCGAGGCCACGCGGTACGCCACGTGTGTGTGTGTGTGGAAGTAGATACCGCTGTTGGCGGTTACGTTAGGACCCACCTTCTGTTGATCAAGTGACGTGTGTAATGTGCGCGTTTCCCCCACAGGGAAGTGCAGGGGGTACCGGACACGGTGCCGGAAGCCGGGGCGGCTCCCCCTCCCCTGGACTCAGCCTGGGCCGAATCGACCAGGAAAAAGGCCCTGCTCAAACTGGAGAAACTGGACACCGACCTGAAGAACTACAAGGGAAACTCCATTAAAGAGAGCATTAGGTACACATGACAGTGGACAGTGTGCTATGAGTTTACTGCTGTTACTGTTTACACTCGTTGAAAACATGGAAAAGTTATCATATGTATTGAACCGAATGGTAATGTTAGGTGTGATGTCAAACAAACAAACTCCTTCCCTACGTTTACCACCTCTTCCTCTCTCCTTTCCTTTCCCTCATTGTTCCCCAGGAGAGGCCACGACGACTTGGGGGACCATTATCTGGACTGCGGTGACCTCAGCAATGCCCTCAAGTGCTACTCCAGAGCCAGAGACTACTGCACCAGCGCCAAGCATGTCATTAACATGTGTCTTAATGTCATCAAGGTAGAGCAGGATGTGCATTATTGCAAATGTAGAATGTAGTACCCACAATGTTCTGATGCTGCATTCATATCACATGGGAATAACCGTAACTAGACTTTAGGTATATGAAAGAGTAACTGTCCACCCCCCATGCCCCCAGGTTAGTGTTTACCTCCAGAACTGGTCCCATGTACTGAGCTACGTCAGCAAGGCAGAATCCACGCCGGAGATAGCAGAGGTGAGCTTCAAACATACTGTCAAATTTTTCACTTTCGAGTTTTACTCCAGTGTCTGGACATTGTTGAAGGTACTATGTGTAGCATGTTGTAGCGGTTTGACTCCTTCTTTTTATGCCGGGGTGCCAGTCAGTACAAGGCCTGACAATATTAATTTGAGGATGTATGTTAAAGTCAGAGTCAAAGCCCATAAAGGTACAGACTGAGAATGACAATTTTGAGACATTAGAGCCTCTAAGGAAACTTTTGTAACTTGTAGTTCCACAAGGAAAAATGTCTTCAACTGATGGTGTTTTATGTTTCTTCTAGCAAAGAGGAGAGCGAGACAGTCAAAACCAAACAGTCCTCACCAAATTAAAATGTGCTGCGGGTAAGGCAACGTTATGCTTTCTAATACTAAGGTCACACTACACAACCTGAGGTCCAATTTAGTCAAGTCAGCTTTGGCAGAAAGGTCTTGTGATCAAATTAAAATTTTGTAATCATACAGCAATTGAAACTCATAGCCTAACAATTATTAGCAATCTAGCTCCTCTTTATCCCTGTTCAAATGTCTCATGATGGACAGTGGAGTAGTTTTACAGGCTGTATCAGGATCTGCAATTCTGTATGGATTCAGCTGTTGCAGTAAATTTGTGATCCACTGCCCTTGTCACCTTAGTGTGCATCTTTCCAACAGCATTCCTTTCTGCTCCATAGGTAATATGAATCTCTGAACATGTTTAGGAAGATATAGCGGTTGGTATTACAGTATGTAATGTAGTTCACCAATGTTATGTGTTCGTTCCCTTGTGCTCCAGGCTTGGCAGAGTTGGCCTCTCGAAAGTACAAACCGGCCGCCAAGTGCTTCCTGCTGGCTTCTTTTGACCACTGTGACTGTCCAGAGGTGAGTTCACATAGGCAGCATAGACAATCATTCTTCATTAGACTATAACATGAACCACCAATGGAACCTTAAACTGCCTGTCTGCAGACTGAGCATGCCCACATGTAATGTTCACACAACTCTCCCGAACACTGGTAACACTAATTTTAATATAATCATGTCAACCTGAAGTGCTGTGGCTTTTGTTGGTTTGTATCCGACAATGGCTGCACCTTTTGACCACCTCCACCCCACCACACATTTAGTTTACTGATGGCACCTTACAGGATTTCTGGGCAGTGAAGTCCTCCAAATTCAAATGGTTACCTCTCACTGCCATTTGGGGCTGCCAACATGCAGCATTGCTTAGTGCAGCTTTGACTTTGCTAAAATATTCCAAACAAATTCAAAGTATCCAGTGTTTCCCCTAGTTTTGTATTCTTATCAGGGTGGAAAAGCCTCTGAAACAGCATTTAGATCATCATGGGACACTAAAACGCCAATAGCCAATAGTTTGTAATGTGTGTGGGTGTGTGTTCTCTCCAGCTCCTGTCTCCCAGTAATGTAGCAGTGTATGGCGGCTTGTGTGCACTGGCCACATTTGACAGACAGGAGCTCCAACGCAACGTCATCTCCAGCAGGTAGGAGATAGTACTATACTAGTAGATATATATAGAGTAGATATAAACATCAGAATTAATCTTTTTTTCTGTCTTCCCCTCCTACCCAGCTCCTTTAAGTTGTTTTTAGAGTTGGAACCTCAGATCCGCGACATCATCTTCAAGTTTTACGAGTCCAAGTACGCCTCTTGTCTCAAACTGCTGGACGAAATGAAGGTAAGAGAGAGAGGGCTTCGTGAGAATCTGAAAGAATATACACAGTACAGTGCAGTCGTGTTAGAATAATCATCACTGTACCATCTTGAGTACTTGATTGTGTGTATTGGGGTGAATCATTGTGGACTCTCCTCCAGGACAACCTGCTGCTGGACATGTACCTGGCCTCCCACGTCAAAACACTGTACACACAGATCAGGAACAGAGCCCTCATACAGGTGGGACCACAAGCTATGCACAGCACCTTCTACGGATGAGATCAATGATGGTTTTCTCAGTGTCACAGCTTGTATGTGAAACAGAGTTGTGTGTGTGTGTGTGTGTGTTCAGTATTTCAGCCCGTACGTGTCGGCGGACATGACTAATATGGCTCAGGCTTTCAACACTACAGTAGCGGCCCTAGAAGACGAGCTCACTCAGCTCATACTGGAGGGTCTCATCAACGCACGCATCGACTCCCACAGCAAGGTGACACACACACACACACACTTGAAAAAGCCCTGAAATGGAAAAAGCAAATAGGGTCACAGTCGTTTTATCAGTTGCCACCTGAAAAGCTGACCTGCTGTTGGTGACGTTGTTAGATCCTGTATGCGAGGGACGTGGACCAGAGGAGCACCACCTTCGAGAAGTCGATCCACATGGGCAAGGAGTTCCAGAGACGAGCCAAAGCCATGATCCTCCGGGCCGCCGTGCTGCGCAACCAGATCCACGTTAAGGTAGAGGAGGACTAAATTTGACAATGAAACATACACACTTGTGTCTGCAGGTCCTGAAAAAGTCTGAAGCGGTTTTAAATTATACTATCTAAATTCAAGGCCTGAAAAGGAATACACCCTACCCCTAACCAAATTTAAGCAACAGGGCTTATGGGAAATTTTTTTGAGAGACTAGTACTAACAATACCACTGGTGTGAGACAGAGGCGACCAATCATCTCCATCATGCTCTCATTAATTTACGGTAATTATACCAAGGTATCACAATTAATTTGAGTGATATTTTGATTGTTAAAAATTACATACATCACACCTTTAAATTTACCTTGTTGAAACTTTCAGACTGTTTGATTGTGTATTGTCCAAGAACAAAGAAGGAACGGCCGATATTAAACGCCTAACACACTCAACACCTGGATCCTGTTCTTTTCTCTTCCTCAGTCCCCACCAAGAGAAGGCAGCCAGGGCGAACTCACGCCGGCCAACAGCCAAACCCGGATGAGCACCAACATGTGAGGAGGAAGGCCCCCTCCTCTATTTGTGCACGGTGCCTCTGATAACGACCACAGACTGGAGGGGACGGATCATCCAATTACCATCATCCATCACAGTCCACTCCCCGCGCCCCCACATAATGGACAAAACCCAAATCGCTCTTCCTCTGCTTAAAAATGGAGACGACACAATGTAAAGACTTCGGAAAATGATCCCTGTTGTACTTGTTAGATACAAGAGGGGAAATTACCTTTGTTAGTCTGATAATGATATGGAGATTTGTACAAGATGAAAGTGTGTTTGAGTGAAAGATGCAGCACTTAAAGCTGTACTGGTGAGAGATGCCTTGTGATGAGCCTTCAGTGCACATGGCGGAGGCCTCATCAACAGAATAAGCTTTTAAAATAAATATACCCTCCAAAAGATACTCTGACGGATTGTCTTTGTAAGTAGACGTTGCTGGTGGCAGATGTAGAAACAGCAGCAGCACGGCGACAAACACTGAAAGCAGACAGATCCATTAGAGCGGAATCCAGTGGGACTCTGTCAGAGGGGGTGTCACCATTGTTGCTGATAGTAGATATAGAGCCATCATATAGCTTTGAAATTGAACAAATTCAAAGGTCATGTGCTCATTGACAGATTTTGGTATGTGAATGCCATTTTTCCAACCTGCTGACTTGATTTGAAGCTACAAACAAAAAAGAGAAAAAATAGTATTAACCACTTGAGCTTACCTTATTTTAGTTCATAATATGCTTATGTAAATATGCAAGTTACACAAGGCATCAGATATAAAGGGTTATATATTGGACTAAACTATCACTAGGTGTCTTCCTCATGTGATGTAAGACAGTACCTTTGAGAAATGAGAGACCAGCAATTTCTTGTCTTTCAGCAGCAACTGACTGATTAAATTTTCCTGACCTTAATTAAAATCATGTGTTAGACAGCACCATCAATGCCAAAGTAATAAGCTCTTTTTAGCAATGTACCCATTTCAATCCCTTAAGTAATAATTTAAAATAGTAATAGAACAGTTAACTACAGAAAGGCATTTTCTGTGACCTGCTGAACAACTCTGCAATACTTTCGCCCCTTTTTGCTTTGCTTCTTTTCTCATCGTTTTTCTTGCTTTTGTCTTTTTTGTAGCAATTTGAGATTTGCTTTTAATAATTAAAAAAAAGAGCATTATGAATAAAATGCATAAAAATAATGAGAAGTTTTAGACAGTGCAGAAAAACTAATATGGTCTTTAGACTGACAATGTGCTCAATTGTGGCAGGAGGATTACTGGTGTCATATATTGTATCATAGGAAAAAAGGTCAGAAATGTTAGGGATGCAAATTATTCCCAGACAGAATAACAATTTACGGCAATTATGGAAAAATAATTCTCGGATACACAAGTGTCTTCCATTTGCCAAGTTATGCAGTAGTTTCTAAAGCCACCAGCAGAGGGACTGAGAGCTTTCGTCACTGCTGTGTGCCTCCAATGACCCATCTGTGTGCAGTCAAACTGAAATGACTGTATTCATTTGATGTGAGCTATTGGTAGTGTTTGACTATATGGTAAATGTACTGCAAGTGAGGGATGGGTAACCTACCTGTTTATGAATCTGTGAGCTCTATAGTATCAGCACCGATGGAAACGATCACCATGATCAGCAGGGTTGGGATGATATATTGAAATTCAGTATATCAAATCGTGAACTACATATCGCATCGTGAGATAAACATAACGTCCCATCCCCTAATGATAAGTACACTTAAAAAACAGCAACAGATAGTAGTGAATATTTGAATTTTTATTCTCTTTCCAGTGTAAATACTGTAACGGGCTACCATATATTTAGAATAATATAGTCTAGAAGGTCTTCCTCCAGCGGTTGGTTCAGTCGAGAGATGAAGGCACATGTACTTAGGAATCATTAAGACAATGTTCAAAAACCACAGGGAGGGGAGGGTACACTCAGAGGTCTTCTCTCTCGTTAGGAGGGGTTTAAGTGCTCAAATGTGCAAAAAAAAAACAGTGACACAACACATTCAGCTAGGCAGTAAAATAACTTTCACATGACTTCACAGGGCCAAAATAAAAATTCAAAAGGCGGCGAGGATAGAGCTGGAATGTCATGTGGTAATCCAAATGTTAAAACAAGGTTCAGGAAGTATTCTGGCTGTTCATTTATAGCATAGAGGTGGGTGCTGGAACATATGGGGTTCTACTAAATGCATTTACGTTTTGACATTTTTAAAAAACATGAAAAAGTCAGATGAGACCATGTATGTAACAGCATTTAGTCCAGAAGTGGACTTCAAGTTCAATCATTTTTTCTGCATTCACGTCATATCAGAGGAAGTGGAAGAAGCAGCGTTCATGTAGAATTTAAAATCAACCATAAGTGAACTGCATAATAATTTTGATTTATAGATCATCAGTGGATTCGCTGCAGTGCGTTGACACACTTCCACAATTCATGACGCCAAGTGGGAGATATCAGAGCTGACAAAAAAATCCCACGTCCTACTTGTAATCACCACTAGGAGGCAGAGGTGGATGTTTTTTCCCAGTCGGCAGCTCGTATTTACGGTAAGTCTGATATGACGTGAACACGACATATGAGGGCACAGAGCTCTTCTGGTCCTGTGATTGGTCGGGAGCTAGCTAGGCTTATGGGTATCGTAGGCGTAGCATCGGACAGTGAAACACTTATTTCTCAAAACGCTTTTTTATAATCAATTGACGATTACAGTCACACGATGACAGGTTTTCCTATCTAGTGGAAGACTGCTAGCCCTATTGACTGTTCCATCACCAGTAGAATGACATTGCTTGGTTGGTTAAGATGGGGAAAATCTCTTCCTGAACCACGGCACCACGTCCCATTCCAGCTGTATGGGCTGGGAAGGGGTGAAGTGACTGAACTGTGTGGGTGAATGTGGGGTGGGGTGGGGTGGGGTGTGGGAGGGTGGGTGGGGTGTGTGTGTGCTGAGGAAAAGCGGCTCGGCTACACTTAGTAGGTGTGGTTGGCCACAAACAGAGACTCGCCACCAGCTGCTCCCTTGTTTCCGCTGGACACGTACTTGCCAAGAGCCGCCTGGCTGTTATTCTATGGAGAAACAGAAAAGAAAGGGAAAAAACAGGGTTATTATAGTTTGGGATTTTTCATTCCTTTCTTGTTTTTATCTAGCTTTCTAGTTTTATTTCAATTTCTGTTCATTTTTAGTTAGTGTTCAGTGCTGGTTTGGTCGTTTTAGTTCAGTTTTGATTTAGTTTCAGTTCTAATTTTAGTAGTTTTGATGTAGTTCGTAGTATTGAAAAGAAACTGACAATTAGGGGATACAAAAATAAACAGGGTTATTATAGGTTTTTTGTTTTTTTTCATTACTTTTTTATTTTCATCTTGCTTTCTAGTTTTAGTAAATTTAGTAAATCTTTTTTTAATTGAGTTACATAAATTTTTTAGTAAAGCACTCAGTAAAAACACCCAAAATCCTCAAAAAGACAAAAACTATTTTTCAAATTTTTGTAGTAGTAGTAGAGATAGTTTTAGTTCAAGTTGGAAAATACATTCTGTTATATTCCTGCAAAGTGCGGCATTTGTAAAATTCCCTGATATTCCCTGACTTCCCCAGAGAATTGATCAAATTCCCTGACTTTCCCTGTCTGGAACACAACCTCTCTGAATTCCATGACGGGAGGAAACCCTGGAGACAAAAAAACTCTGCCTGCCCTCCCTCTTTCCACCCTCCTCCTCCTCCTCCTGCTCACCAAGGCTCTCTTGATGTACTCCTCCTGACAGGCCTTGCCGTTCTCCTTCTTGCCTCCCCAGGCCTTGAGCGCCGAGGCCTGCAGGGCCCGGCCGTAGGAGAAGGTGAGGGCCCAGGGCCGGTGCAGGGGACACTGGTTGATGGCGTTCAGGTTGATGGAGGCCTCCTCCTCGCTCTGGCCGCCCGACAGGAAGGTCACGCCTGGGGGAGAGGGAGGGAGGCAGCGGGGTCAGATGGGAAAGGAAGTTGGTGTATATTGGTTTATACTATGTTTGTGTAGCTACAATGTATAATATGGATGAGCTGTATTGAATAGGGTTAGGCCAATGTTGGCCTTTTATTAAAAATCAGATCTGGTCCAGTCAATGTGGTCCACCTCTCATATGATGGATGCAGTTTGATTGATTATATATTTAATATAAAATTGATCAATAATACACTGGTTGTCTATGCCATGGGAAGACCTTAACCTGAATTGATTCTAATAAGAGATTCCACAAATTCCACACAGGCATGAATGTATGCATGAATTTTTTTTTTGGTTTCCATGGAGAGTTTTAGTGTCCCATGATGGTCTAAATGCTGTTTCAGAGGCTTTTCCACCCTGACAAGAATACAATTCTGGGGAAAACACTGAAATACTTTCAATTTATTGGAATTTTTGGCATGAAAATGGTCAAATTTAAAGATACAGAATATCGGCTATCAGCAGCCTCAATCCAAAAATATCGGTATCAGCCTTCAAAATCACATATCGGCTGATATGTAATATTGTACCATATAGACGGCTGTATGTGCTGTGTGTATCATGATGCATGTAACTGTATGGAACTGCATATACTCTCTATCTCTCTATCTGTCTCACCAGGGACGGCGGGGGGCACAGTGCGGCGCAGGGCGGTGACGGTTGCCATGGCGACCTCTTGAGGGCTGTACTTCTTGGGGCAGGAGTGTCCGGCGGTCACCATGTTGGGCTTCAGCAGCGTGCCCTCCAGGTAGACGTGGTGGTCGGACAGCGCCTTGTAGACCGCCGCCAGCACCTGACGCAGGAGGGAGGGAACACAATGCAGCGGTTTAACACAGGGAGAATGAGAGAGAGACTTTCTATTGATTTCCATTTAACAAGTCAGCGAGACTCCCTTGGTACCAATGAACCCTTCCTCTTCCTTAAACACAACCACTGACTGGCTGAGCAGATGGAGCAACTAGGTTAAGGTTTGAGCGATGTGGGTTTTTAAACGCTGATATTTTGGAAGTGAAGCTGTCCATAGCTGATATTTTGTGCCCACTTTCACCATCTTTAAATTTGAGCATTTTCATACTAAAAAATTTCAAGTGTTCAGTGTTTTCCCCCAGGATTTTATTCTTGTCAGGGTGGAAAAGCCTCTGAAACAGCATTTAGACCTCATGGGACACTAAAACCCAGGCAGGATGACAGCTCCCAGCTTTTGAATGGTTCTAAATGGTGGGACCTGTTAGGCCTTTAAAAAAAATGAATTCATTTACAAGAGTCATTATTGATTGAATCAAAAACAACTACAAGAATTGTTTGTGTCCACCATAATTTTACTTGTCAGCGTGAAAAAGCCTCAGCATTTAGACCATCATGGGACACTAAAACTCTCCACTGAAACCTAGGATAATGATGATATTTTCATGCATAATTAGAATCAGTTCAGGTTAAGGTTTTCCCATAGACAATCAATTCTACAATAAATATGTAATCAATCAAACTGCATCCTATCCATCATATCAGAGGTGAACCACACTAACTGAACCAGATCTGATTTTTAATAAAAGACCAATATCAGCCCCATATATCTGCAAACCCATAAATCTGTTACACCCAACAGTATTACTCCCCCTCCTCTCCACACACACACACACACACACACACACATACCCTCCCGCCACCCCTCCCACCCAGTTCCCACTTCCCGCCATCACTCACCTTCTCAGTCACATACTGGCAGCGCTGCAGGTCGTGGTCGCCGTCTGGGAGGATCTCAGGCTCAACGATGGGCACGATGCCATGCTGGAGAGGGGGGATAGAAGAGAACATGGCAACCGGCGTCATGACAACAGACAATAGCACTTCCCTTCTAGGTTCTGCAGGGGGGGTCGTGTCTTGTGTATCAATTGCACCAGAGTTAGAGAGTGAGTTGTGTAACGGCTGTTTAGAGAAGCTGGTTAGTGTTACATCACTGCACTGAATAAGTTTGTTGAGAAAGAAAGCTTCTCTGAGGGTTGTGTGCACCATGGACGTTTACTGAATGTTACTTTATGTATATTTTCTGCTGTGTGTGTGTGTGTGTGTGTGGCTAACCATCTGGCAGATGCTGGCGTAGCGGGCCAGGACGTTGGCGTTCTCCATGATGGCCACGTTGGACGGGGTGGTGGAGGTGATCTTTAACACACAGCGCCACTTGGCGAAGTCAGCACCGTCCTTCTTGTACTGGGCGCAGCGCTCGTACAGCCCGTCCAGGCCTGACAGACAGAGACAGAGAAGAAGACGAGTGAGACCGCAAGAGAAAGAACAAGATGGTTTGAGTGATGAAAGAAGGCCAGGAGGAAAGAGATTCATGAGGCAAGAAGCAAGAGAGGGGAGGAGAAGCTGAAACCAAATCTAAAAGCCAATAGTCTTACTCTAGTAAAAACAAGGGAACAAGGTCTATTTTGCGCATAATATTTCATGCCTTCACTGTGGTAATAAAGCTGTGGGCGGGGGTCTCACCCTGGGTGGTGGTCTCGCCGTTGGTGCCGGCGAGGGGAACCACGCCCTTGTCCACCTTGATGCCCACTACCATGCCCCTGTCCTTGATCAGCTGGGGGAAGAGCTTGCCGCTGTCGGTCTTCTGGTAGAGCGTCTCGTGGAAGAAGATGACACCGCCGATGCAGGGCGCCACCCGCTCGTCGGCGGTGAAGAGGAGCTGGCGGTAGAGCCGCCGGTTCTCCTCCGTGTTCTCGGCGTTGATGCTCTGGAAGCGCTTGGCCACGCTGCCTGGAGACGCCGGGAGACAAGGGGGGGAGGGGTTAAAGAGAGGATCGCCGCCGCTGTGATATTCTAGATGCTGTGAGAAATGGCTGACTGGCATCGCTGCCATCGCTAGAAAGATTTGTGGCTCAGAAATAAACATAATTCTGCACAGTCAGACTTTGTTGTCACTGAACCTTTATTTATTACATCGTATCCTGGTTGTATTGAGTCCTGAACCCCACATCGTGTATCGAATTGTATTATGAGATATGCATATCGTCCCATCCCTAATACTGAGTCCACTGAATATGACTGGCTATCTGCCTTCGTAATTGTGATTCAGTTACTTCAAAAGATTTTCTTCCTGTGGTGTTTCTGTTTTTTTTGTCCCCCACCTATATACGTGTCTTGTATTTTGCAAAGCATGTCTGCTTGTTGTGCCAACATTTTACTGCAGGACATTGTAACCCGTGAGAAAGACTGCAGACGTCACCATGGTAACAGAAGTGGGGTGAGCTGACATGCTGCTGCTCGTATGTTATATGGCTGGAAGACTTCCTACAATGTGTTAAGTGGAATGGATGGAAAGGTTCTACACTGTAGGTGATGCAGTAGCTCTCTGATATGATGGTACCTGTGGATTCATCAGCAGCCAGGATGCCTTTCCCGGCGGCGACGATCCTCTGGGCGATATCACTGAGCTCCTTCTTCTGCTCAGGAGTCAGGAATGGATAGGCGTGAGCCATGTTGTCTCTGAGGGACAGAATAAGAGAAACAGGTAATGTAATAAGAATAGAGAATAGGGCTCGACCAACAGGTTGTTTTTTTTTGCCAATATTCAATATCTTTACATTTGACCATTTTCATGCCATGAAATTCCTCCAAAATTCCAAATATTGAGTGTTTCACCCATAATTTTGAAACAACATTCAGACCATCCTATGACACTAAAACTCTCCATTGTTCTTCCCGTAGACAAGCAGTGTAGTATTGATGAATTCTACCATAAAAATGTAATCAATCAAACTGCATCATATCCATCACATCAGAGGTGGACAACTGACTGGCTGATATCTGATTTTTTTTATAAAAGACCAACATCAGCCCAATATATCAGAAAACCGATATATCGGTCTAACCCTTATAGTAATAGAGGGAGCTGGTGCAGTCTTCCAAAATCAAACCACAGGATGTCTGCAACATAAGATTCTCCACATTTGTAAAGGAAACACTGGTTTCAAGAAATAAATGGCCCTCTTCATTCAATTTGTATTTGCATTTGACATTGTTATTTTGTGTCATTAACAGTAAGGTCTTATATCTCGACCAGGGATTCTCATTTTCATGGCTCAGACCTCCAAACAGACACATTAGACCACACACACCCGTTTGATCAGATTTATCCCCAGGGACTCAAACGGGAAGATTCTAGCTGATGTTGATTTAGTATTGAATTGAAGAACTGACTGCACTGTACATGGGGAGGTAACAGTGGCGAGAGAGAAACCTGTGATTACAATAGTTATTCTTATACATTCTCTAACTGGGATCATTTCTAGAGAATTAAAGTGAAATGTATCTACTCTTTATTTTGCTGGGATCCTTCTGGAACCCCCTCAAGGACCCCTGGAACCCTATGAAAACCCATGGAAATCTTTCAAGGGTCCCTGGAACTCTCTCAAGAACCCCAGGAACCTCCTAAAGGAACCCTGGAACCCCATCAAGCACCCCTGGAACTCCCTCAAGGACTCCTGAAACCCCTTCAAGAACCCCTGGAACCGCCTCAAGGATCCCTGAAACCGCCTCAAGCACCCCTTGGAACCCCTCAAGGACCCATGGCCCCCCTCAAGACCCCCTGGAACCCCCTCATGGACCCCTGGAACCCCCTCAAGGACCCCCTGAAACCTTCTCAATGAGCCCAGAAGACTTTGAGAACCGTTAATTCTAAACAACTATCTGTTGCCTATAGACTCCTAACAACAGCGGCCATTTCCACCGGTGAAAACTGCGACATTGTGCAATTTTGCAGAATAACTGTCACGTCCTCACAGGAAGAGCGCGCGGTTTACGTCACGGGAATCCCGTCGTCTGGCATCGACTGATGGGCGGTTAGAAAAATGTTCTCTAGCAGCTGCCAATGTCATGATTTGTTTCATAGGTTTTGTCGTTTACATAAGAGCCACATTAATATGAGGGACTCCATGTATGACGGCACTTCCGCGTCTGCCCTTGCCAATGCATCTCAATGACCTTGTATTGCACTGGGAGTTGCCAGATAAGAATGGGCCGTCACAAAAAAAAAAAAAAAAATGTCGGGCTAAATGAAAGAGGTTTTTCCTGTACCAAACAATCCCGGAGTGAACTGAACGGTGGCTCGTTGTGGGGAAAGATATCCTATATTATTAGTAGTATTATAATAATAACAAGCCTTAACCTACTTATCAAAACTGTGTTAAAAAAGTGCTTTGCGATATACATAAAAATGTATACAATTAATGAAAACGGGCACGAAAACGTGAACAAATAGATGAAGAAAAATATATGAATTTAACGTGAACACAAGTGTAATATTCACAGGTATGTATTTAAATCTTTGGTTAGATTATTGATGGATGCAGAGAGGAAAACTTACCAAATTATTTTTTCGATGGGTGAAGAGTGAAGAAGTGGAGGAAGCTGCTGGTTGTGTTGTAACGAGAGGAGATGGAGAAGGGCGACCAATATGACAGGGGAGCGGAGGGGAGGAGCCACAACTGGGACTGTCCAATCACAACGTAGGTTTCAACAAGATTGACGCGCCGCTTCATCCAATAAGCGGATAAGAGGCTGTTTCGTATGGTCGGGCTCTGACGGAAGGAAAAGGAAGAAATGTGTGATGCTGCGGCTCAAAGGGTGTGCAAGCCCTCAACGTTGTCTTACAGACAGTTAGCTTGATTAAAGTCGAGATGAAATGAAAAATGCCTTTTTAACCCTTTTAGATCACATCCCCGGTCATATTGTGCACCTATTTAACAATATATGCCAAAAAAAATACAACAAATCTATTTCTTTGTATTCTTATATCAAAATTCAATCATGTTTTCTTCCTGTAAAACAAAATATGCCGTGTGCTTACGTAAGCAGGACTCAACCAATTTCAACCAATAATATCATGACATCCACCCATCAATCAATCTTAAACTTTTAGCGCACAGAGCTAAGATTCGTTAGATTAGTTAGCTAGCTAGCAACAGCATGGTACTTCGGTGTGTCTTCGGGTGTTATGACGCCCACTTTTCAACGTTCAAATCAAATTCCTCCCAACGTTATGTCCCGCCTGTCTTTCCTGTTTCACTCGGAAATACGTCACGATACGGAAGTTAGATACTCTCGAAATGCCATTTCATCTCGACTTTAAGATAACACAACCACTTGTCTTTCACGAGTTAATTAAAACTCCTACCAGACAACTATAGAGGATTTGCAGTTGTGTCACAACCACACTATTAGCTCCATTGGTGGACTGTCGTTGCTAATATATAGGCCAGAAAAGGAAAAGGGGAGATATATGAAATAAAGATTGTCATGGTGTGGATGAAGGTCCATCCAGTAACATAAGTCTGACAAAGACAACTGATTTGTCTTATTGCAATAGCTCCTTTAGCCCTAGTCTCTACTCCAAAACAAGTTAGCTTGAGAAGAGTTGGCTCAGTTAACCTGAACAAACCGTTGGTTGTTGACTGCTTTAGCAAGGCAACTAACGTTAATGAGAACATGCAACTAGCCACTACTAACACTAGCTATACACTACGTTGTTAGTGTGCAAATTTGATAGCCTATATGTAGCTATGTCAACAAAGCAGAGATGGTTAGCTGACCCAATAGGATACATTATCTTAACACAAAATTGGTCAACTGTATCAGCAATGAAATGATCAGCTGCCAGTCCAAAACAACAGAGAAAAGTTAACTGTCTATTGACTTCTGTTGAGACAGCCACGTTGTACGTGTAGAAATGCAATCTTCTCAGCTGTTGTTGCTCAACTGTAGACAGAAGCCTAGCAAAAGCAAACCATGTCTTCTAACAGTATGCTTGTCTTCCACACAGCTTGCTAAATACAGCTGTTAAAATGTTAATATCAATGTTAAAGACTTTGCAATTATACACAGACTGCATTTCTTCAGCAGCCGAGTGTTGGATATGGAAACGTTCATCTTTCCATGTTTCAGGGGAGGAATTAACAAGTTAACGTGGTTCTGCGTTTCGCCTGTCAGACAGCGTTGAGGGCGTAGACACCCTTGGAGCCATGCTGCTGTACGTGACGATCCTCACATGCACGATGCGTGGTAGATACGTGACCAGAGCATCACACCAGGGAAACCACACTGCTGCAGAGCAGGCCTGCTGATTTATTACACATCTGGAACATTGTGTCCAGGCCATGAGGGTTTTTGGTTTTAAATTTATATTTGATTTTTTACTATTAAATTGACACCTCTCCTGACTGACTGACTGACTGACTGTTCAAATCAAATCAAATCAAATGTGATGCAGCCCACTGGGCAGATACACATCCTTTGTATATGTATTCTACCCTTGAAACAGCAATACTGACATTATTCAGTGTTTCATTCTCTGCCACACTGATGAGGGATGATATTCAACTGCTTCAGTATATTGTACCAAAATAATTCACATTCAGCATGAATAGGATGCTGTCATTTCATAAAGCACGGGCTGAATAAGGAATCAGTCCTACAGTCTGTGACCTTCAGTCACAGTCAGACAATGTTATGTAACACAACCTCACTGCAGCACCCAAGGGACAACTGATGCTTTTTCCACTGAGGACAGGAGAGAAGGGGGTAGGGACCAGGGTTAGACCAATATAGCAGCTTGTTGATATTGGCTTTATATTAAAAATCAGACATAATCCCGTCAGTGTTGTCAACCTCTGATATGATATTGTTTGTTTGATTACATATTTATTGTAGAATTGATCAATACTACACTGGCTGTCTATGGGAAGCCCTGAAATCGAATTGATGCTGAATACTGTCTTGTAATCTTGTTTTCTCGTTTTTTTGGCATGAAAATGGCCAAATGTAAAGATATTCAAAATCGGCGCGAAACATCGGCTGTCAACAGCTTCGATCCAAAAATATGGGCATTGGCCTTCATAAACCCATATCAGTCCAACCCTAGTAGAGACATGGGGAGAAAGAGAAAGGAAAGAAAGCGAGATAAATAATCAGAAGTAGATGTAGATAGAGATGAGAGAGACAGAAGAGAAGATGGGTATGACTGGAGCCTTCTTAGATTAAAAGCAGAGACTAGGCTAAACCGTCTGCCGGCTTCATTGATTGTACACACACACACACAGTGATATTCACGGCTTTACTACAACAAAAAATGCCAAGTCATCACCGTAGCATGCAGGCGCCGTGATATTGTGACTGGCATGATGACATTGAGGATCGTAACATTACACTGTGTTCATAAACAGGCTGCAAAAGGGAATGAACAGATGTACAAAATGTGAAAGAAGATACAACTGTCTGTAGGCCTATTTACACTCGGTTTGGGTCCGCTGATGTTAGCTGTGTTTCCATGCAAATGTAAAGCAAAGTTTAAGAGAATTTTGAATAACAACATGTGAATTAGGCTTCCTGAATGTTGGAAAAAAAACTTCCACCAGAAAAATGGAAAGAGAAAGAACTGGTTAGTATTGGGTGAGTTGTTTTTGTTCTTTAGTGTGAGCTCATGTTGGATATATTTCTAACAACAAAATAAAGAATTTAACTTGGTGATAAGGTAATGTACCAACTAATGGTCATGCCACCACCATGGAGACTTGTACATGTTGGAAACAAAATGTATGATATTTTACAGACATTTCAGGCCAAAGCCACTTGTGCACTGCTGTGCAATGAGATTTAACCAAGTCTATGTCATTATATCTTCCACAAAATGTTTCTATCTCTATTTATTGCATAATTTATCAACAAAAACCTGAATTTGCTGTTTCC
This sequence comes from Centroberyx gerrardi, assembly GCF_048128805.1. Classification (NCBI taxonomy): domain Eukaryota; kingdom Metazoa; phylum Chordata; class Actinopteri; order Beryciformes; family Berycidae; genus Centroberyx; species Centroberyx gerrardi. The sequence goes on along the minus strand of NC_136003.1, from coordinate 5,331,094 downwards.
ATTCAGCTTTTCTAATTGGATACATCATAATAGAGCGGTCCAGTTTTGAGTCCTAAAACCCGGAAGTGAGTTAGCAATTTTGAGCCATGGCTTCCCTCGGCCGAAAAGTGATTACGATTTGAAATGGCTTTTGGTTAAAAGCCTGAAAATAAGGTCTGTGTTTAAGACAAGCTTAAGAAAGTTTAACGCTTCATTCTGTGAGATAAAATTAACCATTAAACATCCCATTTGTGAATTTTGAAGCTTTTATGCGGCCTAATAAAGTAAGTTGCTAACAAATGGCTGTCTTAGAAATTGAACTACAATGGGTTTGTCGCACAAGAACACATCATTACACAGAATAGTCTGAACTTTAGTACTCGCACTCTTTTCAATTTAGTGATATATTCCATTGTAGTTTACTAATTTTGTTTTTTCCCCCCAATTTTTATGTGCTAGCTTAAAGCGTTAGCTTTTTACTAATATGGATTACAAATATGCTTTAAAATTCATGAAAGCAGTGTTGATTTGTCAAAATTTATCATATAACAAAATGTATGACAAGATACAGGTCTGCATTAAACACAGAGAAAATTTTCGGCATCAGTCCAAAAGTACATTCAAAAACACATTGAAGTTATAGTGGGACTTCCAGGTTGGCCTATGAAAAAACGTTATCGTTGGACCATTCTATTCACAAAAAAGAAACTCAGCAAATATGGCTGCATGGCTCTCTTCCTCACGATTTTCACTTGCTGACCTTATTTTCTCTCTTTCTCAATCTCTCTCTCACACACACAGACACACATTCTGTCATGCCTTGAGAACCTGACTTGTTTGACACAACATTTGTTTTGGCAATCTTACAACCTGATACAGGGCAGGTACAGCCAAGGGGCCATTCTCTAGATCTTTCCTACAGTACTGCACCGTGGAGGCACTGCCTCAGAAACATTAGTACCTTCCAACAGGTTGTGGTTGTGCTTTAAATGTTAAATGTTATTTATCAAGGATGTTAGGGAAACTGAAGTGGTAATCACAGCCTATGGTTAGCTGTGGGAAAAGTCTAAACATACGACTCCACAAAGGCCAGAAGCATTTCAAAAAAGGTAACACTTTAATACAGCTTTCAATAAATAGAACAGAACAAAGCTACTTTTACGCTCATTTTCTGTATCTGTTTCTGTATAGAAAAAATAGAATAGTTTAAGTTAAGAGTAGAAAAGACAAAAAATGGCCATAGCCATGTAAAAGACCAAACAAACCTGAACATAGCGTTCTTATTGTAATATTAGGTTATTGGACCAATCTCAAAATACACAGTACAGATAAAGGCATTGTGAAGGGTGGTTAAAGGATCAACAGAACCAGTATTTCAGCTCAAGCACAATTTCATCACTTTGGTGTACAGTCAACATGAGAAAAGGCTCACATAAGGCTGTACTAGTTTTGGAATGCAGGAAGTATAATGAAGAATACAACTCCTTCCTTCCATTTCACTCGACTTTTTCATCATACTTGAAAAACGTCAGCAAAAGGCCTCTCATATTCAAACAAACTTTGTGTAAAAAAATCAATTTGCATTGCTGGTCCAGCGGCGCTACTTTCTGACATGTCACAAAACTAAACTAAGTTTAGGCAACAACATTGAAAATTAGAAAATTAATGAATGTAAAAAATTTTGTGTAAACAAAATCCTCCATTGTAGGGTTGGACCGATATGTTGGATTGCGGATATATCAGGCTTTTACTAAATTTTGGATATTGACCTCTGATATGATGGAGGTTCCTAGAGAGGACCACAGTTACAGAAAAACTGGATGTCTAGAAAACCTGACATGAATTTGATTTTCTTTTCACATTTTATTTATCATTTAATTGTTCAATTATGGTTTTTTTTTGGTAAATTAATTCCCCTACCACTGAAGGTGCAGTGGGTCACCCTGTGTTAAAGAGCTGCTCACATTAGAAGAATTACATTATCCTGGGAGAATTTTAGTGTCCCATGATGGTCTAAATGCTTTTTCAGAGGCTTTTCCACCCTGACAAGAACAAATCTCTGGGAGAAACACTGAATATTTGGAATTATTTGGCATGAAAATGGTCAAATTTAAAGATATTGAATATCGGCAACTTCAATACATATGTACTTGTATCGGCCTTCAAACACCCATATCAGTCGAACCCTAGAATACAGCAGTTTAATGTAGTTTTGAAACCCACAGATACTACTGCTATGGATGATGCTGAGGTGAACTTTTATTTGTTAATTACATTATGAAATTAAATAGAATGATCCCTATCTAATCCCTCCACAGGTTTCTATAGAATAAAGTAGCTGACCGAACTGGTCAATGTCAAGACAAGTAGTCATGTCGATGCTCAAGAGCTCAAACTTGCAGTACATGTCCATGTAGCTGGTCAACAGAAAACAGTATGAGTGCACCTCCGCCCCTGATGGAACGTCACTTTCCGTCTACCGGATCTTGATCTCGAAGCAGAGACAGTTGCAGGATTCGCACTCAGGAGGCTGGCAGGTGCAGGCACAGTCCCATCTGGCACACTGTGGGCAAAACACATGGGATGAGGAACTGAAGAGAGTAACGCAATAATTCAGTGCTAATATTTCAGTTGGTACACCAATACACATAACTGAGAGCAGTACAGTGCGAGACAACTGGCAGCACTACTGGCACAGTAATATACCATTCCATTCCAAACATGAGTTCCATTCCTAACATGAGTTTTGGAATGGAAAACAAACTCAAGATGATGGATGGTGACTACACTTGGTGCATAAAAGACTTTCCTGATGGAGGTGAATGATTCACTCACAGAAGGAGAAGGGCATGTTTGGTCCAGGCACGAGTGCAAAGACGGCGGGCGACAGTCGCACAGCTCAGCCCATTCAAAGCACTGTTCACACGGGGAAATGTTCGGACAGCAGTCGCCGCATGCTAAAGAACAACGGTCCTTTGGGGAAAAAGAGACATGAATAAAATCAGCATGCTTTGATGATTTGATGCTTCTGGCAGACATTTCTTCTACTGTTTAGTGGACGTACTGGAGGGTAAACCAACCTAAACTCTGCCACACTGAGCTAAATTCAGCTAAAATATAATTGATTTCTGTTCATATTGGTGGTTGTTTGCCTTATGATGATCACCAACTGGAGGTTTACCCAACTTTTTATTTACACTACATCCCTGCTGGTAAGTTTAGTGCTAGCTGCTGTATCACTGACCACAACAACACGTTGTATAAACTGGTAAAGACAGGAGACAGTAGACAGGCCTCTCTGCTGTTGTAACTGAGCCAGCAGCACCAACCTTGAGGCAGAACCGGACCCACAGCGCCATCGCCAGGAAGACCATGTAAAGCCCAACAGTAATCATCACTACAGCTGGAAGAGGGAGGGCCAGGCCCCAAACAGGCAACACCTGAGGAGGAGAAGGTTCCACACAGCGTTGTATTTATTACAACAGTGTCTACCTGAGCGCACGCGGGCTAGAGAGCTACCAAATTAATGCTATCCACTGAAAAGGTCTTAACATGCAGCCGAATTATTTCTTACCACCGCTGTTTCTTCCGCAGAAGACATCTTTAATAATAAAAGGTCTCACATCTCTGGGAAGTCCTGGCAGGGACAGAAGCAGGTATAAAGCTTTAGGAGTTACGTTTACCTTTAAGTGATCAGTACACACCCCATGAAGAGCAGCGGCATTGGTTTCTCGCGCTGAGGTTTCAACCGTTTGTGTTCTGATTGCATTGGGTAGCTACTATTGCACCAGAAAGAGAATTAACATTAGTAACTCCTTTTCTTTTCCTCCTTTTCCTTACCTTGTGCGATAAGTGTCGGGGTTGGTAGACTTGGGTACAGTCATATTCTTCTTTTGCTCGCTAAGTCTAAGGTGTGCTGCCTGCAGTTAGCTACAATGTTTTTTGCTAGCTTAGCGCGTTAGCATCTGAATCATGAGCCGCAGCTACGTTGCCATGGAATCAGACGGGTCCCTGGAAGGATCAAACTGAATTGTGAAACGCCTAAATCACTTTTACCACACATAGTCGGACATCTAATGAAGATACGTACACTAAATACGTTGACTGTCATCACACTGGCTGTATCAGAACCTTTACTGAACGTTAATACCTTATTTTGAAAGCGTTATGATCATGTAGGGACTTTAATGGCCACTAAGTGGGGTCGTTGTCACTAGTTATGTTCTTGTAGCTGGGATGATAGTTATGTTTGTGCATCAACTCGTGTTATATGACACTTGCATCCTGTCCAACGGGTGTTCAGAGCAGGTTGATAATACATCAACAAAGGCAGAGGTCAAAACAGGTAATTGTGTTTCCACTGGTTAAACCTGAAGAACAATGCCTCTGATAGTAACTTAACTCTAACAAAGTCCTATTTTATAGAATGGCTGATGATTGTGATCAGCACAGATTGAAAGTCTCTAAACATTCCTCAGTGTCTTCCAAGTCAGCTTTAATGTTGGATGCTGAATATCAAGACTTATCAATACACTCAACTTCAAATAAAAACTAGTATTATCCTGTCCCATTCTCATCTTTTATGTAGTGGCCACACATCGGGCTAACAAGAAAACATTATTTGCTTATTTGTGCCCATACAAAGATCCATATAAATAGTTTAATTCCATTCTTGCTATGAGCCTATACATCAAGAATTGGTCATTGTAGTGCTAATGTGTAATGAAGATTAATTTATGCTGCTGTAAGGCCTTGAACCATGGCCTTGTAGAAATAACAGGGAAGCATGTAGTGGAAGTCCTGTTTTCATTAAAAACTGCCTAAGAAATCAAACTCCAGAGTGGTAGACTTACATAACCAATATGCCTCATTTTGATAATAAATGACCATATATTCTTCAATGTAGGCCTATTCATGATACATAATCTCAGCAGGTCAGCAAGTCAACATAGAGTGATTTCCATAATGCAACTGGCATGTATTTGGCTCATAAGGATAACTTTTGCTTTAATTGACACAAAAATGTTAGTGTTCTGCAGTAAATAATCAAAAGTCAAAGCTTTTTATATTGTCATATCACAGTGGTCATATAATCTGTAAAAATCTATTTGATGATTCAATATTTTGATGAAAAATACAATAAACTAATGATCAGCAGTGGCTTCAAAAATAAGACTGGGAAAGGAAATTATATAGAAAACAATTTAAGTAAATGCAGCTAAATCCATTTCAGCTCCACATGAAAATCGTACTGGGTCATAGGGTTATCGACAGTGCTGGGTAGTAACAAAATATTTGTAACGGCATTACATATTCTAAATACAAAACAATGTAGCTGTATTCTGTTAAAAAATATGCAACATATACGTATATTCTGATTACAAATACTTGTTGGGAAAATAGAAGACTACCGATGGAAATACTTTTAAAGTAAAAGCAAGAAAGTCAACGTCTAAATGTGTTACAGAAGAAAATACAAATCTGAATTGAATTTCCTGAACTTCCTGACGTTATCACTTTTTCTTATTTGTACCTTTATATCTCAAATATGGCAAGGTAATTATCATACGTTACTGAGTATGGGTAATCCCTTGGATTACGCTACTGATTACAGTTGATGAGTGGTGTAAATTCTCATTTCTGGGGTTGACAGGAAACTCCAGGAGTCCTTGAAGGGGTCCAGGGGGTTCCCAGCAACATGAAGAAGAGTTTCATTTCACTATGATTTAATTCTCTAGAAATTATCCTTTTCCTTACCCTAATCATTATTATTGAATGTGTAAGAATGACTATTGTAATAGGTTTTACTCTTCACTATCTTATCTCCCCACATACAATTTAGACAGTTCTACAGTTTAATACTAAATCAACAACAATAATCTTCCCATGCACTTTATCAAATCAACCAAATATGTGTCTATTTGGTTGACTTTGACATGAAAACATTTGAGAACTCCTAATATAAATAGTTATGCACTTCTCTACAAAATCATATCTAATGAAAATCTTCTCAAATGCAAGTTCCTGGGGCAAAATTTTATTACAGTGAAAAGGGGTCTGGTTTGAATAGTTATTGAATTTTAAGAGTGCTCAAATCTCGGGGGATGAGTAAGATCCTCCACACAAGTGATATCAAATAAAAAGCGCAGATTTTTTAAACTGGATTGTCAGTCCCTTTAATGTTGGTTCTAGGACTCCTGAAGAAAATGGGTGCAGTACAGTGCATGCCTCCTTTCTCTTCAACCATGGTTAATGAAATAATACCATATGATTCAGACGCTACATTAGACTGCATGTCCTATTGCTACAAATGCTCACCCTAAGTATTTACTTGTTAATGTATAATAGGGGTATTGGAGTGTGAAGGTACTACAATTCTACATCTTTTCTCTAAGTGCTTATCAGCTGAAATGTGAGACCTTGCAGAACACGCTTGGCATTTTTCCCACATGTATGACAGAGAAAGCTGAGAGTTGACAACTACAATAACACACTAAAACAGTTTTCTCACTACCAACTGCCCATTTCAGATCCCGATGCTCCTCAGATCCTGAAAACGTGTCCAAAGTTTATAAATGTTTGAACATTCCGTCATGTTTTTGCAGCTTTGGATTATTGCAGCTGTACATGAAAGTATTTATTAGGCACATACATGAGAGGGAAAGCTGGGAGATGATATTGCAGCTCAGCACAGAACGTCAGTCGGTTAATGTTTTAAAGGCTAGAGCCATTCACCATTTGATTCATTATTAGGCCGCAAAAATAAAACTGTAAGGCAGAACATGTTGGGTCACAGTATAACAAACAATTTAATGGAATCAACCAAACAAAGTGGCAAGTGGGAAACTCGTCATACACTTTCACATACTGTATATTATTATTTACAGAATGGTTTTATTTCATGACAATACCTGGCAAGAAGTTAAAGGGAAACTTATCATCATTAAAACCAACTAATTTTCCATTTATAGTGCAGCATGAGTATTTACAGGTTAAATAGGACAGTGTGTACCTTAAGTGCTATGTCATTACAGAGCAAATTACAGTACCCCTTCATTTGTATGAGATAGATGATTGACAGGACCACACCTCTCTGATGGTACAGTGGAACACTGTAACACCACGTTAAAGTGTTTTCTCACTACCAACTCATTTCAGATCCCGGTATTCCTCAGCTCCTTAAAATATGCTTGTTCATAAAACTGGAATACCCTCCACATGTAAAACAAATTCCAGAGATGCAATACGATTGAAAGTTCCTATAAGAAGGTCAGGAGGAGGCACATGGAGGAGACAAGGAAGAAAAAGAAGGGAGCGTGAAGAGGAGAGTTTCCGCTGGTGGTGGTGGTGGTGGTGGTGGTGGTGGTGGTGGTGGCGGTGGCGGTGGCGGTGGCGGTGGCGGTGGCGGCGGCGGCGGTGGCGGTGGCGGTGGCGGCGGTGGCGGTGGCGGTGGCGGTGGCGGTGGCGGTGGCGGTGGCGGCCGGGGTTGTGCCGTTTGTGGTGTTGTTGCCGCCGCTGGTGTTGGGAGCTGGAGACAAGAAGTTCCCCACTGCCTGTGCGAGGAAGGACTGAAAGCGGCTCATTCTGGTGAAGACCATCGGCGAAGAGCCGTTTGCTCGTGTTTGACTGCTGTCGACTGTTAAGACCGCTGCCTGGGTCCAAGAATCGCCCTGCTTACACATCAGAGGACCTCCAGCATCGCCCTGAATAGAACAGAACAGACAAGGTTGGTGTCTTTGCATGAACAAAGTTTCGGAAAGCCCACATTTAAGCCTTTTTAAGACCTTTTATAATACTTCCTGGATTTGGTTCTAAGACCAATTTAAAAACAAAGAAAAAAAAGTTGGCAAAACCAGCCCATTTCTGATTGAACATAGCTAATGAAAGTTGTGGAACACTAGTATAATTAAAAATAAATCTGTAATACATAAAATGTATGTATTACAGGTTATTTATTTACTGTATTTAAGACATTTTAATACTTTTTCAATGCCTAACATTTAGATAATTTAAGACTTTCTGACTTCATAAGGATCTGCCGATACCCTGCTGAAATGGAAAGACACACCAACAGGTGGTGGATAACACTTTGTACCTGCTGCAGTGTCACAGCTCCTGTACAAATGTTGTCACTCGATGACGCATTCCCACAATTCACCACGGAGGCCTGGAACTCCTGCAGAACCTGTTCCTCTGTGGTCAGGAGGAAACAAAAGGTAAATGGCTAGAAGTGAGACGCCTGCATCAGAACCAGATTGCAGCACACTAAAGGTGCACACAACATCTACCAAATTATTGGTGACAAAAACTTTTCACAATGGTCCAAATACAACAAGGTATGAAAAAATATAATAGCACATGTGATGTACACCATACTCACAATTCCATTGTTGCCTTTATCTAGATTGGAGTTTTAGTTAAACATTTCTTGGAGCCAGAGCTGCTCTGGAGGCAGAAATAATTTCATTGGTTGAGTTAAACCTCAATGGGCACAGCCAAAGAACCACAGTTTTCTGGCTAAGTAATGTTGCCAACTTGGCGACTTTATCACTAGATTTAGCAACTTTTCGACCCCCCCAGCGACTTAATTTCTCAAAAGCGACTAGCAACAAAATCTATCGACTTTTTCAGACCATGGGGAACAATGTCAATGTGTTGAATCCTGGAGAATATGGCGACAAATCGGTATGGCTGATACTCTTGCATGTAAATCTGCACTACTCGCTTATCTAATCTATTTTATGAGGTGTGATACTGGCCCATCATCTGCCGACTTTGATTGACTTTTTGAGCAGCCAAAAGCTACTTTCCTTGGAAGACAGTTTGCAACACAGTTAGACAGAATCCCAGTGAAAAAGGCAAGGCAAAGAGAGGAGGAAGCGAATATTATGAAGCCCTAGCACTCTGCTACCAACTGAAAAAATGCAATGTCAAGTTATTTAGGTTAGATAGTTAGCTAGTTGACCTTCCAAGTTCAAACTAGCCATACTAGCCAATAGCTATCTAGGTAAGCTAGTTAGCTAGCTGCTGACCTTGCATTAGTGTCATAGTCATGAATGAATGAAAAAATAAGTTATTGCCATTCATATTTTTTATTTATATTTAACTCAACCAATGAGATTATTGCTGCCTTGAGAGTGGCACTGCCTCCGAGAAATGTTTGTAGAACTAAAACTCTGTTAAAACTGGTTATGGACTCACCCCCTCCTTCTCCCGCGCCCCAGCCAGCTACCCAGCATGTGGTGCCAGTAGTGAAGGTTATTCCAGTATCCAGGCAGATCAGCTGGATGTAGTTAGACAGGGTGGGCAGGGTGGTCAGATGCAGAACTGCTACATTGGTCCCAGTCACGTTGCTCATAGTGATATTTGTCACAGTAAGTGTCACTTCAAAGGGGTTGGATCCATTTTGCTTCAAACGACCCAAGATCACAGTCCATTCAGAGGCATTGGGTGAACTGAGGGAGATAAAATGAACCAAGTGAGGGGCGCTCCACCTATTGAAACCTCTGAAAAAACTTTGACATAGGTCTAAGGTCTTTCAAACAGTCCCAGAAGACTTGTAATTTATTGGTTTCACTTTATCTTTGAAAAGAGCAATAGAGTATAGCTTGGCAAGTGCTGTTTAAGTCATTGACCAAGTCTACAGTATGACTTTGGCAGGCCTCAGTAATATTATGGTAAGTGGAGGTGGTGAAGACCTGACAGAAATTACATGCAAAATTGCAGTTAAAAGACTTATTTGCATGGGATTAATATCACCTGGGGACGTCCAGTGATTTGTAATGACTGCGGAGATCATCTGTGATTTTAATTTTGTGCAAATATGCCATGTCTGTAATTTGTAAAGTAAAAATTCCAAATTACCTTCCGTATTTTGGTGAAGACAGAGCTCCCCTGATAATACTGATCCTGTCCCAAAAGGGCTAGCATGGCTAAAACCACTGGAGATTTCACTGTGACTCCAGGTGTCTTACCTTGAGAAGCAGCTGGCACTGCTCAGCACGTAGTCCACTGCCACCAGAGTCCCGCCACACACATGAGTTCCATTCTTCTGTAAGCTGGCCATCCACGGCCACACGCCCGCTGTCGCCACCAAACTTCCTCCGCCAATACGTGGGTTCAAAGGGGCGTTGCCGCAGAACACAGCTGAAAAGCAACGGAAAAGATGGACAACGAAAGATTTAAACCTGCATTCTTGCACAGTTTGGAGGTTTTGCAACAATTACTTTCGTGATGTGGTATGACAGTCACTCACGGCTGGCTGTGGTAGTCGGGGGGGCGGTGCTTGGAGGTGGCGGCAGGCCAGGACAGGTGACGCTTAAGTCACTGTCAGTCCCAGTGGACCTGAAGGTAACAAAGCCCGGCCGGCTGCTGGAGATCTGGCTGTTGATCCAGGTCTGATACTGGGACACTCTGGCGTAGACCCCTGGGAACTCAGGCTGGGCGCAACCCTGACCAAAACTCACAATTCCAGACTGGATCCAGCGGCTGTCCTGTTTGCTCATCATCGGACCACCTGAATCCCCCTGTAGGGAAAGAAAGATTTGGTGTGTGTTAGCAGAACCGACGTTTGCAGGAGGTGAAATCCAAGGACAATGTGGGCGTTCAAATGATCACCTGGCACGAGTCCCTCCCTCCGGCACGTAACCCGGCACAGATCATGTTGCTTGTGATGGAGCCCACTCCGTAGTCGCAGTTACACTGTCGGTTCCCCACAATTGGCACTTCCACCTCCTGAAGGTCTTGTGGGGAAGGAAGTGGAACTAGGGAGACACAAATTCAGTTTGATGAATAACACTTATGGTGAGATACACTTTAAATCAAATGTGTGTAAAAATGTGTTCAATCACAGACAATTGACTATTGGCTTAAAGGGGTATTGATGCATCTATGACTTCTTTTGACCTCTACTGGTGACACGTAGGAATTGCAACTACATCAGCAAGTCTGGCACACCTCAATTATCAGTTTCCAAATACTGGCAGTTGCTCCCCTTTAAATCAAACAAGCAAACTAAATTAATTGCAATAGTTATAGCTTATGTCCACATTGTAATTTAATTACTGCATCATGAAATGCAGACGATGACTTGTCCAAAACAAATTGAATACAGAATTGAATAGCACAAACATCTCTTCAGTTTGGGAACAGAACTAAAGAAGTATTACAGACATCACAGGTCCCTTTTGCTCCCTTTTGCTCTCTGATGGCATTTTGGATCAGAGGATTGTGGGCGATATTCACCATTATGGCTGCTCTTGTTTTGGTGGGGGACAGTTATATGGGCATATGAGAAGTTAGTATAACTGCAGTCGCTTTTCTAGTGAGAATACAGACCCACAATAGCATCTAATCTGTTACATTACATATTCCAGTTTCCCATCTATGACCCCAGTGTGAATGCAGCTTTATTACCCACCACCGCTTCCAATGTTGCCCCAGCCGGTGACCCAGCTGTCAATGCCAGCAAAGAAGGTGCTCTCTGATGCTGCCAGGCAGGCCGGACGAATGAAGTCGGTGAAAGTCACTGGTGCGGAGAGCCTCAGAAGACAGATGTCATTGTTATTAGGGATGTTGTTGTAGTTGGGATGACGGATGATCTGTCTTAACGACCGAGACACCTCATTGGGGTTGGATCCTTGTTGACTCTGGCGACCCAGATAAACGAGATAGTTTGCTGTATTGGTGCTGAGGGAGAGAAATTTAAAAAAGACACGATAAGCAGGGCTGTAGTCAAGACCATCTCAGTTGAGTCCGTGTCAATTCCAAGTCCAGTGAAGTCAAGACAGAGACCAAATCGAGACCTATTCAAGACCAAGAAGTAGGCAAAAAACACCACTTCATTCTACAAAAACAGTGTGGATGGCTTTCCAAAATGTACAAATAATGATTAAAGAATTTCTTGAGGATGAACAGAGGTGTAGATGTATCTGCATTAGCTTTATACTATACCCTTCAATATCCAACTATATCAATGCCATAGAAATTTGAGGACAATTACATACACAAGTTTCTACATATGAAATCCCCAGTTTGTAGTACTGAGGAGAAAATGAACCAAACATCAATAAAATTCCTCATTTTTTATATTTTCAAATACAGAAATATTTTGAGATTCTTATACACAGAGACAAATTCCATCGATAACTCCTCACTTTGGGAAGCAGTGAGCAGCAGTCAGCACCCATTCATTGTTAATGAGAGATCCTCCACAGAAGTGTCTCCCAGATATATGCAGACTGGCCTGCCAGGGCCAGCTCCCTGGAGGGGCTGCCTCTCCTCCCACTATCCTGGTGTTCAGAGGAGGCTGACCGCACTCTAAGAGAGAGTAAAAAAAAACGTGTGACCATAATGGTGTGTGTTAGACTCAGTTTAGATGTTTCAGTGCCTCTGCTTGTTCTTTTAAGACTATTGGGATTCTGGCTCTGAGAGCAGTAGCCTACTCTTAACCGTATAATGAACCTGTCAAGACTCCTGTCCAACCACAGTCCCACCAAAGTGTTTCAAATGTGTCAGTTCTTAAGAGTCTTAAACACTCATCAGTTATGCTAACATGGGCAACCAATAGGAAATTAGTTGCTATCTGCTCAGAACTGGGAATGAGAAGGGAAGTAAACAAGGAAGGATTTTCTATAAACTAGAAAATAGAAACTTTGACTTACCTTCTAATTGTGAGCGAGACTCTGAAAAACAGAAAACAATAAGCACTTAAAATGAGAATTTTATAATAATGATTTATAATAATTTTGCAAAGCCTTCCCAAACAATAAAAAGGACAGTGTCGTTTCCAGCAGCACACAATACATGATAGATGTGTCAATAGTAGCATATCTGAAAAGTAACACAAGATATGTTGCTCCTCAGTAGACAAGAATGTGCTGAAAATAAACATCACATTATCACAGAGTTATGTTGTATAGCAGGGGTGGAACAACCAAAATACCCTAGTACAAGTAGTGCTACTTTGCTGAAATTTCACTCAGGCATTAGTAGTTGTGTAAAAATCTACTTATGTTAAAGTAAAAAGTAACTCATCTAAAATGTACCCAGAGTAAAAGTTTTTACAATGCAAAAAGGAGGAGAGGACAGTGATGTAATATTATATGTGTTTTATAGACAATGTTGAGCATTGTAAAATAAGAATTTGAAATTCATGTCATTATACGATTGGTCATTAAAATAACAGAGAAAATGCCAATCCCCATTATTCAATAATGTTACTTTATTGATGTTTGCAAACTACAAGGCTAACACAAACCAATACTGTAGCTGGATAGCTTTTTGGCTAATTTTAACTGAGCTCATTGATAATACAGCCGCCAATAGGGTGTAGGCTAACACCTGGAAACGTGTTCCCGGGAATTCCCACCCAAACTATTTAGTATGGCCGTTTTAATTAAAACATGTGCAACAGCTGCATACATGTGCCCGCAACACCAGCCTCTGTACGCAAAATCTCATCTTAATGGAATGTCTTTTTGAGAATGCCAAATTACTCGGTTTAATGAATTTTGTTTATGTTTATACAATAAAGGATTGTCAAATATCATTTCATGTGAGGCTGACATGGAGCAGACAGATCACAGCCAATGAACTTCGGAATTTGACATCCTTCCAGGTAGCTATAGCGGATTCATGCTGCGCATCTCAAGTTCATTCATTCATTCATTCATTCATTGATTTATTTTTGAACAGGGACAGTGAACATTAATTGACCCGAGGGTAAATGTGCCAGTGTTAGCCAACTGGCTAATTTTCAACTGTAGTCCCTGTGGCCAGATGTTATTAGCCAGAAACTACATATAAAAACACAACATGCAGTCATATGTACGGATGCAGATACAGTACAGATAGACAAACAGAACTGACAAACACACAAGCTGGCACACCAAGTAAGCAGCATGTAAGAGCAGGCAGCATTTTACATGCAAGCCAAAGCACCATAACATACAAATAATATTTATATTACATGCATTCTAATATTGATTAATCACATGGTTGGTGTACTTTTGTCATAATAATAACACTAAATACACTATAGGTGTCAGGGTATGGATATTGGAAACCCATAGATTTAATGCATATTTCTCCTTGTTTTATTTAGTCCTGCCAATTGAAAATGACCAATGCGTCTTGACTGGTAGCTTATGCCTTAAAAACAAGTCCAGTTTTCCCAGGACAACGTGCTTCTGTTCCCCGGATGGAAAATGTTGTATTTTCGGGAAAAGTAACTATTAATAACTTCCCTGTTACATAGTATGTGATGTTATCTTTTTAAGATTTATTTTAGGCATTTTATGCTTTATTGACAGAGATAGTGTGAGAGAGAGACAGGAAGGTATGGGAGAGCGAGAGGGGAGGACATGCAGCAAATGACTGCAGGCTGGATTCGAACCCGGGTCGCTGCGGGAAGGACTGAGCCTTACGCGCTCTACTGAGCCACCGGGGCGTCCCAGTGATGTTATCTTACTGGATTATCCGCTGATTGTTTAGCCACAGCTTCCATTTGATAAAACTGGTTTTACAGCTTGTCCAAGAAAGGTAATAACATGTTTTCATAACTCTAGCCTTGAATACCTGCATTGTCCAGAGTGGGGTTTTCTGGCCTGACAGGAAATAAGTTCCGCTTAAAAATCGCCAGTTTCCATGATGACTGTGTGTCACAAAGCAAGATCATTTTTAACATATCTGTGTGTCTTCTTCGGGACAACACGCATTGTGTTACTTTTCAACACCTGTTAATGACAATACATTTTAACACAACATATGTTGTTAAGTAACACAAATGTATGCAGTGTTAAAATGACTTGATAATTTCTCCAAAAAGTAACAATAGTTTGCCAACAATTATTCATGGAGAAAATGTTGACATTGTCCAGAGTTATAAATATTTGGGAACTGTGTTTGATAATAGATTGAGATTTAATGAGAATACAGAAGTTATTATAAAAAAAGCCCAGCCACGTTTGTATGGTCTATGCAAACTTAACTCTTTTGGAGTTGATAGGACAATACTGAAAACATACTATACATCATTTATTGAAAGCATTTTAACATTTTCTTCTATTTGTTGGTTTACATCCCTCAGTCAAAAAGACAGGAACCAACTGCAACGAGTTGTCAATATTAGTTCAAAAATTATTGGTGAAACACAGAGATGCCTTGCACAGTTGAACTCTAAACAGACCCTCAAGAAAGCATACGCTATTATTAATGATCCGTTACATGTCTTACACAAATCTTTTGTATTGATGCCTTCAGGAATGCGTCTCAGAAGCCCCACTTGCAGTACAAATAGGAGAAAATTTGGTTTTATCCCTGAGGCAATTCGACTGGTAAACAGTAAATGTAAAAGCGATGGTTCCCTCATTCAGCACCCCAATGTTAAAGAGATGCTTACCTGAGTCTGTACTTGCAACATGCAACATACATTTTAGCAGGTTTTCCTCTATTCTCTCTCTCTCACTTAAGATATTCTCCTCTTCACTGTAGCTGTGCATTTATGACTGGAGTTTGCATACAAAATACACACCCACTGTGTTACACCTGACAGCCCATGCAGGTTAAAAGTACTACATGGCTGAAGTCTCACATGGTGGAATCAACTGTCAATGGATAACTTATTAAATCAATCCTGATTCAAGTTCAGTGAGGAACAGCACTTCTAATGCCACATTTATGGATGCCACACTTCTTCTGGTGTAGTTCCTTGTTTGATTTCCTATGATTCATCAGAGCTGGGTAAACATCTTATAATATATTGTGTGTTTCCCAGTTTGAAAAGCACCAGTTCTTGGTTTGGTTTGCGGTGTTTTCACAGGAGTTTTGAAAGTGCCTTGCGAATTATAGCTAATGCAATTCAGTTAGAATTTGGCCCAAATATGCACCATTAATATGAAATATAGGCCTTGAGTGAACCATCAAGAAATATAACATATTAATTAAATAAATAATAATAAAATTCAAAAATGTATATCTATATATTTAAATATAATACATTAAATACATAAATATAATCAAGGATGATTTTGTCATATTCACCTCATCATCAAATGGGCATTAATCCACTCTGATAGCCAAAGATGCTAAATTGTATAGTCAGACATGTAGAGCCCCACATACAATATTGATATGATAACCCATTAATTAAAGGCTTTTATAATTTTAGTTTTTAGCTATTTTATTCTTGTGTAACCTGTTTTATTGTGTTATTCACATGAAGTTTATTATTTACAGAGGAAGAGGATTAGGGTCAGGATAAAAATGTATTATTATTTAATTTTATTTTTTGTTCTGAGATTAATCTCAGAATTCTGAGAATAAAGTCAGAATTCTAAAATTAATCTCAGAACAAAAAATAAAATTTTCACGTGGCCCTAATCCTCTTCTGCAATTATTATTATTATATTATCCCCAAAATGAAAAAAATTGCACCCTAACTGCCTAAAACAGTGAAATAAATCAATGAACTCATTTTACCATCTCTCACTGCCATAGATTCTGCTTGAGGTTAGTTTGCTGCAGTTTAACACTGAATGTACTGTGAAGGCAATAAGAGCCGTCCATCTGAACTTTAGCCTCTATACTCAGACACCACAGCCAGTGTGTTCTCCAGAGAAGCCTCTCAAACTATGGTCACCAAACCTAATAATCCTTCATTGATTCAGCTGTATACTGTAGGTAGGGTGGTGCAGAAGCTACTTACCGTGTGTCAGTAAAGTGAGCAGAGTTGCCACACACAGTAGTTTGCAGACAGCCATCATGGTAAGTCCATGCCACTGAAGCCACTCCGGTTTAAATAACCTCCTCTTCTCCTCCCTCGCACAAAAACAACACAACACAACCCACACAGACACACCTTTCTCTCTCTCTCTCTCTCTCTCTCTCTCCGCTCAACACACCTACCTGTTCCTACACACTTACCTGCAGTCAGCAGACACGCCTAGTGCCCCCAAGTCACCATTGCACATCAAGCAAGCCAACCTCTCGTAAACCACTGGAAGAGGTGAAACAATAACGTTGCCCATGGGTGCTAAGTGTTAAGTTAGTAGTTAGCTATCCACAGTCATCCAGGTCTGTTAATCTTAAACAGCAATGGAGAAGTGCAGAGTTGGGTTCGACCGATATGGGTTTTTGAAGGCCAATACAAATAGTTTTCGAAAATGTGACCATTTTCCCACCAAAAAATGACTAGGATTCACTGTTTCTGCCAGAATTGTATTCTTGTCAGGGTGGAAAAGCCTCTGAAACAGCATTTAGACCATCTTGAGACACTAAAAGTCCATTGAAACCCAGATCAATTGGCCCAACTGGCATACTGATGTATTGGTGTAACCTTTGCGCAGAGAGCTGTGGAAAGAAGTCATTTCCACTGTTTTATAACCAAAGACATATCCTATAGGAGGATAGGACCCATACGCATGTTTCTGCACAGCTATGTTTGATCCATGATTTCATGTCAAGGACCCCCATTGGATAGGATTTTTCCTAAGGGACCCCCATGTACTTAGATATGACTTGATAGAGAATTACGTAACTGTCTAGACTGTTGATGGGCAGGCAAAGGTATGGAGAGTGAAACCTATATGTACAAAATAGTCACCCACATACATTCTCTTGTTGTGTCTTACTCTTGTGTCTTCTGCTAGAAGGGGAAATAAAAGTAAATTAAAGTATTCCTCGTTTTTACCCTCAAGGACCCCTGGAGGTCCCTGAATCCCATTTTTGGGAACCGTTGTGCTAGTGGATAGGAGCAACACTGTTACACTTTGGTTTAATGGGCCCATATACGTTAGGCCTAGACAACATAGAGAGTAACACTACAGCAAACCAATTCCCTTGAACGCCGCAAGTCATGAAAATGGCCTTGTCCCGCCATTTAGTCGCCAATGGCCATCAGCGCATGCATCTCCACAGCGGACCACACAGCACTCAGTAGTGCTGGGATTAAGCGTGAATCGCAATTACACAAGAGTGGAATGAGGCAAACAAGCTCACTTGGCAGCATTCCTGCCTCGCTGCAGGAGGCTGCTCGGACTTGGCACCCTCTCTTGTCTCGCAACTGTTTAAAGAAGTACTCAAGTGTCAAAACAACACAATGCAGCACTTTAAAAGATCTTTGATTTAGCAAGCAGTGGAGGTTTATGAATTCGAAAGGTCTGTGAAATTCCAACAATGGTATTCCCGACGAACTTCTGGCCTTACACATGGAAACTTTGTATGAGAGAAACAGGTTTCCGACAAACTTCTGGCCTTAAGGCCAGTTCACATGCCGCGTCTTTTTTCGCCTCGTGTTTTCCAAGCGTTTTAGAGCGCTGCATGTGAACCGGCCCTTACACATGGAAACTTTGTACGAGAGTAACAGGTTTCCGTATTGTCAAAACATCATACAGTTCTAGGAAAAAATGTGCTGCAGATCAATGTCATCGATGACTGGACAGAACTGAGGCTTGGGGTGTGGCTGCAGGAAACTTATTATCCATTTTCCAGTCAACGCTGTTCCTGAACTGACAATATGATCTGCATAATGGCTTCTGAGCAATAAGCCCTCAGGGTAGACTTATTAGTCGCTTAGGCACAAACTTGTTATATCGCTCCAGACATCCCATTGGGGTGGGAAGTGGAAGCTCACCAAATGAACACCAGCCATGTCAGTCTATTTTATTAGATAGTCTCAAGTGTTTGGATTGTGTGGAAGGGACCACATGTGAAAATTTTATTCAAGTTCTGAGATTAACCTCAGAATTCTACGAATAGTAGTCAGAATTCTGAGCATAACGTCATAATTTTGAGGTTCTGAGAATAAAGTCAGAATTCTGAGATTCTGAGAATAAAGTCAGAACTCAGAATTCTGACTTTATGCTTAGAATTCTGACTTAAATCTCAGAATCTCAGAATTCTGACTTAAATCTCAGGATTCTGACTTTAAACTCAGAATTCTGAATTTATTCTCCGAATTCTGACTTTAAACTCAGAACTCGTACATTTTCCACGTGGCCCTAATCCTCTTCCGTAGAATTGAGACTAGTGGATTGAAGAACCTGTGAAATGAAGGCCCAGTTTAAAGAGGAGTTCACCTGAAGCAACAACTATTATCACTAGGATACTGAACAGGGCCAAATTCTATTCTAGTTATTTACTTCATGAAGTATCCCATCTATGACTGTATCAGTTCTTCCACAATGGTTTCCAAAAATACATAGGACCATGAAGAGAGTGTAATCGTGGGTTCTTCCGCTAAGGGCAAACAGGACCTACCTGTTTATGTGGCCTCAGACATTCAGACAAAGTTCAGTGAACAAGGAAGTCGACTTTGTTGGAGAAAATATTTGAATGTACTGGTATTCAGAAGTGCACAGTCATACTCACAGCACCAGGAAACGACTTCAAGAAACTTCAACAAACTCCTGGGGTCAGATGTATCAAACTGTGGGGATTCAAAACTAAAACTCTGTGTATGTACAAAATGAGAAACATGCATACACTGTTTTCTTCAGATGTTCATGCATCGTTCAGTTTTATAAATCTCAATCATTGTGGAACTGTGCGCATGTGCACTGGCCTACTGCCCGCGATTAGTCATAACTGGATGTCGACACACCTCTATTTAACCTGGTTTGTCTGGCCCATCATCATGGGACAAAAACTGGCTCTCTCCATTGTATCATTACGCACCGATATATATTATGAGCCATAACAGTCTATTAATTGATTACACATGAGTAGGTCTTATTCATGATCCGATATGTACGTTATTGTTATTCCCATATTACTGTACGTTTTGGATGACAATATGTAAACCTGAGTGCTAGAATAAAAATCATACTTGTAGAAAAAGGATGTTAACGCACACATCTATTAATGTCACATGAAACTCTATTGATTGTGATGAAAAGATAAAGGCTCCATTAAAATGTCATCCCTCTTTAATCAAATTAATTCTCTAGAAATATGCGAGTGCTTCTCATGTGTTGTAATGTCATGTCTGATAATCCTTACTTAATTCTGTTGTTTTGTTGTTTTTCTTTCTTTATTAGTGAATAGCATTTTTAAGTGGTCTGTCAAAGATATTGTATCCCTTATATTTTTTGTTATTCTAAACTGCTAACTTCTTTAATGTTAAAATCAATAAAAAACAGGTTCTAAAAAAAAAAAAAAAAAAAGCATCCAAATTCCTTCTTTGCCACATTGCTCTGTCACACTCAGCTGACTCATAAGGAAATAGAAATTTCTGTGTGGAAAGTGACGTATGCATTCTTTTGTGTGTAATCGTCATTTATACATCTGGCCCGGTTGGATGAACTAGTGAGTGTTCATCCATGCTTCACGCTTATGACAGTGAAAAGTGCACAACATAAACAAAAGGGAAATTAGATGTGGATGACACAGAGTTGAGACTTTATGTCCTGCTCAGACATTTATCCAGAGACACAACAGACTATAATGAATTGTGAAGACAGGTGGGTTAAACTGTAAAATTGCTTTGAAAAGAACATCCACAAATTCTTGTCTCTCAATGACAGAAACCACAAAACCTGCGATGCCATCCAAAGACAAAACAAGTTTTTGGAGCGCCTATTGACACTGAATGGGAGAAACCCTTTGTCAATGTTTGAGCATTTACACTCCAAATAGCTGAAACAGCCCTGAACAAACCCGCATGGGAATGCCTGACCTCATACTACCCACTCAAGAGAAAACCTTTTGGAGGATTAAGGTAGAAAACATCACAAATCTTTTTTTGGAAGCGGTTTCATATTGGCACATAGATAAATTAACAGAATTAACAGCTTTGGCCTCCATGTAACTCATAAGGGCTTTGTTTACATGTCAAATCTTCCTTTGTCTGTCTTCCTTGTCGGGTTTGACTGATGTGGGTTTATGAAGGCCAATACCGATATATTTTGGATCGAAGCTACCACTAGCCGATATTTTGTGTCAATATCTTTAAATTTGACCCTTTTTTGACCCAGACCTCAGTGCTTCCCCCAGAATTTTATTCTTCAGTGTGGAAAAGCCTCTGAAACGGCATCAGTGTTTGACCTACAAATCAAACTGCATCAGTATGCCAAGTTCAGCCACTGAATGGGAGTGGTTCAACATCTTAGCTGTCAGATAATCAAAATTAATGAGTTTTTCCAAAGGTGGACGATAAACACTTCAGGTCAGCCGACTGTTGACGTCAAGGTAACTGTGCCAGCACCATTAACCAGATAATATTGACCGGGAATAACAAAATCACGTGTATGACACTTTGATTTACAAAAGCAGATTTCATGCTTCATTTAAGGTACTTGCTGGCTTCTGAGAATTAAAACTTGTCCCCTCACTACGTTTCCAGAGCCTAAATCTTCTCCAAATGCCCGAACTTCACACAAACCTAGAAAATGTCTGAGAGGATTGAACTTTTGCATGCACACGCTATAGTTTGACAGATAATTTGCTGTGTTGAAACAATGCGGAATCACAACTGTGGCCATGATTGCGGTAGTGACACTTGAGCTTCAAGTATCAACTTACCACCAAATATTTGAAAGATCACATTCAAACTGAGGGTGTATCCTGCTCTGCACAAGACGATACAGTCAAACTCAATGAGGACTCCAGACTCGCTGTTTGGTCTCACAAACACTTTCATTTGAAAACCAACAGATACACAATACAAAAACGACTCAAGAGTAATAAATACACCAGCAAGAGCTGTCAATCAAAGAAAAACTCAATCTTAAGAACATCTTTTGAGACATGGAGAGGAGGATAGGGGAGTGTGGTTGTGTTGGACTGTGTGTAGATGTGAGTGAAGTGCGAGTAAAATAAACAAGAGTAAAGAGAGAGCGAGGGGGGAGTGGAAAAAACAAGGATAGTCACATTTTTCTACACAGTTAACCAAGAGGGTCAAAGTAACAGCTTCTAACAGTTGTTGTATAAAAGATGTTGGTTGTGCTGGGGTGCTGGGCCCAGTGTGGACAGGGATACACAGGCTGGTCCTAGTGGGGAGGGGGGCTTTGGGCCTGGAGGATGGTTTAGTAGGGTCTGTCTCGCCGCTCCTGTCTGTGGTCACCCCTGGAAGAAACACACGTGGATTTCATTAGCTATCAGCATCCACCCAAAGAGCAGTATCGACATTACAGCGTGTGTGTGTTTTGTAGGGTTAGACTGATCGGAATGATATTGGCCTTTTATTAAATATCAGATATCAACCAGCCATATCATCCACCTCTGATATGATGCAGGTTCCTCCCTGACTACATATACTGTAGAAAGTAGGGCTGCACGATATATCGTTTCAGCATCGTCATCGCGATGTGCACATGCGCAATAGTCACATCGCAGGACGTGCGATGTCAAGTAAGGCAAATTAACTCAAACACATCATGCTACAACTTTTTTGCTGCTTGATACAAAAGGAAAACTCGCACGGTTCTCATTTTCCATGACTAATCTACAAGAGAAGTCTGTCTGATATAACATAATTTACTCCGAACTTCTTGGATACACGGAGTTTGTTGCTAGTGAGTGACATGCAGGCTCTGCATGCACAGCGAACCACCAATCACAATCATTCTTGATCAGTTTATCAAACAACCAAAGCAGGCCCCGTCCCCGCTAGTCGTCGACCACAACCTGAAAATGAGCGAGGAACAGGAGAAAAACACCAAAAAGGAAGATTTGGTTGCAAAAAGAAAAGCAACGTCAGTTGTATGGAATTATTTCGGCTACAAAAAGGATGATGTTGACCAAAAACAGGTACTTTGTCGACAGTGCCTTGCAATGTTGCCACAACACGAGGCAACACGACTAATTTGTTTGATCATTTAAATCGGCACCACAAAGCTCTGTATGACGAGTGCAAAGCCAGATCTGAATGCCATCCAAAGCAAAAAACTATTTCGGATGCCTTTGCCAGTGTTACACCATATGAGAAAGGTTCCAAACGGCAGAGAGAAATCACTGATGCGATAACTTTTAACCTTGCAAAAGACATGGTACCAATTAACACAGTTACCAAAGAGGGTTTTAAAAACATGATCCGGTCGCTTGACAAGCGGTATGTAATACCATCACGCACCTATTTTTCTCAAGTTGCCATCCCAGAACTGTACGAGAAATGCAAGGCACAAGTTGAAACAGAGCTGTCACAAGTGGAATATTATGCAGCTACAACGGACTTGTGATCCAGCCGGACAACGGAGCCCTACATAAGTCTGACCGTCCACTTTATTAATGAGGACTTCGCAACGGGGATGAGAGAAGCGGTGGCTGCTTGGGGCCTAGATGAGAGAAGTCAAGTCTGCATAACAACAGACAATGCGCCGAACATGGTGAAGGCTGCCGCCCTGAACAAGTGGAGCAGGCTGCAGTGCTTTGGCCACAGACTGCATCTTGCAGTTGGTAAGTTATGCCCATGCTATATTTACTATGCTGTGTTACTTAACAACCTGTCCTGAAATACATACGTTTACAAACAGTTTTCTTAAGTTTAATCAGTTTCATAAATGTTAGTTTTATAAGCAATTAATTGTTAAAGGTACACCAATTTCAAACTGGAGGGCACACCACTAATGTAAAACTCATGAGACACAAGTTATATTCTTTGAGAATGAATGGGTTTTCATAGATCTTTAAAACATGTAAAGAAAGCATGCAGAAACTATACATTTCATCTTTAAATAACCTATAGTTTAATCAGTTGCAGAAACATAGTTTTATGAGCACTTTATATTTCAAAATATAAATGTGTATAATATTTAATGTGTACTTTGTTTTGTTTTTGTTTTTTCCCTTAGAAAATGCAGTGAAAAAGGATGGACGCATCGACCGTGCTGCAGGTGTCTGCAAGAAGCTGGTGGGTCACTTCTCTCACAGCTGGAAGGCCAGAGGTGCTCTTGAAAAAGCCCAGAAGGAACTCAATCTACCATCACATTCCCTCGTATCAGAATGCCAAACAAGATGGGGTTCCAGACAGATGATGATCAGCAGGATACTAGAACAGCAGAAGGCTTTAACTCAGGTCCTGTCTGCGGACAAGAAGGTGCGGCATCTAATTCCAACCTGGCAAGATACAGATGTCCTGGAATCTGTCAGCAAGTCACTGGGCCCACTGCTGGACTTCACAGATGCACTTTCAGGGGAAGACTACGTTAGTGTCTCCTATGTGAAGCCAGTTCTTCACCTCTTCAACACTTCAATGCTGCTAATGCAAGAGGAAGACACAAACCTGACCAAGAAGTTGAACAACGAGATGTTGGACTACATCAACGAGAAATATAAAGATGAAGCTACTCAGGAGCTGCTAGATATGGCATCTTGTTTGGACCCCCAGTTCAAGATGGACTTCATCAGTGCAGACAACAAGCCCCAAGTCAAGGCCAGAGTGACATCAGAGATGATGGAATGCCAGGAGACATCAAGCTGCAGCACTGAAGTGGAGCCCAAAGTTGCTGACACGTCCCAGGCAAAGAAAGCCAAGAAGTCCTTGGGAAGTTTCTTTAAACAGAGCAGAGCTGCAGCAAAGGGTGATTCCTCTCTGACCCTTAAGGATGCTGTGGAAGCAGAGTTAAACAACTACCTGCTAACACCTTCCACAGACAAAGAGGAAAATCCACTTGCATGGTGGAAAACACACAAAGTAAGCTTTCCACGACTCGCCAAGCTTGCTCGCAGGTATCTATGCATTCCTGCTACAAGCTCCCCCTCAGAGAGGCTTTTCAGTGCAAGTGGCAACATCATCACTTGCCAACGTTCTTGTCTCAAGCCTGCAATGGTGGATAGACTGTAGGGCTGCACGATATTGGAAAAAACTGACATTGCAATATTTTTTTTTTTCTGCGATATATATTGCGATATGAAAAGATCCAGGAATTTTCACCAAATGACTTGAATAGCTCTATCAAGCCTTGCCCCTTTAAGAAGGTGGCCTTGTGGGTAACCTGCGCGGGTGACGTAGTAGGAAGTGAGTGTGTTTTTGTTTTTAGCTGCAGCCAGAGTGAGTTGCAGGATGCTAAGTGAGTAAAGTTAGCATAGTTAGCGGGAAAAGAGCTTAGAGCGTCACCGAGAGGCCGTGCATTATGTTCGCTGCTGTACCGAAATAAAGTGCCAGTTCTCCACTGCAGAGTTGGTCCGGACTCTTAGTAAAAAGCTTGTTACCAGCTACGAGCCAGGCTAAGCTAAAATAGGCTAGCACAACACCAGAGGCTTCCCAACTACGGTTCGGAGCCGCGAAAGCTGGAAAGGTAACATGCGCTACTCTTACAACAAACCCTTAAATCAGAGTAAATTATGTTAAACTTAAATTAAATTGTAACTAACTATAACTAATTATAACTTAAATTAGTAATGGAAAATGAGAACCGTGCGAGTTTTCCTTTTGTATCAAGCAGCAAAAAAGTTGTAGCATGACATGTTTGAGTTAATTTGCCTTACTTGACATCGCACGTCCTGCGATGTGACTATTGCGCATGCGCACATCGCGATGACGATGCTGAAACGATATATCGTGCAGCCCTAATAGACTGGTATTCTTGGCCAAAAACCTCTAAGCTTGAGTGAGCAATGCATACAGATGCTTAAAAAGTCAAATTATTATATTTGACTAAATTATGCAAGGTACTGGTAATCTGCTAGGTACTCTGTTAAGAAAGAAACCAGATTTTATACAACTGAAAAGTTTCATTTCATCTTTATTTGTTTAGCCATGATGACCAACACTTTGTTTTACTTTGGCACTGTTGCTAAGAAAAGTTGATTTTAAAAAAGGTTTGTGAAACAAAATGGTTCTGTGTTGATATTTGTTATTTATTACAAGTTGATATTGTTATTTATTACAAGTTCAATTTAGCTTATTACAAGTTATTTGTTTTATAACAAATTATATTTATTTTAAGTTGTATTTTTGTAAACCACTCAGGGGGCTGGTGTATAGCTGCTCTTTTATTTTTATAATTTTGTTTAAAAGATGTTTACTACTTTGCTATTTACAAAAAAGAGGTTTTAACTGTGGAATAAAATGTTAAATGACCTATTTTGTCATTTTGTTAATTCCCTAATGTGATAATGAAGCTTCCTTAGTTTAATGCTCTGTTTTAACCTGGAGTACAGAGATATAGCCTCCTGTAATCTCCTGGATCCCTTCTAGACACCACCCTTCTTCTTCATTCACAGATGAGCCCCCTTATTTTAGGGTAAGCAACATGCATTATTAATATCATGACATGTTAGATCATTGACTTTAGCCTGGATTGATAGAAGAGTATTATATGAATACAATGGTGTCATGGTGAGTCAACCAGTGTATTAAACTACCTAATTTCTCCCTCCAAAATCACTTCAGAAGAGTAGTCACAGCGCTCACCTGCTTTTGTGTTTGGTGCGTTGAAACCAATTGTATAGCATTAAAGTTCAAGAAAGGATGGTTCGCACTCAAAAAAAAGTCTTCCGAGTAAAAAGTCATTTTTCAGCTTTTTTTTAATTATTATTTTTATTTTCTATGCAGATGCACTCCCCTACAAAATCACCCCAATCATTCAATTCATATCGCAATATATATCGCAGAAAAAAAAAATTTGCAATGTCAGTTTTTTCCAATATCGTGCAGCCCTAGTAGAAAGTCTTTAAAACCTTTTATTCTCTTTGCACATTTTATTCATTCATTTAACTTCATTCAATAATTTTTCTGGAAATTAATTCTTAATTTAAAGGCAGTAATGCATCACCCTGCCTTAAAGAGCTGCAAAATCATAAAAGAGGTCTGGGTCTCAATAGAAAGTTTTAGTGTCCCATGATGGTCTAAAATGTTGTTTCAGATGCTTTATTCTTCTGACAAGAATCAAATTCTATTGGAAACACTGAATACTCGCAATCTTTTGGGCATGAAAATGGTCACATTTTCTGAATGTATTGAATATCTGCGCAAAATATGTGCGCAGATCGGGAGTTCAACACAAGAACACTGGTATTAATCCTAAAAACCCATATCAGTCACACCCTAGTGTTTTGTTTTGAGTGTATCTGACCTTCCATCCATCTTGCCAGGGCCGTATCCTCCCCTGTCACCTCCTCGGCCGCCTCTGAAGCCCCCCCGGTCGCCGCCTCGGCCCCTGAAACCGCCGCGCTCAAATCCCCCACGGCTGCGCTCTCCTCCGAAACCTCCTGACAGCAGAGCAAGAAGTTTTGTGAAAATTTTGTTTTTTAAACTGTTGACAGATAATGTCTGCTTTGACCTGGGGGGCACACATGGCAGACACAACTAGCCTGCAGTCAATTCTTGTTGTACAATGTGACACTCTGGGTTAAGTGCTGCCTTACTCGACAGCACAGTGATGGTGGTTAAAATCTGGAGACAGTGACTTCAACAATTTGTTACTAGAGCACTTGCAGCCAAATTTGTCCCAATTATGTAGGGAGCGACTAACACGGTGAATCCAGGAGCACTGTGGAGCTATGCATCCATGGATTGCTTTAGGAGTGAATAGGATTAACTAGCCCAGTAATTCACACGTTATTATACAGTATTTTGCATCTGTTATTGTTAACAACTTAAATGTGAGTACAGATCCACTGCAGGAAGCCCAGAAACTGTCAATCACATGAAAGTGGATATATCCGTCTGAGATTAGAAAGGTTACTTAACTTCTGTACCTCACTAACAGTGTAGTAAATAAAACAAATAACTTAATAAATAAATAACTTGCATCTTGCATCATAAAATGTGTTAGCTTCTAACCTCTTTCCATAGGGGGCATCCCACCAGCGCCCTCAGGTTTAGGAGCCTTGCACTGGTTACACTCATTACGCCATGAAAAGTTCAAGTTGCCGCAATCGCTGAGGAGAGATGTGGACAGAGGACAGTCACAATAAACAACCACGAGAAAATAACATCTATGTGAATTCTATCTCTCTCACACACACTTCACTATTCTGGTATGGACCTCTCATTAATTACATTCATTCCCTAGCCCCCAACTCTAATTTAAGGCTAATCCTAATTCTACCCTCACCCTAAACCCAAGTCCTAACCCTAAACTAACCTTAAACCTACTAAACTAACCTAACATAAACCTAATCCTAATTCTAATCTTAGCCCTAAACCCAAGTACTAGGCCTAATCCTCAACTAGCCTCTTGAAGAAGTGAGGAGCGGCCAAAATGACGTCACTCAGAAGGTCTAAAACTCAAACTGCTTCTAACAAGGATAAAAAAAAAAAAAGACTACACACATGCACAGATAACAAATCCTGACTCACGGGTTTGAACACTTCCAGTCTCCAGCTCTCTGCTGTCCACCTCCACCTCCTCCTCCTCCTCCACCTCCACCTCCTCCTCCTCCTCCACCTCCACCTCCTCCTCCCCCGTTTCCTGCTGGGAAGCCTCCTCCTCTGCCCCCTCCGAACCCGCCACGACCCATCGGCCCTACACAGTGCACGGAAAGAGCAAATAACCAAACCAGTGAGATCTGCTGTTTGTGTCATCGTCTACCGCTATGATGGATGACCTTGACTCTTAGCACACCTAGTACCAGAGGCAAGTGACAGCTCATTCATTTTATGACGTGACGTAGTTGAAAGCTAGCACACTCCTGCTATTCAAACCATTTCTTTATTCTACATACTTTCACTTACAGACTCTTTGGCCTTTGCATGTGATTATATAAGAGCTGATGTCAATCTCCATTGGCTTCTAATTGCTAACAGGACGGTACTGCAAATTTTGACATACCAATATGAGAGCGTCTTTTTTTTTTAAACCACAGATTGTCATGCTAATAATCAATAAGACAGGGTTCTAAAAATCATGAAACTTCCCTTCCAAAAAATGGAAACCAAATGTAAGCAATGAAAGTGAAAAAAGCCAGGAAAAAACTGGCATGCTGCAACTCACCTCCTCGTCCTCGACCACCTCTCATGCCGCCCCTGCCTCCAAAGTCAGCTCTGCGGGTGGCAAAGGAAACCTTAATGGGATTTCCATTGAAGTCTTTCCCTGTTAAGGATAGACAGAGATCAAAAGTCATAAGGAGCTGTAATCTTATCTGAGGCAAGAAAAAAAAACTCACCTTAAATTACACAGTGGACGAAGCTGAGGACTCTGGACAAGCACTGAATGTGATGCAATGCGAGAAAAATGATGGAATAGTTTGCACAAATTTTGCTCAAATGTAAATCGATTATGCATTATGCACCACATTAGTGTCCAAGTTAAATTGGATGGCTATGCAAATTTTCTCCTAGATGGAATAAATGATGAGAAATGAAAAAAGGCTGAACTGTAGTGTAGATGATACAGGCAAAAAAAAGTGTACAAAAATCAAACAGCTCAAAACAATGTTTTTCTGAACTTATACTATGATGTTTGGACTCTTCACCCTACATTCGAGGGCTTAATATTTTAAGTGACATGTCTTAGCTACAAGGTGATGTGCTAGGTTGTTATGGCAGCATCAATACAAAGTTCTGCCAATTTATCTTAGTGTTCTACTGATTTTGACAGCCAAGTTCTCCCAGTAAGAACCAGAAAGACTTTCAACAGTCACATTTCATTACTGCGTCGCTGTTCTTATTGCTACCTTGTCAAACACAATAATCAGTTACACTGCTCTTTTCACAAAGCTTTCATTTTGTACATCTACTGACAGGAGTTGAATGAGACTGAGACTGATTGAAGACAAAACACTTACCATCAAACCAGTCAATGGCAGCCTTAGCTGAGGGAGGGTCATCGAAGGAAACTGTGGCCTCTCCCTTCAGCTTCCCCGTCTCTCTGTCTGTGTACAGGTTGATCATGGGCAGACCTGTCTTCTTATTTACCTGAGAGGATGGAAGAGAAGGAAGAGACAAGGACAAATGCAGGGGTTTGGTTATATCACATAAAAGGGAAATGGTGTGAGAAAAACAAAAATGGATAATCCGGTAGCAAAAAAATACAATAGTCAGCTGGCTTAATCTTTAAAGCAGAACAGAGCCAAGCCATAGTTTGTTGGGATCATCACCATTACTTTATACATCCTATATCCCAGGAACACTACTCTGTCTGTACTCGGTTTTGGAACGAAAACTGTCCATCCATAGTCCTCTCAAGCGTGACATCATTTTTCGGCCCGAATAACGTGAAAATGAATAGAGGTGTAAAATGATTGCCTTTAACTACGTCCAATGCCAATACTGACTATTTTTGCTTTCAGCAGTCCCTCTATTATGCATTTCTTTATTTGTTGATGTGGATTCTAATGGGTTTTGAAGCTGCAATTAAAAAAAATAAAAAATAAAAAAAAATAAAAAAAAATCGCTAGCTCACTTATCTTAATATTCCAGCATTTCATGACTTTGTGAAACGAGGAAAACAGACCGTAAGGAGGAAAGCACAACATTCATCCCATGGTTGTCAGCAAAGTATTTAAAAGAAAATCAGTAATGTTAAAATGTGTAATAACTTCATCTTATGTCATTTCACCCTTTTCAAGAATTGGCAAACATTTTCATTTTCGCCATAAGCAAAAAATTATTGGATCCGGATATAATCCAAAAGCACCGAAATGACAACAACACTTGAGGACTATTGGAGTTTCAAGACACTCCCAATTTCTAGATATCTCTGTTGGATCTCTGCTCTGATTAGCTCAATTGTGAAAAAGTGACTGTGCCAGTTAATGTCGTTGCAACTCTTTGGTAGCCAATAGAGGTTGATACAAGTCATAAATTACTTAATGCCCCTTTAAATCTTATAGATGTCCAAAGGCCACAGAAATGTCCCCATGGTGTGGCGTATTAGAGGTACCTTGATGATCCCGATCTGCTTAAAAAAGTCTGCCACTGAGTCAACAGTGTAGTCATCTCCCAGGCCTTGCACGAAGATGGTGTTATTGTCAGAGTTATCCTGGTCTTGCACTGTTGGAAGATAATATGAAGAGGTGTTAGAGTGGGCAACAAGACATTGGACACCTCAACCCTTAAACCTCACGGTTATGTCATTTTTTGGCCTACACTGTGTGCGACCAGCACTAGTCCTAAGCAATATGAACTGTGATTCCTCTCATGAATCTCAAGATGCGCATAAGTGGTATTACTGGAAAAATTATGTGGTATCTTTTGTTTGTATCATGTTCTCTGTAAGTCAGATGAACATAGTGATCAGTGGAGCTCTTAGAAATCCCCTTCCTGCTGCTACCTCACCTAGTTTTGCCAATATTTTCAGGGTAATGGTGGCCTGAAAGGTAAGAATGTCACAGACAAGCTGATGTTGTGACAAATATTACTTGACTCAGTTATTTCCTTAACATTACAACTACAGGCTAGAACTACAGGCTCTCAGGCTGACTGATAGAGCTTTAGATCAACGAGGAACCACTGAATTAGCTTGGTAAGAAACGCAAAGTCTGACTACTACCTGAGCTCTCTTTCAAACTGCAACGTGTGAGTTCTTTGAAAAGCAATCCCACCACCTCTCTCCCCTCCCAGATTAACTGTGAAAATGGTCTTATCACAAACAAAACAGGTATGTGTGAAGCTTTTAGCCGTCACGTCATCTCCTCTAGGTATTTATTTGAAAGGCTGTCTACTACTCTAGCCCTTGTAGTAAGAACTTCCTCCACTCCATTCTTCTGTCCTGGCTATAAATTCTCTTTTAGCTTACCTCAAGCAGCAGCCCTAAGGTATGGAAAGCCGTGCAGGTTTTCCCCCTGCATAAAAAGTAGCAATGCCAGTGGTTTAAAGAACTATCATCCTATTTCCAAGCTTTCCTGTCTTGCAATCTTAGCCAGGCCATCACTAAATTGCAGTCTGCCTTTGATACTTTTCAAATATCCCTAATTAATCATTAACTTTTCCCAATCTCTGATAAACCTAAACGTATGCTATTTTCAAAGTGTCACTCTGTGAACACCTCTAATATTGGTATTCACACTCTTCATGGGACCCTAACTGAAACTGTAGAATCTTATAAATACTTAGTAAACTTTCCTTATATCCCATGCAGAACACCTGTCTCACAAGTTGAACATTTTCAAAGTTTGCTTTTCTATGGCTAATAGGAAAATTATCTAGAAAATATCTGCAAGCAAGTCTGCTTTTAATCATAGAGACACTCTGTATTCACATGCTGCCCCTTCCATGTTAAAACCACTTGATGCAGTGCATCACAGCACCCTGTGTTTTATTACTGGTAATAAATTTCACACTCACCATTGTGTCCTATATAGAAAAAGTTTTTTTTTTAACAAAAAATGCACTATATTCCACATGTAAATACCAAGCTCCGCAAAACTGGTTTTCAATACTATGCCCCTTATAAATGGAACAATTTGCAGAAGTCTTTGAAATTAGAATTGCTTGTTTCTGTAGAAAATTTTAAATTCTTAAACTTTGATTTTCTTAACGTCTGTAACGGTTTCCTCTGATCTATCTTTGTCTGTGTGGCAATACATGAATGAACTGTACTTGAATGTCTTTTTTGTAACTGTATTGTTGTTAGCAGGTCTCTCTCTCGAGAAAGATCTTAAATAAAGAAATTATTATTATTTATATGAAAATGTCATAGATTATTACTTGATTACTATGCGTTACAAATGTTATGATTAACCTCAAACTATCCTCAATCCTTCGAAACTGCAAAATGAAAAGATCAACATTTGCTGGAGCGGGGTTGTCCTGGTGGCTCGGTTGCCAAAGGTACATACCATGTGTGACTTCCTGGGTTTGAATTCCACGCGATCCCCCTCTCTCTCCCAATCTTTCTGGTCTCTCTACTTTTGAACTGTTTAATAAAGGCAAAAATGTGGGGGAAAAAAGACACTTACTGGAGCTGTGTCCTCCATGCCCATGTCCCTGGTCTCTTGGTCCTGAAGGGGGCAAGAGAGAGATTTCAGTTGGGGAAAAGAACAGTGATGACACACACACACCCACACACACACCACTCTCCCACAAAGTATACATTCATAGACTATTTCATGCACTCCAAATGCCAACCAAAACTGCTACATCATTCCGCTTACAATGTCTCTGTATGTAGTGCACGGTTGCTTACCATGACTCATTCATGTGCCACAAGTTACCGAAATACTCAGTTTACAGTCCTAATCTTTCAACCATGATGTCATTCCATTCCATCACCTCTTTCATGATTTTCCACCTACATTGTGTGTACACATAACACGTTTCAGAAGAAACTAATAACATTGCACAACTGATATTTCCTCGAAGCCACAAGGAGTAGGATACAAAACAAGATGACCCACATTTTTGAAGTACTGGCCTTCCATTTGATTTTGTGCATCAGAACACGGCACTAACACACCATACCATTTCATTGGTATTTTAATTGTTTTGGATCTGACAAGCAAACAGACTCATGTGTGATTCTATGACACTTCCCTTGGACAGTGTAATGGGCAGACTACCACTTGCGCAGAGCCATACAGGTTGGGTTCTTGGATCTGATGTGTAAAACAGACCACACTTCAATCCATTTGCAATAGCACATTTCTTAATACTGCTTGAAAATATTCCCTTCCACACAAATATGCTACCTTGATGGGCTACTTCACTTTTAAAAACTTTTGGAACCAAGCAACAGATTGCAACATAGTCCTTTTCATCATGGACACCGTCAGCAGAACTGTTAATGCGTGTCATGCATTCATTCCTTTTACTACTTTTAGTCTTCACATTGCTCAGTATTTGCTCCATTGAAATTTTTCCAACACAGATGCCTTAGGAATAAGCATACCATGGCTTTCATTCTGTCCTTTCCAGTCATTTCCCCAAGTACACAATGAGAGCATGATAAGATTTCCCCATAAACAACATTTAGTGAAGTACCAAAGATAGTGATGCACACACGTTACCCATTTGTAAAACCGACTTCAGCTGTTAAGTGATTAAAGGTTACCATTCATCCCATTTTTGCAACACCTTAGGAATTCTTTGGTGTGTTAACTCCTTTCCCAGTGGATTGATATGCAGTGGCATTGTCAGTGTAATTCCTAGTATGAGACAGAGCTTCAAGGACCGATACAATGTTCCTTATTTCAAACAAACTTCTGCATTGTCATCAGAAGTCGCAGTCTTTGAATCACTGCTGTTACGACTCTGGCAAAACATGGTTGTTCAAGCTAGTAGAACATTATTATTCACGGTAATGGAGTTGTTGCATCCTGCAACACAGGAAAGAAGAAAGCTGAAAACTCTTTTGGACTTCCCAGAATGCGACTCAGTAGACCAACCAGACTTGTTACTCTTGGCACGGTAGATGACTTAGCAAAATTGTTATGTACACCTGTTGAGTAAATTGCATGGCTTGTCCTAGCCTGATATTCAGACTGAATGGCCATTTCATTACCACTCCATTATTCAGCCCGACATTGCCTCCATGTTGGCCGTTTTCTGTGTGTAGGGGGTTGATTTTCCCCTAACCAATCACTAGTGACTGACGTGTCCGGCCGCTCTGACGTTATTTTCAGTGACACTGATGCTGGGTGTATTTACCAACTTTACCAAGAATGTTTGTCGTTTTTGACAAAAATATCATCTTTGCAAAGACAATATGTTGGTTAAGGGGTGATTTCAACAAATATTATTCTGCTGAAATGCCAATGAAAAAGTTTTTAGCCGTCACGTCATCTCCTCTGGGCATTTATTTGACAGGTTGTCTACTACTCTAGCCCTTGTAGTAGGAACTTCCTCCACTCCATTCTTCTGTCCTGGCTATAAATTCTCTTTTAGCTTACCTCAAGCAGCAGCCCTAAGGTATGGAAAGCCGTGCAGGTTTTCCCCCTGCATAAAAAGTAGCAATGCCAGTGGTTTAAACAACTATCATCCTATTTCCAAGCTTTCCTGTCTTGCAATCTTAGCCAGGCCATCACTAAATTGCAGTCTGCCTTTGATACATTTCAAATATCCCTAATTAACATTATCTTTTCCCAAACTCTGATAAACCTAAACGTATGTTATTTTCAAAGTGTCACTCTGTGAATACCTCTAATATTGGTATTCACAGAGGGTAACATGGTTCACACAGGTAATTACCTAAAAGACAGCTATTGCAGATGCTGTTGACAACACTACTCCGACTGGTATCTAGTATGCTGGTCACCAGTTTCAACAAATATTTGGTATGTCAGAACTTTCATTTTGATCTGGACAAGGCAATCCTAAAAAATACCGATACCGACCCAATGCCTTTGGTCTCAGGCAGGTGACTCCAAGTTGGATAATGGAATTCATAATCAATGTCAGTGACAATGATCACTCTGTGACAGCTCTGTCCATACCACAGAACTGATTTCAGCCTTAGGTCATGAACACCAAAATTCCAAAGAATAAACATTAAACCCACAACATGTAGTAGTACACATTCAAATGTCATTAACAACCTTTGCACCTAGTTTATCCCCGTATGTTGGAGGGTGGGACTTCTGTGTTGGAGTTCTTTGGCTCAATACCCACTACCCTCCATTGTTCCAAATGGCCTGCCATCTTGGTGAGAAAGCACTAAACTTCCTTCTATTTACAGTTAAATGAGCGTCACCTTACAGGTACATGGCTTTCCATGATAAAGCAATCAAACCAGTTTTTTCCCTCCAACTCTCATCTCTGTGAAACCTTGCTAACTAGTGCCCATTCTTTCTTCCACAAGTTTTACAGTCATGCTATAATGGGTGATGTCAGACATCATGAGAAGTTTAATACACATTTGTTTTAATCCCTAAACTGGGAATTCTTTTTTTTTTAATTAATGTTCACATGTAGCCCACTACTTAGATCATGCTTGCAAAGTTTGATTCAACATGAGCAGTGAGCATCTTTCCAGGCTGTTGTAGTGATGTCTAACTTTTCTAATTTCTTTTCTGATTTCTATGGACTACCCCATCAGACATTGCAGATTCATGCACCACATAGGCACATGAGAAGACCAGACAAAGACAAGATCACTGATCATCCATCAACCAAAAAAAAAAATTAAATTGCCAAAGAGGCAAGACGGAGTACGAGAAAAACTAAGCCAATTAAGTTACTGTGCAGCTCCCTCTGGTGGGAATTTTCCATCACAGAGAGAACTGACAGTCTCTTAAGTACTGAGAACATTCACACACTGAGGGGTTCTTACCTGTAAAGCTGGTAGCATGGAAGACATTGTACATCACATTCTACCCTGCATAGCATATTGAGGAGCCTGGCTGTAATGCCAAGTAGTGAAAGCCCTGCATAGTAATGAGTATACTGCACTCAGGATGAGTTGATTCCCCCTATCATCATATTTTATAGTTTTTTCAGTGGATTTGTCAACCTCAATATGCTATGCACAATCACATTTTTCTCTGCATGTGTTCACATACCCACTGTTGCTCTCCAAAGGCAATCAGTGTAGTAGTAACAGCAGAATTTCACTTATCCACACATTTGTTGATGTGTATAACAATTACTTGAATGTTGTTCCATTTTTTGCTAGGATATATTTCCAAATGGCAAACTTCAAATCCCACTTCAAAAATTACCGCGCTACAAATTTTACCTGCCCTGGGCTTTCAGCATCTTTAGTATTCACACCTCCCATCCCATTATTAGCTTTGACTGTTTAAACTCATCAAGCCCTTTGTTCAAATTGGTTTTGTCACTTACCACCAAACTTATTGAATCCTCCACGGTCGCCCATTCTGATGAAGAGGGAGAGAAAAGCGACAAGCAATGAAGGCTGGTGCTGACAGCAATTTCTCTCAAGGGGGTTGTGGGTGTAGGTGGGTAACCTTCACTTTCATAGTCCCTCCATAGAGACAATCCACCTTCTCCCTCTTGGCACTTGCCCTGTTGAACCCCTTGTCCTTTCTGTTCAATATCTCTCGAATAAACCTCAACTCTCTCTATTATTAGAGATTATTCTGTTATGGTGAAGATGCGGACAGAGGCCGGTTTAATGACCTCGTCTGCTTAGTGAATTTGTTCACAGGCAGCTGAAATTTGCCGTTTTCTAACCAATAGTTCAATAAAGTCTTTTAGTGACTTGTGTAGGTACCCACATTAACGCCATCTTATAATTTGTTTTTCGCATCAATCGACCAACCCAAACCCAATACCTTTGACTCCAGGACGGGTGTTGGGTATATGGTTAGGTCTTGGACAACCTTTTTTCTTCACACCAATTGCAGCAACATTCAAACAAAGTATTCTCTTTGAGACTGAACACACATCTGTTCTACTGTCCTCCAAAATTACATTTTCTTTCACCATCCTCCCCTCCAACTATGAGTAGATTGTAACTGTCTATGCACTTCCTTCCTTTTGCAATTTCTCAAATGAAGGCCTAAGAGCAGAAACCCACCCTGGAGAGAGGGTAAAAGCCTAGGAGAAGATTCAAAGATTGATTAAAGCAGAGTATTACACAGTGATCTTGTAGGGGCTTGTTGGGAAGGTGGTAGGAAGAGGTGAGATAGGTAAGGTGATGGGAATGTCTTGTGGTATGCTGGTGAGTGGACAGTGTCAAGGCTACGGTATACTTGCTGTGGAAATACATTTTGGGAGGCTCTTAAGGACACATTTGTGGGAAAAAAAGCACCGCAATGGCTTTGAACTCTGCAGTGTGAACTAGCTGAATTCTTCACACACCAGCCACCACTGTGTGACCGACTGCAATTGGTCTAAAATATCACCCGAGTGGTTGTGCTCCTTTGTGAAAAACTGTCTCCATTTCCTTTTCTGGTTCATTGCCTTTGCTTCCATCTCCATGCTACCATCTCATGGTCAGTTCTTCTAAATGAATGGTTTGGAGGCTCAGCTTGCTGATCTTGTTAGAGGATATCTGTACCTTTATGACCAATCATTTTTGTCACTACCATTTCAGGTTTCCTTAAGTTGGAATTACCTCTTTAATCTTCTTGCGCCCCACTGACATGGAGTGCAAATTAATGACAAATACGAACCTGCAGCGAGTATACACAAATTTGTATGCTGCAACGTGTTCAACTGTATTTCTATTTCGAGCAAGTTCAACGTGGTTGGAAGTATACCGTCACCTTTAGTGTGCACATTAACACTTGCTTAGATTGTTCAAGAAGTGGTTTTGGCTTGAATATCCATACACTTCATTAGAACAGAATACCATGTTCAGTGTAAAGGAAGAGAGGTGTGGTGAGGGACAAACTTCTATGTTCCTACATCAAGATGACTTTTAAAATGCAAACCCTTATGCAAGATAACCCAAACGTAAAAACAAAGAATTTGAATTCTTGGACAAATTAAGATAAAATACATCAGCGGCAACAGTGCTTTTGTAAAGCAAAACAGGAGGATATCAGCTGGTATGCAGTTGGTACATTGGTGCGCCATCTCATCTGCCTATTTTAGGTAAAATTGTGAAGATATGTTGGGAATTGGGTTCTGAAGATTATAATGGGAGGGACGGGGATGCAAATATAATTCATGGATGTGAGAGCATACAATGAAATGGCAAACTCATTTGTCTATGTGAGTTCATATAGATCAGACATCAACATTATTATATGAGGTTACAAATAATCTTAACAGTCCATGAAACATTGTGCAACCTCTGTAAAAAACAAAAGTGAACTGAGAATATGCTGATATCAACTTACCATACCAGATCACAAGAGTATCTAGTACCGGGAACACCATTTGTTAATAAGGAAATAGGGAAATTCACTCTTATCTTTTGTGTACTGTGCAAACAACTGATTAATTGTTGTCATGGCCTTGTACTGCAATTGCTCACTGTACTGTTCTGTATTGTCAGTGTTTCATATATTTATTCTATAGGCCTAATTCTTGTTTCTTTTTTGTGTGTGTAACAGCTTCCTCTCAGTGAGAAAATACGGTATGAGTAAGGGTTTTGAAATTAATTCAAGTGAGTGTTACATATGTTTACACCCTGGCTTTCATGGGTTTACACTGTGTGGCAGCAATTTTCTGACCACTAGAGGGTGATAGAATCCGCAACACATTTGTAAATAACACAGCAAAACCACTGCACTACGGAGGCCTACCATGGACAAATGGTGCAAAGCACCATGTATAAATGCTGATAGCTAAGCTAAACGTACCTGCGGAAAAGTCTCGCCGGTTACCAGTCTCACTTTGCCAGACCTTTCTCTATGTGTCCCACAATGACAAGTGAAGAGGTAGGTAGCAAGTTTACTAGTTTACCAAGTTTACTCACTCGCTTCATCAATTCTGCCATTATGAGAAATTTATCAGGAATGGGACGGGGTGAGGACCGCTTTTAAACAGTGAGGGAGGTCCCAAGCTAGTTTAAAAAAAAGATTGGGAAACTACTGAATGGTCCGGGAGCAGCTTTGTTCCGGACCAGAATTTGACAATAAGCTTTAAAAAAAGAAAAAAAGCAACATAGCTGGCCCACGTGTGTGGATATTGGTTTATAATATCCACAAAACTAGAATTTGTAGAATTTTATATAGAACTAGAGATACAAGCAAACTAAAAATTGTTAGAAATGGTCATCCAAAGTATTTGGGGAAGCAGCACTTGTACACTTGTACAAGCAGACCTGTGGCTCATGGAGCTGGGAGTGTCATCATTCCAGCTGTATACGGCCTAACCTTAGCAGGTCTTAAGAGATTACTGATCTTCCCTTCGGTCCAGCGGTCTCCCCATCAGGGGTCGCGTTAACCGAATATTTCCCGTCATTGACTGAATTTTTTAAACAATGACGGAAAAATCTGAAGGCCATCCGTCATTTTGACAGATTACACTGAGGGCGATCTACCCTAACGTTAAGTAATTCACACGCAACACTGTCAATAACCACATGTAGACCACCTGTAGTAGACCCCCCTGTCCAGTTGGTGGCGAGTGTGCATATTAATTAGCTATTGTTTACTCATCTTGTCTTTGATCTCACTCTCCTTGGAGCGCGTCTGTGACCACTACGGGTCACAGAGGGGTGCAGCAGCCGCGCCCCTGGTGTAGAAGGAGAGCATGCTGCGGGATTTCCTCCCAGTGAAGCGAGTGCTTGCAGGATCGGGAAATCCCACGTTCAGAGAGTCTTGCCGACTTCTGATAACTTCCCTGGGAGAAATGTTCCCCGACTTCAAAACTCTGGCTGAAGTGGCGCTGGTAATTCCAGTCTCCAGTGTGGCAGCAGAGCGCGGGTTCAGCCTTCAGAACAAAATTAAAACGGCCATGACAAGCCGTCTATCCGAGGCAAAGACGCAAAACCTAATGACAATCGCCTCTGCAGCAATCTCCGTTGATGCGTTTCATTACGCTCAAGTGAGCACCCAGTTTAAGTCCATGTGGACCAGGAGGAAGGTTTGAGTTCAGGCTAGGCTACAGCAGGTCAATTGAGTTCAATTTAATTTCTTGTAAATGGTTTGTTCATATTTTAATTGTAATTGTCTAATTCTGTAAAATTGCATCATTCATATTTGCCTGTTTAGGACGGTCAGTGTCTCAGTTTGTTCATCTTTTCTCTCTTACTAGTGCAGTGCCCGTTCACGCCGCTGCTGCACAGAGCGCTGTTCACTTGTTTATTCAAAGTTTATTAATATTGAACGTGTCGCGTGTCCAAATTGCACCAAATCCAACACTGCATGTCCTTGGGTCCCCAGCAATACACCCGCCAAGTGTGAAGTCGATCGGACGAACGGTTCTCAAGATATGCGAAAGACACACATACAGACAGACAGACAGAGATTCCTTGCTTTATAGTAGCCTATAATAAGAAGAACAAATCTAAGTTTGTTCTTCTGTATATTAAATGTTATTGTGATCGATTGTTTTCGAAAAATAAATTGCTATTAAATAGGCTATGTCTCATTATCATTAAAAAAATGAAAATGAAAATGACGGGTAATAATAGATTATGACGGAATTTTTACGACCCTGACGAGAAAGTCTAACGCAACCACTGCTCCCCATGTCAGTGACCTTCAGTGACCACAGTTTACGTTTTAGCATATTATTCCAGTTGAGACCAAGGGTCCATTTTCTAATGATTCACGTCAATCAAAATTGCATGATCAGTGCAACTACACAGAAATGTCCTCATTCATCGATATTGTTTCAGACCACCATTCAGTCATGATGCCTCTAATTTAATAAATCCAACTAAATGGGCGCTTCGAGGCCTATGGAATGGCAGACTCCAAACCCCTACACAGTTTGATGACAACTCTTAGAAATTTGTGTAGTTTACAAGCTCAACTTGTGATTTGACCAACTTGTTTGTCATCTGTCAAGAAAAATCTTTTCAGATTTTGATGTTGTGTTTGCACTCAGACAACCATATAAACTGGAGACAGGTTTATTTTTGTCTATTTTTTTTAAATCAGGCTACCAGCTGATGGAACCCATAATGGATGTGAGTCATTCCGTGTCAAATCACACACCATGACACCCACCATCTCAGATTGCTCTGAAAGGGTTCTGTAGTTAGAAACCAATAAGAAACCAAGTAGTTAGTAGGATTGTCGCGGTGGGCGGTGTTACCTGTGGCATACGGTCTTGGAGTCCACACCAGTGGCATTATCCCCACACCGGGAATACCGCTATTTTGTATTTTGCAAAATAAAAGCACATATTCAGAGCTTCCATGTTCAAGTTAGGTTACAAAATGATAAATGGACATACTAACAACATACTGATCACTAAATCTGATCACTAATATGACAGATTAGGATGAATAGGATTAATTATTTGTCCTAACCTAGTGACACCAATGTGTCCAGTACAATCCAATGGTAGCCTAAAGAAGGGCAATATGCCAGAATCTGCACTGCACTCACATTAACTCCCTGAGTGTTCAGCAGTGTTATAAATCGCTGATTAAAAAGTGTTACCGTTTACAAATGCCGTTAACGTTAGTTTGGACAGGAATTTTAGTGGCGA
This sequence comes from Centroberyx gerrardi, assembly GCF_048128805.1. Taxonomy (NCBI): domain Eukaryota; kingdom Metazoa; phylum Chordata; class Actinopteri; order Beryciformes; family Berycidae; genus Centroberyx; species Centroberyx gerrardi. The sequence goes on along the minus strand of NC_136003.1, from coordinate 5,289,276 downwards.
CAGGCGGTATAACCGGTATGGCCGGTGTTGGGGAGGGAAACAACACCGGTATCAAAATGGCACCACTGTGACAACTCTAGTAGTTAGAAACCAATATTCCTGTAAATTTGTGGAAATACAAGTTGATCTTAGAGAAATCAAGGTAATTGACTGCACCCAAATTGGACATTTTAATTGCGTAGAATTCATACAATACTCTGTAAATATAGTTCCCAACATCTTCCAATATCTTCACTAAGAATATATAGCATATTATGAACAAGCAATACTGCAAGGCCCAGCTTCATACTACTTGGCAAACAGAGAACTGATATTGTACAGTGGTCACTGGAGTGGGATTGGTGTGGGTTTTGGGGGTTCCATTGGTGGACTTTGACCATTTATGTGGATTCCTCATGTCTTAATCATTATTGGAAAGGTTTGGTACAAATTGGTTGTTGGGTATTATATTTACAGAATATTACATGAATCCTACCAGGTGAATTTGGTGCAATCAATTCATTTGGGTACAATCAATTCATTTGGGTGCAATCAATTCATTTAATTTCTCACTGATAAAAATATGTTTCTACAAAATACTGTTACAGGTCTGCTAACCTAATGCTAGCCATTTCTAACTGTAGAAATCATTTCAGAACAATGTGAGACAGTGAATGTTGAAATTTCTTTTGTGTGATTTGACATGGAATGACCCATGTGATAATCCAAAAAACATAAAATAAAAAAAAATAAAATTAACTAACCATCCAGCTTTAGAGCTACAAGTCATTTTTTCCCCCTTTTAGGATAATGCTAATCGCCTATGGTTACTTAATATACTGTATGTTAAAGCGGTAGCGTGCACACCGGACACAACTATCTACAGGAGACACAGAGATGATTTTGGTGCCAATCCTCTCACCAGATATTGGGTACGGTAACCAACTGGCCAAACTCCCAAAAAGTCGGTGTAGTCCTTTAAACCCTTGATGAGTTCAATGAAACCACAGCTGCCATCAGTCAATGTCCAAAACAACAAGCATCAGGAAAGAATTTTTTTTTTTTCTTCGCTTGTCCCTCTTTCCATTAAAAGCCTGTTTTTTCCCTCTTTCCATTAAAAGCCTGTTTTTTTCCCTCTTTCCATTAAAAGCCTGTTTTTTTCCCTTTTATTGGTTTATTTACCAACAGCTTTACATAGTGGTTCTTCATTCTTTTTCCATCAGCAGAATATGGACCTGGTCACATTCCACCCAGGCTAAGATGGGTATAAGATGGGTATCTGTGCACTTATACCCAGAATTGCAGCACAGGGCTAATGTATAATCCATGTCCTGAATGCAACTTTCAAGAGAGTAGTGTTTTGTTCTTATACACAGACGCATTGGTAATGTGTATGTGCACATCTTAATAAGGTACATGTACGGTGTTAACATATTGCTGTGAAATTAGTGGTGACACATTGTAATTCTAGCAAAAGAAACAAAAATTTCAGTCATCATTTCAAACAGTAGCCTGATGAATTGTTTTGTGCTTTCATTTAGCCCAACTTATAAATTCCTGAGCTTAATTCCACTTAAAAGCAACTGGGAAGGAAAAAAAAAAAAAAAAATACAGTGAGCAAAAGCAGCTCACAACTGCTACAGAATGTAGCATGTTGCTACTGATTGTTAGAGAAGATTCTACCCTGGTTCATTCTAATTTAATACTGTGCACAGTTCCACATGTGACCAAAGGTGAAGAAAGTCTTATATGAATCTCTGTACACAGAATTCATGTGTCCTACATGAGTCCAACAGAATCTGATACAGGTACAGAGACAGGACAGGACAGATAATATGGACACAGGAGGGGAGAGTTTTAAACACTTACCCCATGCTGCCTCTCCCTCTTGGTCCGCCTCTGCCACCTCGGTCAAAACCGCGGTCAAATCCACCGCCGCCGCGACCTCCATATCCACCTCCACGGCCCCTGCCACCACGGGCATCCTGGCCTCCGTAACCTCCTTCCTGGCCACCGTATCCTCCACCTGCTCCGCTCATTGGTGGGCTGTCCTGTCCATATCCTTAGATAATAATTGGAAGATCAGACCTCAACTGTCTTGCTTGGACAGCAAGCATTAGCCAAAGCATTAGCAATATACAAGTCTGTCTTACCATCTTTCTTGGCCAAGCACCACCACCGCCCAGAATTACAGGGAAATATGTATAAAATGATGTACATGACATCTAGATTTTTTGCATATGCTTTAAAGGAGCAGCCATTACAGCATATTACAGCAAATGTTCCTTTATCCTTTTATATAGTTTTTAGCATTGCTTTGGCTTTGAACTACAGCCAGTTTTGCACATTGTTCCCCTTCTTCTCATTAGGTTTACGCAGTTATTCATTTCTAAGTTTACTTGTACCTCCAAGATTATGGAGAAAGTAGTTCTAAAGCAACTCTTAGGAATCATGGAACGAAATAACATTTGTAAAGAAATTAAGTCAGGTTTTCGCCAGCACCATAGCACTGAAACCGCCCTTCTCAAGGTTATTGATGATCTGAGGAACGCAGGTGAGGTGTGCTGGTGCTACTCGATTACTACTATGGAATGGGTTGGTGTCTCTCAAACTGCCATGGAATGGCTCTAATCTTACCTATCAAAGAGTGTTTCCATTGGTGACCATGTTTCCTCTGTCTTGTTAGTTACATGTACTGTACCTCAAGGTTAAATTCTAGATCCAATTTTATTCTCATTACACATGCTACCACTTGGCCACTTCATCCATTTGCATGCCATTGCCACTACACTGATGATACTCCACTATATCTGTCCTAAAACCTAATGACTTCAGTAAGTTGGCCGTATTAAATCATTGTTTAGATGATGTTCAGGACTGGATGTCTCAGAACTTTCTGCAGTTAAACTTTGACAAAACTTAGGTTCTTGTTATTGGCTCTGAATGCATTTCAAGACAGATTAGAATTCAGTAATTTTTTTTCTCCAATGAAGAAGTATTGCCAAGCTTTCATATGTTCTTGTCATGATTACTATAACACCTCATTTACTTGCCAAGTGCCTACAGTAAAAAGTAACTGAAATGTTTTGGGTACCAATAAGCCTGTCATGTTCCTCACCTCCACTCTGGCCATACTGGCTCTGCTGACCGTAGCTCTGTGGAGGGGGGGAGCTGTAGCTGGGAGGCTGGTTGTAGGGAGCTCCCCCATGCGGCGATGGTTGTTGGTGGCTACCACTGTTCCCGTAGCCACCAGTCTGGCCCCCGCTGCTGCTGTAACCACCTCCACTCTGGCCACTGTAGCCGCCCCCACCCCCACTCTGCTGCTGGCCATAGCCAGGGGCCTGGGAGTTACCCCCGTAGCTGTTGAGGGTAGGGCAGAGGACTTAAAATAGTATTTAAAAAAAAAAAAAAAAAAAACTCTACATTTGTGTAAAATAAATAAATGTACATTTAAAATTTATTACAAATTATTTCAGTTCACTACAGCACACAGAAGTTGCCTTGTTTCCATTTACTTTGCCTAATAAAGAGGAATGGAATTATTAAAATCAGTTTTTGCCTTAATTTGTCCCCTAATCCATATCAATAATGCACATAATTGTGTATCACAATATTGCACTTAAGATGCACTTTATAGTTTGTATCAATTCACTGCAAATTTCCATTGTATGACATAGCCATACCTGTGAAGTATTGAAACACATCATGACCCACAGCATCAAAATCGAATCGTATAGTGAGGTCCTAGCCCTATTTGGTAACATTACAACATTAACAACTGTAAAAATTCTCTTGTACAGTGATACCAGCCTTATACCTTGTTAGATAAATATATGATAGACTAAAGCAGTAAATTAGAGGAAGCAGTAGCTCTAATGATGTCTTACCCTGGAGGGGAAGAGGAAGAAGGCTGCTGCTGGCCATAACTGGAGTAGGATGACTGCTGGCTGTAGCTGTTGGGAGAGTCCTGGCTACCACTGTTATAGCCTCCAGAGCTATAGGACTGATTAGGCTGAGTATAGCCACCTCCACTCTGGTTAGGAGGTGGAGAACCATATCCTCCTGGGAGGAGAGAGGAGATGGAGATGAGGAGTTAATATAGTGGTAATGAAAATAAAATGACTGTAGTATGGAATTAGACATAAATTTGCCACAGAACCGTAAAAAGTAAGCAATACTTAATTTTGTTCTAAATTCTACACTTGAGTAAGACCTTTAATTAAAGGGAAAAGTCACCCAAAAATTCACATTTTAAAAATCCACAGTTTAAAAAGTCATGTTACTTCTGAGCCCCAGGACAGTTCAGTCAATAATTGTGAAATTGCACCACTCTTTCTTAAAGCTAGAAGATAACCCTTGAATTTGTAATTTCAAGGGTTATCTCTATGATAAGCTAGAAGCTAGAGAACTAACCCTTGATTTTGTAATTTCAAGGGTTATCTCTATGATAAGCTAGAAGCTAGAGAACTAACCCTTGAATTTGTTATTTCAAGGGTTATCTCTCTGATTTCTAGCTTTATGAAAGAGTGGTGCAAGTTCACAAACATTGACTGAACTATCCTGGGGCTCAGGAATAACATATGGGAATTCTCAAAATGGGTGGCATTCCCTTTTAACCTGACTGACCTTTACCAATACGCAGGATCTGATCCAACTAGCCTATCCCTTGTTGAGGTTATCAAGTGGGCACCTCCCATCACAGATATTTTGTATCCAAGGGAGGAAAAAGTAGCTAGCACAGCCTATGTACTTGCCTTGTTTAAATCTCAACAATGTGTAACTGGAGTGTGGTTTTGGACAGTTACCGAGTGCTCACATACCTGACTGAGGCTGGCCATAGCTGCCATAGCTTCCTTGGTTGTAGGAGGTAGAGCTGCTGTCAGAGTTCTGGCTATAGCCTCCATAACCCTGCTGGCTATAGCTCTGGCCAGAGGACTGACCGTAGCCCTGGTTAGCTCCACCACCATAGGACCCATAGCTGCAGGAGGAAAAACAAGTTGTCACGCCACACATAAACACACACCTTACACAGGAAAAGTGTAAATGATTAATCAAAAAAATTGATAATGACAATAATCATTAGTTACAATCATAGTTCTGAGTATATGTATCAATTTCTAGTTCAGGATGGTTTACACTACTATAATAAAAAATACTGGATGAAGACAAAACATTTTTTAGAAGTTCAGAAGCCCCCATTCATTGACTACAGAGCAGCTCCAGAAAGTGTCTCCTGATGATATAACAGAATAGAGTGGGAACAGAGGGTCCTACTTACTATCGTTGGGAAAGAGTTATTAACTAACTGTCCAGGATCATATGAATAACATGGGAATTTTGTTTCACAGTTTATTCCTCACGTCTACAGTCTAAATTGGTTAGATGAATACCAAAAGGCTTACCCCTGGGCAGACGGTTGGGAATAATCTAGGGAAAAAAGGGGGGAAGGTCAATGAAGTGACATCTTAAAAGAAACACCTAAGAGTCTTCATATCACAATGTTTCTTGATTTAAAAAAAAAAATAATAATATATGTTTATATATATATATATATATATATATATATATATATATATATATATATATATAAACTAGCAACAACAAAAACGAGGAACATATTTGAGCATCACTATTCTGAATGAGTCATACAGTTAACGCCAAGTGCCATTCAAAAATCTGGCAATTGAATGTGTCGGCAAATGCAAAGGTACATACCTAATAAAATGTGACTCAAAACCTTTTCTGAATCAGTGGGATCCTATCTTCAATTCGGCGTACATATAATCCACCAAACAGCAATTGTTTCAATAAAATATCAACTTTTGTTACCGGTTGGTCTGTTACTGCCACAATGTTGCACCAAAATTCACCGTGGAGGACGGTAGTCAGCAGTGTTTAGTTGAAATTTTATTCAAACAAATGCTGCTTGCTTGATTATATGTATGCCGTATTGAAAACTGTCTCGTCCCGACTCAAAAAAGGTCACTTTAACTTACTGAATCATATTTTCTGAGGTTGTGTGCCTTTGCAGCTAAGCGGCCGTGCTAAATTGCCAGATTGTTGTATGCAGTTTGACGTGATGTTTTCGCAATAAAAAGAAAGAATGGCACGTATCAGGCTAATTTAAACAGTGCTATGAACACCTGCATATTTCAATCATCTGAGTCAACCCCCCTGCACAATAGAGTCTGAGGCAGAGCCAACAGAGAAAACTAGGTCAGTAGCACAAGCAGCCCAATTAATAGCAAATGAGCCCACTGGGCTAGCTAGATAGCATAGCTATATGGTAACGCTAACGTTACATTTGTTAGTGCCAGCAAGCTTAGCCAAGAGCTTTTTTTTTTTTTTTTTTTTTTTACCAACTCTTACCGGCTAATTTTAACAAGACAAGCATACCTCACGCTCTAACCATTTTACTGCCATTAGTCGACCTAGGTCGGTGGTTTAACGTTAGCTTAGCACTATGACGGTGAATATATCTGATAGCTTGTTAACATTCACTATTCGACTATCCAACCACTAGATATATGCGGTAGGTACTTACCGTTAGACGCCATTTCAACAAACGAAAAACTGGTTTATTGTCTAAAACCAAAACCCTGGGAACGCTAACAGTTTCTGTTGTTAGCTGCCGACTAAAGACCGATGCATGTGCGCCGCCTAGTGGCCAGTTATGCAAACTACCGCCTTGCAGTTTCTGCGCAGAGCAGAACGTGACTGAACGTGACTCATTAATACAGTGACAGTGTATTGTGCTGTACTTTTCTAACAAAGGCTTATTTCAACTCTCATAGCAGTGGTACAGTTGTTATTAGAATGGGCGCTCCAGTATCCTTTTTCAATTCAGCCAGATAGGCGGTGTGTAGTAAGATGTTATTGAGTCTCTTTGGCTGCCCAGTATTTATGGCATCTTGCATAGGCATATATGGGTGAAAACGTGTGCTGTGAAGATGATATTTTGGGGGAAAAAACAGAATATGTAGTTTCATTTACTACAGCTCCCTCCATAAATACATTATATTTTCACCGCTGTACACAAAAAACGCTGAAAAAGTTGCAAAGATATCTTGGTGGATGGACACAGTGGAAAAACACACAACAAAGCACACACCAAACAGACATAAACACACACAGGACATCCCATCCCATCCCATCCCATCCCACAATTTTGTTTTGGATTTTTTTATTATGTCCCTCCACCATGGTACATGGTAGCCTACACAGTGTATGCAGGACATTATTTGTCATGGTGGTGTCTGTGTGTGTGTGAGTGTGTAGACACATTCTTGTGAACACAATCCCTCAATAGAGGGATAGAACTATCACTGAACTATCACTGGGCACAGAAGTTTTCTTATATATCATAAATATCGTCATATTAATATCATTTTGGCTGGATATTTTTCTTGGGAAAATCAAATACGTGATGGTTCCAGACTGGACAAAATTGACAGAGGTGCTCAGGTAACAAATGCAAAATACTGTATTTGTACCAATTTGGTAAAGCATGTAATCCTTATTGCCTTGCATTCATTTAGAGCAAAACATTGTGAGTGTGAATTATTTTACTTACTTACTTCATTGTTGCATGAGCAAATTTTGGTCTTTTGATTTGTAACTTCAGAAAAATTCTATATGCCTTAGTAGTTGTAAATTCACACTGCAACGTTCTTGTTTGCTTGTCACCATGACAGCAAATGCTCCACAAAACCAGTCTTGGCTTCAGCTTGGGTAAGTAGCAGACCAGAGGATGAAATTAATGTCTGTGCTTGTTTCTTCATGTGGATTTGAATTTTTCTTGTGTGTTACATATTTCAAAAGGGATTATATTTTGTATGTCACAATCGAAAGGAAGACAATAACTGTACTCGCTATTCTACTCAGCTTGTTTAACTGTGATTACATGTACATTTAATGTCAGCATTTCTTTCAGCATTCTGTGATTGAGTGCTACAATCACAGGGAACTGAGGTCAAAAAAGTCTAGCACCTCCATCTTTGTGGTTCATTTAAGATCAATATTTGTAATAGCTTCAAGTGTTAGTTTGCATGCTTTTCCCACATTGCTTCCAACAAATGTGATACAATCAGTCATCAAGATGCTTTAATCGAGGAATCACACTGACCACTTTTTTTTTTTATCAATGATGGTTTAAACAGGCAAATATTGGCATCTGTCTCATTGGACAAAGGTGAACTCCTGTTGAAGCAGGAACAGATATTTTCTTTAGAGGTTTCTCAGTGCATTATTTTTCAAATAATGCTTGTCATTTTCTTTAGAGGTTTCTCAGTGCATTATTTTTCAAATAATGCACTGAGAAACCTCTAAAGAAAATATCTGTTCAGTAAGCAGTGAGTAAATATAGCATTCAGATCAATCAGATTGAATTTTCACATTACTTAGGAATACACCAAGTCTTTGTGAGACTGGCCTGATAGTGAACTTAGCCATTAAGTCATCAGAACATAAGACACCAAATCCTCCATATGTCCCAGCAGAGATCTTTTAGCATACATTATGTTGGGTGGTGGTAGGCCACTAGCATTATCTCAAAAGTGAGAAAATGATAACTTGCAGCAGCTCTAAAACTAAATTGTAATCTTAAATTATATTTGGCTAAGTCTGGTAGTTTTGTGTAGGAGATAAAATGTACACAAAAATACACAAATAACTTACTGTTTTGAACTTACTGTTTCCATAGGAAGTCAAGCTGGCGGGTGATAGGAGATTGTGTAGAGCAAAAAATCACTGCGCAGCGGATGAATACGTGGTTGCACACCTGAAATAGTCCCAAAAATAAACCTGGCTATATTGCCGATATTGAGTTAATGATATTTCATTTTCAAATGTATCAGTCTACAGGCCATAAAAAGCACAAACAACTTTTTTATTATTAAAAGGTCAGTCTTATTACTTTGAATAATGCTAGTCACCTACTATCTCTCAAATGCTAAAGCATTTTCTCACTTTTGAGATAATGCTAGTGGCCTACCATCAGTCAACATATTGTATGCTAAAGTGTTAGCATGGAGCACCAAAGCCACCGGGAACAATGTTCTTGGTGTCTATGTAAGTTTACCAACAAGCCAGTATCCCAAAAACATGTATTCCTGTTCCGGTGTCGTCCTTCAAGATCTGAAATTCAATATAACTACCAAGGTTAGAGTAGACGTTTGAATGCCAGGACAGGAAAACAGTGCAGTGATGTGCTTGGTTTGTGCTAGGTGGTGGGTTGTAGAAAACCAGGATGCCTGTGGACAAGCACACAGCCAAGGTGATCAGGAGCTTTGGCCAGGATAACAACATGAACAGTGTGCCAATGGACAGTGACAGTAGGGTGTCCCAGTGTGCACAGCAGGGCCAAAGTAAGGCCCAGGCCTCCAGGCCAGGGCGTCTGATGCACCAGAGCACCCTCACCCTGGGCGACATGACCTCAGCATCCTGCTACACCACCACCCACACCCAGGTCAGCCTCAACAGGGTATCTGCAGGTCCTTAAAGAAGTTGGATAAATTCCTAAAATGAATTATCGAAATGTGAGCTTTCTTTCTTTTTGCTATCAAATGACGATAAAATGTGGATACAATTTCTCTAGCTGTGCCTCACTCTCAAAATCCCTCAAAATCCTCACTGAAACAGAATTATATTATATATATATATATATATGTAAAACTGAACAACATCAGCATTACGTAGAAAAGGTTCTAAATCCTCTGTTACAAATACAATTTTACATTGTGTGCCACCGGATTTGGCGGGAAATCTGCTGTATTGCTTTATAGCACAAATGGATATTGCTTTATGGCACAAAACAGGAAGAGGGCACTGTTCTTTCAGAGCAAACAGCAAACATTTTATGAGTTTCTAGACAGATGGTGGAAGGAGTGAAAGCCCGATGGAGGGGGCTTATGGAAAATGTGGTCTTAATTTGGAGAAACACTACCACTATCAATACCACTGGTGTGAGATAGAGGCGACAAAACGTCTCCACCATGGTCTCATTTGTTTACAGTAATTATACCAAGGCATCACAATTAATTTGACAATGACATATTGATGTTTAAAAATGCTACAGGTACCACTTATAATATAAACTACATCGTCTAAGATCAAGAACATTGATGAATTCGGGTTTAGTGTGGATTTTCCCTTCAAAACTGAACAGCCTGTGTAACAGTGACCTCGGAGTCAGAGGTGTCCATTTGAGGATGATGCTCTGCTTGGCGATGTTTTCTTCATTTTTCTCTCCTGTTACAGAGTTATTCTGGCAGGGCAGCTAATGGACAGCCTCTCATCTTCCATCTGCGAGACCCCAGTTTCCCCTCACAGCATCTTAACCAGCTGGACCTGAGTAACACCACACCCTGCCAATTACAGTCACACACCAAAGAAGTGCACGGTCCCAAAGACATCCCCCCAGTGAGTGGCAGCACAATGCAAGAATCCAAGCAAACCTTCATCATAGTCTAGAAGATTATCATATGGTCTTAAATGAATACACTAAGTTTTTGGTAGATTGTCCCTGTTACATGATGAGAATAATCCATGTGTCCCCGGTAGATCATTGGTTCCGGTGCTGCAGTCTAGCTCAAGCTAGGGGTCACACTGATCTTTAAAGGTGGGCTTATTTAAGCGTAACATATATATATATATATATTTAAATATATGAATCTACAGGCCATATAATAAAAAACACTAATCATTGCTAAAAGGTCAGTCTTCTTACTTTGTATAATGCTAGTGGTGTACTATCACTCAACATGTATGCTGTGATGATTTTGGTGTTTATGTTCTCATCACTCATCAGTTGACCAAGGGGCCAGTCTCCCCAAAAACTTGGTGTATTCCTTTCAATTTCTATTATTTTATATTAAAGAGTATTAAAGAGCAATCCCCCTTAGTCCTGCATCATGTTTGCTTTTAACAGAATTTAATAGCTCAGACTGCTAAAAGATCTTTTTCTGTTATTTGGTGGCCATTTTGTGTTTATTCATCCATACTATGGGCTTCCACTTGGCCTAATTCAGGACTATGGCATCCTAAACTCCAAGGCCTTTTGATCTTGGTGATTTTTTCATTGTGCCGTAATAGCCTCAGGTCAGAGGCAGGCACTGGATTGTGGCACACAGGATTCAAATTCAGATAATTTATTGCAAACCCATTAAAAAGAAAGACAAAGCTACTAATGCATGACATTGAAGGCTTGCAGCTGATCATGTGATTGTTTTGTATGTAAAACTCTATATTCACCACAGATAGGCACTGTAACTCCACAGTCACTGGAGTCAGACAGCACTATTCAGATTAGTAATGCATCGTTTTCACCTGCTCTCTCCTGTACTGTTTGCTCACATCAGTAGGACTTGTACCAAGAACAACACTCTCACCCTCCTTTACCATGGTCTTTCTCCAGAGGGCCGACATGAAGTTGGAAAACTGGGTTCAGTATCGCGGTGGCCAGGCTGTCAGAGAGATCACCAACCCAAAAGACCCCACTCCTTACTGGACAACCAATGGGACTGACCACAGACACCCAGTAACTGCCTGCTCTCCGCACCGGGCCAGTGGCAGACCAGCACAGTGGCACCAGCACAACATACTGACAGGTAGTCTGCCCAAACCCATCGACACCTGACTGGACTCGATGGACTGGGTTGGTTTGACCTCTTAATGTGGTCAAACCAACTTAGTTGTCACTTAGTTGCTAGTTTGTGTTCAAAAATATTATCAGTAGTTTAAGCTAAAATGAAATTGTCCAAAAACATGTAGCTAGCAAGTGTGCTTCCTTATTATGTGCATCTGTAAAACTGATTTAAAAAAGGCTATGAGTAGCATTTTTGAACATCAATATGCCATTGTCAAATGAATTGTGATACCTTGGTATAATTGCCGCAAACTAATGAGAACACGGTGGCGACGATTGGTAGCCTCTCTCTCACACCAGTGGTATTGTTAGTGCTAATGTTTGTCAAAATTAAGACCACATTTCCCATAAACCCTGTTACTTCTGCCGTTTCCAGAAACTCTGAAAGCTTTAGCTCTGTTTGCTCTGGAAGAACAGCGCCCTCTTCTTGTTTTGTGCCGTAAAGCAATCCAGCAGATTTCCCTCCAAACCTGACCTGGTGGAACACAATATAAAATGCAGAGTAGAGGCTGCCAGTCTTCTCAGTAATGGTCGCATTTCTTTACGGTAATTATAGTGTCTCAAAATAGGTGGGGGAATGATTTGTTGATTGATTGCTACACTTAGCACCTTTAAGCAAGGAACAGTCAAAAATACTACAATTTAAAATTGCTAGTAATTGCTATGATTTTGCATAATTCAATGGGAAAATCTGCAGACACAATAGAGCAGACAGTTCTGGAATTTCAGGTCCGAGTCAAGCTTGCACAAACTATACTTGTGTGTTATCGTCACTTGTGTAAGAATACGTTACACTTGACTCATTGGGCATGTAGAAGTACCCACCGACTCAAACCAGAGGATGTGTGCTGTGGTCTACAGGTGAACAGAGGCAGCCAGCCGGTCCAAGGAAGCCCAGTAGACCGTCAGGAGACAGAATGCTGTGGGCAACAAGGCGCTGGGAGGCCGACTGCTGTGCTCTGAGGCTCTACTGACACATTAAATTACATGCTGTGTTCACTCACAGGCAACGATTGCACAACACTCCTCAAACACCTATCATAAATTATGTTACAGCAGAACGTTGTGGATGGAGAAAAAATATTCAAGTGAACTTAGCACTGAATGCAGCACGTCTGAGCCTCTTGTCATTACACAAAATAAACTGTTCCTACAGTGGTCCTGTTGTAAAAGTCCATGACTTTTCCATGACTTTCCAAGTTGGGGCACTTCCATGACCTAAAAATGTGATTTTTTTCCAGTTTGTTAATGTTGTTTTTCAGTCTGGTTTCCACTCCAGTTGGGCTGAAAACCATCTAACGCGATGAATGTGTGAAACAAGTTGGAAAACACATTCTGCTATACTCCTGGAAAGTGACCCATTTGTAAAATTCCATGACATCCTCAGAAAATTCATCAAATGCCCTGTCTGGAATACACCACTCTAAATTCCATGATAATCCAGAAACTATTTCACCCCGTTTCAAAGTAAATGCTAAGTGTGAACGCTTTGTCAGGCTTCAGATTAGAGCAGAGTACAGTGAGTATCCAGTATGTATATCTCACCAGACATCTTCCACTGACAAGAGCATGATTTCAAAATCGGGAACAGCCCTGGAGGGAAAAGATTAGCCTCAGTCATGCGAGATATGCAGCCGCCCCAGACATATGAACTACATTTTTAAAATCATTCCTAGGGAGGGGAAGCCACATTATTCCTATGATGTGCATGGCTTGAGCCAAGTCTTTGGACATACTCCAAAAAGGTACGCCATGCAGCTGGTGTAAATTCCTGCCCTTTCTTAGAAGTTTGTTGGACAAATTTTTAGCAAGTCAACCATATAAAATTCACCCTCAAAATTGAACACGCATTCACACTGAACAACATGATTAAGTCACTGGAAGTCCTTTCATTTCTTACAGAGCTGAGTGACCAGGGAAACTCAGTCAATGTGTGGACCATCAACAAGCCAAGAAAATATGGCCATGGCTGAACTTTCCATGGTCATCGGCCGGCAACAGCCAATCAGATTTCCGTGCTTCCTTGTTTCCCTACCGATGTGATTTTGTTTCATGACCAATAGTTCCACCTAGCAAGTGCAAAATGAATGAAAATTTGATTACAGCCGTTCAAAGCTTCCCAGTTCTGTACAACTTTCATTTGAAAGGTGACCGGATAAACATCTCAAAAACAGTTAGCTATCTAATTAGTGCTTGCTTGCTAAGTTAACTCATCACAACAATGCAACGTTATGAAAGGCAAAACCAAGCCAGCAAAAAATACAGTTTACCCACCACCATAAAGCGCAGTGTGAACGCACTGGCTCCAGTAGTGTCTTTCCTTGGATGAAGTACAAAACCAAGTGGTAGCTGTACACGCCAGCATCCATCTAAAAACCCAAAGAAAACCCCAAAGGCCAAAAAAAAGGTTCATTTAAATCACACTTTATTCATTTTTCATAAAGATCTCCAATAAAGAAACAAACAGGTGAAATGAAGGACAGAGGTCAGACCAGAAATTGAGATTGAGAAAAAGAAAAAAAAAAAAAACACACACAAAAAAAAACAAGACTAATCACAAGAACAGAGAAAAGGACGAAGTACAGGGACAGACAGAGGGATAGGCCTATTTACATAGAGCACCCCATACCAGAGTATTAGACTGTGGGGGGGGGGGGGGGGGGGTATATAAGAGCTAAAAGACCAGAGTCCAGCTAGCAGCAGTACAGCAGTAGGCTTGCATCTACAAACAGGCTAGATGCCACAGAAGAGCTCTGCTTTGAATCCAGTTTTGTTTTCAGTACTATATTTAAATACAACCAAAGCAGAATAAGGGAAAAAAAAAGTGAACTCTTATGACCTGTTCTTATGTGACAAAGACTTATTACTCTAAGCAATGTATGCGAGATTAAAAATGATGCAGTAATGCTACATAAACTCTGCTCAGTAGTCACTTTCTTTCACTAATAGAGGGAATGGCTTAAAAAAAAAAAGCATTACTGACATCTTAAAAAAAAAAAAGTAACTAAGAAACAGAAGGGAAGACCTCAAGTGTGTGTAAGAGGGGGGCGTGTGTGTGTGTATCTGTGCGTTTTGAACACTTCAGTGTGGTGTATGGAACATGGCCAACTTGACTTGGTGAGAAGTACAGTGCTAGAATTAAATAACCCCAACGTGACGGCTGCATGCGTGAGAGTTCAGATGAATAAAATGAAAAAAAAAAAATAATAATTCCACAGGGTGATGGGGTTGAAACGTCAAAGGGTGAGAGGGAGAACTGAAACTTCTTCAATGTGTGAAAAACCGGTCTTGCTCTGCGGCAGAGACCGATGAAGCAGGAGGCTTTTTTTTTTTTGCTTTACTCCTTCCTTCTCTTCAATAAACTTCCGTCTACCCATTTTGTTGTCGTACTTCCGTCTTTCAGAGATCCCCCTCTTCGCCTACTCCTTCCATCTACTCGTTCTTCTTCTCCTTCTGTTTAAGCAGTTTGTTGATCTCCCTCTTGGCCATGGCGGCGTACTTGGTGATGATGCCGTGTTGGTTCAGGCCGGGCAGAAGCAGCAGGAAGGTCACTGAGGGGAAAAAAAAAAAAAAAAAAAAAACAGAAATGGTTTAGTCCACTAAATTATTGCTGGTCTGAAAATGAAGGTGACAATGGAGTATATTAAAGTTATTAGCCTTCTTAAGTCTTAAAGATCTGGCATTTAATCATCTGTGGTTTTACCACAGTAGTTTGAAATATATAATATATTATATATATATATATATATATATATATATATATATATATATATATATATATATATATATATATATATATATATATATATATATATATATACACACACACACACACACACATATAGTATTCTCCATAGACGAGTTAGAGCTGAGATCACATTCAAATTGCATGGTTATTAAATCACAAGTGTTCCCACAGTGGCCCTGATGTAATATTCCATGACTTTCCATTCCAAGTCGGAGCGCTTCTATGGCCTTAAAAATGTTCTTCTGTCCTGGTTTGTCAATTGTTGCAATGAATGTGTGAAAGAAGTTGGAAAAGACAGTCCATCTTCCTGTATAGTGAACCATTTGTAAAATTCCCTGATCTTCCCCTACGTCCCCAGAGAATTTATCCGGAGGTATTTTCTTATTTAAAATGTTGTGCTTCCTCATAGGTATAATTCCAGCCTTAAGCTTTTCCACCAGTCATCCTTGGTTGTGGGGAGAGCTTGACATGTCTCAACTTATACTGTTGGTGATTAGCTGCCACACAGCCAGCAGACCTGCTGATGCACTGATTCACCAACCGCTACTTTCCCTGAGGCATCACTGCACAGCTATATGGCTGATAGGTAGCTGTGTGTTATTTTAGTGGAACAATAGTGCTTAGGGATAATCAAGGTTATCGTTGTAAACTAAACGAAAACTAGGTGTTAAAAAAACATTTTTATTTCTGTCAAAAACTGAAATCAAAATGGAAACAAGACTGAACTATAACCATCTTCTCTGCATGTAAAACTGACGAGAATAAAATAAAAACATAGGTGGGATGTTTTTGTCATTTAAATTAGGTGCAGTGTGAAAAGAGAATGAATTTTGGGCAAAAAGATCTTGGCTGTTTTTACTGAACGCTAATTGAAAAATTCAAGTAGATACATTCTTAAAATAATTTATATTTCATGGTATTAGCTGTTGCAAACATAAAACATATGTTCTGAACTTAAACCTTAAAAAAAGAAAAAGAAAAAAGAAAGAAACATGAAAAATCCAAAATTATAATAACCCTGGAGATAATTTCATTTTGACTACTTTTCACCTGTTGTAGTCCAATTTATAGTGCAGTTTGCAGGGCTAAAAACAATTTCTTTAGGATACTTGATGACAAAACATGAGTTCAATACATCTGGGAGGGATACTATGAAGCAAGTTTACTGGGTTAGCAAGTTTAACTTTTGGCTAAACCCTGGATTTTCGGTCAACAAATCCATCTCCAAAGCCAGATATGAACAAAAATATTGCTAATATTCCATTGTCTTTCAAATGAAAGACAGTAATAAAAAGAACTCAACTGTACTATACTATTGAATCAACAGATAGTAAGAAGGAGGCTGTTCACAGGCCAACATTGTTTACAGACCAGCAGAACCACTTTGCTTTCCATGATGATTTATTACATCAGATATAATAAATGTTTGTAGTAGATCATTTGCCCACTCTGGCTATAAAAGAGGGCTTCTATTAAATAGCAGGTGTCTTACATTAGTTGACTATAGTTATCAATAATTCATGAAATTTACTGTTGCATGTCAAGTGTGCTGAAATTCTTTCATTGGATGCCAGAGTGACTGATGCAATAGAGTGCACTCATATTCCCATCACCGCAGCCCAGGGGAACATGAGGCAGTCTAGAAAATCTTTTCCCAGCCTCAGTATGACGACACAATACTGTAACAATGAATATGCCAAGTGTAAATTAATGACGGGGCAGTGATAAGCCTATTTATTTATTTTGCGATTTTCCTCCAGCAATCCTCCCTAGCCTTGGCAGCAGCAGCAGTGTTAGTTTTCACTGTTATAATGCTTTGTATTGCTCATATTTATTCATTATAATAGTTTGTGCTAATAATACATTTCTTTCCTATACCCACTTTTATAGTCTACATAATGTGTTGAAATTGTCAGCAGCATATGTTTAAATAATCCCACAATGATTCATAGTCTATTGCTCTTATTGTTTGATTATTTTCTACTATTTTTATTGATTCTTTTTATATTCTAGTTGTGTACTTGCATTCCGTTTCCTTGTCCCTACTGAATCGTAGTACTTTTGCTGCTGCAACAACCTAATTTCCGCACAGAGATCAATAGCACCTTATCTTATAACATGCTCTTGATCTGTCCATGTTGCACGTGATTGGCTATTTGTTACAAACTAGGGATGCCCCGATAATGTTTTTTGACGCCGATCGCCGATTGTTTATGAGCCATATCTGCCGATACCGATCAGCCATAGATAGTTTTTTTGTTTTGTTATAGCAGCTGGTATAGCAGTATTATAGGTCAGTTTCCATTTTACATACATTTCATCCATCAAATTGAGTCCTGGTTAAAAAGTATCCACATTTTCTTTTTTTCTACCTCAATATTTATATATTATTATTATTTATTTATTTATTTAGATAACCGAAGCACAAGACTCAGACTGTTGCCACTTGCCTGTGTTGTTGAGTCGAGTTAAATAAATGGAGACACCCTCTGAAGATATATATCCGTTCCAGTCTTTGTTTTTGTATAAGTGAATGTTCTTAAGAGGGAGAGAAATGAGACTTTTCAGTTGCCTCTCCGCTGATAGGGGCTCGACCGTTGTCCAGTACGACGCGGACAGCAGTGCAGAGTGCAGACCATTATGTAAACAAACACACATGGCATGCGATGAATTGATGCATTAAATAAGCAGAGAATTAAATGAGGGGAAGTAGCGGGCGTGACGGACTGTGACGTTACTGGTTGTCCATGAAGATTTGTGTTTTTAATTAACATGTAGCCTAAAGAAATATGAATTCAAGAAGTTCAAGAAGAGAAATGGCTCACCTGTTTTGCGTCATCGATCGGTTTTTGCAATCGGCGATTATAAAGCATTATCGGAATTCTCCGATCTCATATTTATACTGAATATCCGTCCGATTCCGATTGCTGGCCGATCGATCGCGGCATCCCTATTACAAACCCCGCCCCTTTTCTGTGAACGGGCTCACATCTGGATTGGAAAATCCTGGGTTGACAGAGCCAGTTTATAACCAGCTAGCCGGAAATTAGACAAAAATTTACTGTAATTTTAAATTCCTATTGTCTCCAGCAGTGGTTGTCATTTTCTTACTGTGGAGACATACCACTGTTGGATGAATTCAGAGCAAAGACTGTGTGTGTTAGAAAGTATCTCTACAGGGATCAAGGCATGATCTACATGACTGATACTGCACTGCTGAGTCAGAATACCAGGAAGCCTGGTGGTTAACTGGCAGATGTCGCATAATGGGGAAAGACAAAGCTACTTTAAAAAA
Organism: Centroberyx gerrardi; assembly: GCF_048128805.1. Lineage (NCBI taxonomy): Eukaryota > Metazoa > Chordata > Actinopteri > Beryciformes > Berycidae > Centroberyx > Centroberyx gerrardi. Next base: position 5,270,610 of record NC_136003.1, on the reverse strand, counting down.
AAAGACAAAAAAAGTGCTGCCGTGGTTCTACTCTAGAGTTACAACACACATGCAAAACAGCTGCCACTGAGGGCAACACATGTAATATAAAACTAACCATCAAACGCATGAAAATCAGTTGAGTGGCCATTTTAATCTCAACACATCTCACCACAGGCAAATCAACCTACCCTTCAAGACTACCAGCAGGCACAGGACAATATTTTTCAGGTGCATAATTCTGTGTTCAGGCCGACCTCTTTCTAAAGCCATTTGCCACAATGGGGAGGTTTAAAAAGCCAAACTGACAGAGAAACAGCCAACACTTTGTGTTTCTGCCATGCTATGCTGGAATAATGCTAAATCTTTAATACACTTTAGCAGCCTTACTTAACAGGGAAAGCTATACATCAGTGACCATAGCCAAATTAGAAGATGGAGGTGCAACACCACACTGTTCCTTCAATTAATGACTTTGGCCAGCTTAAGGCTGTGATAAAAAATGTGTTGCTGAAACAATGCAGCAAGTGTGTGCGTGTGTGTATTAACCTACTCACCAATCAGGTATGTGAGGAACAGGTTGTGCACCTGCTGTCCGATCCAGGCCACTGCCAGCAGACTGCTGATCACAGAGGCAAAGTACTGCCGAGAACAGAGAGGTCAAACTGATGAGGACATTCAAGTCAAACTGCATAGAAGTCAGCTGCTCGACCACACAAACTGTAACCTGTAACTGTAACTAGGGCTGCACGATTATGGCAAAAATCATAATCACGATTATTTTGATTGATATTGAGATCACGATTATTTAACACGATTACTCATTGACTTTGGGAACATCATGCATTTATTGAACTTTTAAAAAAAACCCATTGGATTTCTTTGAACTTTAAATATAATTGAACTGAAAAACAAATAAATAAATGCAAATAAATAAATAAATAAATGTAAAAAAAATGAGATAGATAAATAACTAAAATAAATAATATATAAAAAATAAATAACACCGACTATGTTGTAGTGCACTGTCACAACCTACTGCAAAATATTCAACATATTGGTAAACTATATCTCTATATTCTTTCAGTCAGTCACTTAGTCAGGTAACAGAGGCACCTGACTGACTGATGTCGCATCACATCACGTCTGTAATTTGGGGTCTCGCGGTGTGAAAACAAAAGTGAAACTTAACATACCACAGTCAGTAATGGGGATTTGTAGACAGTAACTTGTCTTCGCTGCCATACAGACTTAAACGGTAGGTGACTTTAACGTTACCTCGTGGTATTTAAGTAACGTTTGTGGAATTAGGTAATTTAACCATGTCGCAGTGCTTCAGTGCAATTGAACACGCACCGTGGGTCTGTACAGTGTTTCCACACCAATGATTTTTTTTTTTTTTACCTTTCCTGTCGACCAACGGCTCTCTTTCTGTCATCTTCTACCAAGGAAGGTTTAAAAATAAACGGAGAAACGCGCCGGCCGGCTCTCTGTTACCGACTCCAGCTGAAACTATACCACAGCATGTTTGGGCTTTGGAGGAGGGGCGGAGCGGAGCGCACCGTTGCGGAGGAAAGGGGTGCGCTGGATTTACAACACAAGACAAAACGAGAGCAACATTGCTAAACGGAATGAGGCATAAAAATCGTTTTATCTCGATTTTCTTGTTTTCATAATCGTGGGAAGCCAAAATCGTAATCGAAAATAAAATTCGATTAATCGCCCAGCCCTAACTGTAACCTTAATAAACTCATTAAAATCATTTGTCAAATGTACTGCTATATAACTCAATTTATGTTTTATTAACAGAGTAAATGCTGTCCTTGTTGAAAGAACCGACAAAGCCTTCATTGACTGTTGCTGAATCTGAATTGATTCATAGTGTGCTTTAACAGTGTTATGGCATGCCTGATAATGCTGGGCGTGCTGCAAGAAACCCGTTTAGTGCAGCCTGTAACCCAGTTTATGACCTGCTAAATGGAGCAGCAGAGCTAAATCAGCTGACTGAGGATACATTTATCTGGAGCCTAGAGAAAGCCCCCATTGTAAAAAAAACAAAACACAGATAGCAAGGCTCCAACATTTACTGCAGCACTGCAGACTGCTCATGTTCTCGCATATGTACAAATTCAGTTTATGCGTGAGAGTGTGTGGGGTTGAGCTTGCAAGATTTGAATACCATTTTGGGCTTCTCCTCCTTGAGGGCGCAGAGACGCTTCCACCAGCCCAGGACCCGGCGCTGGGTCTTCACCAGGTTACCGCAGATCTCATGGAAACGCTGCTGCTGCTCGGTAGTCCTGCACAGGAGGAGGGGTGCGGAACAGGGATGAGGTCAGAAACACAAAGACAAACCGCAACATCCCAGCAGAAATGAAACAGTTTTGTGTCCGAGGGCGTGTCCAGGCCAAACGGGACTTTGAAATGAGGAAGTACTCGGCCTCAACCCATCTAGCCATGATGAGGAAACAGACCAGTCGCATGTGGTATTGTCACATCAAGAGCAACGACCTCACTCGCTGAGACGGGCATACAGAACACTGGCAAGGACAAGAGAAGGGTGAGACAGTCGGGGAAGCGCCCTTCATTTTCTGCTTAGCCATCGTTCCCTATTTTAGGCCTTGTTGACAGGGAGCCAAACGGGGACCATGACTCAAATAGCTCCACTTACTCTGCACTCATCCACAGACACTCCTGCCTTGTGAGGCTACAGGCTAAGTGAGTAGGCAGCCAACCTGAGCCGCGCAGTACGAAGTCTGAAGCATGTTGAACAGACTGTACAGATCAATAGCCCCACTCTCCTGGCTCGACTCTAAAAATATGATGCCACCCTTCAAACCCAGCAGCATTAATATCACCCATCCCCCCAGCTCATTTCCTGCATAACTACCCAGACAAAAGACTGCTGCTTTTATCTCCTAGCGCACCACTGAATGACAAGTGCAACATTTAGAGAAACCCCGACCACTCTCTCCTCTTAACAGCTTGTCTAATGATTCACTCTCAGCGGGACGTTTTAATGCTGCCGCTTGCTGACTGTACCCTGCATTTCCTGCACTGCACCAGCCTATTAGAAGGTGCAGCAGCAACAGGGCAAAAGGGTGCAAGTCATGCTCTGCTGACGCAAGGATACATATTGAGAGCTGAAGGCGTCCAGTTGAGGACGGACACCTAACACACCGTGCCAACTGCAGGCTGTCACTCAATCCTTGCCTGGGTGTCTGGTTCTCGCAGTCAGCTACGCACAGCTGAGAGAAGGAACTGTTCTACAAGAGCTGGGGAATGTCTAGGCTCCATGAAGTGACTTATAGGACTGGCTTCAGGTGTCAAATTGGAGTATCACGTTACATTAGGAATGGCATGAGGAAAGGACTGCCATAATGGGTAAATTCCCTTTTTCTCAAGTGATATTCAAATGGTTCTTTCGCCTCAGTGTTGTCCAAGAATCAAGCAAAACTGGAATGGATGATTTGGTTCTGTGGCAATACAACCATCATAAACTTTGGCTCCCGCTAACAACTACCATAAGGGCAAGGCACTGAGCACCAGTCATTCCATGACTTCTGCATGACTTTCCACTCCAGTTGTGCTGAAAAACATCTAATGCAACGAATATGTGAAACAATACAAAAAATAGAAAATACAATTATCTATTCAAATAAAGTGACCCATTTGGCAAATTCCCTGACATTGCCAGAAAGTTTATCAAATTCCCTGACTTTCATGATATTCCAGGAATTCTGTGAACAGCGGAAACCCTTACACAAGAAGTGGGGCAAATGATTAGTATTTTCCACAGTAGGAAATAAACAGGCTCTGTAGTGTGTTTTCCCCAACAGTGTGACTTCATCCAATAGCCCCCACCCGACCCTGGGCTCTCACCACTTGTTGGAGCCGAAGACTCGGGGGGCGAGGGTGGGCACCAGGTAGTCAGCCAGGCAGAGCAGCATGACCGTGCAGGAGAGCCCAGTCAGCACCGACGGGTCCAAGTAGTAAATCAGCCTGGAGAGGGAGGAGGACAGAGAAGTTTGACATGGTTACAAACCTGTTTCATTGCTACTGCTCACACTGGAACTAAGAGCATGTTGCATATCCATGTATGGATTGAGAAGAATCTGTCATTCAGTTTCTGTTATTTTCTTCAAAATAGCTACTTGGTGTTTGACATGACGTCATAGGGGGTATGTACATATGTAAAGAAGGAATGCAGTGTGTTAGCAAAAATGCATTCAATAACGTAACACAAATCGATTCCTTGGTGTGATGGTTTCAATACTTCCTCTGCTGAACAATATTTTCAAGGTACTTTATGACAAACCAACAAGAATGGTGCAAGCTAAGCTCATTTAACAAATCTAATCCATTTTAAAGCTACTAATCTACATTGTTATATTCCTCACACCTTGTGCTCCACTGACTTGGGAAGGAAATGGTTTAAGCTTCCTTCCATCCACCTTTGAGTCAGACTTAGAAAACACGTACTTGTTGGACTAGAGCGGATCAATCTGTTTGCTGTCTAACGGATCGATCCGTTTGCGGTCTTAAATGTTGATATGCGAGTGTCATGACTCACAGGGAAATATGTAAAATATGTGCACAGTCGTCTGTAACCGTGGTAGCATACAGTGCAGGGACTCACATGAAGAGCACGGTGGTGGCGCCGACCAGGGCCCCGGGGTACCAAGGCTTCTCCCAGCGCATCACCCGGTCCGCGGCCAGGATCACCTCCCCCCAGCCCTGCAGCTGCTCCTCCAGCTGGGCTGTTTCCTGAGCCTGCAGACACACACACACACACACACACACACACACATATGAACTAATGAACAAACAGGTTACAAATACATCAAAACTACTATGCGGAGCAGCGGTTTTCTTGACAACCAAAAATATGAGGCTCAGGTTGGTAGAGAGAAACTGCAGGTGTACCCTGTCCAACGATTGGGCTACTTGTTGTCATGTTTTAAGAAAAAGAAATGTGGGATTATTCTACTATTGCATCAATTGTCTGTTGCTCTGGATAACAGTCATCCACGCACGTGCTGTCACGCCAAACGCCATTAAAAAATTAGGCAATTTAATGTTCGTTTGCTTAAAAGTAAATATACATACCGCGTATAACACGATTTAAAATATTTTGTGAATACTTAGGTGCGACTGGTAAATTCGGCACACATATAATCCCCCAAGCAACACTTTATTTAATTAAAATCTGAAGTTTTACAATTGGTTCATGCTGCTCGCTACCACCCTGCGCGGTGTTTTTAGGTGGAAGAAAATTGTGTGAATAAGCGGTGAAGCAATTTTTGAAAGTTGACATTGTATTGAAATGAGCGTTGCTTTGTGTATTGGGTGTATGCCGAATTGAAAAATGGACCCTATCAATACGTACAATGCCTGAAATCATACTCTCAAGAGGTGTGTACCTTTGCCGATAAGCAAGGCAACACTTAACTGCCAGACTTTTGAATGAAAATTGACCTAACGTTGTCCCCATTCAGTAGAACCGAACGTATTGGGGCTAATGAGCGTCAAGAAACGTTGTTAGCATTGAGTAAGTCATACGAAACGGTCACAATTGCGCCAGGATCAGGGTTACCTAAGGTTTGTAGGCTTACTGCGGTTAGTTGACAAGATTACTTCAGTAACGTTAGCCAAGTTCTCGTTACTGTAGTTAGTGAAGGGCGTATTAAACTAGCTAACGTTAGCTAACGTCAGCGTCACCAACAAACAGCACCAGTTTGGCAGATGGTCGGATAAGCGATTTAGCGGTAGCTATCTTATTACTTTGAGGTGCAAAGTTCCAGCCAACTGAACTAACGTTAATCCACGGACAAAGGCCACAATAACTCGGCCTCCAAAACGCCAACAGATTAGCAAGAGCTAACAGTCTCTGCTATCGCTATAAACACAACGACAATAATGTCAGAATCCTTTAAATTAACTAGTAATGAGGGATTTGTTAATACTCACTAGTATGTTAGCGCTTTTATTGTCTCCTTCAGCCATCGTTGCAAAACAGGGTTGGTTATTATTTCTAAGAGTTTCGTTGTTAAGGTATTTTTTACAGAAACGGCCCCGGAGTGCAGCCGCACACACCTCCTCTTCTGGCTTCAGCGTCACTAACCGACAAACCCTGGCAGGATGTTTTTATCTCAAAAATTGCGTCAAACCCAGCAGACAGCATTCTGGGAAACGAAGTTCCCAGCAAAGGCAAAGGCAAAGGCCTAGAAGGATTATAGCCTAGTGACTAACTGTCAAAAAGGGCTTTAGTTTTTGAGATACCCCTACCGGAGGTAGAACAAAACACAACAATATTTTTCCTCATCTCTAAGGTCTCCCATATATGAAATGGATTCTTGTATAAAAATATTTTACTGCAAAAATGGTTAAAATGATAGATATTGTTATACACCCCAAAACTAAAAAAGAACCAAAATATAGGCTGGCCGTATGGGAGTTGAGACATATAAACTCATGTAGATTAATAATACAAGCTCCGAGAGCTTTCAAACTTGACATGCTAGCAGTCAGAAAGTTGCTTAACCTAATAGAAAAAACTGGATGTGAATATCTTGATGCATGTAGGAAATATAGACCTATGAACACATACCTAAAATAAGCGGAAATGTAAAAAATGAATATCTATGCAGAATGTTCTCATTTACTTTGTAGTAACTCTGCCATGGATTGTCATTGTTGGAAAGGTATGGTTGTGCTGAATCCAGCAATATCACATGTGTTAATGTAGTCAGGGAGTTACATCACTAAATGTATGAGGTGTCCCAAACGAAAGAAAATGAAACATTGACATAATGAAGTCTCCAGTCTAACACCCATTATCAGTGGTGAGAAGAATGTTGACAAATTCAATGTTACTGCAAAGAAAAGTCATTTGAGGAAAAGTGCTGGTCTATAATGTTAATATATGTATGATACATTTCATATATGGAAACAAAGATACAATTGAATCAGGTTGAAATTGAAATAGAACACCTTTATTGAAATATTTACATCCATTTTAGTTTCTTTTTGGCCAAATCATTACTACAGAATGGAAAATAACAGTGTTGTTACTTTTCAGTTTGAGTTTGAATAAGACTACCTTCTATTTTTGTAAATATTGGCTATGGTGAGAAGTCTCACTGGATTAGGTTTTAATTTTATTTGAGAACTAAGCTCATCCAATGAAAATAAATACTATGGAGTTGATTAAGTTAAAATCTGGATGAAGGAATTTTGTTATTTTAGGGTAAATCAATCTGCCCTCCATCATAGGGTAGCAGCAAACTTAGAAATGCTGCTTCACTACCTCCCAATTTCCCTGCTTCAAATTGTTCTTTATAAATTAGAATAGAATAAAATAGAATAGAATACTACTTCATTAATCCCCATGGGGAAATTAATCTTCTGCATGTAACCCATCCAAACACCCCATACACAAACACACAGTCATAAGCTGGAGAGGCCTGAGGGCACAATGGCCACAATGTAAATGTAGCTTGCATAGTCAGGCAGTTACATCACTAAATGTATGAGGTGTCCCAAACGAAAGAAAAAGAAACATTGACATAATGAAGTCTCCAGTCTAACACCCATTATCAGTGGTGAGAAGAATGTTGACAAATTCAATGTTACTATTTAACAACATAACATTGTGCCAACCAACCCCGTGATGGGGCTGGTTGGCACAAATGCACAACATGACTTTAATCACGAATCACCTAATTTTAGAAAACATTTGTGTATAGTATATACAAATTGTATGACATTATCAACATAAAGTACATGATTTAATTAGACTTTTTGGGAATTGCCTCTGTTGAAATAAGCACCAATTCAATTAAACAATACTTACAGTATTACAGTATATTAGTTAAACTATAAATGACTTCTTGCGAGACCGGGTGTTCAGTAAGAATACCTCCCTCCATGCACGCGTCCCTCTGAGCAAACGCTTGACGTTTGCCAAGGGGCCATGCACAGAGAAGCCCGGGGAGGAACTCAAGGCGAGAGCTGCTGAGATGGAGCGGAGCGCTCTCAAGGCAGTGATCGACCTGGTTGAGGTCAGTCAACTTGTGAACCTCCCCGTTGCTGGAACATCGTGTTGTCAAGGAGTGTGTGACCTTATTCAACTCCAACGGCACATACAGGAAGACGCAGAAGAGCAAGCTCATCCAGAAGCTCTCTCTCCAATCTGTAGATCAGCAAGAACACTACATCGCTCTCGTCAACATGGGCATGATCTGGAAGATGGCAACTCCATCAGCAGAAGATCGGCAGACGCAAGATGGCACCCCATACAAGTGGTCGGACTACCTCCACAAGATGTCATCCATCATCCTTGCCCGCCATGGTGATGCTGACCGTATCATCTGTGTGAACGACCCGTACAACGCAGCATACTCGACTAAAGATGACGAGACCTGTGGGTACAGGGTAAGGCACATGTCCCCAACACCTACATGAAATTGGGCGACCCCTTCCCCTCTGCCAGAGCGTTGATGTTAAAATGCTGCTGTGTAGCGTCAGCAACAAGGGGCGGCTGCAAAAACTAATATGCAGCTACCTGACCGACCTTGCACAGAATGTAGATGCAGAGATTGCCTACTCTGTTGGCTCCCACTGCACCAACTTGTCAACCCAGCAACCGATGCAGAACTACAGCTTTGACCAGTCTGAGGCTGACACCATCCTCTTCTCTGCTTACGCAGTTCTGCGCGAGTCAGGCTACAGTGGCCCTGTTGTCATTGATACAGCTAATACCGATGCCTATGTCGCGGCAGCGGTCATCTCGCAGCAGCTGTACGCTCTGTATCAAGAGAAAGCAGGAGACAGTCTTCTGTCGTGGCCTGGTGACTGAGCAGATGGCAGACTGTATTGTGCAGCTACACTGTATTACAGGCTGTGATGCCAACTCAGGCTTCTATGGCAAGGGTAAGTCATCGGTGTATGACGAGGTGGCGAAGAACCCTGTGGCACGACGGCAGCTCTCGTGGTGCGGAGATAGCCTTGACCTTGAGGAGCAGGTGGTAGAGGAGCTCTTCGAGTTCACACGACATGTGATCTATGGCGACAAGAAGAGTAGCACCATGGCTGAGGCCCGTGCCGCGAAGTGGAAGAGAATGAAGAACAAATCATTCATCCGTCTCCCTCCAGATGCTGATAGCCTACGCCAACACTGCCTCCGCGCCAACTACTTGGCATATCTAGTGCGCCACCCCTCTCTGAAGCGCCACCCCTCGCCACTCGGACATGGCTGGGAGCTGGTGGGTGGTCGCTGGCGCCCTGTCCGCCACACGCGACCTGTTCTCCCGACGCATCTACCTGCACCAGAGCCAGCTGAAGAGAGCGAGGAAGATGAGAGTGAGGAGGATGATGAGGAGGAGGGAGATGATGATGTACAGAGGAGGAGGGGGGATTCATCGGAATCTGATGATTCAGAATCTAGTGAGGCAGAATGCTCTGATTCGGACTGATCATATGACATGTTTTAAGTGGTTTCATTATTCAACTATTCAAGTTACAGCTATTAAAAAGAGCTTATTTTTAAGTATAATTAGTTCTCTTGTCATACATTCATCAATTATTTTACTGCAAGAGATTCTTATGGAGGTAGTTTGTTTAAAGTACAGCAGTACCAAGGTAAAATGGGTTTTGACATTAACATCTTTTCAGTGAACATAATTATGAAATGACCCCCAAAACATAAATTGCCATTACTAAACCATACATGTTTGGTAGGCATGGATTCGTAATTATAATAGCTATAGTTTACCATTGTTATTCTCCTTCCTTACATACTGTAAAAATGGCAAACCCCAAACACCACATCTTACCTTCCCGTTCAAAAGTTACGTTTTCACTCTACTGGATGGTGGCCATCTTGGATTTCTGGGTCAAAATGATGTCATAACGTCAAACTGATGTCAGAATTGGAATCCTCGTGGTCGACTTACACGAAAAAGTGTCTTCATACATGATTCTAGGTGCTCTGGTTCAAAAGTGAATTTTTCAAGATGGCACCAGCGGCCATCTTGGATTTGGCCCTCTGGCAAAAAATCCTGGACCTGGGGGCTACATTTTTTATAAAAGGTCCATAGAAGTCAAATCAATCATCAAAACATCTTAGCCGGAGAATGGTCACGGAATTGAGGTTCTGGACCCAATTAGCAAGCTCCTGCCATTGTGCCCTCAGGCCTCTCCAGCTTATGACTGTGTGTTTGTGTATGGGGTGTTTGGACGGGTTAAATGCAGAAGATTAATTTCCCCATGAGGATTAATAAAGTAGTATTCTATTCTATTTTATTCTATTCTAATTTATAAAGAACAATTTGAAGCAGGGAAATTGGGAGGTAGTGAAGCAGCATTTCTAAGTTTGCTGCTACCCTATGATTTGAGTCAGTGGAGGGCAGATTGATTTACCCTAAAATAACAAAATTCCTTCATCCAGATTTTAACTTAATCAACTCCATAGTATTTATTTTCATTGGATGAGCTTAGTTCTCAAATAAAATTAAAACCTAATCCAGTGAGACTTCTCACCATAGCCAATATTTACAAAAATAGAAGGTAGTCTTATTCAAACTCAAACTGAAAAGTAACAACACTGTTATTTTCCATTCTGTAGTAATGATTTGGCCAAAAAGAAACTAAAATGGATGTAAATATTTCAATAAAGGTGTTCTATTTCAATTTCAACCTGATTCAATTGTATCTTTGTTTCCATATATGAAATGTATCATACATATATTAACATTATAGACCAGCACTTTTCCTCAAGTGACTTTTCTTTGCAGTAACATTGAATTTGTCAACATTCTTCTCACCACTGATAATGGGTGTTAGACTGGAGACTTCATTATGTCAATGTTTCATTTTCTTTCGTTTGGGACACCTCATACATTTAGTGATGTAACTCCCTGACTACATTAACACATGTGATATTGCTGGATTCAGCACAACCATACCTTTCCAACAATGACAATCCATGGCAGAGTTACTACAAAGTAAATGAGAACATTCTGCATAGATATTCATTTTTTACATTTCCGCTTATTTTAGGTATGTGTTCATAGGTCTATATTTCCTACATGCATCAAGATATTCACATCCAGTTTTTTCTATTAGGTTAAGCAACTTTGTGTTGTCGTTGTGTTTTGTTCTACCTCCGGTAGGGGTATCTCAAAAATTTGGGGGCATTGTCACTAGCCTATTATGCCAATGATGTCCACTTTGTAATCTCTTATCTAGACATGTCTATTGGGTATTGGGTAATATTACAAAAAAAATCTATATTTCTGACTCATTTAGCCCACTGGCTTAACCAAACTCCATACAAACAGATTGCGATTTTTTTGCCTATACCACATGCTCTTGGAAATATGCCGTAAAAACAGTTTTTCATGAAGATTAATAAGAACTGAACATTTTTCAGTAACAAAATTCTGATTAATACTGCACATTTTTAAATATCATTCAAGCAAATTGCCTTTGGCATGAACAAGAGAAGTTTTAACTAAGGGACATGTTCACTTTTGAACGGCTCCGGTTCCAGGAAGTGAATTTCCCATTCATTCCTCCATTGACGTTTCAGAAAATCCTTATATAAAGAGTTTTAAAGTCGAGATGAAACGGCATTTCGAGAGTATCTAACTTCCGTATCGTGACGTATTTCCGAGTGAAACAGGAAAGACAGGCGGGACATAACGTTGGGAGGAATTTGATTTGAACGTTGAAAAGTGGGCGTGTCATAACACCCGAAGACACACCGAAGTACCATGCTGTTGCTAGCTAGCTAACTAATGAATCTTAGCCTCTTAGCTCTGTGCGCTAAAAGTTGAAGATTGATTGATGGGTGGATGTCATGATATTATTGGTTGAAATTAGTTACGGGCATGCTTACGTAAGCACACGGCATATTTTGTTTTACAGGAAGAAAACATGATTGAATTTTGATATAAGAATACAGTGAAATTGATTTTTGGTTTTTTTTTTGGCATATATTGTTAAATAGGTGCACAGTATGACCAGGGATGTGATCTAAAAGGGTTAAAAAGGCATTTTTCATTTCATCTCGTCTTTAAGCCTGGAACCAAACCAACCAACTACGAGATGAATCGTGACCATAAAACATTTGATCAGCAAAAAAATGGAGCAAAAAAAATTGGAAAACAGAAAAAAAGGCAAAGTTTTTTTTTTCCTCCCCGTTTTACAATTATTATTATTTTTGCTCCGAATCAAATGTTTGCATTCGGCCCTGGCTGTTGGTCAGGACACAATAATTAAACCAATCAATCTCCTTTCCCTTTACTGAGTCAGTCCAGATGATAACAGCATAGATGATAGATTATAATAGCATTGGTTGGTGGTTACTCATAATACGGTACAGGGGCGTGTGGGTGTGTGTGTGTGGTTCTAGCAGAAAAGTAAGATTGAGAACGAAAATTACTACTACTTAATTACTGAACCAACTTAACTTGCATGTGTAAACATCCAGCATTCTTAACCAACTATGCATTTAGTCAGGAATAATAATACATTAACCAAACACCACATTCCACAATGCTTGCATAGACTCATAGCAGTTCAAATAATAGATTCAGGTCAAATACTATCCTATACTTTACCATGAACTATAGGCTATCAGTATGTGGAGTCTGCTGCTCTCTAGTGGCTTAATTGGTGCTACTGAAACGCTGGAATCACAGGCTGCCATCAATTATCCCCGTACAGTGTAATTACCTTATCTTTTATGGTCTATGGTAATCACCATGTGCACTAAGTACACTGTCAATTCCAGACTTACACAAAACATGCTTACATAGGTTAATGATTGTCAGTATTCCAACATCTTCCTTCAAGTATGTAGGCTAAGGGCTAACATAGGAAACACAACATTACCCAATTATTGGAATGAATTAGCTAGCCACGCCTGAAGTTAGTTTGTGGCTAATGCTAAATGAAGAACCAACAAACAGAATAATAAAACAGCTTAAATGTTAACAACACACTATATTACCAGTCGAACTGTACTCACTGTAGTTCAATGACGCACAAGAAAGCTAACTCAAACCCCGCCTCACAGTCTTGGTCATACTGTGGAAGGCCGTTGGGGCAAAAGACGCGCGTTGCAAAATACTTGTCTACATGGTAATTTATTACGGAGACCCCCTCACCTGGTAAAAACAATTATGTTGAAATCTGTGGGCATGGTTTACTAATCCGTGCCCACAATTATCCGGACCCCATTGATTGATACCATCTCCTCAAGGATGGTGGGTGACATAGTTCCCATGTCAGCTGTCTTGATAGAGATGTAAGCATGATAAATCATGACATAAGGCAGTAGTCACAAATTACATTGCTTGCTCATTAATATAACATAGTGTTTTTACACGCTTTGAAATGCGCATAGGTGCTTATGTAACCTACTTGGCGCGTGTGTCGCCAAGTTTGCAGGTAAATCTAAAGGTCTAGGTTCTAAGAGGAGACGGGCGTATGATGAAGTAGTGAAGTACACAATGATATTACTTAATCCTTCCCTTAATAACTCACACCAACAACCGAATACCTTTATGTTTAACTGTAGTGTCTTATTGTTTCTTTTTCCTGTCTTATTTCCTTTCAGTTAGAACAATAACCTTGCATATGTTCTTTCATTTACAGTACTACACTTCCCATTTTGCTACAGGAATTTTTGAACTCGTACACATCTTGGGCATGAAACAAAATTGCACCCGCAACCGGGACTAATTACAACTTGAAATGATACAAAATTCCTAATATTGACTAATTTATAATCAATTTGTACAGAGAACCTAATATGGCTAACTAAATTATTCACTATGGCAAGCAATTTTAGCTAGGCAATTCAGGTTCAAACCCAGTGTACTTCAACCACAATTTTTAAATGTTGAGGCCCAACAAGAACAACGAAAAAAATAAAACGAGATCTCAAAATGAAACGGTCTATACCTTTCATAGAAATAACCAAGGGAATATGAAATCAGTCTTTATGTTTGTTCAACCCTGTTTCATGAGTTTTTCTGAATGCAATCAAGTTCCTACCACCACCCTTAGCAAGGAAAACTGTCCATCCTGGCTCCCAAGAGGATGGAGAAGATGAAGAAGGTTGAATCTGATGAGTAGTGGAGATGAGGATTGAAGATGATGATGGCGGCGAAGATCCAGTGAGCGGTGAGAAGATGGTGATGATGGAGATGGAGACCAGGAGGCAGTGGGATGACGGAGGCTCGAGCAGCAGTTCTGTCTGTAGTATAGTCTCAACAAAAAAACAGCCGGAATGTTCCATACAAACGCCGTTTGGACGGGTCGGCAGCTCCGTGGCTGTTGTATAACTTCTTTTTCAGATTTCAAGAATCTCTCCTCATTTCTCGTTGCTAGTTTTCTACTTTAATCAAAGTGGTTAGACAACTTTCTCAACTTAGTCAACTTTCTGCACAAGAGCTACCTGCTGGCGCTACTATTGTGCTTGTGTCTGTCTCAGCAAGAAAAAACCCCAGAAAAAAACTCGTCGACGCATGCTCACTTCCCTCTCTCAATTACGCCACTAGGGAGCGCAAATGGAACATAATAACTGAGGGGAGTAGTTATTCTAATATTGTCATACCTGTCTGATGACTTTGTTTTTTATAATGACTGCTCAGACTACCTGGCTACACTTACATACCAAGTGACCAAATCAAGTAGTAAAATCAAATGTAAGGAACATCATTGGCTGAAGTGCTTGAAGACGCAACGGCATGCGCAAAAGTGCAAGATGGAAGTGGAAGAGCTGTTCTAGCATGATAAAATTTTCATTTGAAACACTGGTAAACCTGTAGTCAACCTACAGTATCTGTGTGAAAAGTCTTTTTAAGTTGAGCTTTTAAGTTGTAGGCTATGTACCATCCATACCATGTCAGCATTTTTTTTTATATAGATTTAACTGCCACATCCATGCTTGAGACAGGCAACAGGTCTCCCGGCGCTACATCTGACCAGTCCGATATGTCGCCAATACTGCATGGCCTTTTTGAGATCAAAAAGGACAAGGTATGATATAATATAGGTAGAATTAGAAACCAGCACTCATGAATGGCGTGCATACAAGCATTTTTTTTCTTGTAAGAGGGTCTAAGGCTGATGGTGCCGAGTTAGGATAGATTATGTAAATAGGTTTACATAATATCACCAAGCAATGGGAAGGTAAAGTTGTTCCAGACACTTGCCTAAAGAGCAAACTCTCCTTTCTGTTATAAAGACATCAGATTAGTAAAATGGCAGGCCACCCTTGACACTCTCCAAAATGAGAGCAATGAGAGGAATGCTATTTAGTTTGATCAGCATCTGATCCATTTCATGTTTGATATGTCACTGCACCTGTTACTGCACATGGCTGTCGTTGAAAATTCTTAATCAAGCAAATAGGCACAGTTCACTGAATTTGAAATATATTGTGTGAATCTGTATTATTTTACTTTTAACATTTTTTTTAAACAAAAACACTGAATGGAATTAAACTGATTATTTAAACAACAGGATTTCAACCTATGCCATTAAAGCAGAAAATTCAACTAGAGAGAGAGCTAGAGAGAAAGAGAGAATATATACTTTACATGCACAGTTACATGTAATTATTATATTTTGTGTGTGTGTTGTGTGCAGGATGCTTCAATTGGTGGCTGAAGGAGCAGAAGGTTGGTGAGGAAGAACAGGCACAAAGAAGGAAGGATCTGGGACATTACATCTCCCAAAAAATTATGGACATAAGGAAAGCGGAGAATAGAGCAGCTAAGTCCATCTCCTCTTAATACATCTGCCCTTTGATTACCCTAATCCCTGTTCATATTCTATTTTAGTTTACAGTTTTTCTTAAATGTTTGGTTTAATAATTGTTCAATTATATTAATGGCATGTGTTTCTGCTCTTTGTTACATTTTATATTCTTTGTTCTGCATTGCTGTTACAATTTACGAATAAATCTTGTTATTTACTACAACATAACATAGCCTATTTCAATTCTTTGGTAACCACAGTGTTAAAAAATTTTGCTCATGAACAGTCTGTCCATTTAAAATGTGTTTACATCAGTAAGGTCACATTGTGAATAATTATTTATATTTTGAATGTGATTTCAATGCCTGATGCTGTCCTCTTTTGTTTGTGCTGGCTCATAGACATGTCAGTTTCCTAATGACAATAGATAGTGAGGTTAAAAAGCATCAGCATAAGTGAGAGCCCCCATGGGCTGGACCCCAGCAAAAACCAGCAAGAAGCACCAACATAAGCTGGTCAACCAGCTAAACCATTAAATCATTGACCAGCAAAAACCATCAAAGTCACCAACATAAGCTGGTCAAACAATATTGTTTGTTATTTCAGTGAAAACATGTCTATCAATTTATCATTCCTACAAAAAACTAGTAGTTCTTTTGTGGCACTGTACCGCAGGCACAGAAAACCCGAATGAATGGCTCACTACTACTTCGCCAAAGAGCAACATTGTAATGGTTACTAGCACTGGATACATATGTAAAAAAATAATAATTTTGGGCAGGTTGTGGAGCGATTTAGTGAAGGCCATAGCTGGCAACAGGAAGTTGCAATGCACCGGTTTCTCAATGCAGAAGCATTGAGAAACAGAATGTGAAAAGGGCCTATAGCCTCTTTAGACTTCCTCCCCCCTAACTCTTGGGGGGAGCGCTCGGGGAACCCCCTGCATACCCTGATTGTCTCTGCAGTGTAACGTACATACTATGGCTCTGTCAAATCACATCTGCCACTGATGGTTGGCATCTCAGAGCAATTATACCTGGTGATGGTTTTTGCAAACCTCCACAATTCTTCAAGAGAATGAAGGATGCATGATGGAGTCAGAAGTCAGTGCTAGGCATGCAGTTGTGTCTTCTTCGCCACAAAGCCAGCAATGTAGTTGATAGTAGCCTCCTTGTATTTGGTGACAGCATCAACATTTGTACAGAGTTGGTAATCACAGTCTGGCTCTGCATGCTCCACAGGCTTCAAGTCAAAACCTACTTGAGGTGTTTGCTGACACAGGTGTTGCCTCCAAGATGCTGGTATCATCATGGAGGATGCAACTGCCTGTTGCCATGTTGTGGAGAAAAAGTTACATTGCATGTCTTGCTTTAGGTTAGGATATCTGCTTTCTTTAGACTATTGATCATTATGTTTTTATGTGTCCATCCTGTGTCTTCATGTGATTATATGTGAACTTTATAACAGAAAGGAGAGTTTGCTCTTTAGGCAAGTGGCGTGATCATGAGACAATGCTTTGTCTAGAGATGTTTGACTTCGTCCTTATAAGCTTTGTTGAAGTAACTCCCTTTTGGAGAACTGTACCATTCCAACTGTGTGCACTTTTCTCCATGCTGCATATATCATTAAAGAGAACACTGAATTGGATGATGGCAAAATAGTCAAGTCAAACTTTATTTATAGAGCACCTTTCATGCAAACGAATACGGTTCAAAGTGCTTTACATAAACAAATATAAATACAAATATACAACAAATATATAAAAAGAGAGGGACAAGGGCACAAAAAGATAATAGCAATTTAAAGCACAGAACGAATAAAGATTAAATAAACAGATACAAACAGAAATAAAATACAATCAATAGAACCACTCCTTATGTAAAAGCTGGGCTAAAAAGGTGAGTTTTAATTTTCTTTTTAAAAGTGTCGACTGGCGGTGCATTCTTCAGATCCTCTGGCAGGCTAGTCTTTATTTCAGTTTTATTCTTCACGTTAACTTGCAACTTCACCAAAAGATGTTTATATGCAGCTGTAAACTGTCTTGCACACCAGAGGGAAATAACAGCTCCAGGTAATCTTGACTTAGCTTGCAAGTGAGGAATTAATAATAATAATAATAATAATAATCACATCCGCTAAACTGGCAGATGGGAGTGTGTGTTGCAATATTCTCAAGTATCCGCCACACTGCTGCTGAAAACCTAAGCAGATCCTTCATCTTCTGTTTCCATATGAGTTTTCAACTTGTTTCCACGCAGTTCCTCTGTCTCTTTAATTCCTGTAGGTATTGCCAACTAATTTTTCCTCTTTGAGTTTGTAGTGTACCTCCATCAGCCAATGCATTCCTGAGCACATGTATCACATGAACCACTTTTGATGGATCTGCAGGATGTGGAAATGAGGGTCATCCAATGATGGACATCCAACTTGGCTCCCAAGGGCTCTCAACATGGCGAAATGGCATGGTGGTCCATCGCACGTCAAGGAGACTGTACGAACTCCAATGCCATGGAATCGTTGAAGCCATTCATTGATGATATTTACACGCTCTTCTCCCATCAGTCCAATATAGAAGTAGGCTACTGGGATTTTCCAAGACACATTGATGGTAACAACCATGAAGACCAAGGCATTTTTGGCTGGTGGTAGACAACAGTGCCACAGCCCAGGTCCACATATCCATGGAATTTTCCAGCAGCAAATTCCACATGCTTTCATATGGCCATTTCATCTATAATGAGGGCACACACGGTTTCTTTTCCTTCCTTTTTCCTGTCCTTCAAATGTGATTCGATAGCAGAAAAGCCAGGTTTTGTAAATCCATGATCTGCACAGATGTTGCTGTACCAGGTCCGGATGGTTTCTGGATGGGGGAAAACAAGGTAAAAACTTGAATACATACGCATAAGCTTTGTTGGAATAGCAGTGTAGAGTCATTGAAATGAATGCAATTCCTCTGACACTTTTTCCTTTGTTCCACTCTGGTGAGTAGCTCCTTTGACCCTCCACTGAAGGAGGTCTCCAGCATTTCTGCACAGCCCGTAGAAATTAACATTTTCTGCTTCAGTTAAACAGGAAACTCTTTTCTTCAGTCTTTTAGTCTTCTCCTTCTCCAATTTCAGTTTTGTTCTACAGGTTTCCAGTTTGTCCTCCACTGTCTATAAGTGAGTCTTTAACTGACGCTTCAGTGATCTAGGAGATTCCATCACTACATGTGGTCAACACTGATGTTCCGGCTTCAGAAACGTAATAACATACCACAGCATATTGTACCAGTGATCCCTCGACATCCAATTCTACAGATGTATCATTGTGATGCAGGACTGCATTTGCCACAAAATTTCTGTCATGCACTTCCTCCATCACAAGGATGTCATTACTATCCGATACTTCAGTGACATTTGCCACTTCCTCATTAGCACTTACAAACAGTGCAGTAGTTGTGGTCATTTGCTACAGCATCACTTACCTCTGCCGGGCACTACTGTTTGTGCCCGGGATGTTGTGGTGACACCAGGGAAGGCAAAAATGGTGGGGACAACATTTGAAATGAGGTGTTTTCTCCCACTGCTGTTGCCAAAGCACTCCTCTGCAAAACATTGGGCACAATTCTTGCGTCTTATATTATTGACCCACTGACGCAGCCTTGCGTTGTCATTGAATGGAAAGCTGCGGATAAATTATTAAGTCAGCAGTTGAGGTGTAGGGATATCTCAAATAGATTTTAAAAAGACACATGGCATTGCAGGCGCTCCTCGTCATTTCACAGCGCTTTGTTGAAATGACAAGGAGCAATGTGTGCAAGAAGTGCACACATTGTGGGCGCTCCTCGTCATTTGGCAAAGCTTTGGTGAAACCAACCAAAATATATTCTTCTTTGTATTTACGCTTTGACATGGTGGCACCCGACGGCGATAGGTGAAACCGTATTCTGACAGTGACAGAAATAGAAGCGCATCACTCACCACAGCCGGGGTGCGAGGATGTATTCAGGACCCGGACTGCGAGGGGGGTGGGAAACAGACTTGCGCAAATACATAGTAGAGCTGAACAGGCTGCAGCGCAGTAGAAAATGACAGAGCACGTCGCCCATTGTGATTAGGCAAAATAAATTCACGTCATAGAATTGTTATAAGTTTTACTCTGCCAGTTGGCGACCCACCACCAACGGGTCCGACCCATAGTTTGGGTCGGACCCGGACGCTGCTCTAGACTTTTGACGTTCCTTTAATGAACCATTATCTTAAAATAAGAAAAAAAACCTAACACCAGCGTACGCTAGCCAAGTTAGTACACCACCACACCCACGCACACACCCACACACACACCTGCACGCAGACACACACACACCTCCCCAACACACAGGAAACAAAACAGCAAGGATAAAAACCATGACAATAACAACACCTGTAACGCAATAAAACTGACAGAGCCGAACTGACAACTCACATTCAAATACAAATCTCCAGGCCCTCCTCCCCCACAGTGCAGACTGCTCGCTGCTCTAGAGGGACATCTGCCTCTATAAGTGTTCTGGTGAAGTCCAGCACAGCTCCTTCTCTCCACAGTAGATGGGATCTTGGAAAGACATGAGGCCAGGGTTTGTGTCCTAGATTGGACTGAAATGAAGAAAAAAGATGGGAATAAAATAATGGTCAAACTTGAAACATTTATTTATATTTTGAGTGTAACAGTTTAGATATGAGGGGTGGAAGTAACAAAGTAGTAAAAGTAGTAACAAAGTAACAAAACCCAGCACCATCCTGTGACAGAGCTACTTTCCACCCAAACAGTTTTGGTGACAATTCTTTCAAGCTCCCAACTATACCCTTTACTAGCTAGCTAAATTCATTACTGTATCCAAAGCCGTACAGTATACCCCCCCATCCCTCGCGAGACTGGGGGGCCCCGACACCTACAGGGCCCCGCCTCCCAGCAATGTAAAGTAATACAGGCCCTGTATACAGAGACGGATTGGCCATCTGGAAATTCTGGAGAAGTCCAGAACGGCCACTTACCTGGCCCATTCGGCCGCGCACACATTGCTAAGATCAGAGATAGAGTTATATCGACAGTCGCCACAGAGGGCGCTAATGCAACCATTTGGTTCCTGAGCCTCAAAACACCCAAAGAAGAAGTAAGTGACCGGAAGTCAGATCGTGAGCTACAGTCAGACGGTTAGCATACAGAAAAAGGTTTGCATGCATACATAAAAAAGTCCAATTTACTTAACATGTAATTCTCATGGTTTTGGATGTTATGTGTTTACAGGACAGTTGCAACCTGTTATCCTTGTCTCTCGTAAAATTTGACACGGGAAAACAGCCGCGCGAGTCCAGGGCTGTTTTTTTGCCCCAGTCCGTTCCTGCCTGTATATATTAAAATCAAATAGTTAGCAAGTTATGATATTGGGCCCCGCCCCGCCCCACCCCACCCTCCCTTGGTTAAGGACGCTATGCATGATGTCTTTTGAGCGGGTAATTCAAATCAGTACAAGACAAGTAAACGTTGGTGGCAGCTCCCTTAGCATATACCTGCAAAGAGACGAGCCCTCTTCAGTCATAGTAGCACAGGCAGATGACTCGCGCGTACTCGGGGGTACAAAAGCACATCGTGGACAGAGAATCTAATGACATATACAGTATATCCACTGTGCTTCTCACAACCTAAACCTAGTGCTGAATGATGCATGCCAAAATGTGGCTGAGGTAAAATAATATTATGACAGTGCAGATTGTTGTTGTGCACTCCCTGCGTTTTGAAGTATCCGTGTTTTACACAACAATAGACCATTGCCATTGCCACTGCACAAAAAGTAGGTTTCATCATGGCATGCAAGAAGTCACAAAGAGATTCTGGTGGTTTTTACGCCCACAAGAACTTTTGCTGAGATCTGAAGGAGAGCTATTTAACTGACCAGTATAAAGATGACATATCAGCAAATTTTCTAACACAGGTGCTCTCATTCAGAACCGCACTACGGTTTGCAATAAAGGAAATAGCTATTCAAGATTTTGCGCACACATTATAAGCACCATTCCATTCTCCCTAGTTCCCCGATGTAGCCACGGCTAACTATACCTGTGACCATCGCAAGTGCTGAAAGGTCTTTCTCCAAACTTAAATTAATCAAAACATATTTGAGAAGCACCATGGCACAGGATAGAATAGTCGGGGCTGGCCATTCTCAGTATTGAAAACAGTCGACGTGCTCGCAGTCTTGATAGGCCTATATAACATGATTTTTATGTTGCATTTGATTTAAGCTATATGTGAGGAGCGCCAATAAGGCCAGACATTTTAATGCATATATGATTTTGATGTTGCATTTGATTATTTGGCGACACTGTGACAAGGAGCGCAAATGCCTTCAATGCATTTGTTTCAGAAACTTTCAAAATTTGTCTGCTTAAAAATGAAAATGCTATTATAGGCTATGTGAAAGGAACAGTGTGTTTCGGTTTTTATACACCTAAAAAGATGATTCAATTATAGGATTTAGATTTAGGCCTATACTGTGATTAGGGAAAAGGGGGGCCTACTCCCAGCGACCTGCTGCGTTAAGTTACTGACTGTATCTGAACTTATGTTGGTTGTAAATAATTAACAACAAAATCTAAATAAGTTAATTATGTAAATGACAGTGCTGCTTACCGAGCCTACTGGCCTTTCTGTTTCTGTGTCTCAGAAATCTGAGGTGCTCCAACACGGTCTGTCCACAGAGTGCTGACACACCTTACAGAACATCCTTATACATCTCATCTGGGAATTCATTGGCCCTGTCCTTGGCTGTTATCCTAGTTGCCAAATGTCTCTTCCTCACCTCTTCTGGTGTAAATCTTATCTTGGACATCATTTTGATTGTTTGACTTGGTTACATTAGCTTTCTTCATCTTCTGGTCTCTCTCTGTCTCCCTCGCCATGCATGTGTGTGTCTGTGCGCGCGAGTCCTACCAGATACACAAAAGTCTAATTATAAAAGCAGCAAGATGGTAGCATCAGTATTGCCTAGAAACATAAGCAAACTTACAAACATATAAATTCAACACATAGGGGCTTTAGACGGTCCGACTCGCTGATAATTCTTTTCACCATGGTGACAGCAGTGCGCTGTCTGTACCTTTCAAACAATGGCTCTGTAACAGTCTCCCTCACTCCTGTGTGTGTGTGTGTGTGTGTGTGCTGCTGCCTCATCGTTGTTGCTGTAGCACCAGAGAAAACATGAAAACATTAAATGAAAGTGAGTGGCGGTTTGCATTCTAAATTCCGCTGAACTTCTGCAGAGTTCTTGTCGGAGCTCTGCAGGAGCAGATTCCGTGTGGTCCTGCCAATGAGTGAGACCGTCCTTTATTATGTTGACAACGGCAGTGTTGTCAGTATGTATTAGAACAGTCTTTTTGGACCACTGGTGCCCCCAAAGAAGAGCTGCTACTATGATGGGGTACAGTTCACGAAGAGCGGAGGGAGGAGAGAGGGAAGAAAATTCGAGTGGCCATTCGGGCGAGAACCACCTTCCTCCGTAGTAGCCGCCGAATCCAACAGAGGGAGTTGAATCAGTATACAGCTGGATGTCTTCGGACTGGGTAATGTGGTCATCGTAAAAATAAGTTATGCCATTCCAGGAGGAGAGGAAATGCTGCCATAGTCTTAATTCCATCTTGCATGCGTCGTCTAGGACGATGTGGGCGTGGAGAGAGCAGCAGCGGCTATGGACAGGAGATGAGACAGGAAGGATGGACCAAGAGGGATAATGTGTATGGCATAATTGAGGTGGCTGAACAGAGTGAGTAGCTGGCGTTTGGTGCATGTGTGGGCAAGGAGGCAGTTTGAAAGAAACAAGGAGATGCAGTTTATTTTCTCAACAGGCAGGGAGGCTTGAAAAGAGACGTGTGTGATGCCAAGTCGAGAGAAGTGCTGGGTCCTTCAGTTTTCTCTTAAGAGAGGGACGGCGAGTTCAGAGAATGCAGATGTCAGAGTCGTGAGACCATATGATGGGCGTGAGGATGATGGTGTGACAATAAGGGCCAAAGTCGTCTAGAAGGTGGACGACATATGGGAGTTTGTGATTGTTGGTGAGGATCCGGCAGAGTGTTTTGGAGAGGGAGTCGAATATTTTAGGGCTGCTCTTGCAGCCAAAGGTAAGACGGACGGCAAAATATAAGCGCCCTTCCAGAGGACGCCGAAAAAACACCAGTAGTTTGGGTGGGGGGACTTTGAAGGCACTGGTGATGTCTGCTTTGGTCAACCAAGCACCTTAGCCTGCGAGACAGATGAGAGTAATGGCATGGTTAATGGATGAGTACTGCATGGAAAAGTCCAGACTGGGGATGAGACTGTTGATACTGGGAATGGTGAAACCATGGGGAGATGAAAGATCAATGATTAGTCTCTTGCCGGAGTATTTCCTGGTGGCGATGCTGATTGGACTGATTCTGTATACTGAGAAAGTGGCGATGCGGACTGGACTGATTCTGTATACTGGGAAAGAGGCGATGCCGACTGGACTGATTCTGTATACTGGGAAAGGAGGGCTACTAAATCATGAAACCCTCCATCACCTCTTTAGCCAGGAGATTATCAACAGTGTCAGCCTCAGGAAGGGCTGAGTGGAGATTGTGGCATGTGAATGATGAATCTGGGATGACCTGGACACCTGGGTGGAAGCCGTGAGGAACAGAGCTGTGGGGGAGTGGCTGAGTATCAACAGGTTTGTGAGTGATGGGTTGAGGGGGGGCTGCGAGGGAGAGGTGAGAAGATACTGATGTAGTTAGTAGCAGGAGCGAAGGAGCGTGGAAGCGGAGCGGCGATGGTGCATGCTATAGTAGGATGGGATGGTGCGCCACATAGCTCAGATGCCAGGGAGGAATGGGCTGTGAAAACAGAAAAGAGAGAAAAGATCAGTAGGAGATAGAGGTGTTGGGTTGGTGGGACCGCTATGGCTTGTCGCAGTCAGGGCGCTAGTCTGGGTATTGGAGCTTTCTGGGATGGAGGAGGAGCAAGGGGCTAAAGGAGCCAAGGAAGCCGTATTGGCACTGGCTGAAGCAAGGGAGGATGAAGAGATGCTGGGTTGACAGGTATGTGCAGGGGTATTTTGTGCAGCCTGTGGACACAGGGATGAAAAAAAAGAGAAAAAGAGATTAGACTGATCGGAAACAGAGGGAGCAGGCGCAGGGGATGATACAACCTGGCCCTCAGAATTGAGGGCTGGAGTGGCTCAATGCAGTCCTGCCGCGTTAGTTGCCGTGATGACGTCAGCAGGGGCCTGGCAGCGACGATATTGGGTTAGGAACCCAGAAGCATAGGAGGGTTTGTTATTGTTGTCGCCGGAGGAGGATTACTGCGGAGAGAATCGGTGTACAGCTGGAATAGTTTTGCTTTGTTGTCGTCATGATTTTCTTTTCTTAAAGGACACACTGCAAGCGGGGAACTATCGAGTCGGTTCTGTCGGTGGCGCGCCAATGGTCTGAGACAAAAAACTGAAATGTAAAACATAGATATTGTTAAAAAGTCTAAGTCTCAGTTTTTTAAAGAGTAGGGGTCACAGTGGAGGTTCAAACTGGAGATGACACAGAACAGTGAGTCTTATTGGCGCCACACAGGTTGAGGATGGATGGATGGATAAACTTTTGATATAGTAGCTCATCTCCACTGAGGGCAGGAGATCTGTGGAAAATGGCACAAGTTATACAAAAAATCTAAGTATTAGCAAAAGCAAGATGAAAAACTACACCAGTATACAATTAGCAGGGGGGCAATATATACACTGAATTATAGGTGTAAATATGTAGTTAGACAGAGGCAGTAACCACAGCAGAGTGGAGTGAGACAGAGCACACATTGGTAAAATAATAATTATAACAATAAATGTGCATGTAGTTTTTGTGTTGCTGTGTGTTGTGTTCTGACACTGGGTCTCTGATTAAAACTCAAAATAGAAACATCAGTGAGGTATTGACTGTGGGTCCTGATGGAAACACTTTGTTACGGAATAATACAAAATATGACAATACAATGAGGTCAGGTTTCAAAAATGGTGTTAGCAAACTTAAAGGGCTATTATGTCCACTAAATCACATGAGTAGAATTAGGGCTCAATGGATCCACAAGAGTCTCAGGTTTACAACTGTGCCCAATATACAGGGCCGCGGAACAACCGGGATGAGCTGGCATTTGACCCATCACTTTTATGTGTGTGTTCACACTGATTTTATTTGTGAAAAATCTAACGACTAACGACCTATCGGCATGGACAGAAAAACAGAACAGCAGAACCAATTAAAACCTTGATTACAGCTGCTGGGGTGGGACATTTCCCGAAGCCAGCACCACTAAACTCAACTGCATGTCTCTAGAAGAACGCCAGGGTCAGGTTGTGTCGCTCATTGAAACGGTAATGTCCATTTGCGATTTGAATGAACTAATGCCATGATATGTAGGTCTATTTCACTGTAATATGCACCATTATGAATGTTATAATTTCAATAGGACATTATTTCAAAATAGAATTTGTCATTTTAACCAGGCAGTAAGGTTGGTTATAGGTAACAAGATGTCTAAGTGTAGATATCTAACTATTCTATAAAAACATCCAAAATTATATAACTTTTTGGTTCGATCTCAGAGCAATATTTTGGATGTAGAGACAATGATAAAACATTTTCAACCAATCAAAAGATCTACAAACGAAGGGTGGTAGAGTTCAGTAGCTCTCTGCAGTGATGATGTTGCTTGCTGAGGAACTGATTACAGAAGTCCAGAGGAACCCAGCGCTATTTGACAAAGACCATCACCTCTATAAAAGTGACATACCGGTCAGGATCGGAAAAGCTCTTGGGATTATAGCGGTAAATCCTGTTTACTGACTTGGAAGCTAGTTAACTCTCTAACTAGTGTATTTTTCTAGTTAGCTAGCTAACTAACCAGGTCAGCCAACCTGACCTGCTGAGGGCAACTGCACTATTATCCTATATTTTAATGGCTCTGACAAGGAGGCAGCAACATGTGTGTCCCCTTCAGTACTGAAAACAATATAGCCTCAGTGGCTACAGGTGTTTCTCTCAACATGGGCTACAGGAGACTAAACTCTTTGATCCGCTGTAGATGTGGTGTTCAGAGTCTCCTACTGGTAAAAAAAAATAAAATGAATAGCTTTTGTGACTACGGTTTTAACTCTCATAAATAAAGCACAATAATGTCAAGACAGCTCCCATAAAAAAACATTTGATGCTGCCAGCTCCTCTCTCTTTTGCAGCAATCCACAAACCCAAATCCTTCTGCTGTGTCGTTAATTTACTTTAGAATGCATGTTGGTAATCATCCTCCATTTTGAATATTCCGCGCTGAAATAAAACAATATTGTTGTAGTGTGAATGCTTGAGCAACAATGTATCGTTATAGTTTATCTTGCAGATATCCCTAACATTGACATGATGCCCGTTTTCAATAGCATGAATGTCTTCATCAAATTTCGCCCCACCATTTTTGGAGGTGTGGTGCCACCTCTGCCAATATATGTAGTTCCAAAACTGTCGAGAGATCAGAGTATGCAGAAAAGGGGATACCATTATTTTAAAAATTGTGGAAATCATTGGCATTTTCATCTTTGTATAATACTGCTTGGTTTAAGCTTAAACCTGCATTGGACTGTCATGACATGGATATAGCTGTTGCGGCTGCAGCAAAAGCTGTAGCTACAAGCCAAAAAGTCATCGCTGTCTGTGATCGATTTATGAACCATCTAACATTTAAAATGCTGAACATTGAGTTCAAAATAAATCTCCATACCTCATTAAGCATGAGTAAAAATGCAGAGCTACAAGCTAACTAGCTAGTGATGTGTGGCATGAACTTGGTTCCCCTGTATGAAACACAAAATAATGCTCAACACACAATAAACACAAATGGGGCACAAATCACAAATGCAGAGTTTAGGCTATGATGTAGAGAAGCTATCTATCTTTACCTAAGTTAACTTGCCTAATGTTAATTACTAGCCGACTCCGTATCGTTATGCCAACATTGCCAATATTAGGTTAGCTCAATTTTATCCAGATTGAATGCCAATGATATCTGGAGCAAGATCCAACAATTAGACTAGATGTTAAATTGTTCTTGACTAAACGATAGGGTCATACCTGGATCTGTTAGGCCATTACTCAAACAATGGTAAGAGCTAACTAGTTAGCCAGCAGTGTGCAGCAGCAGAGTGACCAACATGATCTCACACAAATACATGAAATGAACACGAACTCTAAAACAGCAATTTACGTGCTGTGGATGTAACACCTCCCACTCCCAGGATGGTGTCAACAGTGAAGATGTCCTGCAACAGGACAATAAGTGAGACACTGGAATCGTGCTTCCTTTCAGTGTAGCTGCTCTCGACAATGATTTATTAAACTTCCATTAACTTCAGTACAGAGTCTGTCAGTTTTCTTCCTTTGTCTAAAAAGTAGTTAAACCCAATATAAAATAACAAACTGAAATAAAAATACATAGGCTACTTATCAAATGCCTTCATAGCAAAATAAACCACAATTCACATTTGTCTTTCTACACCGATTACATCATTTCAGTTTTCCAGTGTCTAGTGAATCAACCATCTTATATCTCAATATATATTTTGGATAAGATTACTTTATATCTCAGTATGTATAGTGGATAACTTCACTTTATATCTCAATATGCATAGTGTATTAAACCACTTAATATATAGTATATAGACATATCTAATCAACTTTACATTTACTCACAGTATTCATATTAAAATAACTAGACTACTGCTACTGTTCATGAAACCAATTCAATGTTAAATCTCACCCACACCAACCCGGTCTCATGGCAGTTCGTGAAATGGTCACGTAATTTAATCTATCAATTCATGTTCATGGACACGATTTTTCATTTTTTTTCGTGACACTCAGCACGACTTTCAAACTAATGTATTTCAACTGGAAGTATCTTTCGTGCCTGCAGCACGTTTTTTTTTTCTGTCAGCCGGGACTCGGAGCACAGAAGCCGTAACATAACCTTCGATTTTAATGATATCTTTAACATTTCTCAACACAAAAACATTAAAGTGTCCTTGATAACTCAACAATACGATAGGTTAATGTTATGGCCATCAGTTTTAATTATTTCACCTTCGATTCTGAGAAATCAAGTTTTTTTGTCAGTTTTGGATGATGCCTACCCATGATCCTCAGCGACCGTTACTATGAAAAAAAGATATAAAAGATATATCTACTGAATATATCAAATATCTAGTACAGCTGAACTAGTAATTACACTGCATCTAGATGATCTATGTTAAGAAAAAGTAAAGATGTTGGTTTACTTCAGATATTTTAGCCAAAACAGGAGTCGAATGCACCAAGTCCGACAAACAACAGCCCTTCCGTGAGCCACGTCATCCAACGTGTGTGTGTGTTCGACTCCTGTTTGCACTCCTGTTGCACAATTTTACACTCCCAAAACGTTGACACATTTAAATATGTTACCATGGTATTCCATTACATTTTATATGCTTGTGCATACGAATACTGACCTGCAACAGGACAATAAGTGAGACACTGGAATCGTGCTTCCTTACAGTGTAGCTGCTCTCAACACAATGAGAAGCAGAGGCAGCTACCAACAATCAAGTCCACAGTCCAAACAGCGCGATCTCACACAGCACCCACTAGTGGCGACAGAAATTAGTGTACTTAAATGAAATAACCTGGAGGGTGTTTTTCTTTACTGAGTTACTCTTTTTACATAAAAAAACAATATACACACACAAATATGTGACCATACATTCAGTGTGCGTCACATGGACACGTATTATGGGAAAATCTCCACCGCAAACTGAATTACATTCCCCCGCAACGAATTGAAATACATTCCTCTGCCATGACTTTAAATACATTCCTCCACCACAAATTGAACTACGTCCCAAAGGTTGGTTAACGGTTAAGTTTAAGCAAGTAAAACGACTTTGGTTAAGTTTAGACAAGTAAAACAAGTTTGGTTAAGGTTTGGGTTAAGGTTATGGTTAGGCAACTAAAACAACTTGGTTAAGGTTAGGGAAAGGGCTTGGTCATGGTTATATAAGAAAAACGTTTGTTAAAAATGTAAATATGACTTACGGTTGAAATGTCCTTTGAAAACGCTGGGAATCGAACCCCGGTCGCCGGCATCAAATGCAAACATATACGCCCATCCACCACCCTGACCTCCACGCCTTTACTGGCCACTGTGCTGCTTCAATGTGCCACTACTTCCTGCTTATAGTCGTGTCTCCTTCACGTAACCATTTCGTGCTGGGAATACGTAAATTTAACACTTTACGTTCCACCAACACATAATTTGCTGTTAACAAGTCGTGTTCATTTCCCGTTTTTCTGTGAGATCAGTCTGAGAGTGACCCAGAAACAAAGCAGCCTGGCAGCAACACAACATTGGCACAACCACCACAAAATAAAAAGTTGGTCAATGTATAGAAATTGATCTCGAACACTGCGCCTAATGTGTTGTTTGTCATTTGGCGATGCACAGACCAGTAGACCAGTAGCATGCATTCCGTCCCATTATGAAAAATTCTACAATTTACTCCGTACATGTGTAAAACTACCCAACACTCAGATAAAGAGTTAACATGTGCAGTGCAAAGACCATTATATGTTCACCATTTCATTCCACTGGACACACTGCTCCCACTGTAGGTAAGGACGTAATTAATCCTATTGAAATTAACAATCCTAACCCTAACCCGGGCAAATTAACAGAATATTTATCAACAACGCATCATGATATTACTGCAAGAAAATTACACGGGTTTTGTCTGTTTAAGACTTTGAAATCCACTGGCCCGAGCAGACTACTTACAAGGTTCATCTACTGGCCCGGAGGTCTGGAAATATGCCTCCACAGTCTCCGGACCATCAAGCAAATGGCAATATCGAGCTCTGGACTTGGACCTACAAATGGCAACCATCTCAGTGAGCTCCTACCTTGGTGTGTTGGTGACTGTGGGGGCAGGTCGATCTGTCACATAGCTAGGTGAGAAGTCCTCTTCACACATGACAGTACATCTGAAGCCAGCCATATTATGGGTTAGGGTTAGTATTGTTGCAGCTGGGAGGGCTGTCACCGCAATGCCTGGTGAATCATAAATGGAGACCGTTTTGCCAGGGTTGGTCTTTATCCACTGATCCACTGCTGTATTTGTATCTCTTTTAAGTTTTCTGAAGACGTGTGTTGTGTTGCGCCTGTCTACATTTTATCTATGGCTAAAGCCCAATGTCCACTAGATGCGGCACGGCTCCAGCACGGAAGCCGTGCATGTGCCGGTGTTCTGACAAATACAGCTACCGCTCAGAATGACCTACCAACACGATGTGCGCATGTACCAACACGATATGCGCATGTGCAGTGCGTTTCAGAGGCGAAAAAAATATTCCAGAGGCCACACCCATAATTTTAAACTACCCGGGATTTTCATGGTGGAGAGAGCGGTCTTCTACAGGTAAATTAAATGAAATTAGATTCGATTAAAATGTTATCTCTAAAATTAGCAAGAAAAAAATCGAATTTTTCTTATTTTTCAGGTGTTTTGAATAGCTTATGACAATCAAACTAGCTGTGTGGGTGGAAATAATGTGTTTTGAAGACATCACTCTGATACAGTTACTAAAGTTACATTTTCTTATCTAGTTTAGCTAGTATCTAGCAGTCTATGGATATGCCAAAGTGGCGCAGTTCAGATACAGTTAATATGCTCGACAAAGACATTGCTAGAATAGCATTTCAGCCAAAATCGCTAGCTAGCCTACTAAGTACAGAGACTGTGTAGAAAAACATTGCGGAGTTATGCACGTCAAATCAAGCACACCCTTCCCATTAATTTGTGGTGAGGCGAGTCATTCATAATGTGCATGAGCTGATGTGCAGATGACTTGTTTGATATATGAGGGGTTTTTTCTGGGCTGAACAAAGAGCAAAATTATTGTTAACTCTGTTTTCTATATATATGTATATAGGCTACTTTATGTTTATTTAACAGGCTTATGAATATACTTTATGTTTATGTAGCAGGCTTACAAGCATGGCCAAAAAAGTGGGGGTAATATTGAATTATAAATAATGATAATAGTTGGATCAAGTTCATGGAAGTGATGCCTGTCTGCTTCATCTGTTCTGGCACTGACCTGGTTCCATTCACTGAACGTGTGTGAGAGACAGAGAGAGAGATAATGCATCTAAGATCTGAATCGTATCAATTGCCATATTAACCCTCAGAACTTGGTGTCATTTAATATGATAGCTAAATTTAGTGTGCCTATCCTTCTGTGTGTATGTCCATACAATTTATCTGACATCACTACTCCATTGTTTTAATCATACTCATATTCCAGTACAGGTAAACATGGAGGGAGAGGTATGACCAAGTATGAAATGTTCTTGCTTTTGGTCAGTATCCAGAGGGATACACCAAAACAGAGAGGCAGACGTTACGGTGATATGCGGCCAAGTTCAGAGTTTCTGGTCAGTAATACAATTTTGAAAAATGTTGGAAATAAATTTGACCTAACATAGCTTTATTTTTTTCTTGATGCAGATGGGGAACTTTTTTATGGACGGAGGAAGGCTGTGAGGGCAAAGGCAGAGTGCAAAACCTGTTTTGCGAATTCCATAGCAGCCCTATTGGAGCCTACAGCGGGATTTTTAAAACAAGAAATGCTTTGTCCAGTCGATTCTACTGGCCAGGAATCTCTACCGACATTGAGAAATGGGTCAGTAATCAATGTCCTGCTGTCCTGATTAGCTGTTCATCTATTAGTTTTAATAATCAAATGTAACTATTACTACCTCAGTTAGTTTTCTAACTGTCACTCCATATCCATTTACTTTTTTCCTTTAAATTTGTTCACTCTTCATATTGGTTACCCTCAACAAACCCACTAATTTTTTTTCTTCATTTTTCTAGGTCAGTGAATGTGATCAGTGCCAAAGGGTTGGAAAACCACTTGTGATTGATGCTAAACTGGAAAGTATTAAGGTAAATGAGCATTTTCGTTTATGTGAGTTACTGAAGAATTTTAAAAAATCATAAATCATGGTATATAAACATTTTACCCACTGGCAAATTGGGCTAACATATAAGATATATTTTGTCCCCAAATCCTACCAAATCACCACAAACGGGAGTTTATACTGTACATCCAATTCTGTTTTTGTTAGGTTTCATCGGTCTGGGAATTACTCGGTATTGACCTGACAGGACCACTTCTGAAGCCATCTGATGGCCATATTTACATTTTGACAGCCACAAATTATTTTTCCAAGTGGGTGGAAGCATTCCCATTAAAAACTAAAACTGCTAAGGAAGTAGCTAGAAACCTTGTTTCTATAATTTACAGGCACAGTTGCCCTGTCAGAATTCTCTCTGATCAAGGAAGAGAGTTTGTTAATGAGGTGAGTCTTTGAACAAATATATACATTAATTCTTATGGTATATGAGGGCCAATATCCAAATTTTGCTCTCCCAGCAAAAGCTCTTAATCAGGGCTGTGCAGTAATTTATGTCTAATCATTTCAATTTCTTCAGTCCTACTATGTATACTGTGAAATCAATTATGATGGATGTTGTGATATGAATTAATTCTGTATTGCACAGCCCTACTGAAAATGTTATTTCACCATTATGTTGCAGTTCTTAATTCTGGACTGTTGGCTGGCTGTTTAATAATATAACATATTTATTAATTCATTTCAGATTAACAGCTCTCTTTGTGACCTGCTGTCTATAAAACGGAGTGTGACAGCTGCTTATCACCCACAGACCAACGGTCTGGATGAGAAAACAAATGACAATATAAAGAGGTAATTAGTGTATATGTTACTTGTGCTATAGGTCAGTGTATCCATCTTATCAGCTGGGACTATGAGTGTTCACTGTTTATTACAATTCTGTTTTAGGGCCTTCAGAAAGCTTGTCAATACCCATCAAAATGATTGGAATGTCTTCTTGGATGCAACTTTGTTCTCCCTGCGATCAAAGATTCATACATCAACAAAGTACAGTCCGTTCATGTTAATGTATGGACGAGAGGCAAGATTTCCATCCAAGGTCCCAGAAGAATTACCTGTGAGCTTAAATGGTTTGCTTAATTCCAACAATTAAGTGATATTACACTTAAGTATAACAAATTATTCTCTTGTGATTGCATCAACATGAATACTTGCAACCTCCAATCTAAAAGGTTTAAAATGTACAACAGCGAAGGAATGAAATGCTTAAAAGTTTGTGTTCTGTACTTCCACAACAAACCCCTCCATGTAAAGTTTTATTTCTTCATACTGCAGCTTTCGAATGTGGTTCTCCCTGTGAATGATGGCTACAGGACATTTGTTGAACAAAGAGAAAAAGATAATGAAATTCTGAAAGAAACTGCAAGTGAAAATGTGAACAAATCACAGAAGAAGCAACAAGAGGCCTATGCAAAGCGCATGCAAAAAAAATACAAGAATGTAACTTTCCATGTAGGAGTCCTGCTTTACAATGCCAGAAAAAGTTCAAGGAAGGGTAGTAGAATGGAAGTAGACTTCTCTGGACCATACACTATTCATAATATATCAGGGAAGACGGTGTCACTGACAAACCAGGATGGTCATTTACTGAAAACGACATACAACATAAATAACATAAAACCATACAAGAGAAGCCACTTAAAGGAAGACACCACAGAAACGACACAGCTGACAGCAGAAATTCTTTCTGTCAATGGATCACCTTTCGAAACCAGTGACCAAATGTCAGATGTGCCTTCTAGACCATCAGTTATCAAATGGACTCAATCTAAAGTAAGCCAGAGGAAAACAGAGGAAGTTGAAAGGGAAAGAGATGCAACCAATAAAGAAAAAGACGTTCAGGAAAAGAAAACAGAGGAACTTGAAAGGGAAAGAAATGCAACCAATAAAGAAAAAGACGTTCAGGAAAAGAGAACAGAGGAACTTGAAAGGGAAAGAAATGAAAGAGAGAGTATGTAATTTGGCATTATATAATGTAACATGTTAAAATATGCTCATAAGAACAGTCAATTTTTTGTTATGTTACAGACTAGATTGAGGTGCAAATCTTACTTGGAATACTTTTAATACTTAAACCAGTATTTAGTGCAAGATGTTGATTTTGGGGTTTTAATATGAAAGTCTTGTCTTTTTTTCCCCACGTTTTACAGATTTGGTCAGAAGAAACGGTTACCAGAGTTGTAGCTGTGGTGGGACCATACAAATTATATGATTCATCGTTAAAAACACTTAAAGGGATGAATTGGCTTTCAGATGAGGTAGGACTTACAAACATGCTTGGAACACAAAAATCATTGTTTAACATTGGTTATAAAATTAAATACTCATGTTAAATTGATTCACTGTATTGGATGCAGGTAATTGACAGTTACCTTCACATCCTTGCAAATGAACAGAAGGTAAGTGTCAAGTATCATATTTTTATGCCGGCGACAGCTGTGGCCGGAGGCATTATGTGTTCGGGTTGTCCGTCCGTCCATCCGTACGTACGTACGTACGTCCCATTCTTGTGAACGCGATATCTCAGGAACGCCTTGAGGGAATTTCTTCAAATTTGGCACAAATGTCCACTTGGACTCAAGGATGAACTGATTAGATTTTGGTGGTCAAAGGTCAAAGGTCAAGGTCACTGTGACCTCACGTCCGTCCCATTCTCATGAACGCGATATCTCAGGAACGCCTTGAGGGAATTTCTTCAAATTTGGCATAAACGTCCACTTGGACTCAAGGATAAACTAATTAGAATTTGGTGGTCAAAGGTCAAGGTCACTGTGACCTCACAAAATATGTTTTTGGCCATAACTCAAGAATTCATACGCTAATTATGACAAAATTTCACACAAATGTCTAATAGGATAAAATGATGAAGTGATGACATTTTATATCCAAAAGTTCAAAGGTCAACTTCACTGTGACATCATAATGTTTTGCTTACCACTGTAGCTGAGAAAACGATCTTGGGTCATTCTACAAAAACGGTGGAAGTGCTGTCACTTACTTTTGCAGACACCAAAATCCTTTAAGTTGACCTAATAATCACATTAATTATATATGTTCAATAAATAAAGACTGTCCTTGCAATGATAAAACAACGTTTATTGGCGGAGGCATACATATTATTTCGAGTTCTGTATGTTTCCTCTTGTGTACATAAAACTTACTTGCATTAATATCACAAGATTCGTGCAATATATTTTAGTTTTTGTGAATTCATAGATTAAATAGGTTGATATTT
Source organism: Centroberyx gerrardi (assembly GCF_048128805.1). Classification (NCBI taxonomy): domain Eukaryota; kingdom Metazoa; phylum Chordata; class Actinopteri; order Beryciformes; family Berycidae; genus Centroberyx; species Centroberyx gerrardi. The sequence continues at coordinate 5,234,549 of NC_136003.1, read as the reverse complement.
TACTGTTCTACAGGACCACATGTTTGTGCTGTCTTCGGTTGTGGCAACATCTCTGTTTAATGGACAGTTTAGATGTGTGAGGAAGGTGAGCATATAGAGTGAAACTTCATGAGCCACACTTATTTCATTCATAGAAGTAATATCCTGCTACAAACTGTGGTGTAAACCCTTTTCTTTTATAGATGATCATCCCAAACAGGGATTTGTGGCTGTGTCCGTATACAACACAGGAGGGCATTGGATTCTTGTGGTATGTAAATCTAACAATATTTATATATTTAACAATATTCCACATAAATATGTGACTAAAACAGATAAACTGCAATGTGTTACAGATTGTGAAAATGTCAGGAAAGGCCCTACTTGTTATTGACCCGTTAAGGAATGAGCAGAGACAGCAGGAAAATCTTGAGAAACTGGAGGTAATTATTTAAATGTTTTAGCTGAGTACACACAAGTTCTGTCAGGAAAGTCCCAGTGACTGTCTATTTTATGTGAGCCATTGAGTTATACTTACTCCTACAGTTAAACAAAAAACTCTAAGAACACTGTAATGTTCTATATTATATTATTAAATGGTTGTTTTAGTTATGTCATCTAATCGTTTTGTTTTGCTCACTTTTTTCTACTAATTGTAATGCTAAATGTTTTTAGGAATTTCTTAAGGATGAGACAGCACCAATTAAGCAGCACAACATGGACTGTAGAAATACTGGGGCATGAGCTGCAGGTGGATGGGAGTAGCTGTGGAGTCCTTATTTTAAAAGTAAGACTACCAATTTAGAAATAATTAATATGTTAGGTGTATGATAATACTATGTACAGTGTTTACTAAGTCTGGAGTGGTGCCTTTTTTCAGTTTGTGGATGAATACCTTCAGTCTGGATCAATCCTTGATGTGAAGACTAATCCTGCATCTGTGCAGGCTGCCAGACTACACATTGCCTGCAAGCTCATTGAAAATGGTGGTAGGTCCTCAACCTTACAGGATATTTCAACACTGTTTATGTTTTTATATTTTCTGATACTGTAGATAAGGTGTAATGGACTTACTAAGTCTCATTTATTTTTCAAACAGGCAATGTTGAAGACTACTGCATAGCCTGCAACATGATCGACCCTGACACAGAAAGTGACATTGTCAGCATGGTATAAATATAAATTCTGAAAATGTATAGAAATAACAAGATTTATTGGTGCTTCTAGTAATAGAGGATAATATAGGGTTCCAGTACTTCATTATAAATGCATTTAAGTCCACTGTTACATGTAACGTGTCTCACATGAAATTGACAGTATGATGGTAATTTCTGTCCCTGTAAATGGTTGATTATATAAAATATTTTGAACTAGTACCCTGTCTTCTATCTTCTATTGAAAAATGTCTGACCACTATTATTCTCCTCAGGTGCAGTGCGACATTTGTCTCCGATGGGCACATCATGACTGTCTGAAATCTGTCCCTGCAAATGGAAATTAAAATTACATTTGTTTGAAATGCAAAACATAGAAAAAAATAGGTTACATTTTCTTGAGGAAATGTGTGTGCTTGTGAGATAACAAATAATAATAAAGATATGTGATAAATGTGTGTGTGTGTTTGTGTGTACATGTGTTGGGTGCTCATTATGAGCTACTCTACTTTTAACCATATTTATAGTAGTCCATTCCGATAGATATTTCCTACCTGACAGAAAGAGCTACTCTACTTGTAACTACATTTATAGAGGTAGTGGTCCATTCTGATAGATATTTCCTACCTGACAGAATGAGCTACCCTACTTTTAATCCCATTTATAGGGTTGTATGTCTGCTTCTCACACATATCTGACCTGAGTAGCTACTAAACAATGTTTTTTGCTAGGGTAGGTCATTACGAGTGAGAGGCTTAGTTCATCAGACTAGTCTGACTGGGTAGTGCAAACTGTCGTTCCAGCCCACTTTAACCCCTGGTCAGAACACCGGAACAGACTTGCGCCCATGTGAATCAGCGCTGCAATGGCCACCTGGTGCGGATGCGTTGCGGTTGCGGCACGGTTTCCGTGCGGAAGCCCTCCAGAACCCGCATGGCAGTTCCTGCCGTTCCGTTCTTTTTCTGCGTATGGTCTATTTTTGCCGGATCTGCTTGCATCTGACAAGCGTGAAAATGTACTATATTGACTTGTGGGTGTATAAATTAGATACATTTAACTCAATAGGGTTATATCAAACAATAGTTTTAATGCCCTGATGACGGTCAGGCCAAATATTAATATTGAATTTACGCATTTGATTGCAATATAATTATTTTGCCAGACCAATGCTGAATGATGACTAGCAGCCTATTTGGATGTTTACTTGAATAGCTAAAACATTAAATTTGCATAAACAATATAAACACAAAATTAATAAGCTACGGGGAAGATACTGTAGAGATATAAATATTTATCATTATCATGTCATAGTTTAGTCTACCAGCTAATCACTCGTTATCGCCTGTTTACATCCATGTTGATCTGTTTTTATTTATGGATCCGGAATATAGTGCATATATGTAAATAGATACAGTATTCTAGTTAACTTTATTACCTACTTTTTACCTTGTTTTACCTCTACAACTACTTTGGATATTTATATTTTTACCTTGCGTTTTGTGTATTAGTGCTACTGTGCAACAGAATTTCCTTCGGGATTAATAAAGTATCTATCTATCAACAAAATTAATGATAGCGCCCTGGGCAGTGTTGTGTTAGCCAACCAATAAAAACTTCTATCATATCTAGATCTATTTCTCTCGTACCTTGTACACTAGAAGGCAATAGGATTGACACTGGCGCGGGGGTCAATTGATGCCCATCTCCCTGACTCGAACAGTAGCTACTGGAGTAAACTCGACGAAAATGGATGACAAGAGATTGATCGTTGAAGTTGAAAAGTACAAGGAATTGTAAAACACAAGCACTGTCAACTATAAGGACAACTCGAAAAAAGAAAATGCCTGGAATGTGATCGCCGAGGTCCTTGGCATAGAAGGTAGGTGTACTACTTCACATCAACCTTAATGTTAGCCAGTTAGCATTTCTGTTAATGCTAAATACCTAACCCATATTGTTTCAATATAGTATACACTAAACTGCACGGTTCAGTATGGCCATCAATAAAAGGACAATATTTTCAAACTTTTCTTACAAAGTTGTTATAAAGGAGTGGGTGAGCTACCTAGCTGCATCTGCTGGCATAAGGAAAATATGCTGTCATAGGCAAACATCTATGTCAAATGTAATTGACCCACAATTTTATCTTGTTCAACAGTTAATAATAAAAGAGGCCATAGAGATTTGGGAATTTATTCTTTTAAATCCAAGAAATGCAGTGATAATTTATAGAGAAGGCCAAAGAAAAAGAACAAAAACAGTATGGAGTGCAGGGGCTTATTCATAATTACTATACAGAACACTTTGAAGGTGCTATGTGTAGCATGTTTAAACATCAATATATCATTGTCAAATGAATTGTGATGCCTTGGTATAATTACTGTAAATAAATGCGACCATGGTGGAGACGACTGGTCTCCTATCTCACACCAGCGGTATTGTTGGTGCTAGTGTTTGTCCAAATTAAGACTACATTTCCCATAAACCCTGTTGCTTCCTGTTGCTTCTTCAGGTCAAAGGTTTTCTCTTTGTCTTTACTGAAGAGGATAAACATGTTGGAAGTGATTTTTCCATCAACCTTTCACTCCTTCCACCATCTGCCATTGCCAGAATCTCTGAAAGCTTTAGCTTTATGGATACAAAAATGTTACATGTAGCATCTTTAACACAGCTATTTCAAAATGTCTTAGTCACACAAACTATTTTATGGTGATTACACCATATTATCTTGCCAGGGCACACTGCCCTCAGGGGAGTTGAAGAAGGTGCAGTGTGTGTCCCTCACAACATAGGCCTCCCTTGATCCTCGGTTGCCACCTATGTTCCTCACTGGTGCCAGTAGTAGCCTCAACTGTTCTCCGTCTACTATCAACCTCTCATTCTCGCTGGGTACCAGGAGGTAGTTGTGAAGGATGCAGGCAGCGAGCACCAGTGTGTCCACATGTTGGGGTTGCAGCCTGATCCGCCTGTAAAACACTCTCCACCTTGATGCCAAAATGCCAAAGGCATTCTCGACAATCCTCCTCGCTCGTGAAAGGCGATAATTGAATATCTTCTTTCTGTGTGGAAGATTTTGTCCTGGGTATGGCTTCATCAGGTATCTCTTCAGCAGGAAGGCTGCATCACCCACTATGGTAAATGGCACATCTCCAAGGTGAGCAGCCCCAGGTAGAGCAGCATTGGGTGGCACTTGAAGCGTGTTGGCCTCCATTCCTCTTCCCAGATCGCAATTGGCATAGATTCCCCCATCGCTGCTTCTGCCAAAATCTCTGACTTGAGTACAGACTACAGTCTTGTGCCCCAGGCGGTAGCTGAAAGCCAGGCTGACGAAGGAGTCACCAGTTGCCATGTATCTGAAGAAATAAAGAAATGTTAACATACATGTGGTAATTGTCCTTTCTTATTTACAGCTGATATTTGTAAACAGTGATTGAGGACTCTGAGGGATTCTTTTGTAAAAAATAAGAAGAAACCACTCAGGCCAGGAGCTGGCTCTCAGAGGGAGTGGAAGTACAACCAAATTATGGCCTTCCTTCTCCCTCACACTCGACCCAGAACGTGAGTAGACAGTGGATTTTTCATTTTACAGAACTTATGATAGAAAAAGAAAATATGTACAGAGTTATATTTATCCATTATGCATATTTTTAAATTACAAAATAAACACAACACACATCAGCACTAAAACGTTATTTGCATTTATATACATGTTACATCTGTTGGGCTTTGATAGGGGCAGGTTTGGTTATTAGCAATTAATAATTAATAATCGTGAAATTATTAATATTCATACAATTATTGACGGGAGTCAATATTAACGGGGCACCACCCTGGAATCAGGGACCAATAACCGAACCTTCAATACAGTCTCAAAATGGCTGTTCACCCCCAAATGACAGTGTTTAAGTACCACTGTACATTTATGAGTGAACAGTGAAGGGTGAATTCGTACACAGGCCCTCACAACCAGCCGTTATTACAGCACATATGCACAAGGAATCACAGATAACTTCTCTTTAAAAGTATAATGGAGTTTATTTAACTTTAGCAATATCAATCAATAATCAATAACACTGCAGGTAATCAACAACTATTATACAACTATAACTATAGGTCTAACTAGCAAGCATAAAGGCACAAACAGCATATGGCACGTATGGATGCGTGCGTATGTGTGTGTGTGTGTGTATGTGAGTGAGAGAGATGAGAGAGGGAGAGGGAGAGAGAGAGAAGGCAAGATGGCGGACGTGACCACGTGAGTGGGACGTCTCACGAGAGTTCAAGATGGCGGCTGTGACCGCGCAGTTTGAACAAAGGGGGTTTTGGAACCAAGATGGAGTTGGAGTTAGGCAGCTAAACCAACACCATCTAATTCTTGGGTAGCAATGAATGTGTAATGAGATGTGGGTGTGTGTGTGTGTGTGGGTTAGTAAGAGAGAGAGAGAGAGAGAGTAAGGGGGGAACACTCAGGGTAAACCTAGACCTAGAGATTCTACTCGCCGTCTAGAGACACAACAATAGCCTTTTACCACACAAGAACTCGGGGTACGACTTGGAAATAGTACGCCGGGTTACTGGTCTTTGAACTGGTAAAATGCAGTATATTGGCTCTATACGGTGGATACTAACATGGATGCAAGCTCAGCGGCATGCAATTGAACACAAATCAGCTTCACATTAACACAATCAAATTAAGCAGCAAGCATAATGATTGAGGTATTATTCATACAGCATAATATGGACACGGCGGTCCGATGCGCTTCCCAATACGCACAAATACAGCTTCTGATCAGTAAGCTTATTTAACACACCTATTCTAGTCTCTGCCCAGAACCAAAGCCTCTTACTTGGGAATCACTCTCGAGTGATTGGTGTGTGGTTGAGTCCGTCTTATCGATCCGGGGTTTTCCCAGGCGAATCTGCGGGACCGTTATCTCTCCGTGTACGGAACAATGGTCAGCTGGCTTTCCTCGTAGGCAGCGAAGATGTCAGCCAGGAGTCGACTTGGTTGAAGAAACGTATTCTTACGTTGTCTTCTTGGAGGGAAGGAGTGTCCTTAGCTGTATTCTCTTCCAGTCCACTTCTGCAGGTCTGCTACACACGGCAGTGCGTGTAAGGAGTTAGATGCATAAACAGCTAATCTAATCCTTCTGGATCCAACAGTGTTATGGTTAACACTAAACAGTCTGGTCTCGTCCCGCGAGTTGAAGACTGCACCTCGGCTAAACAAAAGAACAGTTCGAACGTTTCAGGTACCACCTTGTTAGCAACGGGGTCGCAATAAGGGGCGATGAGGAAAGGTATCTCTGGAATTTATACTCTTGGTGACATCATGGGGACATCCCGGGGTTCTCCCGAGTCTCGTCCAATGAGAGACCAGAGGTTGGGTTTCAGCCAGTTCGCACCTAGGTGTGAACTTCAGGGCCTGTTGGAATTTTGGCGCTGCTTTCCTTTGTTTGAGGTCCTAGCCCAGCGGGTGGGCTAGAGTTCAGGTTTCTGATTCCCTTGTTAGGCCGGTGTTTTAAGGCCCTGACACACCAGGCCGACGGTCGGCCGTCGGGCAATGTCGGGCCGCCGGTAAGCGTCGGTGTCCCTAGTTTTTGCGGTGTGTCCCGCACCGTTGGCACTAGTCGGACCCTGTCGGCGTCTTTTCGGCCGATTGAGCATGTTGAATCGGCGTCGGAGCCGTCGGTGAGAGAGATCACTCTGATTGGTAGTTCGTGTTTTGCCTCTGGATGATTGGACTGATAAATTCCTTCAACATGTGGAACTGAACAGGAAAGAGCTGAGCGAAATTTTTAAAATCGGAGGTTTCATTTATCTCCAGCTCTCGACACAGGTTCGGGAAAGCCCCTTGAGCCTGTCGCTGGAGTAACCTTATTCATGATTTCACCCATTTAGTGCGGTTTCTCCTTATTTTTCGCCTCCGCCTCTTCCTTTCTTCTTCCACAACCAAAAGACCAAGGGCTGACAACGCCAGTGCCATTTGCAACTTCTTATCAGACATAAGGTATGGAGAGTTATTTCCCCTCACGCAGGCACAGAACGTACGTGCTAGTTGGCCGTCGGCTGTAGTCTTTGCGGTGTGTTCAAGTGCAACTTTTTGGACCAGACGCAGGCGACGTGAGGCGACGCAACAGTCGGCCTTCGTCGCCGCTGGTTCTTTGACGTCGGTTTGGTGTGTCAGGGCCTTTAGGCTTTCAATCTTACATGTAGGCCTTTCCTTTGTTTGACCACATGGCCTGGCCCAACACATCATATGAGACTACACTGACAATGTGCAGACATGGTAAGAAATCTATTTTTTTGTAAGTAGCCTACTAGGCCTTTGATGTACCTACACAGCATTCATTTAGTAAGTTATCCATACCTATTGAGACAACTCATGCAATGTCATAGCATAAGCTGCTGTATTTTCCTTGAATGCTAATAAATAAAAAATCTCTTAAATTTAGCTCGAGGAGCAACCTTACATCAACTGTGGCCACCCCAGACCCTACTGAGCCGCTGGACTTCACACACAGTGCTGAAGCCAACGAGGGCCCATCAAGCTCAGCTGGACCACTGACAAACTGGATGCTGGTTTATTTGTCTTTGTCTTTGCTAGTCTATGTTACTCTAGTCTGGTCTTTACCTCTGTTCTGTGTTCTTGCCTGCTCAAGACTACCAGTAAAAGCCTTTGTTTGTTTCTCAAGCCTGTCTCCTGCCTCGTGTTCTGCGCTTGGGTCCACCCCGATCCCTGACATCCAGACCTGGAACCCCTACCCTTACACAGGTTAGACCCAGAAGGCGAGGCTCACCGTCTGGATTGTGTAGGGAATATTATATTTTGGGCCCACAACAATTATGCTGTCAATATTTTTTTTGTAATCCACAACTGGTTTTGTTTGGGTAAATAAAACCTTTAACCTTTTTCACTCTATTTTGTGTCCTCGTGCCTGTTTGCTCGGTCCATCACACCCCTCAACACCAACACAGCAACAAAAGAGACGCGTCTCGGGATGCGACAACGCTGTTGCTGACAGCCCAGCCAGATGCAGCCTTCTTTGCACAACAGAGGCATCAGAAGAACCGTCTGTTGAGTAATAAGTAATAAAACTTGATGTAAATAAAATCCTTACAGAACTGTGCAAAGTGACTGACAACAGTTAGGCCTACATGATTAAAGAGTAACAGTGACTTGATACTTTTTAACGTGTAAAAGACGTGTAAAACTACCCAACACTCAGATAAAGAGTTTACGCGCAGTGCAGCACCCGCCTCCTGAGTCTCCTACTGTCGGCCAAGACCACGGCGGTCCAGAGCCATACCAATTTGAGCCGTTGGCACTGGCAGCCGGGCTGAGGCCATGGAGGGGCAGGAGAGGATGGGGGACGTTTCTGAATGGTAGGCCTAATTTTCAGCTTTCACTATTCAGTATTGAGTCTAAACTGACGTGTGTCAACATTAGAATGACAATGCAAGCTAAATTTGTTGTCTCACTATGATTGACTTCTTTCTACTGTCCTAGGTAATCGTGAGAATACTTTTCATGTGTCACCAAGTGATCACCAGTGGGCCCCATGGATTGGTGGTACAGCAACATGGTACTTAACACTGAAGTTAATGTGAATAAGAATACTGCAGAACAAGCAGAAATGGAAATCACAGCGCAATGGCTCTCCAATGAAGTGAAGCACTTGAAGGTGAATTAGGCACTCACTATGTTGATCATTATGGCTTTTTAAACTGCCTACAGGGCAAAGACAGTCTCAACCATTAAGAGGAAGATGTTGCTGTATCCATATCTTCACAGATTGATGCTGTAAGAGAGACTTTGCAAGGAGTGTGGGGTGGATCATAGGGGCTCCAAAATGGAGCTCGTCCTCCGTTTGAACGAGGAAATGAAAACAAGAAGCACCTATGGCAAGGTGTCTGAAAAGGTTTGGGGAGTATCTGGTAAGTTTTTATTAATTTGCTTAAAGTTTTTTTTTTTTTTTTTTTCATGGCATATTTAGTCTTTCATAGCTTGCTGACGATTCATTCTTTTTGGGTTGCAAATAGGGATAATCTATGAATTCTCACCCAAATATTTTTGGGTGTTTTTAAGTTTTAAGCCTGCTAAAATTGTAGTAGCTCTGCTTAGCATGCTGTCAATGCTAGCTGTGCCATATAGCTAATAGTTTAAACTGGTTGGTGCTTTGCCACATGAAGATATTTGATTGCGGCCCATATTATACTTCCAAGTACTTATGATAATTTAATGCGAGCATTCAAACTCCCTATAATGGAAGAAGGGTGTTTTGAACAATATACTTGTCATTTGTTGATATAGTTGCCGATTATCATGTCCTTTAAAATGTTGATACTTCACACTTACCATTTTGCATTAACATTAACCATTAACAACCACCAGTGGACTTAAAAGAAACATCACATGAAGGTAGGAAAATAGAGTTTAAGACAGCATAATTTTGCAAATTTTGATATCACTGGGCTGTAATGCCCTAACTAACAAACTAAATAACTAAGTAACTAACAATGAGTCAATTGCTCATGCTTGCAAATGGTACTGTGTGTATTTGTTATAGCAAGGGTGGAACCGGTGAACCAATGTGGAGAACTGTGTGAAATTATGCCTTAACAGGTGGGAAATGCACACCTGGACATTGTGCGAAATATGACACGACTGTTGTATGTTTTTGACAACATTTAATGTGTAACTGTATGGTCCACCAAAAGTGACCTACATGAACTAAGCTGTACATCCCTTTGTGATCCTACAGGAGAAAGACATATTTTTTGCTGATTTGTGTGTGCCCCCAACATGGCTGCCACCCACGAACTGTGACCCTCTTGGTCTCCCAGTAAGTTCAGCTTTCTATTACATCATTTTAATTTGACTAAGGAGTCTTACATTACACCATTTGTATTAGATGGATGCTCAAAGGAAAGAGGCTCTGTTCTTGTGTGTTTAATGCTCGTTACACTTCTTCCCTTTCACTGACTCACTCTTACATTCTCTCACTCACACACACATGCAGGTATTCTGTGCTATGCTGATCAAAGCAGAGCTGTCAGAGATTAATACCTGATAGAGTCTTTGAAGGGAGGGACAGGCTGCAACATGTGTACAATGAATGACTTGGCAGATGCAGGTTCCAAAGCTGAGAGCTCATGTTACGCTTGGCAACATATAATGAGTTGCTTAGTAAACACCAAACTGTAAGTCTGCATTGTATTAATGCATTGTAAGTCTGCTTTTGAGTCCACTTCCAAAGATTTGCTGTTTGCTTATTGCTCAGAATGCATATTCCCTCCATGTAAGTGATGAGGCCGCTGCAGAGAGGTGGTCTTTCTAGGCTTCCAGTACCACAAGAGAGCAGGACAGTTTGGACACGTCCGACCAAAGTGTCCTAAGGTTACCTAAGGAAGACGTGTCTTTTGGTGGTCATGTTCCCCTGGCCTGCCCCTTTTTGTAATTCAGTTACCCTGGTATTCCCTTTTTACGGAAAATCTTATTATTGAAGTCATGCTGCTGTTCAGCTGGCTGTAGACATTTTTGTTGACCGCATTCTGCGTTCAGGATGTCTGCAACAGTTCATGTTCAGGCATCGTTTTGTTGTACCTTTCTTCGGAAGAACAAGCCTCAAATGGTTGTATTTACATGTCACTACTTTTTTAGACCATCGGTGGTCTTGCGCAGCAGCTTGCACTCGACAGAAAAAGACTGGACAGAAAAAACAGGAAGGGATGTGGAGGTAATGATAAATATGTTGTTATCGCACCATGTATTTCTATAATTCTGCTGTGGTTCTGCTTTTAATATGATTGTCCCCAGTAAACCTGGGCTGTGGTCGAATAGTCAAAAAAATACGTCCTAACTCCTATTCCTAACCACTTTTCCTTGACCTCGTTGGAAAACGTCATGAGGTCAAGGAAAGATGTGAAGGAGAATTCATAAGGGCTTAGGAAAAGACAACCGCGGTACTAAGAGAATCCAACTGCACTTCCACTAGGCTAACGTAATTATGCGTCGGCGGATGTTAATGACGTGGGTCTGCCGTGTGAAACTACAATGTTCCGAAGATGGACTACCAAAAGCGCATCTTAGATACTTCGCCCCGTGCGTTCTTACCGTGTTGTTTCATGCAGGCTATATAAACGTGGACAACCCGGTGAAAAATATTGCTCCATCACCAAGGTTGGAATTGAAATAAAAAAGGAATATAGGCTACCAGTCACAAAACTGAAACGAAATGCTCACATTGAGAATGGTTGCTCACGCTCACCCTCCTGTCCACTCATATTTATCGACATGAATACCAATTAGTATGATTGTATGAAAATAATTGTTACATTCATGCAAGATAGGCATAACATGTTAGGCCTACAAATCTACTACTGTACATATCATCATTCTTAAGTTTCAAACATGTTGAATTAAAAACATCATCTGGCTAAAAACGTCTCATATCCCTTTTTCTTGAAAGACAGACTTCTGTGTTATGGTTAATATGCTGATGATGATCTGATTATAAGCCTATGCATATAATAGCTTAAGAACCACCACACAACTCAGTAAACACCTTGAAATGTTGACTTGATTGTGCTTTGAAGTTATGGCTGATACAGGCTGTGGATGTGTAATGTGACAAAATAATTGATTCCCCAAAGATATTACTATCAGATAATCAAGGGCCCAACACTACTGCACTCAATGAATGGCCAATAACCCATCTACCCAGCTGAGTAGTATATATCCAGATGAGCCTATCTTCAATTAGTGACCTATAAAAGGGCAGCTGGGGAGTATCAGAGTTATACAGCAAAATGGGAGATATGGAGCTTGCTGCTGTGTGGCTCACCTTACAGCGAAACCAAAGAGACATTCACAGGAGGGTATACCACTGCAGAGGCTCATGGCGTTGTGTTCACAAATGGTAAGAGGATGCGATATGGGTTTTGAACATCATTGATCACAGAGCATGCTTAAATTGAACATACTATCAAAGCATAACTGAAATTGTTCCTGCATATCTAATGTGTTCCTATGTAGAATACAGTATAGACGTTATGTTTTGCCTTACACAAGGATAATGCATCATTAGGTTTAAAAATGAAAACAAGACAGGAAAAAACAGCACACTAGTTATGTATTTACACTTTATTCTATTTACACTTTATTTTGTCTCTTACAGGAGAGGAGCAAAATATATGCCACCCCCAACACCCATGTCCCTGTAGTACAGATCTATTTAGATCTATCCAAAGACATGCGTTTTGACTACCGCCTGTCTAGGCCATCAATTGAGGCACTGATGGCCCTTCTCAGGAGGGAGAAGACCCATGGCTGGGAGAAATACATGGAGGTCCTCCTGGTGGTCTACTGGCTGGCATATGGATTGTCTTACACCGTTGTCTCCTGGGTCTTCGATGTGCCAAAGACAACCGTGTTTGACATTGTACATCGGATGTGTGACGCAATCCTGTCTCTCCTGGACAAAGTGGTCCACTTCCCCACACTGGCACAGTGTGCTGAAGTTGGCCATGGCTTCCAACACCTTGCCAACAGCCCAGCCTTCAGCCACTGTGTGCGAGCCATTAATGGATGCCACGTCCGCATCAAGGCTCCCCATGGTCCACATGCACAAGATTGCCTGAACAGGAAACTCTTCCACTCTATCCAGCTTCAGGCAATCTGTGACAGCACTGGCAAATTTCTGGACATATTTGTTGGTTACCCTGGTTCAGTCCACGACACCAGGGTGCTAAGAAATAATAGTCCAGTGTTTATCAGGGGCTGTTACCCACCAGCTGGTTACTTCATCCTGGGGGATGGGGGATACCCATGTCTGACTGTACCAGTCAACCTCATTACCCCATACCGGGAACCAGTGAGGGGAAGAGTGGAGGCGCGCTTCAACGCTCACCATGCCAAAGCCCAATCCATTATAGAGAGGGCCTTTGGCATGATGAAGGCACGGTGGCAAGGGATCTTCTTCAAAGCCCTGGAAGTGGATTACACCTTTGCTCCAAATGTCGTTGCAGTGTGTGCACTGCTCCATAACATCTGCATCACTGCTGGGGACATCCTGCAGCCGGCTGAGGAAGAGGATCCAGTGCCACCACCAGCTGTGCAAGGGGATGAACATGGAGGTCAGCATTACAGGGACAGACTGGCAGCACAAGTGTCAGCCCCAAACCAGTTCCCTCACCTCTGCACGATCATGACTATTTTATTTTGTAAAGTGACTCAATGGCTTTTCTGTTACATTTTGGTTTCAGTCAATGATTCAAGAACCTCTCTTAATTTTTGTTTGCACATTAATAAATCAAGAACCTTTTCTTTCACATAGTGTTTGTCATATTTATTACAATGGATCTTTCTGTGAGAGATGCAAAGACCATGGACTGCCTAAGAAACACTTAAATCATTAACTCTGTAAAACCAGTGGTAAAGGGGCTTCCAACTGGTCAAATTATTCTAAATAATAAATGTCGAGTGTCTGAATGTAAATGGAAGTATATAGTGAAAAGGTGGTGAAACATGGTGGCTATGTCCTGCATTTATAGCCTACATGTGTTCCATTACTGCTAGACTCCTTTTTTCATCTGTGTGGTCATTATATTTAGCTTGTATATTTCACAGGAGTAGGTCGGTCACTTAGCATTCAGGTACTTCTACCTTTACTCACCAGGTAGGCCCTGGTGTTGAGGATTTCATCACAGTAAAGAACATACATTATATTGCATGTACAGCAGAAATCTCATGTGTTTGAGGTGACAGTTATGAAAAAGGGGCTCCTGACATCTATTGCTATTGGCCATCTTGTAAGAGGTGGGAGGGAGGGTCTTGCGCAGTACAGTGAGTTAGGCAGTGGTCGGGGACAGCTCTGACAGGTGGGCTAGGTTTTTGTTTGTGGATTGAAGCAATGTGTTGCTCAATACTATTCCATTCATTCAGCAACTGAAGAGCTTTGTATTTGACTTCTTTCAATTGACACAACAGGACTCCAAGTTTTAAGTTTATTTTTTTTAACAAGTTCAGCAAAAAGGCTGAGGAATCTTTCATTTTGCTCGTATAGAGCAGCATCCCTTGCTTCCTCCTTTTCAGCCTGCTTCTTGAGGAAGGCCAACATGCCCCCACCCCTCTTTGGCCTTTTAGTGGGTGGCTGGGAGCAGGTGGAGGACTCCTCCTCACTGTCTGTGCCAGGCAGGAGGGACATTTGTGAAGGCCCTTCACATCCAGAGGATGAGGCTTCAGCAGCAGTCTGGCCATGGTTTGGCACCGAGCATGAGGCAACGAGGGTGGGAGGTTGAATGGACGGCCTTTCCCCTAGTGCCTCATGCTTGGCATCAAACCACGGCCAAGTAGCTGCTGTTGCCTCACCACTGTCCGTGCCTGTGCCGGTGGGGGGATTCTTCAACTCCTATTAACACCATGGATAACAGAAAGTTACTGAAAGGGCAGTTGGGGCAGAATGCACAGTGACCAATAATGGAATTGTCTAACTGTTACTAGCCATTCAACTTTGTGGCTACTCATAATTGCTTTCACCTCAAATGTTGAAAAGTTAATCGAATGTGTAGATAACTAATTAATAGGCACATTACATTTCCATATAGAAGGCTGGGGTAGCCATTGTAAGCCTGTTTTAATTGTACAACATAATATCCACAAACACTAGCCCACCACAGTGCCCAGCCATATGATTTGCTTTACCTTGTATTTGGTTTTTAAGTTGTCCCACTTTTTGGATGCCTGCATGGCAGTCACCTGCCCCTCCAGCCGCATTTCCTTCACCACCTGCCTGTAGGTCCGAATTAGCTTAATTCGCCATACCCATTTATAGTAACAACATTTTAATCCACAAATACTTACTCCCAGCCTGATTTGGCTGCATTTCTCTTCCCGCTGAAGAGATTATCTAGTTTAACCTTTGCCTTTATTAAGGCAAGGGTTTCAGCATCTGTGACTGAAGTAAAATTAATTAGTGATATTCCTAAAGGCTGGCAATACAACAACGCTCAGAATGAAGAAATAACTAATGCAAACTGAGCATAGGTTACCTACAACGTCAACTTCACTTTGATCATTTTACAACAGCAGCGTAACGTTCATAGTTCGCCTCTATGGGTTTAACATATTGTTGAGTGTTCAAAATATATAAGCACATTAGCAGGTTATGGCATAAGATGGAACATGCTTAATAAGCAACGGTTACTTACATGATCTACGTTCCTTTTCGGTCATGTTGTTGATCGTTTGTTTTCGTGAACGGCCGGATGGTGCGTCGCTTTAAATGTTGCTGCCACAAGGAATTGTGGGACGGCATTATGTCCTTTCCTTTCGTAAAGGATGGTCCAGTGTATCCTATGCTAAAGGAGATAAGTAAGGAAGCATTGAAGCACCTTTCCTTAGCATTTAGAGAATTCGAACAGCTCTTATCATGGCTGCCACTTAGATACTTCCGGGTCATTTCACTCAGTTAGGAACCTTCCTAAGCAAAAAAGACTATTCTAACGAGGCTTCCGGTTTAGCATGCACCGAAGATGGTCATGCGATCGTGAGCTCCGCCGGTTTGCCTTACAGTTGCTTTTTGTATTGCATTTATTTACTTCAAACCTTGGTCACAAAAACTAGAAACCAACTAACGCTACTGGTTGTTGCATGGCACAGTACAATCTCAGAGGGAAAAAGGCTTTTTCGTCGAAAAATCTTAGTAAAGCCAAACCACTTCCCTCGAAAATGGCGGCCGACAAGGAAGCCCCTCCATCACTCGAAGCAGTGATGTCGGCGATACGAGAAAGCAAAGACGACTTGTCCAGGCAGATTGACACTAAGACTGCTAGCATCCAGACCACACTCACAAAGATTGAATCCTCACTCTCAACTTTGTCTGACCAAGTTGAGGAAATGGAAGGACGGGTGTCGGCTAATGAGGACAACGTGTCTGACGCTCTCAAGCGCCTGGTCAAGACGGAGAGGGAGTTGCAGTACATGAAAGACAAACTGGATGACCTCGAGGATAGGAGCAGGAGAAATAATATACGAGTCTTCAACATACCTGAAAATTCAGAGGGTCGGGATGCTACTGCTTTCCTCGAACGGATCATTCCACAAATCCTCAACCCTGTCGCTTTTGATTCTCCCGTCATCATTGAGAGATGTCATCGCCTCGGCAAAGCCTCAGACAAGACCAGGCCGCTGATAGCTAAATTCCTTAACTTTAAAAACAGAGAAAAGGTGCTCCGCCGGGCCAGGGAAATGAAGGAGATCTTCTTTGAAAACAGAAGAATTTACATCTACGCCGACTGCAGTGCTGAGACGCAGCGGAAGAAGGACGCGTTCAAGGCGGTGAAGAAGATGCTGCGGGAGAAGGGCTTCGAGTACGGCTTGCATCATCCAGCCAGGCTTCGAATCTCACACGAGGGAGCCGTCAAGTGGTTCACTTCACCCGCCGACGTTGTGGATTTTTTGAGCAAGCTGGAGAACTAAATTCACATTCGCTTTCACCTTAACAGATAGCCTAACGGACTTCAAGGCTAAGGCTGCCATGGGACTTTAATTTTATCCAACGAAACTGAGTGAGTTATATAACCATCCTTTGATTTCATTTAATATAGGTTATTATGGCTTAGGCCACTCGCGGATGGCGGTTTTGTTTATTATGGAACTATTGTAGTTCTGGTGTGAAAAACAAAGTGTGGCAACTAGCATCGCAACCTAGCCTGCTTCTAACAGGCAAGGACTAACAGTTACTTTTCCAATAGGCTACTCATTCTCATTGTTATTGTTGCTGTGGTTTCAGGTTTAAAGCGACACGGTTGATTTCAGCTTGTTTCATATCTCTTTTGCTTTTGATTACGCACTGATTTCCTAATTATCTTAATTGGTTCCCTAACTACCAAACATCACTATTGATGAGGTGGACCTGGCTCTCAAATGATTGTGGAGCAGCTGATTTTAGGCTGGACCTACGGACTGGGAGCGCCGGGCCATTCTATTATCACGGATTGAGGTTGATAAGTTTAAGATTTACAGTAACTGTTGAGGCTACCATATAGTTAACAAGAGTAGCCCACCTAATGTTCCTGTTTTTGTCTTTGTTATGGGGTTTTGGCTGGGTCTCTTATGGGGAATGGAATGGTTACTCTGTATGCTCTTCATTGTGTTCAGAAATTGCAACATTTAATATATAATTTCATATGGTACGGTTAACACTTTTTATATAGGCTACCTACATGACTAGTCAACTAAACTGCATCTCCTGGAACGTAAAGGTAACACCTTTACGTTCACACACATCAACACATCAACACCCCAAAAATTATTACTTATTTAAAGAAGCTATCTACAAGTATTGCATTCATTCAGGAATCACACCTTACCGATGTGGAACATTTGAAACTTAAGAGGGACTGGATTGGCCATGTCTTTTTTTCTTCTTTCACTTCTAGAGCGAGAGGGGTTGCTGTACTCATAAACAAAAACATAATGTTCAAATTGAACTCAATTGAAAAGGATAAGAATGGTAGATTTTTGCTTGTTGATTGTGTTTTGAATATGAATAGGGTGACATTGGTAAATATATATGGTCCCAACTACGATGACCCAGCCTTTTTTAATGACCTGCTTCTGAGGCTTGCAGCGGTCGAGGGACACTGCCTTATTGGTGGAGACTTTAATCTGGTCCTTAACCCAGCTATCGACTGCTCGCTGCCCAAGTCACTTACACTATCTAAGGCAGCTTCAATTTTGAATCACGGCATAAAAGAATTAGGACTATGTGACATCTGGCGTGCTCTCAACCCTAATAAGAAGGATTTCTCCTTTTTCTCTAACGTCCATAATTCTTACTCCAGGATAGATATGTTTTTAGCCCCTCAAAATATACTCAATAGGGTAGAGGATTGCTCCTATCTGGCCGCTGCACTGTCAGATCATAATCCAGTAAAACTGACCTGGGTAATGGATTCTGTACAACCACCTTCTCACAGATGGAGATTTAAAACATTTATGCTGAAAGATCCAGAATTCATTGTATCTATGAACTCCCAAATTGATCTGTTCCTTGAGGCCAATCTGAACTCAGCTTCTCATGCAAATATTTGGGAGGCTCTCAAGGCATTTATGAGGGGATGTATCTTATCCTATAGTGCACATAAACTGAGGGAAAAGAGAAAAGCCTTGTCAAAATTAGATGAAGAAATTAGAACACTTGAGCAACAGCACTCTGAAACTAAAAGGGTGGACATTTTAAATTCTTTGACCATGAAACGGATACAGTACAACAATTTATGCACTAACAAGGCTGAAGCTGATTTAGCTAGAACCAACTACCATTATTATGAGTATGGAAACAAAACAGGCAAGCTGCTAGCGTGGCAGATTAAGAGGGAGGAATCAGATAAAATTATCCACTCAATAACTACTGATGAGGGCAGATCTCTGGTTAATCCGTCGGAGATTAACGCGGAATTCAAAAAGTTTTATGAAACACTGTATAAATCGGATCACAACACCATCAGTATTGCAGCGGGGCGATTTCTGGAGGGTCTACCTCTTCCTCAGATCAATGCTGAAGATAAAGACCGGCTGGATGCTGACATAACTGAGGGGGAGGTTCTCCTGGCCATGAAGTCTTTGCAGAATAATAAGGCCCCGGGGCCAGACGACTTTCCAATTGAATATTTTAAAACATTTTCAGATAAGCTGTTGCCTCCTCTAACAAATATGATCAAGAAAGCTTTGGACAATCAAACCTTGCCGGGCACTCTCGAATTAGCAACTATAACACTACTACCAAAACCTGACAAGGACCGACAAAAGTGTGGATCCTACAGGCCCCTAAGCCTTTTGAATGCTGATTACAAGGTCATTTCTAAATTACTTGCCACTAGATTAGAAGACATAATGCCAAAGATAATTCACCCTGATCAAACAGGGTTTATCAGGAATAGACAAGGGTCAGACAATGTTCGCCGGTTATTTCATATAGTGGACTCTGCACAAAAGAAAAAGGAGCCCATGCTGATAATATCAATGGACGCTGAGAAGGCGTTTGACAGGATCGAGCCTAGCTTTCTGTTCCAGACACTTGAAGGCATGAATTTTGGAGAGAGATTCATCCAATATACCAAAACGCTTTTTAAAGCCCCTAAGGCTCAAATCTTAACCAATGGGGTCCTGTCTGAGGCCTTCTTGCTCTCTAGAGGGGTCCGGCAGGGCTGTTGCATCTCGCCATTGTTATTTTCGCTTGCCATCGAACCGCTCGCCCTCGCTATTCGAGCTAACACAGCCATCTCTGGTGTCAAATTTGGTACTTCCGAGCACAAAATCTCTCTTTACGCAGACGATGTTTTGATATACTTAACTGACCCGGCTGATTCGGTCCCTCCACTTTTTCAGTGTTTACAAGAGTATAGTGCAGCCTCAGGATACAAAGTAAACTTAACAAAGAGTGAGGTTCTGCCCTTAAACACACAGGACTTGGATATTAGAACACTCACTGAACCACTGAAGGTATGTCCTTGTGGTTTTAAATATTTGGGCATAAATATTAGAAAACACCATGACAAAGTACTGAAAGACAACTATTTGAATCTCTTGGAGAAGATTAAGGCAGACACTCAGAGATGGATTGACCTACCACTGTCCCTAATTGGTAGAGTGAACATAATTAAAATGAATGTGTTACCAAAGCTTACTTACCTATTCCAATGTATCCCTCTGAGTGTCCCCAAGAGCTTTTTTACAGAGATCAACAAAGCTACCTCCTCATTTTTATGGCGAAATAAAATTCCCAGAGTAAAACTTACTACTCTCCAAGCCCCCTATACTAAAGGAGGTTTAAACCTTCCCAACTTCAGATGCTACTATCTGGCATCTCAGTTCCGTCCGATATGGACTTGGTTACACGCTGAGAGTAGTGAGGTTAGATGGCTTTCTATTGAACAACATGAGCTGAATGCTACTCCTCTGAAAATGATTCCCTTGTTGGGCACGAAGAAAAACCTCTCTTCAATCACAAAGAACCCCATAATCTTGAACACCTTTGGGGCATGGCAGGAATCCCACACAATATTGGGAATAGATATTTCATTGCTGAGAAAGACCCCCTTGTGGGATAACCCCAACATTCCATATCCCATAGCTGACGGAACACTAAAAAAATGGGTCAATAGTGGGATCAAAACAGTTGGAGACCTATATAGTAACAATGTACTGTCTAATTTTCAACAACTATCTTCCAAATTTAATTTACCAAGAGACAATCTCTTTAAATTCCTTCAAATCAGACACTGGGTCCAAGATAACTCTATAGATTTCCCATTTATTCCAAATGAATCCCCCCTGGAGAATCATTTGCTTAACATACTAGTCTCCTCCACTAGGGGGCTGATATCCTCCATATATAACATTCTTAATAGTAACTTACCAATTTACAACAGGCTGTCTATTAAACACAAGTGGGAGACAGACCTAGAATGCAATTATGATGACGCTGATTGGCAAAATATCTTGGAAAGATCTCAGACAGTTTTAGTCTCCACAAAACATAGGCAAATGCAATTCAATATTTTTCACAGAACCTATTTCACCCCACACAGGCTACACAAGATTGATGGGAATATATCTGCCATGTGCCAGAGGTGTAAGATAACTGAAGGCAATCTGTTTCATATGCTCTGGAGTTGCCCTTACCTGGAAAATTTTTGGAAGTTCGTTATAGCCACTGTTTCAGATATCAGTCCGAAATACCATGTGACCCCAGGATTTGGCTATTGGGAGATGTTGATATGCTTAAAGTAACTCACCATAAGAAGTATTTTGTGTTACTTGCTGGCATGGCTGGGAAAAAAATTATTCTTATAAACTGGAAATCAGAAAACTCACCATCACAAAAGCACTGGCTGAATGAACTTTCGTTGTATTGCACTCCAGAGAAGATTCTGTACAATGTCAGGAGAACACCTGCAATATATAACAAAATCTGGGGCTCCTTTCTGGACTCTCTCCCTTTAATAAATCCCTTTAATTGATACCATATTTATTCACTTAGTGGACCTGCTATTTTATTTTTCTCCTTAACATATCCTTAAAGGACTTGATGTTGCGAATGATGTTGATCATTGTACCATTCTTGGGACGGGGTGGGGGGAGGGTGTATTTATTTTTGTTTATTTTCTTTTCTTCTTCTGTTAATGTATTTTTCACTCTGTATAAAAATGACGTGTACTTGTTTGGTGCGTTGTCAATAAATAAATCTTGAAAAAAAAAGAGATGATTACTAACTCCTTGCAGCTGTGTCCCAGTAGCATCAAAGCCCCTGCTCACTCTCCCGCCCCAGACAGACACCAAAACCACACCCCACTACCACACTTGGCCTTTGCAATGCTATTTGGTATGTAGACCTTAGATTTTCTATTGAACAGAGCACAAGAAGTCAGAGTTAATCATCGTATGTCTTCTATTCTGTTAACTGTAATTTGGTTTCTTGAAACCCCAGACTTCCTGATCAACCATATGGCAATGACTACAGTATTTTCATGCTCATGGTGAGTTATCACACGTCTAATGCACAGTACACTTGGTATCTTGCCATGGATGCTCCAATGGAATTCAAAATTGGAAGTGCTACTTCAAATTCACAACGACACCTGTACATTAAGATGCTTAACAAGTGATTCGGAGTAGATTTTGACTGTGCTGTGCCTTCAGGGTGACATGCCTGGGATCAGGAGATGATGGTGCGTGGTCCTCATGGAGAACCTTGGCCTCGACGGGTACAATCCCTTATTTAAAAAAAAGGTGAAGACATTATCCAAAAACATACTGTATTGGGGTGTTTTGAATAATATGTGATAATTACAGACATGGCAGAAAGTTTGCTCTCTTCAGTGAAGAAGGGAGGGATGATGTTACCTTGAAAGGCAGCTGGATTCGCGAGATCACGATCACACGAGAATCCATCTTGCCATGCTTCAAGTTATGCGTTTGTGGCCGAACCACAGTGGTTCGGACCAATCAGCGTCCTATGAGGGCAGCTACGGGCGTGGTTTAGGTGTGCCGACAGCGAGAAGCAACTGTTCGTTCACAACAATGGCGGCTCCTAAAGAGGCTAGCGTAGATGCTGCTATAACATCAGTTATTTCTGAACTGGGGAGTATTTCTTCATTGAAAGAAGAGCAAAGAACGGCACTGAAGGCTTTTCTGGATGGAAAATATGTTTTCGCTCTTCTCCGTCATATGGTTCGTTGATCTGATTGGTTGAAGTTAGGCTGTGATAGACGGTGATAGACAGATGGTTCATCCAATCACCTGCCAAGTATTTTTTTGAAAGTGCCTGCCTTTTTCCAAACAGTTTCCAAGGACGACTTCCCAGATGGTTCTGTGTAACAAACCATCTGGTGCGTCAGGTTAGGGATGATGTGCCGCCAGTACTTTGCATAAGGAGGAAGAGGAGGTTTCAGACCAGTGGACCTCCGTTGGATTATTATCAGTGTTTATTGTCAATGGTTTAATCTTAGTGTTGTGAATTCCCTCTGTGCTGCTGAGGAACACTGCCCCTAGAAGGCTTAGAGACAATTTACCTCTTACATAACCCTCCTGATTGGAGTAAGTGACTCCAGGTGTGCTCAGGTGTACTCAGGTGAAGACCGAACACTCTGCCAGCTCAGAGCAGACAGACCTGGCATTCAGGTCTCTCCAGTCCTGCCTCCCTCATGCGTTACTGACAATGTGTTTCCTTCTTGACAGTTTATTGTTTGAATTATGCTTGTGACCATATGTTTGATTACATTTCTACCCCATTTATGGATAGCTTGATTTATTGTATTGATTATTGATTTATGCATTTGTTTCTTTGATTATACTGCAGAAAACCATGAGTTGAATGGATGAAATAAATGGACAACTAAATTGCATTCCCTGTCAAGAACTCTTTTATTTGAGGCTCTTAAGCGGTCAACTATTCCTACACCTACACCAGCACACGCATTAGAGAGAATCTACTTCACTTAGAGAACGCTATAACTGTGATTACAATGATGGTCGTATCTTCTATAGCACTTTGTGAATTACTTCAGAAGATTGATATAGAAAGAAATAATTTTTACTAATATTACTGTTTGTAGTATTATGATTACTGTTATTATCATTATTAGTAGTAGTAGAAGACACCAGGGGATGAGAGTGAGGATCACATAACGCTGTACTGCACTCATAGAAATGTCATACTTCACTCAGAGAAAATTCAAGCTGAACTGACCATACACTGTTTATACTGACCACTGGAGGGCGATATGGAACTTAACCACTGTTGATTACTATGAAACGCTCAACTAAGCCAGAGTTTGCATGCCTGTTAGCAGCAAAGTTGTGGTGATGGAGGGAGATGGGGGAGACACTCAGGTGAGTAAAGCCAAATCAGAATATAGACTGATAATGACTTCAAATTTCAATGGTTTTTGATTTTGTGAAATCCCCCATTGACCCCTATTCATTTTGCCATTCTGAGAGTGGTGAATAGTAGATAGATCTGGGCTAGAGGTAGATGTTTCTTGAACAACTGCTCATTGCTCAAGTTGACAGACAGAAACACTATATCCTTTGCATACAGGCAGCGACATTTCCTCCTCTTTGATTTCCCCCCTTTCTAGACAACAACATGGTTTGCATGGTCTGTGACACAGATACCAAGGATCTATTGTCTATTAAAGCAAGCTAATATGGGAACAGTGGCATGGCATACATTGGCAACATTCATTTCACAGCAGGGTTAATAAGAGCTGAGTTATTGAATACTTGCCATTCTTGAAATATGGACTATGCAGGTTTTATAGAGTGAGAAGGCGCTCGATTCCTATCCTATAATTAGTTTTAATTGATTTATTGATGTTGAATTCATTCAAGTCCCTCGTACATAATGGCCTCTTAGCTACACTCTTAGTCAAGGAGGTTTTCATCTCTCACCTTGCTCACTTGAGGCCGACTGGAATTGAGATTCTGGGAGAACAAAGCTGGAATCCTCCTCCCTATGCTTTTAGAGAAACAGATGCAATGAAAGGAGCTGAATGAGCTGAGGAAAACAAAGATTTTAGTTATTTCAGTTTTCCTGCCCTTTCTCAATCCCCCGATCTCCAAGCTGGAGGGTTTCCCTGTGTAGAAGTCTGTGATTCTCCACCTTCAGAGTGCGCCAACTCCACCTAGTGTTACCACAAGATCGGCTTTCCTAATGCCATCCACAATTCACTGTGGCACTATGAATGATCATACCTAAATAAAATGTACGATTACATTTGAATACTGAGCAAAAAACTTCTGAGAAACTTAGGCTAGCAGAACTACCATCATCTTTTAAATCCCTTCTTAAAACGTATTTATGTAATGTCCTGTATTATTTACTACAATATTTTACTATTGTTATACTTTTATGTTGTGCTGTCTTCTTACTTTACATTTTTTTTAAATTACTGATGTGTATGATTTTTGCTTTTATTAGATTATTAAAGCTCTTTGTAAACTCGTGTTAGGGTTAGTTAAGTTCTATGCAAACAATGTCGTCATAATAATTATTTTTATCATTATACAACCCAAATCACACAATACCAGTACTGGAAACATTGTTCCCCTTTCAGGGGCGAGCCCAACAGTCTCCATATATACAAAGGAAAGGCTTTTCCAGGCAGCTTCTCTTCAGACAGACTCAAGGTAAATAAGTGCATTTGTTTTCAGTTCTCAGTCTCCTGTACCAGCATCGACTAAAACACACACAGATATAGCATCCACACGCTGTCTAAATCTCCCAGAATCGCCTCAGATTGTAGTACTACTAGTAGCTTATCTACCTTTGAATCAACATCTGTTTAAAATTTTTAGAGTTTTCTAAACAGTTTTCTATCACAATTGTCAGAGATGCCTTTTGTTTTTACCTTGATTTTACTGTTTACTATATTCAAAATCAGAAAACTGCTGCTGCTATGTGTGTAACCTTTGAACTAAATGGTATAAACCCTCTTTCCTTTGTCCATCAACACAATGCCATGTAGGATAAATCAGCCAGCAGGGAAGTTAATTGAACAAGCCAACTTTCACAAAAACCTTAGAAAATAGGAGGTTTAACTTCCACAAGAAGAACTTTGGAAAATAATGGACTAAGTGACCATAATGTCACCCGTTTGCCTGTTTGAAGCCCAGGTAGTGGGGTTTTGTATTTTTGGAACCAGAGTTTTGTGATTTAAAAAAAATGACCATACTGGGCGATATCAGAAAAAATTAAATGGGCTACTGCAACAATAACGTGGAAAAAAATATTGACTTTATATTTCTACATACAAGATGTTCCTTGGTCCCAGTGACTTATATTGAGGTGGTTGTTCTGCAGCCAGCCACTAGAGGGAAATAGAGGGACCTTCTCTACCAAAACTCCACACTGGCTTCAAAAGCCAAAGCCAGTTTTGAAACCCTTGACTACATCTCTAAATAACTCGTCTTTCTGCGCTGCACACCCTCTCCCTGTAATTTTAATGGAAAACAGCTTCTCCAAGAGGATAGTATATTCAGAGCAAAATGTCTAACAGCTGCTCTCTCATTCTCATACAGTCACCCTGTCATTCTGCTGCACCAGGATTCATCACTCAGAGAAAACAGTTTAGAGAAAAAGAACAGGAGGATGAAAGTACCTCTACTTTCAGGGAATGTGCAGCTGAAATAGTATTCCTTCAACCATGCCTCCTCCCCTTCGTCTCTCTCTATCCCTTACATCCTTCTCTTCTCCTTTCCTCCTCTCCATCCATCTCTTAACTATTCCTGCATTCCATCCTTGAGCATAAATGATGTACTGTAACTGTAACAGATAGAGAAGCAGTAACGCCAGTCTATCCCTGTTGGTCGCCAAGGCAAGTTGACAAGAGTTGGTTTCTTCAACTGTGACCACACATTTATTTTTCACTATATATGGTCACATAATAATAATGATATTAATAATAATGACCTGTTCGGGCTGTTTTCCTTGTCTTCCACTGGAATAGGCTCTAGCCCCTTGTGACCCTAAATAGGGATAAGCTGCTTAAAGAAAATGAATAATGATGATAATAACAGGGATTGCATTAACAGAATGTAAAATAGCAGCAGTGGTAGCAGTAGAACTTAAGAAAGAAAGAGATTTGTGCATTATGAAAAATTCAAAATATATCAATATATATGCAATATTTAACAGTGAAAGGAATATGACAGCATGAGAAAGCCATTGCTGGTATTCACATAATAGTAATATAATAATCTTTATTTGTATAGCGCTTTTCAAAACAAAGTTACAAAATGCTTTACAAAACATGATAAAAGAGTACAACATACTCAGGAGTCCAACATTGTCATAAATAAGATAAAAATAAATAAAACATGAAGCATAGACACCAAATAAAACAAAGTTTATAATAAAAGTAATAAAATAAAAGTGATAAAAATAAATGAAAAACAGACAGAAATACTGTAAATACTATGAAAAAGCCTTCCTGTAAAAGTGGGTTTTAAGAAGCGATTTAAAAGAATGCAATGACTTTGCTAGCCTAAGATCCTCAGGGAGGGAGTTCCACAGCTGTGGGGCTCTAACAGCAAATGCCCGGTCTCCTTTTGTGACAAGGCGGGTTTTTGGAACATTCAGGAAGGTCAAACCTGAGGAACGCAGGCAGCGGCTAGGCTCATATGGAGCTAATAAATCTAAAATGTAAGTAGGAGCAAGGCCATGTAGGGCTTTAAACGTAATCAGTAAAATCTTAAAATCACATCTATACCTAACAGGTAACCAGTGAAGAGAGGCGAGGATGGGTGTGATATGGTCTTGTCTCTTGGAATTTGTTAAAAGTCTGGCTGCTGCATTTTGTACGAGCTGGAGATGGGAGATGGCCTTTAGGCTGAGCCCTGAATACAGGGAATTACAATAATCCAGTCGCGATGAAATGAATGCATGGATGACTTTTTCAAGGTCCGTTTGAGACAGGAAAGTTCTAATTTTTGCAATGTTTCTAAGTTGGAGAAAGCATGATTGAACTACCTTAGTGATTTGTTTGTCAAAGCAGAGCTCGGAGTCAAAGATTATCCCCAAATTGCGGGCGGACTGTTTAACATTGGAGGATAAGCTCCCTAGGTTCTTTTGCCAGTCACAAATCGAGTTAGGAGAGCCAAATAGAATGACCTCAGATTTGGACTCATTAAGTCGGAGGAAGTTTTGTGACATCCAGCACTTGATATCCGAGAGACAAGCCATAACACGTGAGAGGTTATCAGTTGCACCGCTTTTAAGCGGGACATATAGCTGGGTGTCGTCCGCATAGCAGTGGAAATTAATATTATACTTGCGGAAGATCTGTCCCAAGGGAAGCATATAAATAGAAAATAATAAAGGACCAAGAATTGAACCTTGGGGAACACCACATGAGAGGGGGGCTGGGGATGAGGAGACTTCTCCCATTACAACAGAGAAGGACCTGTCAGAGAGGTAGGAGCGAAGCCAGGCAAGAGAAGTGTCCTTAATGCCAACACAGTTTTCCAGGCGTTTTATCAGGATACCGTGGTCGACTGTATCAAATGCAGAGCTCAAGTCAAGCAGGATTAAAATTGAACAGGCCCCAGAATCAGCTGCGAGCAATAAGTCATTTGAGACCTTAATAAGAGCTGTTTCTGTGCTATGCTGGGCACGGAATCCTGATTGAAATTGCTCAAAGATGTTACTGTTATTCATAAATGAAATTAATTGTGAGGCAACAGCCTTTTCTAAAATTTTTGATAAAAAAGGTAAGTTCGAAATTGGTCTAAAATTATTAAAAATGAGAGGGTCAAGTGTAGGTTTCTTCAGGAGAGGTCGAACTATTGCATGTTTAAAACTGGAGGGGAATGAGCCAGTAGACAATGAGCAGTTAGTAATTGAAAGAATATTTGGACCAATTGTCTGAAATACCTCCTTCAGAAACCTAGTGGGGATGATATCTAATTGACAAGTAGATGAATTTAATTGAGAGATTATCTCCTCTAAGTCCAGCATAGAAATTTGTTTAAAGTGAGTCATATTGGCAGAGGGTTCAGTACAGATACAGAGGTTTCTGGATTCCGGTGCAATCTGGAGCCTTATGTCATCAATTTTACTTAAAAAGTGTTGGAGAAACTGCTCACATTTCTCAGTGGATGCTTCCATATGCTGACTAGGAGGAGGACTAACTACTGAGTTGATTGTTTGGAATAAGACCCTGGGGTTGTGGCAGCTCTTAACAATCAAATTTGAGAAATAGGAATACCTTGCTTCCTTAACTGCATGCTGATAGGCCAACATCAAACTTTTAAGGGTGACAAGAGATACCTTGAGTTTGTCTTTTTTCCATTTCCTCTCAACTCTCCTACATTGCCTCTTTAAGTCTCTTGTGTGGTCATTTAGCCACGGCAAGGCATTGGGTTTTGCACTTTTCATCTTAAAAGGGGCAATGTCATCAAGGATGGTCAGGCATGTTCTGTTAAAATTATTTACTAGATCATTAGCAGAGAGCCCGTGCTGATTAAAAGTACTGCTGGCAGAAGCAGTTAAGAACATTTGGCAAAAACTGCTAGCTGACTTGTGATTAAAGGAGCGAGAGCAGATACGGGTAGGTGGCTTAGGAGTAGGAAGCGGGAGCAATGTATGAAAAATCACAGCCTTATGATCAGAGACATTAAAATCTAGCAATTCAATATTGTTTAAAGAAACACCATGGGACAGCACAAGGTCAAGAGTGTGACCCTTATTATGAGTAGGACTATTAATAAACTGTACAAGATTAAAAGATTCAAAAAGGTTAATAAAGTCAGCAGTAAAACATGACAGGGAGGGGCAGCAGACATGTATATTAAAATCACCAAGGATAAGAACTCTATCATATTTGGCCATAATGAATGAAAGAAGTTCAGAAAATTCCTGAATAAAACCAGTGTTAACTTTAGGTGGTCTATAGATTAAAACACACAGTACAGGGAGCTGGCCATTTAGTAAGAAACCCAGAGACTCAAAAGAGGAGTAGCTATTAAAAGAGACGGGGGAACATTTAAAATTGTTATTGAAGATGACGGCTACCCCACCTCCACGGCCTGACAGTCTGGGTTGATTAAAACAGGAGTAGTTAGGGGGACTGGCCTCAGTTAGTGGGACACAGTATCCAGGGCTTAACCAGGACTCAGTGATAAAAAAGAAGTCAATATTGTTCGTCATAATAAAATCTTGGCATATAAAGGATTTGTTTACAAGAGACCTCACATTAAGTAGACTGAACACAGCCGAATTTCTGGATACGGGTTCAACAGTAGGTACAGTTGAGGAGTGTGGTTGAACATATAGTATTTCAGACTTAGCAGTAGTTGGAGTAGGTAGAATGGGAACTAAGTATGCTCTTTCTGCAAAATTAGCAGAGCAGCTGGGTCTGTAGTTGACACGGTTCGAAGTGACCCTAACATGAATGTTGTTAGAGGAGAAGTGATCAGCAGGACCCAGGGAGAGATGCTCGAGATTATGGACAGGTGTAGCTGCCAGAGTGGGGTCATACTGAAGTAAATATCAGTCAGAATTAAAAGCAATATACTGGATAAAATTGTGAACAAGTTGTTTAGTACCCTTCATGTTGGGGTGCAAGCCATCCGATTTATAAAGATTATGGCTGGTCCAAAAACAGTCAAAGTGACTAATAAAGCCGTGACCAGTTGCAGCGCTAAAGGATTTTAGCCATTCATGTAGACTAAAAAGATGGCTGAATCGCTCCGGGCTTTTTGAATGAGTGGGAATGGGGCCAGAAAAAACACAGGTTTTGCCCAGGCTCTGAATTGTGATTGCTAGGGATTCTAGTTCGTCGTGGAGTTTGACCGATTGTTTGTCCATGACGTCATTTGTGCCCACGTGGACAATCAGTGTGTGAGCTGAGGGATGGAGGTCTGTGAGCACTGGAGAAAGTTCGATAATGTCTGCTACTTTACTACCAGGGAGGCAGTAGGTAATAACACCCGGGAGCTCAACAGATCTGATTATGGAGTCGCCAATAATCAAAATTTCAGGTGGCCTCTGCTCACAGCCACCGTCATACACGGAGAGATTGGGGGGAAATGTTACCTGGTTAGCAGACTCAGTGCTAGCCGCACCAGCGGATACTGTGCTAGCCGTGCTAGCCGCGCTAGCAGACCTGTTGCAGACCGGGGGAATTGCAATTCGGTCTGCCGTCAGCGGAGAGGAAAGCAGAGCAGGGGAGACGACAGCTGAGTCCACTAGATTGTAGCTGGAGTCCGACACTGGAGCTGACATTCGGGGACGCTTGCAGCTCGGAGAGGTGGACCGGGAGTTGGAGGAGCTGCAGGGCGAAGAGCGTTTCTTGCACGAAGTTGTGAACTGGTTGCTTCCGACTGCCAGTGGAGCTGCGTCCTGGATTAGCGTAGCAAGAGGGGCGAAGTGATTAAATAGCTCCAGCTCATCATCACCGTGTGGATCGAAAAGAGGAAGGGAAACTCTTCTCCCTCCCTTCACCACCGAGGCCCAGGTCGAGCAGCCAGCATTGGGAGTAACGGCATCCTGGTCCAACGCAGTCTCCACAGCGGAGGAAAACCAGCTGTCCACAGGCTCCAGGCTGGCCAACCAGGAACTGAGGTCCGTCTGACGCCGAAGCAGATCCTCGATCAGAAGCTCGATGGACCGCAACTCAGTCTTGATGACTGATATCTCCTTCGAAGGAGCCATGGTAGCTCGGCACAGACCCAGAATTGGTCCCGTTGCGAGGATCTGGTCCCGGTAAGCTTGAGCTGAGAAATGTCCCTCCCGGTAGTCAGATCAATGTAATCGGCTGTAAAAACAGGGTTGTCAGGCTTAGCCACCAGGCTAAAAACAAGCCTAGCTAAGCTAGTGAGCAGACAGAACGCCGTAGACAATCTGCTTCCTGTTTACAATGGCGGTGCCTTCCTTCTCACATGAACAGGTCTACAGTGGCTAGTGATTGCTGAGAGACTATATTCACTATACAGATCCATCCCTCAGTCTGTTAATTTCTCTTTCTTTACCTTCATATCTGATTCCTCTGCTTTCTCACCCTCTCTCCTCTCCTCTCCACCCACCCATCCATCCATCCTCCTCCTCTCCCCATCTCTCTCTCCGCCGTTGGTCTGTCGATCTCCGCCTGACCATCTCATTTCCTCTCTGTCTCTCTCTTGTCTCAGGGATCCTGGTGGCTGGAGATGTCCCGCAGATAACGGACAGGGTCAGCAGGCTAGTGAGTTCGCAGGGGTCAAAGGTCACCACCTAAACTGCCATTTGTCTACTACAGGAACTGACTCACCCCTAACCCTGACCCCAAGGCTATTATGTGGCGTGGCATCTCTCTCTCTCTCTCTTTGTCCCTCTCTCTCTCTCTCTCTCTCTCTCTCTATACCCTCATTGTATTGACCGCCTTAGCCATTTTAGCGAATAACTAAGTGCGAAGTAGCAGTTTCCGCCTTCACTACAAGGAAGGACCCAGTTGTAGATGACCTGATGAGCAAAGTGTCCAGTATGTTTTTTCAGAGAATCAACTTCACTACGGAGCAATGGTTGAAGATTGATTGAAATTTAGGCCTGGATCTATTAGCATTGGCACAGCTTCAGGTGCAGTTAGTCAGAGCAGTGCAAGGTATTTGGACAAATGAACACAGGACAGATAATTCATTGGAAATGCAAGCCCACAAATATAAGGAGAAACAAAGCAAAGGTGGCCACAAGCAAAACCTCTGTCTCTCAGAGGATGAACCATTTATCATGCCATCACTAGTGAGTTTAGGTGCTATGTGTAGCATTTTTAAACATCGATATATTGTCAAATTAATTGTGATACCTTGGTTCACTACCTATATTTACTGTAAACAACATGGTGGAGACATTTCACTCCTTCAACTATCTGCCATTGCCAGAAACTCTGAAATATTTAGCTCCGTTTATGCCTCTTTCTCAAAATGTAACAGATTTTTGTTAATATCGGTGGTTGTTTTCTTCATCATGATCACTGACTGGACTTAATAGTTTACCCCACTTTTTATTAGACCGCTACATCCACGGTCAGCACTAATTAACCATGTCAAATTCGTCGTCCACCCGTTGCATTTGGTGAATTAAAGCAGTTCCGATTCTGATCCATGTCCAAGGTCCAAGGTGTCTCTCTGATCGGTCGAGGACGATTATTTCTGTTCCTTCGTTGGTGAAGACTGTGCTTCGCGTGCTGCGCATAAACCGCCGTCTCGCTCGATGACCTTGTTGCAGCTTCTCGAGGCAACGCACTCACACGCCCTCGTACACACACATCCACAACTTGCAGACATGTTGCCTTATGTCATCTCCAATCCCCCTTTTCTCCTTCTCCTCCTTCCTTTTTCTCCTTGCGCAACATCTCTCCCTCCTCCACTGTCGCTTTGTATTATCTTCTTTCTGTCGATTTTTTCTCCTTGGTTTTTCTGTCCCAGCCTCCTTTTGTCGCTTGTTTTTCTCTGAATGTCCTTGTCCTTATCTGTCCCTGTACCTCTCTTACATTTGTATCATTCTAAGACGTCTACTATCCTATTTTAGAGCAGGGCTCTGCGATGTTTATTTCCCTCCTAATAAGCTTCAATATAGGAATTTTCCATTTTTAATGCACCACCACCAAAACATCATTACCTGCTCTCTCTTTCAAGTACAAAATACAAAACATTGTGACAAATAAAAAAAAAACATCAAGACAATTTCAATTTTTTGTTCCAAAGTCTTTACTGATGATTTCTTTGACAAGGCATTCCCAAACAATAAAAAAAAAAAGTGCAATTGGTTTACAGACTTACATCGCTAAGACAGATGCAAACAGCTGATCAAGGCCGCATTTCAGGAAGTGTGGTCACGCATGGACACGGTTGTCATTCATCGACCGGCGAGTTGACGGCGTTCCCAACCCACCGACAGCGATGAATGTGAACCGGAAGCCTGCGCTGGGAGGGACTGGTCCATGTGGATGGTTTTCAGTAAGGAGCCTTATGTAAGGAGGCAGCAATTGTGATGTAGATTATAGTGTGAAATAGGTGTATCATGAGGACCCATCAAGCATTTGACAGACGCCGATATGCAGGAGTCCAACCTCACCGCGCTTTCACACTGCGATCAACTTGCGTCGCTCTATTCTGAGTGATTGTGGGCGGGGCCAGAGGCTCTGATTGCATCTATGTAGTGGTTTGCAGCTACAAAACCTTTTGCTTTGATGCAACTTTTTGAGACTTTTATACCCGTCGCCTTTGAAATAAAAGTTGTACAGAACGGGGAAACTTTGAACAGCTGTAATCAACTTCACGTAACCATTTTGCACCTGCCCAGGTGCAGCTGTTGTTGTTCCTAAACAAAATCACATCAGGACGGCAACAAGGACAGACATCTGATTGGCTGTTGAAGGCTGGTGATGGTGAAAAGTTCAGCCATGGTCAACTTTTCTCAGCCGACAAGCGTGTTGTCGTCCACATATCGTCTGAGTTTCTCTGGTCGCTCAGCTCTATAGGAAATGAATGGACTTCTGATGACTTGTTGATTGCGTTGCTCACAGTGTGAACGCACCGTTCGGTTTACATAATGTGCAGGTTCAACATCAACCCAAAGGAGCACAAAATGTTCACAATATGATATTACTGCACGGTAAAAATTCATATTATAGCAGCTTTGGAAATTGTTCTGAACTGATATCGGAAAGATTTTTAGGTCCTGATTTCACAAAACAATGCAGGTAGCAGCTATGGACTACAGACGTCGTCTCAACTATTTTCAACGTTGGTCCAGGCCATGTAAATATAGTTTCTAAGTGATGTGGAAGTGTGGAGGGCTGTGGTATGTACATGACTGTGTGTGTGAGAGAGAGGTTCTGTCTGTGTGTGTACGCACGTACTGTACGTCGGTGTGCATTTCAGACTCAGGTGAGCTCAAGTGTAAGGGTACACTCAACACTCGATGGTTTCTCTGAGTCACAAACTCACCGACAGCGTTGAATGTTCCCCAGGACTTGAAAAACCCAAGCTGACAGCGAGCGAGCACACAGCCTCTCCTCACGGATTGGAAGGAGTGGACAGGCGTGACAGGAGGCAACAAGGAAGAAACCAAACGAGAGAAGACAAGGGTTCTGCAGGTGCACAGGCAGCTAGAACCAGGGAGGCAGTGGACGCTAAACCCACTGTATCTGAATTTATACATCTTTTTTTTAATGTGGAATAGAATTGACCTATGTTTTTAGGCTGACATGAATCTATATGAGGTGAATTCATAGTGTTCATCACATCAAGATGACGTCTTGATGGGAAATACTTTTTAAGGCCTTGAATTTAGGTTTTGATTTATTTCAAGACTTTTCAAGTACCGGCTACTTTTTCTTTACCACTACATCACTGGGTATAAATCAAAAGGACTGCCAGTAAAAAGTTCATAATCATCATGAAACATATGTACATATGTAGCAGCTGAAACACAGTTCAGTTCCAAAGAAATCACAAATATGGTCAGTATATTGATCAGTGCAGATAGAAATTAGTCACATGTATTTACATCAGCAAGTACAAATAGCCTACACTATGCCGTCATTAAGCATATACACAAAGTAGCACAGTTATAGTTCAATGTATTACTATAATTGTAACTGTACTATAATGGACATTTTTATTTACACTATGTATTACGACGATTTTGGCTAGATATTCTATTATATTTTTGTTTCTTGTGCCTGCTGTAATTTAATAAAATATGCAAAATAATCACTTTCTACCAGCTGCATCAAGTACACCAAGTATAAAATGAGCTCAAAATGACATATTCCCTGTCTGCTAACACTTTTTTTTTCAACTTAACTTATATGGACACCAGTTTTGACCTGCTGCTTCTTAAGGATAACAAGTAGTAATTTACAGAGGCTGATTTTCAAAACTTCTTTTGTCATTTCTGTTTTATGGGATGTGAGGTATAAACACAATAAACACTCTCGCCATATACATAGTATTTTGTAAATAATTCATCAAAAAAATCAAAATGTTTTTACAAATTCCTCTGTAAATTACCAACTATTATTCATCGGAATGAAACAGGAAAATGTACTTAATCCAATCAGGAAAAAATGCACCTTATTAATAAAGTATTACCTACTTTGAACATGTTATTCATAAAGTAAATAAAAATCATAATATAGAAAGTGTTTGTACTTATGTCCATATTCAACATCATCCTATTTATAAGGATTTTTCTTTTCCAATTCACCTGTGGTGTCTCTCAAAGTTAAAATAGGAATATATCTAAAACAGATATTTTCCTCTGAGTTATCAGTCAAGGCACCTCTTACCTGCATATTCAATCTGTGTTTAGACAGGCTAGTTTGTAAGTGTGTGTGTGTGTGTGTGTTGTATGTATGTATATAGCCCAAGCTTATAGCAGAACCGCTGTCGGGTCGATTATGCGATGGTGGAGGAGGGGAGGAGGGAGTCAAGGGTGAGTGGAGAGAATGAGAAGGACAGGGGGGGAGTGTGTGTGTGTGTGTGTGCGGGGGGGGTCTGTCTGGGTGAGACGGGTGTTGATCGATTCCAGGCTTGGTATTTCCAGACA